>NC_067481.1:16659006-17259006 GCF_947179515.1 Apodemus sylvaticus
CCTTCTTCCTGTTTAGTCTCTGCCCACCTCTTCCCTGCCCCTTCTCTGCTTCCTCAAGTGACTCAGAGAATGTTAGAACTCAGCACACCGGGAGACGTGTTGATGCTAGGGCGTGCAGTAAGAAGGCTCACCAGACTTAGCTTCGGTCTTCCTGCTTCCTGCTGCCTGGAAAGCCACTTTGCCCCCTGAGACAGGGTTTCTTTTCTCTGTGTAGCCCTGGTTGTCCTGGAATTCATTCTGTAGATCAGGCTAGCCTCAAACTCAGGGATCCGCCCGCCTCTGCCTAACCACATGCTGAAATGAAAGGCATTCACCAACACTGCCAAGAGGAAAGCCAATTTGCTTAGCTCTGCTCACCAGGACCCGACTGCACCAGGCTCAGAGACCAGAGACCAGGCTTGGAAGAGGGAATGAGGGTCCTGCTCAGAGGTCTCTGGATTCAGCGGTCCCTTGTGTGTGCGCCTGCACATCTGTGCTTGTGAGCCTGAGTTCATGAGTTTGTGCACCACCGTACATATGTGAACTACTGTGTCTGCAGATACACATGTGTCTGTGAATGTGTGTGTGTGTGTGTGTGTGTGTGAGAGAGAGAGAGAGAGAGGATGGACATTTTGTCTTCTCTCATTTGTTTATGCATCCCTAAATGTGGGAGAGTGCATTTTCCTGTGCAGGAGTAAATCAGGAGGAACACACGTTGAAGCTTTGAGTCTCCTCTTGGCCTAAATTCCTTTTCATTTTCTTCTTGTTTCTCATAAACAGTTTGAGTAAAACTCAGGAAGTGGCAAAACTTTCAAAACAAGACGCGTGTGCACGTGCATTCGCCTGCGTGGCATCGTGGGTCTCCTGCTCACCCTGCTCGCGCAGCCCCCCTGCCTTGCCTGGAAGGCCCCTCGGCCCCTCTCCTGAGCTTCTGTCTCTCCCGTTCTCTGCGTCTCGTCCTCACACCCATGACCTCACCTCCTCTACTTCTCCTCATGTCTCCTGTGTGTCGAAGGAGTTGAGTCCTCCTTCCTGTGGTGACTGACTGTCCCCTCAGAAGGTCCCTACAGTGGGAGTCAGTAGTCCCTTGCCCAGAACTCAGCTCCAATGCCCTTCCCACACCAGCCCAGCCTGGCTTGGCCCTCAGAGCCTCAGGAATCTATTAGGTCTGATGTTCTCCACCAACTGTAAGAGTCACTGTGGAGGAAGATCTGTGAGCAGAACCTGTGGTCGCTGCCTGTGGACCCCCTCTGCTGAGTGAGCCCAGCTTCCACACTGTCTAGGTGGGAACCAGCCTGACTCCAGCCTGTCAGATAAGCTTCTTTGTACAGTTCTTATAATAAACCCCTCACCTGGTGCCTCTGGGATGTGGTCTCTTTCAAACCGTCATATGGGTGAGGGCCGAGGGAGGTTAGAAGGGCGAGCCAGCAATGGCGGCAAGTGGAGATGGTGAATTTGAGGAAACCAGGACAGGACGGAAACTCTGGGATTGAACCTGAGCAAACCCCCCCCCTTCAGCAGCTGTTTCTCCTGGTAACCAAGATCTGCAGGCCCAGGATACCCAGGCAAGAGTGCAAGAGTTTGAGTCCTCCCCTCCCATTTCACTCTTCCTAACTGCTTCCGTTCCGGAGTCCCTGACCTCTCCTCATTCACACAAGCACCTGTCCCTCCCCTGTCTTCCTCCTCTTGTTTTGGTGCCATCTTTCTGGAAAGGGGAGGAGAGAGGTTGCCAGATGTTGGGGTATGTAGCTCGGACAACCCAGGGCAGAGGCGGGGCTGGGTTACAAAGACGTCTTGTTCTGGGAAGGAACAGGCGTCACAACTCCAGGACAAGGCTTAATGATGTGGTCACTAGCAACGGAACAACATGGTCCCAACTGTGACAAATAACCCTGCAGGGGTGGCCCCCGCTGCCTCCTTCCCTAGCATGAATGGGAATGAGGCTCAAAGGGCACATCAACATCCCTCCCACAGAGGATGCTGATGCCAGCCACCACGTCAACCCTTGTGCCCCCCTTACACCTGAGCCCCAGAACTACCTCCTGAGCAAGCACACAGCCTGGGTGGCACATGTGTGCACCCTGAAAACATAGCTATTAGCCCTTCAACCTTGAGGTTCCCTGACCCCACAGCCAGCCAAGACTTCCACCACTAGATCCTCAGAGGGGTCCAGTCTATTGAGAGGGGGATCCTGGATATTGTCTTGCTGCCAGGGAAGGGCCTAGGCTCCCCATCCTGACCTTAGGTGACACTTGCTGTTTCTTCTGTGAGCTGAATATCTGTCACCTTTTCAGAGAATTTTTGTTTCTATTGGAAACATCTGGAAAGAATCAAAAACATCTGGGACTGCCCAGAATGAATTGTTTCTCAGATACAAATTTAACCCTTGCATCCCCAATTCCCATAGCCCGGGACCAAGGCCCACTTTACTCCCTCAGTAGCTGATCCTCATACTGTCAAGTGAGGTACAGGCTTGGGACAAAGGTAGGAGTGTCCAGACTCCACCAACACACCTTCCAACCCTGAGGAGGGGAGAATGGTGCTGCTACTCTTCAAATTTGGCCACTCTGCCAGTCACACAGGCTGCCTATCGGCTGTGGGAACAGTGACCTGTCAACAGAGGCTTCTGAAGACTTAATATCTGATCTGCCTTTCCTGGGGATTGGAAGCTAAGACAGAGAAAAAAGGTATGAAGAGATGCCATGAGACTCAGAGGGGCTTAGGCTGCAGGTTAGGATCCCCATGCCTGGCACACGTAGCTGTGTAGAATGTGCCCTGAACAAGGCTATCACCCAAGGTTTTACAAGTTTCACAGACCCTGGGACAAGGACACAAAGCTAAGCTCAGATGAACCCCTGACTGTTCTGGTCCCTCCTGTGGTCCTGCTGTCAAGGTAGGACCAAAGAACCTTCACTGCAGAATCAGAGGGCTCTCCCATCTCAGCCCCCATGCCCTTCCTAGCTCAGGAACCTTAGAGCTATATACAGCCCTTCAATGACCTCAACATCCCACAGAATTCCCTGGAAAAGCCCCTTCAACCGTGATGGTTAAGTGGTGGGTTTTCCCTAAGTGGTTTCTACTTAAGTCCAGCCCCTTTGGGAACCCACAGCAACTCTTATACAAGGAGAAGAGGGCTGTGTTGGGGGCCTAGACTACTTCTTCTTCTTCTTCTTCTTCTTCTTCTTCTTCTTCTTCTTCTTCTTCTTCTTCTTCTTCTTCTTCTTCTTCTTCCTCCTCCTCCTCCTCCTCCTCCTCTTCCTCCTCCTCCTCCTCCTCCTCCTCCTCCTCCTCCTCCTCCTCCTCCTCCTCCTCCTTCTCCTCCTCTTTCTTCTTCCTCCAAGACAGGATTTCTCTGTGTAGCCCTGCCTATGCTGTAACTCACTTTGTAGACCAGGCTGGCCTCGAACTCATAGAGATCCACCTGCCTCTGCCTCCCAAGTGCTAGGATTAAAGGTGTGCAACATCACCACCAGGCTCTAGGCTATATTTTCTTTTATTAGTTGGCATACTTTTGCACAAGAACCTCTATGGCTCCCTTCCCACAGAGTCAACTTCTGACATGGCTCCTGTACTCCAAGAAGCTCTGTGCCAGGGCTTTCCAGGAGCCTGGTGTGAGTATGTCTCCTGAATTTTCCTTCCTTGGTGCATCTCCTCCTAGAGCATAATGGTTGCCCAAGGCAAAGGAGTCAAGGTCAGATTCATTTAAGCAATGGGTTTTCAACCCGTGGGTCACAACTGTTAGAGAACACATATTTCCAATGGTCTTAGGAACTGAGACACCATCCAGGAGCAAAATTAGTTATGAAGTAGCAACAAAAATTAATTTATGGTTGGGGGAGGGGGTTTCCTTAGACCATCGGAAATGCATGTGGCCGTGACCCACAGGTTGAGAATTGCTGATTTAGAGGATTGGTATGTGTTTAGCTAAATTTGCCAGGCCCAGCTCTTCCAGAGCAAAGTAACCACAGAGGAGATCAGCTGACCTAAAAGATGACCTGCAGCAGGAGAAAGGGATTAGGGAACACTGGCTGTCCCTAGAAGATTCGGGAACCTCCCCTTCCCAGAGTTTTTATCAAGAACACAAAGCTGGGTTGCCCAGGCAGGCCCACCTTTCAAGTCCTAGCAGAGCAGCTGACGAAGCTGCCCTCCCCTAGGGTCCCTGGAGGGATGGTGCCTCCCCTGGGTCTCAATTTGCATGGCAGGAAGGGGCCTGATGGGGAAGAGGCGGAGAAGACACAAGCTGCAGCCCCGGCTGACATACACTTACATGTTTCACCCAAAAAGCTCCTTGGGCTCGGAGACGGAGCAGGGACCATGACCATACTGGTGCTGTCTTCCATGCCCTGCCACTGGCTGTTGTGCCTGCTGCTGCTCTTCTCAGGTATGACTTAGGTGACAGACGATTATGTGACAGACAGGCCCGCTGGCTTTGAGACAGGCCTATAGGCTCCACTCCCTGTCTCGGTTCAGTCTCGAGCTGCTCGGCCTCTTGCATTTTTCTTTTTGCTTCTTCTTGTCTATCTCCCTCTGACTGTCCCGTGCCCAGTTTGTGGGTCTTAATGGTGGGCTCAGGGCCTGAGGTTCCAGCCCTTTGCAGCCTGGAGGGTATCAGGTTGAGCTTGGTACAAGGGGCTAATTAATCTTGTTGGCAGCTATGACCTGGAAGAGCCAGGGCCAGGAGGAAGAGGGGCCAGCATGTGGCTTCTGACGAAGCCCTGAGGGTTCCGCATGGAAAAGGCTCTTTCCCTATATCCTGGAATATAGTATGCTCCGGGAATCGTCCTCTCTTTGCCGGAAAGACTGAGAGAGCTTTCCTGGCTGTGGATTCCTTCTCATTTCCACAGAGGCTACAGGCCAGCCTGATGATCGAAGGTAGAGGGGGCCTGGGTATGGGGTTTCCAGCACCCCTTCCTTACTTCTGCCTCTCCAGTACAGGGACAGGGGAAGCTAAAGGGGCTTGGAGCTGTAGTCCCGGAAGGAGGAAGTAGCCCTGGGAGTGTGGAGGGGTTAAGGGTGGGGCAATCAACTGAGGGTAGAGAAGCCTGACCTAGCCCACTTCCTCCCACCCTCCAGGTGAGCCGGTTCCAGCCATGACAAACAATGACCTGCCACAGAAATCCCAAGGTTAGTTACCTCAGCCACCACTTCTGGGACAAATGTATCTGTTTAACACAGCCCTATCTCTGCCTGGAGCTCCCTGTCTAGAGAGCCCGCACTTACACCTCCTCGGGGCCTCATTAAGGCTCCATTGCTGGACAACTGTTGCTCTTATCAGACTAGTGTGTTCCTGCCCTGCCCACTGAGGGCCAAGCCCAGGTTGGGGATCAGAGCAAGATAGCTAGAGGGGATCCCACAAGGCCACAGTCCGGGGTCTGTGTTATTGGGAACCCAACAAACCTCTTAGACCAGAACACCAAGAGAAGTGGGTCCACGAGGAGGGTAAGGGGGGCGGGGCCTCAGGTGACAGGCTAAGGATTCAACCCTATCATCCTGGGGACAATGGGGAGCCCTGGGGAATTTGGAGCAGGTATAGGAAAGTGTAGAGGAAAGAGTTAAAGTACCCAACCAGGCCAAAAGGCTGTTCTGAACATGAGGCCTGGATCTAGCCATTCCAGTAGACATAAAAGCAATGGGAAGGTTCCAGAATACTCCTTAAGGAAAGACAACTGGACAGAGGTTAGATCAGGAAGAGGTGTACACCAGTGGCTCAGTATGAGGCCTCTCACACACTTTACTTTCTCATACCTCTGCCCTCTGACTGACTCATAAACCTGATGCTCTGGACACGTGAGATAGGCTAACCTGGGGCAATGTCTTCCACGGTAGACTAGGTTGGCAAACTGGAAGACACTAAGCCTAATTTATGAACCTTGCATTGATGTCCACAGGAAGCCCTTGTTCCCAGATCTGGCAGCACCCGAGGTTTGCAGCCAAGAAGCGGAGCTCCGTAGTGAAGATTCACTGCTACACGGACTCCTCAGGCGCCATGACCTGGTTCCGAAAGCAAGGGAACCAGCAGCCCCAGCAATTGTTCCCAGAAGAGGGACACATTTTACAGACCCAGAATGGCTCTGTCTACACACTCACTATCCAAAACATCCAGTACGAGGACAATGGTATCTACTTCTGCAAGCAGAAATGTGGCAGCAGCAGCAACCTTGATGAAAACAGCTGCGGCACAGAACTTCTAGTCTTAGGTGTGTGCAAAGTAGATTGTGTAGCCACCCACACCCACTCCCCAGCTCAGCCTGCTTACCAGGGGAAGTTGCTATGGCCCTAGAGCCCCCAGGAGAGCCGTTAGGCTGTAGATCCCAAGGGTGTCCTAAGGTCCAGCATGTTTAACCTTTAATGCCAGCCTTATGCCTCACCCTCCTCCCCTAGGATTCAGCACGTTGGACCAACTGAAGCGGCGGAACACACTGAAAGATGGCATTATCATGATCCAGACCCTCCTCATCATCCTCTTCATCATTGTGCCCATCTTCCTGCTACTAGACAAGGTGCCCACAGGAACTGGGGGGTCCTCGGGAAGGCTGGGAGGTTGACACAGGGCAGCCAGGACATGGGCAGGGTCTCCATATTCTGTGACTCTGTGGCAGCTCATGCAGCCCTGAGTCCTGTCCATTGACTCACTGTCCATTCATTCATTTGGTCTTGGAGACGCCTTCTTCCTCGCCCCCACCCAGGGGACAGAGATGGAGGGCCCTCACCTTCTGAACTGCATTCTCTCCCCACCCCATCCTGCAGGATGACAGCAAGGCTGGGATGGAGGAAGATCACACCTACGAGGTAAGGGACAGGGTTGCTTAGCAGCTCTGAGCTGCAGTGCTTACCCTCTGTCGTGATGGTTAGAATGTGACCCAGACCTGACCTCCAATTCCTGTTTCTAGGGCTTGAACATTGACCAGACAGCCACCTACGAAGACATAGTGACTCTTCGGACAGGGGAGGTAAAGTGGTCGGTGGGAGAGCATCCAGGCCAGGAGTGAGGGCCACCTGCCTCCTGCTGAACTCTTGGGCCTCACTGCTTCCAAACTGCCTGGCTCACAGCCCATTCCCTGCTTCCCGGATACCCCGGCCAGTGTCTGAAGCTGGACCATCAATGCCACCTCTTTCTCTAGCTCCTGGTCCCCAGCTCTTGCTGAAGGGCCTGGGGCGGAAGGACAATAGGGTGGTGACATGGAGTAAGGAGTTCTCTAGGGATAGACTTGACCAAGGCTTCTGGAAGTGCCATGCAGGATCTGTCTCAGTGTTTGAGACAGGAAAGCAGAGACTTGTTGGAATCCACAAATGGACTCAGAGCACACTGGCTTCCTGGGGAGTCCAGGAAGGGCCAGGGTTCACACTGGCACCGGAAGGGGATGCCAGAATGCCTCTTCTCTCTCCCATCCCAGGGACCACTTAAAGCCTACAGCCCATCCTCCTGTGGAATAAATAATGTGTTCTGACACCAGAGGCATTCATGATATCATCTGTTGGAGCTGGGTGGTGGGTGTGGTGCCTGTGAGCTTATGAAACTGTGAGAGGGAGTGCCTGTTCTAGTCACCCTACCTTTCCCTCTGAAGGCCCAGTTGGGGCCCTACATCCCCATCACCCTGCCCTGAAACAGTTGTTGGAGAAAGAGGATCCAACCCACCCTTCTGATGAACAGGGACACCCTCACTCGTTCATTAAACCATTGAGAGAGAGAGAGATTCTGCTGGGTGTGGCGGCACATGCCTTTAATCCCAGCACTCAGGAGGCCAAGGTACTTGGATCTCTTGAGTTCAAGGCCAGCCTGGTCTACAGAGTGAGTTTCAGGACAGACAGGGCTATGGGGAGAGAGAGAAACACAGACACACACACACACACACAGAGAGAGAGACACACAGAGACAGAGACAAAAACAAGACAGAGAGAGGCACAGACAGAGACAAAGAGAGAGACAGAAACAGAGAGACAGACACATAGAGAGAAACACACAGAGAGACAGACAGACAGACAGAGAGATTGGTTCCTAAACAGGATTCAAATGGTGAATGTTGGGGGCTTTTGTTCAGGGTGACCCCAGTACCACAGGAAAAGAAGGCATCCTTACCCCCTCCCCCCACATGGACTCTAATGCCTTACAAATTAGGTCCTGACCTACCAGCTGTGAGAGTAACTGGGAGTCCCTTAAACAACTGGGAAGCCTGGGCAGTTACTGTCGAAGTTAAGCCTCCCTCTCTCCCTCCCATGCCCCACTCTGGTGCTTCCACTCCCTGACTGACTTCTGTGGAACCCCTAACACATCTTTGCCATTCCTGCTGAGGATTCAGGCAGGCGAATCTCTACCCTGGACAACGTGTGGTAAAGACCAAGAAGCCATTGAAATTCAGGGTGGGACAAGTGGGTAGGGCACACCGGCCTGGGGCTTTGGGTCAGAGTCCCAGCCACACAGTGAACCAGGATAGTTGAACTGGGCTGATCCCCCCAGGTCTGGACTGCCAGAGGGAACCGGCTTGTTTTGCCATCTGCCTTCACTGAGCCGGAGCCTGACTTTCCTGCTATTTTGCATACTAGGGCTAATTCTGGCCCCTACCTCCACTAGGGACCAGGCAGCCAGCCCGGGGTGGGGGAGTCTTAACTGCTCCCCTAAGCAGGATCTCCTCTGTTTGGGGCCATCCTGGTTCAGGGGAGAGCACATTTCAGCAGCAGGGGTTCCCTGGGCCTTGAAATGTTTGTTGACAAAGAATCATTTGGACAGGAGGCACCCCATCAGCAGATACCCATACAGGGCAGTGACTTCCTTGGTTTTGATGGAGGAGCCCCCTTGGGGTGGTTTCCTGTCTCAGGAGGGTTTATGATTCACTCTGTCCATCCTGTGGATCCCTGGACCCCTAGAACTCACACAGGCAGTGACCACCTTAGCTGTGTCACGTGAGTGTGAGGACCTCTCAGGCTCCAGGTGCTTTATCTGTAACACAGGGATCATAAATCCAATCTGGCTGCCACAGGCCTATCGATCCCAGCTACCCAGGCTGAGGACGGGGCTTACATTCAAGGCCAGCCTTGGCAATATACTGAGAACGGTCTGAAAAACTGAAGGAAGGGAGTTGAGCTGGATACTGGGTATTTCTTATACATAGAATATGGAATGCTTCATGAATTTGTGTGACAAAGCCTCTAACTGAGCTGGAACCCTTAGATTAAGCTAGCCTGGCTGGCCACCCAAGCCCAAGCATCTCCGATCTCCCTCCCCAGCACTGGGATCACAGGTATGTGCTACCAAGCCAAGGGGTTGCACATGTGCTCTGGGAACTGAACAAAAGTCTTTATATTTATGGGACCAGGGCTTTACCAGCTAAGGCATCTTCCCAGCCTGTCTGGGTTTCATTTTTCTTGTTTTGTTTTTGGTTTTTTTTGAGACAAGGTTTCTCTGTATAGCCCTGGCTGTCCTGGAACTTGATCTGTAGACCAGGCTGGCCTCGAACTCAGAAATCCGCCTGCCTCTGCCTCTTGAGGTCTGGGATGAAAGGCGTGCGCCACCACAGCCTGGCTTTGGTTTTGTTTTGTTTTTTAATGTCACATCAAATAATTAAGTTTGTTCACTTTTTTTGGTCAGTCTGTATCGTTTATTCCATGAATTCTAAAACATGTCAAGATTGTACCAGCCAGGAAATGAAACAGGGACCAGAAGCTGTTACTGAGCACAACAAATTAGCATTGAGTGGTCCTAAATTTTTGTAGAGCGCCCCTCACCCATCCTCATCTACAGGATACTGTTTAGCCCCAGTTTAACCACGGGGGGGGGGGTAATCTTAGTCCCATAACACACTCACAGGGAGAAAGCCCAACAAGCTCAGAAAAACTGGCCAGCAGCCACAACCAGGTCTTGTAATCCAAAGATCCATTCTGCCTACTGCTTCGCGGCTGCCGCCCTCGGGGACTGGGCCGCAATAACATTGAAGGGGTGGGGAAGAAGGAAGGGACTGGGAGACATAGGTGTTTAAAGAGCTGTGCTTTATAAAGCCCCACTCCTCTCATTTATTAATTGGGCCGAACCAGCCTCCTTTCTGCAGAATGCAGCTCAGGGGCCCGGGGTGGGCACATGCCCCACTGCCCACTGGGGGAATCCAGCCCGGTCCCTCGGGGGCCCTGCGTTAAGCACAGGATGGTTCCTCCTTCGCTCTAGCTTGACTTCCGGCCCTTCTCGATGCAGGTGCTGCCTGCGCTGGGGCCATCTGACCCATGGCTTTGGGTGTTTTTCCAGCAGAATCTGAGATGAGAGAAAAACAAAGCGCCAAAGGCCACCTCTGTTTGGGTGGTAACAGCAGGTGGTTCTCAGCGCTAGCCGCCATCGCAGGTAGTTCTCAGCCGTCTAACCTAAGGAGCTGTGCTGCCTGTGTGGGACGGGGCCTCACAAGGGACCTGGGAACCTTGCTTGGACTTGCGGGATTCTGTCTGCTGTTTTTAAGTCCACTTCAGAACTGGAGACTTTCTGGATGTTTCCAGAGCTTTGGAGCTGACCTCCACCCACCCACCCCCACTCTGCATGGCGTAATGAAAACACCAATGTTCAACTGGGGGTGCCTTTCCCAACCCAGGAGCCTTTCCTTGGAAACACAGCTGACCGCAAAGAACAAAAATTAACAGGCATTACATTCTGAGTTCAAACAGAATATAGTTTGTTTAAAAACATTTGGACTGATCCTAGTACGGTTGTTTTATTTATTTTTTTTGTTTTTTTGTTTTTAAAAAGAAAAATCGGACACTGGTGTGGTGTCTTAACATCTGTAACTCCACTTGGCCCGAGCTTGGGAAGCTGAGACAGGAGGATGAACATGTGTGTGTCTGAAGCCAACCTGGGTTACAGAGCAAAATCCTGTCAAAACAAACAAACAAACAAACCAACCAGTATAAGTCGTCTTTCCTTGGATACATCTCCTCCGCTTGGCAGGGTGCAGAAGCCAGAGGCCACTAGGGTCCAGATTCAGCACGCATGGGTCTGTTTGTGGAGACTTGTCATCAGTGTGTTCATGGAACCTTGTCTACTCTCCTGGGTATTTTGTTTTCATGTATATGTTGCTGTACACACGTGTTCCTGTCCCTTTGATTTAAAAGCAACTATAAAGTTGAGCATGGTCACTCACAGCTGTATTCCAAGCACTTGGGAGCTGGAGACAAGAGGGTTGCTACATTTATTTCAAGGCTGGTTGGACTGTATATATAGTGACGCCCTGCCTCCCAGAGAGAGAGAGAGAGAGAGAGAGAGAGAGAGAGAGAGAGAGAGAGAGAGAGAGAGAGAGAGAGAGAAGAAACCACAATAACAGAAAAACGAAAGCATTGTTTTAGTAAAAAGACTTTAAGACACGATATGTCTACTTGCTTGCCCTCTGGGTTTCCCTTGCCTCCTCTTTTCCCAAGCATTTGTTCCTGTGAACAGTGCTCTTTGGTCCTCAGCCCAGTACCACCCCAGCTTGCCTGCTCCTTCCTTGGGAAAAAGCCAGGACCCAGTCCTCATGGAGTTCCTCATGGAGGTCCATCCAGCTTCCTAGCACGAAGCTTGCCTTGGGGGCTGGATCACCAGCAGCTGCTCGGTGCATGAGCAGGAGAAGAGTTGCACACACCTGTATGTAATTCCGGCAATCAGGGACTGAGTACAATAGAGAGTTTGGGTCTAACCTGGGCTACCTAGTGAGATCTCTGTCTCATCAACAGGAGTTGGGCAGGGTGGGGGATGAGTAGAAGAAAGGCAGTAATACCACCTCAAAGATAACAGTGAGGTCGTGGGAACGAGCTAATCACAAACAGCCAAAGGACAAGGTGACAGCAGAGAGCAGTTACTGAGGGCACCCCTTAGGAAAAGCACCCCAGACTTCTGTACATCTGTACGTGTGTGTGTGTGTGTGCACATGTGTGTGTCTGTGCACATGTAGGTGTGGGTGCACACACATGTGTGTGCAGGTACATATGTGTGTTTGCACATGGAGGCCAGAGAACAACTTTGGATGGTATTACTCCTCAGGTCGTTTTGCTCAGCAGGGTCTCTCTCTGGCCTGGAACCGGCTGAGCCAACAAAGATGGCTGGCTCGCTCTCCCCACAGATCCTCCTGCCTCTGTCTCCTCAGCACCACGGTTGCTCATAGATCAATCCCCCAGCATAAACACCCCGCCCCAACTGATACACAGGGGTGCCTGCCCAGCCTTCCACTCAGTCCTCTAAGACCCACCTTCTGCTCAGAGCTTTCTTCTGCATGGTGGGGAGAGAGAACTCCAGGGTCCAAGAAGATACAGGAAGTGAAACCATGAGGCACACTGAAACGTGCAATACAAATGCGAAGAAGGATGACGCGGGCCGCTTCACTGACCCAGGCTGCCGCGGGCTGGGTTTTTTTCCCTGCTACTTTTCTTAGCCTTTGTGGATGGCCCCATTCAATTCCTTTGATTCCTCCCACCTTCGGCGAACGCCGTGCACTGAGGAAGGGCCTATCCCTGCCAGGCAGCGTCCTCGTCTCCTAGAGCAGGCTTCAAAAGGGCTGTGCCTGGGGTGGGGGGTGGGGTGGGGACTACAGAAACATCACTTAGAAACTTACAAGACCCAGGCTATCTATCTTGAAGCCTCAGTTTCCTCCACTCTCAAATAAAACACACATGCCCTATTGTCCAGTACAGTTCCTGCCGCAAGGTGGGTCTTCAGAAACGCTCCTCTCCTGGAAAGGCCCTTGGGAATCCCCAAATAATGTTCTCTAAACTGTAGAGTCTAAGCCCAGCATGGTGGTGCGTGTTTTTATTCCCAGCACTCAGGAGGCAGAGGCAGAGCTCTGTGAGTTCGAGGTCAGTTTGGTCTGCAAAGGGAATCCAGGACAGCCAGGGCTCTGTTCCACAGAGAAACCCTGTCTTGAAAAAACAAAACAACTTTAGAGTTGAAAGAGCAAGTGATCAATGGTGTTAAGGCTCATGTACTAGCTGGAGGTGAGGAGCTTGCACGGAACTCAGGATGCGGAGGCAGGAGGATCATGAGTGAGCTCCAAGGTAATCTGAGCAAGAATATGTATGTGCGCTTTCATGTAACATATGTATGTATGTGAATGCAATAACCAACTCTGACCTCCAGAGGACGAGAGCAAGAAGTGGAAAGGGCGGGCTTCAAACTACTAGTGAAGAGCATCTACCCCAAACCCTCCTGAGGTCACCCCACAACCAGAAAAAATGAGATGCTTCCACCCATAGACTTGAGCCTCAAAGTATAGGAGAGGCTGCTTCAGGGTCAGGTCCATGACCGTGCCTGGTAGGTGTGGAGAAGCCCAGGGGTGTCAAGTCTGGAAACACAAAGGGCTTCCAAACAGATGCCCATGGACTCCAGGTTCTAAGGGGTGTTCTTGGTGTCTGTCTGCATCCGTTCATATAGGTGAGTAAGTGTGGATGCCAGAAGTCAGCCGTTTCTTCAGCACTGTCCACTGCTTTACTTTTACTGTTGTGTTTTGAAATTATCTGTACTTGTGTGTATGTGTGTGTATGTGTGTGTGTTTGTATGTGTGTGTGCATATGAATGCAGGAGAGCATGCAGACTAGAGGAGGGCATTGAACTATAGTCACAAGCAGCTGTGAGCAGCCCCATGGAGATGCCAGAAACCAAACTTGGGTCTTCTGTAAGAGCAGTCCGTGCTCTGAACCCCCCAGCTATCACCCCAGCCCTTGTGCCTTGCTTTTAGTGAAAGGGTCTTTTACTGAACCCCAAACTCATAGATCCATCTAGAGCAGTTCCAGGCATCCTGCTGTCCCGGCCTCTCCAGCACTGGGGTTAAGGTATTTGTAGCCACACCTGGATTTACAAAGGCCAGAGGCTGGGGATCCAGGCTCAGGTCTTCACACTCATGAAGTGAGCTCCTTAGTGAGCAAGCTGTCTCTCCAGCTCTAAGATGGGATCTTAAAGATGACTGGAGATGTCAGTCTGAACTTTTGAAGGCTGGAATCAGAGATGCTGGTCCCAGCCTCTCCCCATGGGCCACACAGAAGCCACTGTTTGGCAGCCTCTAAGACTGAAGTTATCAGAGGTTTCAGTGGTATACCAAGACTGGGCAAGTTTCTAGAAGTATTAGACAAACCCTAAGTTAAGCCAAAACTTAGCTTCTAGTAGCAATGAATTCTGGCTTTGGTCTCTGTCACCAGACATCCTAGAAATGGTCCAGACTAGAGAAAAAGATCACCAACCCCCTCTGATCTCACATTTAGCTTCAGCTCACCTCCAGGGTCTAGAGGTTGTAATACTAACATTCTATAAAGACTATCCCCAGGGTCCTCAAGGTCTTCTGGGCAACTCCATTCATTCTGAGGTCACTTCAGTTCTGACATGGCAAGAGAAGGTGTCAATTACCCTGCCCTCTCAGGGGGTAATTCCTTCTTAGTGCCTGTCTAAGCACCTGTATCTTCGGTTAGCTTCTGGAGCCTTCCCCAGACCTAGACCTTAAGGTTGTAGCAGCTTCCAAAGAGTGCTGGATAAGTCAGGGAAAGCTGTTGTGAAATGCTTGTGAGATGTTTAGATATTATATCTTTTGTATTTACATCATAGACCCCAGGGACATGATTTTTCAATGTTGGTTGCTGACGTCAACTTCTGGAGAGATTTGCTTGCTTGTGCGTTTTCATACTGGACCAAACATAAAACATCCTGAGATCCAAAGGTAAGAGATCTAGACACAGGGAGCGTGGTGAGCTCTGCGTGCTGACCTAGCCCAGCCCTCTTTGGCCCTGGCTTTGTCCTGTTGTGGGTTTTCCTATCTGCACCCCATGCTCCTGGGTCATTTTCATATGGGAAAAAAATGGGCCTTATATTTAGGGGTAAGACCCAGTACTCAGAAGGATTCAGAAACTAAAATAACTGGGTGACTCCACACAGGTGCTAGGGATACGGGCCTTGGGCCATGGACCATGGGAACTGCAAAACTGAAGGAGCTGCTGACTCAGCAGAACCAGTTCTTGAATTTGTTCTTTTTTTTTTTAATTTGTTCTTTCAGAACCTCAGTCTCTTCCTCTGAAAAATGGGTACACCACATTCCCAAGTTGGCCATGGGACCAAATATGGACGTGTTTTTTTTTGTTTGTTTTGTTTTGTTTTGTTTTGTTTTGTTTTGCCTCCTGAGAAACTCTTGACAGATGCTAGGGAAGTAGAATACTACAATGGGTGAATTGGCTTCTTTCAGAGTGCCTACCCCGATTCCCAGTACAGTCAGAAGGCTCAAAACCCTGAAGAACTTTCTGAACTTTGAGGTGTCCAAGACTTCCAGGCTGTAGGGGAAACACCTGAGGTCCACGTCTGTTTGCAGAAGTGTTGCTTCTTGGTTTGTAGCTGCATGGCAGGTCCTAGGAGCAGGTTTGGGTTCTGTGCTCCACAGACCTGAGAGGCACCTTAAAGCTTGTGGGAGAGCATTGTGCACGGCCAGCGCTCTCTAGTGGTCAGTGTTAGCACTACATCCAGCTGCCCTCCAGTTTATGTTGCTAAAGGAAGTCTTCCTTTTCCCAGCGCATTTATATATATATATATACACACTCTCTCGGATATTTTTATTTTTATTGTTGTGTATATGTGTGAGTTTATGTCACATATGTGAGAGTGTTCATGGAGACCAGAAGAGGGCATTAGGGCCCCTAGAACTGGAGTCCAGGTGGTTATGATCACTCGACATGGGTGCTGGGAACCAAACTCAGGTCCTCTGGAAGAACAAGCTCTCTTTCCATATAACCCATCTCTAAATCTAATGGGGTTTTTTGGTTTGGTTTGGTTTGGTTTTTTTGAGATTTAGATCCAAGAAGAAAAAGAGGATAAAATATGGCCAACAAAATGGCCAAGGAGGTATAGGCACCTGCAGCCAAGCCTGAGTACCCGAGTTCAATTCCAGGGTCCCACATGATGGCAAGATGGAACCAATCCCCAAAAGTTATCTTCTGGCCCCTACATGTACACACTTGAGGTCACACACACACACACACACGAAACCGAAAAAGAAACATCTATGAGTACATCGCCTCCTTGGAGAGGCTCTGTTGCTTCTTGTCCCAGTGAACAAACAACAGGACCCTCCCTGCCAGAGTATCCTACCCCTTGGATTCAAGGCACACGCAAATGGACACATCGGGTGGTCTCAGTAGCTGGGATCTTGCGTAACCAATGGCAAAGGTGGCGATGGAAAGATAAGGTCAGGGACAGGACCGCAGGAGAGGAGTGGGGACGTGATGAGTGGGAGGAGCTTCTAAATTATCCATCAGCACAAGCTGTCAGCGGGCCCCAGCCATGAATAAATGTATAGGGGGAAAGGCAGGAGGCTTGGGGTCGAGGCAAACAGGTAGGGTATAAAAAGGGAACGCAAGGCACCAAGTCCAGCATCCTAGAGCCCAGATTCCAAACTGCTCACGGTCCTCTATCCGGATCACTGCAATGGCTGCAGGTAAGCATGCGCAAATCCCGCTGGGTGTGGTTTGGACCAAGGGGCCCTGAAGATGGATCTGAGGCTTCCAATGTGAGTGCAGCCCAACTTCCGCCATGTTGGGAACACTCTGGGTCCCTGTGGGCACTGGGAGCGATTGGTCGTTGCTCCCAGGCTTATCCTGCCCTCCTGTCTCTCTCTAGACTCTCGGACCTCCTGGCTCCTGGCCTTCAGCCTGCTCTGCCTGCTCTGGCCTCAGGAGGCTGGTGCTTTTCCCGCCATGCCCTTGTCCAGTCTGTTTGCCAATGCAGTGCTCCGAGCCCAGCACCTGCACCAGCTGGCTGCCGACACCTTCAAAGACTTCGTAAGTTCCCCCAGAGATGGGTGCCTGTCTGTGGAAGCAGAAAGGGGCAGATCCCACGCCGCACTCCTGCCCCCAGGAAGTCACAGAGGGAAACTGTGGGGTGAGGGATCTTAGCCAAGGCCGTTAGATGGGCCGAAACAGAGTGGGTCCTCCATACCATAGTTAATGACTGCGAGCCACAAGCCGGCCGCTCAGTGACCGTCCTTTCCAGGAGCGTGCCTACATTCCCGAGGGACAGCGCTACTCCATTCAGAACGCCCAGGCTGCTTTCTGCTTCTCAGAGACCATCCCGGCTCCCACAGGCAAGGAGGAGGCCCAGCAGAGAACCGTGAGTAGAGCCAGGCCTTATCTGCACAAATCCTCTTCTCCCTCCACGCAGCCCTCACCGCACTCCAGGAAGCAGTTCCTCCCTGAAGCTAGGGGTTACCTGAGAGTCCCAGGCAGGGGCCACTAAGCAATACACTGCACCCGGCCCTTTTCCCCCCTCAGGACATGGAATTGCTTCGCTTCTCCCTGCTGCTCATCCAGTCATGGCTGGGCCCCGTGCAGTATCTCAGCAGGATCTTCACCAACAGCCTCATGTTCGGCACCTCGGACCGTGTCTATGAGAAACTGAAGGACCTGGAAGAAGGCATCCAGGCTCTGATGCAGGTGAGGATGGACTGGGGTCCCTAGCCTGGGCTTCTACTGACCATTGGCTCTGCTTGGAGCCTAGATGGGGGCTCACAGCTCTTCTCTGTTTGCCGGTCAGGCCTTAGACCCTCGAGACGGCTTCGTATTCATTCCCCTTATGAAGCCTCCAGCCCTTTCTCTGGGGCCCGGGGTGGAGGACGGCACAGCTCCTGAACCTCCTGCCCTTCTTTCCCACGGCAGGAGCTAGAAGATGGCAGCCCCCGTGTTGGGCAGATCCTCAAGCAAACCTACGACAAGTTTGACTCCAACATGCGCAGCGATGACGCTCTGCTCAAAAACTATGGGCTGCTCTCCTGCTTCAAGAAGGACCTGCACAAGGCGGAGACCTACCTGCGGGTCATGAAGTGTCGCCGCTTTGTGGAAAGCAGCTGTGCTTTCTAGCCACAAATCAGTGTGTCTGCTGCACTCCCCCGGTGCCTCCCTGCACCCTGGCAACCGCCACCCCTACGCTCTGTCCTAATAAAATTAAGATGCATCATATCACCCGGCTAGGCGTCTTTCTATTATGGGATGGAGTAGTATCAATGGGCATCCTGGAAGCCAACCCGTGAGAATCCTGTGGGCTGATGGAAAAGCAGCCCCGGCTCTCCCTGGGCCAAATAGAATCAACACGCCACTTCCTCCGTTACACAGAGTCCCTTCCCACTTCACGGTCAAAATTCCAGCTCTCCAGGTAGTCACCCCCATAAAGTACGCAAAGGCATCCTCCCTTCTCCAGCCAGAATCAGGAAGACCAAACGGCCCTCTGCCCCGCGAGATTAGGAAGAAATGAAAGGGAGACAAAGCACAGAAGGGAACCAGGAAAATGAGTAAAATCACAGATTTGCTGTTGTATCTAAGTCTTAAAATGGGTTTTCATTCATATCAACTACCCTTGGGAAATGGCGGCAGCTCAAACAGGAGTTTGGAAGCAGGGCAAGGTGGCGCGCACCTGCAATCTCAGCATTTAAGAGGCTGAGGCAGGAGGATTGCTGTGAGTTTGAGGCTAGTCTAGCAGGTCTGTCCTCTGAATTAGGGTAAGGAGCGTGGAGAGGTTGTAAGGTGAAGACTGCAGTAGTAATTCCAGTGGGTGCCAGGCAGGGGCGGAGAGATGGCGCAGTTAGTACGGCGCTTGGCTTGTCAGCTTGAGCATCTGAGTTCAATTTCCAGAATCCACATTAAAAAACAAAATAACCCAAGACCCAAAACAACAAACCAGGGTGTGGTGGCATGAGATTGTAAGCCCAGCTCTGGGGCAGCAGGAGCAGGCAGATCCCTAATCGCTTTGTGAACCCTAGGCCAGTGACAGACTCTGTCTCCAAAAGTAAGGCTCCTGAGGAATGACATCTGAAGTGGTCTCTTGTCTGCATAAGTGTGAACATCCACACACAAAACCAGCCAGGACACTGACCTATGAGAGATGTAACCGGGCAGGAGTCAGCAGGGTCATCTGTGGGACCTAGCAGGGCCATCTGATAACAGTGGCACCATGTGGCAGTGAGAATTCACAACAGTCTAAACCACTAGCTCCCCTTGCTGGGCCTAGGAAGCCAGTGACATCAGTGTTTGGGTTTAAGTGCCTTAGTGGTTCCCTATGTGGCCTTTGCTGATATGACTGCTGCTGACCGGGCCTGGGGCAGCTAATCTAAGACAGTAGGATGGCTGAGGTCCCTGGGTTAAGATGCTGTGCATCTGTCTTAAATCTGCTCCCTAAGGTGCTTTCCCATGTGCTCACCTTGAGAAGATGCCTTTGAGAGGAACTACCAAACTCAGTGTGGAAATTGGTCTTGTGAAGGCCTTTCCGGGAATACTGATTTACAAACTTGAAATACATTCTAGGTCCTGAGTTAGACTTTCTCTAAACAAACCACACCTTTCTGGTCATAGAAATGGATGTGCCTTCAGTTTGGATCTGGGTCCCCCTAAGGTCCATGTTTCAAGGGCCACGTCTCCCCGACCATGGCACAATTGGGAGACCAAGAAACAAGATGGCGCCTAGTGAAATGACCTGAGGGGATTCCTAGAATCCCGGCCCTTTCACCTTTCTCTGCCTCCTGCTTCCATGATGTGCCCCCACCACAATATGCTGCCTCTACACAAACCCAAACAAGTCAAAGACTTGGAAACTCTAGTGGAAATCATTCTTTCTTGTGGGTTGACATACCTGATATTTGCCTCAGTAACAGAAAGTGAGCACATTCCTCACAGATTCTAAGTTTGTAGAAGCAAAGATAAACACTTTATCACGGGGCCTCTGTTGACTTGTATAGTGAAACCAAAGGATTTTTTTAAGATTTATTTTTATTTATATGAGTACACTGTAGCTGTCTTCAGACACACCAGAAGAGGGCATCCAATCTCATTACAGATGGTTGTGAGCCACCATGTCGTTGCTGGGAATTGAACTCAGGACCTCTGGAAGAGCAGCCAGTGCTCTTAACCACTGAGCCATCTCTCCAGCCCCCAAAGGATAATTTTTATACCAAATCCTTAACCTCAGATTCAGGATGGTCCAGGAAGAAAGGGAGACACCTTTGGTATCTTCTGCTGCATTGTTTCTAGCTGGTAAGGTGGAAACCGGGTACGAGTGCGAGCTTTGGTTCTGAGAGCAGGAAACACTGCTGCTGCCTGGAACGCCCTGCTCGCGTCACCAGCTGGAAGCTGTACTCAAAGTTCCCAGACGCAGCCATTTAGCTTAACATAACAAAAGCTTCACTTACGACAATGGGAGAATAAACTCATATTCACAAAGCCTATTTTATTTTGCCACAGCTAACATCTCAGTAGACATTTCATGACAGCTCTGGAGCAAAGACCTGGCTTGATAGTCTTCAAGCCGTCACCTAGGCAGACACAGTCCTTCCCAAGGGCCGCGAAGGAAGCTGAGCTGCTACTGCATAGGTTGAACCAGTCACAGAGAACTCTGGTGACAGAACAGAGACCCACCTGTGTGTTAAGCACACTGCCATGGTGTTGTGTACTTCCATCCCAGGTGGGACTCTGTGGCACCGACGATGAAAACAGGCAATTCTTGTGGAGAGGGAGAGTAGACCTGTGACTCTGCCTCTGACAGGAAGAAATTCAAAGTGTGCCACCCTAAGACCAATTTCATGAAAGTATTCTATCCTCTATTTTAAAGCTGCCCTCCAAAAGTTAGGGTGTCATGGTAATCCTAGCACTCAGCAGGCTGAGGCTGGGGGACCACATGTTTGAGGCCATCTTGTGCTGCATAGTAAGTCCTGGTTTTTTGTTTTGTTAGAAAACAAGGTAAGCGACTTCACTGACCCAAAGTGAAATTGCAGAGAGTTACGGGGTGAAGCTTAACCAGCCAGCACCCTTCGAGATGTCTACGGGCACCGTTTGGGGAGCAGGTGACTATGGTCAAGGGAAGAGTTCTAATTCCTGCCTATTGGTTTGCTACCTGTCCTATGAAGTCTTGTCCCTGAACTATGAAGTAAGTTCCTCGTTAGTCATCAGGAGACCCTGAGCAATGCACTCCAGGATATTTCTGATGGCCCTTCTCCTTTGTTGTTTGAGAGGCAGGCAGGTGGTGGGAATGAGGGGCAATAGCAGGGCCTTCTGTGTGCCTGAGAGTTAAATACAGAGTAAGAGTGAGAGGACCGCTCTCCAGATGGAACTGTCAGACTGAAATGTCTACAAACTGGAATAAATTCAAAAGAGAAAAGAGCTCCAGATAGACTGGCTGGGAGCCACGCGGGGCCCTGAAACCCTGAGCTGGGGGCAACGAATGCTAGCATGTGAAGCCTCACTCGTCTCCTCCTTCCTCCTTGGCCCACTCTTGCACCGCTGTACCCCAATAGCTGGAGTCGCACTCAAGCAGAGAGCTGTCTGTGGTCAGCAGAGATGCGCGTGGCGCTCCTCGGCCTGAACATCCGAGAACTGGATCTCGTCGCCTTTGCTCAGCTCCTTCTGCCTGAGCGTCCGTTTCCTGCTGTTTCTTTGGCAGGGTTGGTAGTTCAGGTATAATGCTAAGGTGATGACAGCCACGCCCAGGGTGAAAATGATGATAATAAAGATGGTGGAGGAGCTGATTCCCTCAGGCAGGCCTGGGTAGCACAGAAGACAGAACGGGAGAAGGTGAGCTGAGGCCTAGAAAACCATTCCGCCCCATGACACCAAGCCCATGTCTCGGACCCGTGTTCTTCAGCCCAGGAGCATCTCTCTTCCCTCCAGGCCTGAGTAAGAACCCAAACCCTCTACCCCAGCTGGCCAGCCGGTGCCGCACATACCTTGGACAACGACAGCAATGTCTTTGCTAACGGAGCCTAGTGGGTTGGTGGCTGTGCAGCAGTAGGTGCCCGTATGGTTCTGGGTGGCCTTCTGAGGTACATCAAGATCAAAGATCATCCCATTCCAGACACACACCAAAGCTGGGGTGGGGTTTCCCTCTGGGCTGCAGGCAAGTATCTGCTCCATGCCTTCTACCCATATCTGGTTGCCAGGGCAGCCGGATTCCTGAAACCTTGGCTTGTCTGCAAGAAAGGAGCCCAGTCCTGTGTCCTGCTCCTTCTCACGTCTGTCTACAGCTCCCTTTCCATCGACTCAAATGCTGTTCCCTCAACCCAACATTTCCTCCTCACGGAGAAGAGAATCAGCTTCCTGCCTAAACCAAAGCCTCTCATCCCTTCCCTACGGCAAAGGATATGAGATGCAGCCTAGGGCATTTCTGGGAACTCAGGCTTAGTGACAATGTAGCCTCACTTTCTTGAGAGCAAGACAAGCTTGGTACCAGTTCATTTTCTTTTCTTCCCCAGGTTTTTCCAACTAGAAAAGTGTGGCCCCTTTACTAACAAAGCTAACTAACCAACATCTCTGGAAGAGACACTAAGTGTCTTGACTTTGTCCGGGGGCATGGGGCCTCTTACTCACATAAGACATGAAGCTGGCTCTCGGTGGTTTTGACCATTCGTTGGCCCTGCACCTCCAAAGAGGCCTCGCAGGACAGAGTCCGGCCGTCATCTTCCTCCCTGGCAGTGAACAGAAGCCGGGCAGGCTCCCCAGGAGCAGAGAGGTTTAGCGATCCCTGAAGCCGAAGAGTCGGGCTAGGTGACGTCAACACGTGACCCGAGCAGGTCACATGGACGGCCGTCCCTGCCAGAGGATAAGCGTCTTCTATCTCCAGGATGGGTGGAGGGAAACCTACAAAGAAAGGAAAGAGAGCAGTGGACACCTTTCTCAAGCCTGGTGCGCATGTCTGTCCTCTTCTTGCTGGTGGTCTCCTGGGGTAGCCGATGTAAGGAGGGGCTTGGGGTAACATCATTGCGTCTGTAAAGGCTGAGACAGAGGGCAGCAACGTGGTTTAAGGACGGGGAGCGTCCCTTCAACAATATACCTGGCCACAGCAGGCCATGTCTCTCCCGAGAGGACAGCAGGATATCTCCTTATCGTACAGAATTCTTACTCATTTCAAATGATTATTCTAGAATGAAGTTCAAACATCTACAACTTCCCTGTCAGCGGGACAGCTTAGGAAACTGAAGATGGAGGCCGCACAGAGCGCTGTCATGATCAGCTCTCTAACCCGCCTCCACCAGAGAGGAAAGGTGATGCTCACTTAAGAGGACACACAGCAGAGGTTAGCAAGATAAATGTCTGCAGCTAAGCCCATACATATTGCTTCGCAAACTCTCCCTAGCAGAGACCCTATATGGAGAAGGGGCGGGGCCACTTACTGTAGACATACACTGGTTTCCTTGTTTTCTGCTCCACGGGACCCAGAGACACAAGGCAGGTCAGCTCCTGGTCACCGGTCTCCATGGCCCGAATGGTGGCGCTGGCCCATGCTGCATCTTCCCTCCAGGAGGAGAAAGGGCTCAGCTCCTGGTCTTCCAGGAACATTTGGAAGACAGCTTCCTGGGCTGGGAACACTCTAGTCACCTCACAGCTCACAGTCTCGGCCTTGCCAACTTCCAGCAGTGAAGGCACCCCGATCTGGGGATTCTGAGAGAATTCTGCCAAGTAATTGGGAAAAAGGAAGGAGAAAGCCATAGTCATGTGTCACATGGGATGCTATGGAAGGGAACGGGGCTATTGGTGAACCAGAGGTGAGCCTCAGTCACCCTCACCCCTACACCATGTGGGAACAGGGTCCCAAAGGGCAAAGCAGGCCCTGGGCTCCCTTTGACTGGACTCTGACTCACCAAAGATCCGGAGTTGCTTGGTGGCGGAGCTACCGTGAAACAACCCCCCGCCTTGTGGGCTCAGATCCAGGTCTGCTTGGCAGGAGAAATTGTGCCTGTCATTCTCCCGGTGGGCTCTGACACTGACGGTGACCTCAGCTCTTTGGGACACCAAAGATAAACTCAGAAAGTCTTTTCTGTGCAGTTCTTGGTCACCCTGGAGGAGGGTAAGGGTGAGGCTCTGCAGGGGTGCCACGCTAGGCACGTGACACTTCACCATGAAGGCTTCATCCGTGGCCACCCACTCAGGCTGCAGGTCCAGGATCACCTGCTCTGGTGGCTCTTCAAGACAAAAAGGCAAGCCTTCATGAGGGGCCTTCATGAGGGGCCTTCAGAGGGGCCACTCACCTCCAGAAGGAAATGTCTCAGTGAGAGTGACTGTGACCCTTAAGGCTTTGGGGAATGTTAGCCTTCTAGGTCTCTGCCCACCAAAGGTGGCCATGGCAAAAAACTGTGACAGGAAGTCCTCTGATTGATTATCCGTGCCATTCTAGAACATTTTATTTCTTTTTTTCTTTCTTCTATTTTAGTTTTTTGGATTTGGTTTTTTTCGAGACAGGGTTTTCTCTGTGTAGCCCTGGCTGTCCTGGAACTCACTCTGTAGACCAGGCTGGCCTCGAACTCAGAAATCCGCCTGCCTCTGCCTCCCAGAGTGCTGGGATTACAGGTGTGCGCCATCCCCCCATCCCCCACCACCGCCTTAATTTCTTATCAGAGAGGTTTCAGAGGATAAGGAGCTTGCCAGGCAGGTCTTTAGCAGTACGCAGAAACTACTACACCTTCCCCACAGAGATGCCACTCATTCTTACCTTTGCAAAGGATGCAAGATGGGGGCCCCCCCTGTAGGATCCTGCCTCCCAGTCCCAATGCCTCAGAGCCTCTTTCCTGCTCAATAGGAGGGCGGCCTAGGGCCTGCACCACAGGCTTCTCTAACTGTCCCAGTCCTTCCTGTACTCCCTGGTTATCCTAAGAGCAAATAAGCCAGCACTCGTACACTTGTCAGGTCACTCGGAGGCTGGCATCTCCTCCCTGAACGGTCTGTGCATTCTCAAGGATGCCCATGGCTCATGGAGTAAACTCAGAAGTGGCCTGTACAAAGGGAGAGTCCTGACAGTATGGTTGAATCTTTACTTGGTGTGTGTGTGTGTGTGTGTGTGTGTACTTCTCTCCCCTAAGAAGACTTCCTGCCTCATTCTTCCTGTCTCCCCATCGCTCTTCCCTTTAGCCCTCCACCGGACTCACGGTACATGCTGATGCCGAGGGCAGCGTCCTTCTGCACGCCTGCACAGGAGAAGAAGCACTGCAACACAGAGTTCTCCGTGATGTCCTCCAGGAGAAACGCCTTCCACTGGGACCCTTTGCTCAGCTGGGTTTTCTTTAAGAAGGTCTCGATTCCGCTGGGCCCAGGGTCTGGGCAGGTGGTACTGCAGTTGACGGTTAGGGAGTGTCCAAACTGGACCAGGGCGTGATTTGGATGAACAGACACCTGAAACAGCTCTTCTGTGGTCCCTGAAAAGCAGCACACATGCCAAAACTGCTGGTGAAGACCAGGAGATCCAGAATGCACCGAGGAGAGGCCATTCTGTCCATGAGATCTAGGTTAGAGAACCTGGCAAGAATAACAAAGCTCGGGGAGCTGGTGAGTCAGCCCTTGCGTCGTCACCAAGGGGGAGTCCTGACCCCAACCTTACCCCTACCCTGCTGTTCTGCGGTCTCGATCTTGCCACAGACTCTAAGGTCTGTCTGGGATCAGGCACTAAAGACCCTGGTGGGGTTTTCATTCTTACACTCCAAAGCAGTATTTCTCTAAAATGTTCGCTAAGGGCTACCGTCTCCAGAATCCCCTGGAATGATTATAAAAGTGCAGACTCCAGCTCCACCTCAGACAGAGTGACTTCCATTCAGTGAACACCTGGAAATATGCTTGAGAACAAAACAAGCCTCTGGGGAACCCTTCTCTGCACAGGTCCACGGGAATGGAGGACCTCCAGGTGGCGCCCATGCTCGCTTGTTTCCCATACAACTTCCTCCTCACTGAGACTGCTCCATTTTGCTTTGTGATGCTGATAAAATGAATTTGTTTCACTGTTTGAAAGTTTAGCCTAGATTATGGTTTGGATCTCAAGATAAGCTTGTTGCCTGCCGTGGCACTATAGGGAGGTGGAAGGCTCTTCAGAAGGCGGGGCCCTGTATGTATGTCTTTGTACCAAGTACATAAGGAAATCAGGATGATGTTAGATCCCATGGAACAGGTGACCGTGAATGGTCATGCAGGGCCTGCGAACCAAGCCTGGACCCTCTGCAAGAGCAGCCATACTCAGAACGGCTGAATGTCTTCCCAGCACTGAGACAAATAGTTCTGAGAAAATAAAAAGGGATTTGGGCTGTAGCCTGCCTGGTCCAAAGCACTGTACAAAACTGTCAGGGTGGTTGTGGCGCATGCCTTTAGTCCCAGGAACTGGGAGGCAGAGGGAGGTGGATCTCTGCGGGTTAGAGACCAGCCTGGTCTACAGAGCAAGTTCCAGGACAGCCAGGGCTACGGGGAGAAACCCGTCTCAAAACAAAACAAAGAAACAAACAAAAAAACAAAGAAACAAACAAAAAGCCCTTACCAGTTCTTGAAAACTTTATTTATTGGTAGCGTATGTATATATGTGTACATACACATATATTTAAATCACTTATCATGTATGTATGAGAGAGGGAGAGAGACAGAGACAGAGAAGAGGAAGAAACAGGGCAGTGCGGGGCAGCAGAGACCAGGTAGAGCATACACATTCCCTTTGGAGAGTTCTGAAGCTCTGACACTCTGTTAATCTGGGCTACATTACTAATTAAATGTAAGGATTCTGTGTCCTCTGTGTCTCTCCCAAGGGTCCAGATGAAGGGTGTCAGTCTGCTCTGGCTGTCCCACCTATCTTAATTCCTTTCTCTGTTGCCGCAATAAAGCAACTGGACAAAAGCAATGCAGGGGAGAGGTTTTTATTTCCATCCACAGTTCAAGAAAACATTTCTTCTCAAGGCAGGAGGAGCCTGAGGAACTCTGATCAGGAGCATGAATGTGTGAGCTCAGCTGACTTCCTCCAGCCCTGGCTTGTCCTGAACTCTCTGCAGACCAGGCCAGCCTCAAACTCACAGAGATCTGCCTGCCTCTGCTTCCTGAGTGCTGGGATTAAAGTATGTGCCGCCACCACCACCACCGCCGCCGCCGCCGCCGCCGCCGCCGCCGCCACCACCGCCACCACCACCACCACCACCACCACAACATTTTCTCCTTTTTATTCAGTGCAGGTTCCCAGCCTACAGAATGTGGCCACCCACGGTGGGCAGGTCTTCCCACTCCAATAAAACAAATCAAAATAATCCCCACGGGCATGCCTAGAGATCCGTCTTTAGGAGATCCTAGATTGATTAAGTTAACCACTGAGATTAACCATCACCCCATCACCCCCTTCAGGACCCAGGGGTGCCCTGGCACATAGTGACTAAAGGCACTTGTCTAGATACCCTCACCTGGACAAGGAATCAAGGCCAGCAGCGTCCAGATACCCAACGGAAGCATTTTCATTCTTGGGAGAAAGTCCAAAAGCTGGGAAAAAGGAAAGAAAGGAGTGCTGGAGAGATGCTGTGTCATTACATTACACTAATAACTTACGTGTATTAGTGATTTCACTGTGTACCACATGTGTTCCTGGTGCCAGTGGGGATGTGGCGCTGCATCCCCTGGGACTGGAGCTATAGAAGACAGTGAACGACCATGGAGGTTCTGGAATCCAGCTCCAGTCCGCTGCAAGAGCAACCCATGCTCTTAACCTCTGAGCCAACTCTCCAGCCGGGAGAATACATTTATAAATAAAGATGTGTAAAAGGAAGTGATTTGTTGTAGTTCCTGCCTACAGCCAAGCACCTGAGGCAGAAGCAGGAGGATCGGGAGTTCAAGGTCATCCTCCTTACTGTCCTGGAGAGTTGGAGGTCAGCCTGGGCTATAGGAGACTTCGTCTCAAAAAAAGAAAAGGACTGGAACACACACATACATACACACACACACACACACACACACACACACGTATGTATGTATGTGTGTACATGTGCTTGCGTGCGTGTGCATGTGAAACCAGAAACCTCACTATAGCAAGACTCTCTGTGTGGTGTATTGAAAGAACTTCCTGCATCCAACTAATTTAAGTTTGGTCCTTGTTCAAGGGCAGGGAAGACATGAGGAGGACAGGAATGTTTGATTACGGTTTCCCGTATGGCTGTATTGGACATATCCTTTTACTAGTCTGTCTCGTCTACTAAACTGAGTCAAAAAGAAGTGTGTCAGCATGGAACTGTGAAACAAGGTGATGGAGAGATGAAATCTGGCAGAGTTTAGTTGGCCATGTTCAGTGCAAAGTGACCCTGAACGCAGCGAACCCAGTCATTGGAAGCTTGCTCGCTGATGGAAGGTGTAATGTGCCCACCTGGCCTCTTCAGAACCTCTGGGAAACACCTCTCGAGACCATTGTCTCTCCCTGCCTCACCACCACACCCAACAAACACTTCTGTTGGAAGTGATTTGTAACTGGCTTCTAAGTTACACAGGAAAAACCATTTTCTTTATTAAATTCTTCTTTTTGTGTGTGTGTATGCAAAAAAAAAGAAAAGAAATAGAAAATGATATTAGTCACAAGAGTTTCCAAACTTAGTTTCCAAACTCTCTCCTAAGAGCTGCCATTATTTAAGGAAGAATACCTTAAGTAGACTCTGAAGGAATTTCCAAACACAAGCTGGGTAACAATTCTGAAGGAAATGTCCCCAGACGGGACAGATGGCAACCGTGCATTTTTATAAACTTATTGTTGAACATGCCAGGCTCTTCGTAAAGAATCAGCCGACGCTGAGGGCACATGCCTTAAATCCCAGCACTCAGAAGACAGACGTGGGCAGCTCTCTCTGAGTTTGAGGCCAGCCTGGTCTAGATAGTGAGTTCCAGGATAGCCATGGCTACAGAGTGAGACCCTGTGTCAAAGAAGAAGAAGAAAGAAAGAGGAGGAAGAGGAGAATCACCTTTATCCTGTAGCAAGGGGTTCCTTGAAGTTGACTAGGAAAGAAAAATGTAAAAAGATATTGTTGTAAATGCTGTTATACAAGGTAAGACCGGATGTAATGCTGTAATAGGTTAGACCTGAGGAGGCACCTCAGCTGCTGAGTGCTTGTCCACCTTGGACCGCATTCAAACTGTGGCATGGCAGGTGGCAGACGCTCTAAATAGTTTGTAAACTTTCCATAAGATGTAGAAGATATTGGCTGGGGATATGGAGGACCTGAGTTCAAATAAAAATCAGGATGTGGCCATGCAAGCCTGTGCTGGGGCTTGCTGCTTAGCAGCCTAAGTTGAGAGAGAGACAGATGCTGGCTCAAAGGAACAGATACACTACAGTCAAACTGGTTGGCGTTCCCTGTAGCTGCTGCTAGAAAATGCCTGTGTGCCTAAGTAGGCACGAGAAAATAGGGGGAAGTGAGGGTTCTTGGTCATCACCCCACCACCCCTCACACCTCATCGCCACACCCGTGTTCTCTCTCTCTCTCTCTCTCTCTCTCTCCCTCTCCCCCCCCCCCCCAGGATCTTGTTGTACATATTCTACAGCGTATTTATCCTGGGGGGACCTTGAACTCACAGACCTCCTGACTTGGTTTTTCCAGCGCTGGATTAAATAAAGGCTGTGCCACCATACCAGGCTCCCAGCACTCTGTGCCCTGTCATGCCCTCCTCTCATCTGCCTGTCACACCCACAGCTCTAATCCATCACCACTGCTGCCAGCACATTTATGGATCTGATTCTGAAACTTGAGATTTTATCCACAATTTTTTTTTTTTTTTTTTTTTTTTTTTTTGAGAAAGAAAGCACTATCTTGAGGCTGGAAAGATGGCTCAGAGGTTAAGAGCACTGACTGCTCTTCCGAAGGTCCCGAGTTCAAATCCCAGCAACATATGGTGGCTCACAGCCATCTGTAATGAAATCTGATGCTCTTTTCTGGTGTGTCTGAAGACAGCTACAGTGTACTTATATATAATAAATAAATAAATCTTTTTTAAAAAAAAGGAATGAAAGCAGTATCTTTAAGACAAACTAGTTTTGAATCTGTTAAAATTCCTTGGGTTTATTCTGTAAAACACCTGTAAAACACATCCCAACTTAGAGAACTTAAACTTTTTCTTTGGCTTTGTTGTTTTGAGATGAAGGCTCATGTGGCCCAGGCTGGCCTTGAACTTGCTACGTGGCTGTGATGACTTTGAACTCTTGATCCTCCTATCTCTCCCTAATGCTGGGAGTACCGGAGTGTAACACCAGGACCAGCTAGGATTAAACTGTTAGAAAGTTGAGGCCCACGCTCCAGACCCTTGGAGACGGGCTGTGGGGCAGGACCTAACCCAGATGTGCTGTGCACAGCTTTGGCCACATCATGTGCTCTGGACATTGGGTTCTCGAGGCCCATTCGTAATCAAGGGTTCTTGAGTTTTCTCCTAAGCAGGAGCCACACTCCACCCTTTGCTTCCTATCTGCCTGGGAGTCACCGCCTCCCCTCCTTGCTCTCTGTTCATCTCTTGTAAGGCCTACCTACCCTGATCGCTCTCTCGGCACCCATAACGTCAGTCCATGCCACCATTTTCCTTTCCCATCCTACACGTCACCTCAAACACATTTATGGTGACCACACCCTGTATGTACCCCCCATTTCAATTGTTCTCAGTTAACTTAAAAATCACTCACTGTGAAGGTCACACAGCAACTTTGCAGTGTTGGTCTCTTAGTTATAGATTGAACGTCACCAATGAGGGAGAATGGTTGCCTAGGTGACTTTTTTTTAACATCCTGAAGACCGTTTCTACTGAAACCACTCTTCACTCCAGCCTTGCATGGGTGATTGGAAAGGATAAAGATGTCTGTCTTCAGACATCGTGTTGCATGCAGATATATGGGACCATTTGAAAACACTTTGGTCCAAAAGGATAATACAGGGTTAACTTGACCTAGAGCCCACCCCCCTTTAATGTCACCTACAGCAGCGGTGACTACAATCATCAGATAATGAAATTAGCAAAACGGGGCAGCACGGTCTAACCCTGAGTCCTAGAAGGCCCTGACTTTGTCACAGAAAACATTATCACCACTATCAGCCAGCTCTAAATTGAGAAGCATCTTTGGCCACTGAATAAAGATCTCTCTCGGGGCTGGAGAGATGGCTCAGCAGGTAAGAGCACTTACTGCTCTTCCGAAGGTCCTGAGTTCAGTTCCCAGCAATCACATGGTGGCTCACAACCATCTGTAATTGGATCTGATGCCCTCTTCTGGGGTGTCTAAAGACAGCTACAGTGTACTTACATATAATAAATAAATATTAAAAAAAAAAAGATCTCTCCTGACAATGGCTTGTGGTGGTAGTGATGGCTGACGGTAACAGTGGTGACGGTAACGGTGGTGGGCGGTAACAGTGGCAGCGGCAGTGGGGGTGGCCGTGGTGGCGATACGCCAGGAACATTTTTCCAAGTTTAGGCTGTGTCTCTCGTGCCTGGACTATAAGATTGCGTCTCTTTTCCTTGGACTATAAACACCATGGAGGAAGGGCCCCTTGTTTTATCCACTGATAGGTTCCTACAGACTGGAACGGTTATAGCAATTACCAATGGTGGAGCCAAAGAAAATATAAATTAATACTTGTGGTAGCGAACACTTGGATGGGGAACAAGAGACTAGCCTTTGCTGGTAAGGAGGTTCCCTCTAGCTGGGAAAGTGGCGTGCACACAGCTGAATCTGAAGGTCAAAAAACATTTGAAAATAGATAAGGAAACAAATACTTCAGGCGCGTTGGCGAACTCCCCTACAGCGGATCCCCTCCTGGATTTCACAAGTACAAACCGACATAAACCCAAGCAAACCAAATAGGACCCAAATCCTCACTGAGTCGGAGCGGTCGTCTTGTCCCTCTTGCCTCGCTGACGACGCCTCCTCGATGCTTGGGGACCTCAAACTGAACAGCGACATCGCCAACGCGCTCGAAACCGCCACGTGCTCTAACCGTTGAGTCCGTGCTCCAGCAAGGGGCGCTGTGCGCCGGTGCCGCGCCGGGAAGTTCCCTGATCTGCCCAGAAACTCATGACGTTCACTCAGCCTCCTAACAGGATTGGCTGAGAGGTGAAGCGAGAGCAAACAGCTTAAAAAGATGAGTGCTTCGGAAAAAGAGTAGGGAAGCCATCTCCTGCTTCGAAGGGAGTGCGGATTTGACTCTAGACAGTCGCTACTGAGCGAGGCTTGGTGGTGCAGACCCATAACCCTTACTTATGGCAAGAGAAATACCAGTGCGAGGTCATGCCTTGATACTTGGGCTGTTGGTAGAAAATGAGCTATGTGGGGACAGATGGTAAAGTCAACCATGCCACACTAAACTGTTTAGACGGGTTTTTCCATAAGTTACCGGCTTTTAGACTACCTAGAGCGGTGGGGCACTTGACAGGAAGTCCTGCGATCACGTGATACAGCAAAGCAGGACTGCTTGCAAAGTCAAGTTGGGATGGAGGGAGGGGAAGGTGGAAGTGCCTCACTCCACTGTCTATGTCAACTCAGCTCAGAGTTTCTGAGAGTTCTGAGAAGCTCAGAGAGCCACATTCTGAAGTCCCCTGAGGAATATAAGAGAGGACACTTGGGTTCGTGGATGGAAGTGTTCTGATTTGCTTTCAGGGTTTGGGTGGGAGGGTGGAGAAAGGCCAGGGAGGACTGGCTAGAGTGGCCCATGCAGGGCTGCCAGCTGGATGGGGCGAAGACGTGCTGAGGATCCAGGAAAGATTTAGTAGAACACAGAAGTCAGTAATTCAGAATGGTGAGGGGTGGGGTGGAAGATGAGGGTAGGTACTGAGAAAGAGAATGCTCTACTCTGTTGAGCTGTTGTCACTACCATGCCTTTTACCCCCATTCTGGACTCTAACCGTTAGACACCATAAGGCCAATTAAGTGGCTTTGTTTGTTTGTTTGTTTTTAAGACAGGGTTTCTTTGTGCAACAGTCTTGGCTGTCCTGGAAGTGCTTTGTATACCAGGCTGGCCTTGAGTTCACAGAGATCCATTTGCCTCTGTTTCCTGAGTGCTGGGACTAAAAGCCTGCACCACTCACACGCAGTTTAAGTGTTTTCTAAATTGCTTTGGTCATCACATTTTGTCACAGCAATAGAAAAAAGTAGCCAATATGACCAGAAAGCAGCCTTAACTTATGAGCTATGTCTCCATCCCTGCAGCATCCCTTTTAATGACCTTGTAACACTGTTACATGTGCATTATCTGACTCTCTATTGTCAAACACTGATGCTGTTACATGATATAAAGAAAACACTAGGATGATAAAACAAGCCTTGGCTCTACAGAGCAGCGAGTCAAACTTGGCTGACCCCGCAGGAGATTCGCTGGCCCTTCACTCACACTTCCCGAGCCCCTCTCCTACTTTTTGGAGACAGGATTCTTATTATGTACACTGTAGCCAATATGACTTTCCACTTCTCCGGCCTTCACCTCCCAAGTGCTGAGGTTACAGGCATGCAGCACCACACCCAGCTTTATGTAGTGCTAGAGATGGAACTCAGGGCTCCATGCAGGCTGCCAACCCGGTTAGATCCCCAGCCCAGAGCAACGGCGCCTTACAGACACAACATGCTAGCTTAGAAAGTAGAAGAAAACATCTGGCAAGGACTCTGATGGCAGAGCCCAAGCAAAGCTGTAAACACTACATGTCATTTTTTCCTTCCCAAAGAGCCGTTCCAAACTCTGTAAGCTGCGCTTTGCCAAGCCGTTGTCACTGCAGCCCCAGAAGCAAACTACATGAAGTTTCTTGTGATGTTCCAGGCTAGGAAGCTGAGTGCCTAGGACCTAATTCCATGTCTTTTTACATCATCGTCTGGTCCCTCCACCAGCAGACTCCATACTTTAGATCTCCTGTTAGACCACGTATGTAAAGACTGGGATCACAGAAGAGTTTTTCTTTTATACTTGAGGATTCACTGAGATTGAGTTGACCCTCATCCTATGCCACGTCATAGCCTCAGCCCAGAAGTCTATTCATTTGTCTATTTGGCTGGTTGTTTTTTCGAGACAGGGTTTCTCTGTGTAGCCATGGATGCCCTGGAATTTACTCTGTAGACCAGGCTGGTCCTGAACTCATAGCTATCCGACTGCCTCTACCTCACAAGTGCTGGGATTAAAGGCAAATGCCACCACTGCCCCACTCAGAAGTCTTTATTGATCCCTTCATCTATTAGGCTTCTGTTCCTCTGTGGAATCTTGTGGATACGTTTACATTTTAAAAATTTAAATTTTAAAATTCTGTATATATGTGCATGTGTGTTTCTGAACATAAGTGCAGCGCCTAACAACCTCAGAAGAGGGTGTCAGACTCCCTTGGGACTGGAGTTATCCTGAGGTGAGCACTGGGACTTGAGTCCTCCACCCCCACACCCTCACAAGAGCAGTGTGCACTCTTAACTGCCGAGCCATCTCTCCACCCCATTTGTAGATTCTTTACCTTACAGGGTCAGCCACACAGAGTGTTATGAGAAAAGGTCTGTTTATTTCCAACCCCATGACCCTAAGGACCTCCTAGCAAAAGCTTCACTACTTCCCAATGGCACCACCCTGAGGATCAAGCTTTTGGGGGAACATTTTCTGGGAGGGGAGATGGTTTTATATTGTCTGTGTTAGTTGCATCAGGATGGGTACAGGTGCTCAGGACCTTCCTGTCTTTAGTATACAGCATCTGTTTTGGTCTTTCTGCCCCTCTGTCTAGCCAGTGTCCTCAGCCTGCCTCTGCCACCACATCCATGTGGCAGATGTGTCCTTCAGCTGCCTGGATGCTCCAGCTGAAAGAGGTTGGTGTGGGTCCAGCAGTGCCAGCATCTTCGAAAATACTTCCCACCGTGACCAGACTATTCCTACTGCTTTTCCTGAAACTCTGGTCTTCTAAAGGTCTTCTTTCCTGAGGAATGATCCTTTGCTGGTCTGCTCTAGGCAAAACACTGAGGTATTTTGTTTTCTTTTGTAGACTCCAAAAGGGCGCCATCAGGCCCACCAAACAACTAGCCAAGATATCACAGGGGCCCATGCTGGAACGTGTCCTGTTGGATTTACTTTCTTTTTTAAAAGTAATGTATTACTGTGGATCTCAGGTTGGCCTGTGACTTGTAATCCTAACCTGCCTCTTTCCCACTGTGGTGGTTTTTTACGGTACCAGGACACCTGGTGGCTTATATTTAAATACATTTCCAGAGTAAAGGGCAAACTGGATCCTTGAAGTTCCCAGAGGAGCCTGATTCTCCACTGACCACTAGCTCTTCTCAGAGACCTAATGCAGTTACAGAGGGTTGAAATGGACGTTAGCTTTCTACCTTTCCCATGCAGGCATGGGAGGTACCAGGATTCAGTGACCAACCATTTTAGTGGCCTATTCCAAGACTGACGAAAGAGAGTGTCTGGGATGGCCAAAAGGCAGGAGCTGCAGCAGAGTTTAACACTGTAAAAAAGGGTAGGAAGAGAGATGGGAGTAGTGGAATATAGGCCTGTAATCCCAGCACTTGGAAGGTGGATCTCTGAGACTTAAGAGACCAGCCTGGTCTATATAGGGAATCCCAAGCCAGCCAAGGATATATAGTGATACCCATCTCAAAATAACAAAAACAAAATAAAAAGATATGAAGAGGTACAGATTAAAACTAACTTTTTTGTTGTTTTTGTTTTTTTCACTTTTTGTTTTGTTTTGTTTTGTTTTTTCAAGAGTTTCTCTGTGTAGCCCTGGCTGTCCTAGAACTCACTCTGTAGACCAGGCTGGCCTCGAACTCAGAAATCCGCCTGCCTCTGCCTTCCAAGTGCTGGGATTAAAGGCATGCACCACCACCACCAGCAAAACAAATTTCTAAAAAATGACAGAAGACGTCCATAAACAGGAGCTGCTAGTAACTGTTTTGTTTTGTTTTTTTTTAAAGCAATCATTTGGTTGGGAATAAAAACATAAAGTGAAGGATTTTTATTATGAAAAAGTCTCTGCCCAGTCTTTTTAAATGAGGTCTACTAAGCCAGGCAGTGTTGACACATGCCTTTAACCCAGCACTTGGGAGGCAGAGGCAGGTGGATTTCTGTGAGTTTGAGGCCAGCCTGGTCTACAAACCTAGTTCCAGGATGTCTAGGGCTATACAAAGAAACCCTGTCTAGAGAAACCAAATAAGAAATACAGAATCTTAGGTCCTGTCCCCATTTCATTGACTCAAACCACATTTGAACAAAAAGCTCTGATTTCTTTTGATATGGGGTCTCCGGTAGAATCAACTAGTGGTGTAGCTGAGAATGACTCTGAACTTCTGGCCCTCCTGCCTCCTCTTGTGTGCTGGGATTTTTGAGAGGCACCACTATGCAGTTTACGCAGTCCAGGGTTCAAGCCCAGGGCTTTGTGCATGCTGGGCAAGCACTCTATAACCTGAGGAACACCCTGTAAGCCTATTCTGAGGCTTTTCAGTGCCTAGTAAAGTTAAGTAGCACTGATTCTATACCGTGGAGAGGAGATACCACATTAACAGAGGGTAGATCTATAACAGCTGAAGCCAGCGGTTTCTGAAAAGGTTTACAACTTTTCAAAACTAAGTCCTGTACAAACTGGATAAAACTTATTTCACTACCTGGAGTTCTCTCAGCATGCAAAATCCTCTCACCTAAAGCCATTTTCTGCGGAGTAAATTACCAGGCTTCCTTAAAGTAAGGCACGGGCAAGTTAGTGCGGTTCAGTCCTGGGAGCTGGGCCAAGTCAAGCTTTCATGTAGCTGGGTCACGTCTGGGGCTGCCTATGTCCTAGGAAGCGCCGAGCAACCAATACAGGCTTCTGGGGGTAGATGGGTGGGTGGGTTTGGGGTGCTGGAAGGTGAACGCCTTATACCACTGGCCTACATCCTCAGGCCCTGAGATGGACTCTTATAAAGTGGCTGGGCGGCTTTCCCGCCGCGGATCGCTTATTTTTAAGGCTTGAAAATGCAGAATTGACAGGACTGTTTTGGAGGTGTATATCGGATAACTCGCTGGAGGCAGCAGCACTACGGAGCAAACGGCAAACACCTAATGGTTTTGACGGCTCTTCGTGACCTTCGAACTCTGACCCGGCGCCTTTCTCAGCGCTTCCGCGTGCAGCTTCCGCTCCCGCTCCTCCGGGAAAAGGCGGCCCTGCAAAGGGCGGGGCCCTAAGGCCGTCAGTTATGGGCGGTGCTTGTTTGAGGCGGGTCTCGCGAGGGCGGGATTTAAAGAGACATTCTCGATTGGGCTGCCGGCAGGGGCGGAGCCTGCCAAGGTCTGGGTTGGGCGGGGCTGGGAGTTCGTAACCGCCTCTGGGTAACTGGACTCCGGCGATCAAACCTCCGGAGGCCGGGAGAGGTCTGCGGGCTTGCAGCACATCCCGGATCTGGAGTATCCCTGGCAGGAGCGGAGTCAGAGGGGCTGAGGATCCTAAAGCTGGGCTGCGAAGAACTTGCGAACTTGGAATAGAAGATCCCGGAACCCAGTAATAAAATCGGGAAGTCCCGGATCGCGGAACGTAGCTCGCGGAGCGGACTCAACACGGAGGCCGGAGGCCGGATCGCTGCACCGCGGGACGGTACAGAGTGATGTCGGGCCGTGGCGCGGGCGGGTTCCCGCTGCCCCCGCTGAGCCCCGGCGGCGGCGCCGTTGCCGCGGCCCTTGGTGCGCCGCCTCCGCCTGCCGGACCCGGAATGCTACCCAACCCGGCGCTCAGGGGCCCGGGGCCTTCTGGAGCCATGGGGGTACCGGGCGCCGCCGCCTTCCGCCCCATGGGCCCCGCGGGCCCCGCGGCGCAGTACCAGGTGAGGGAGGCAGGCAGGCGGGCGGCGCCGTGAGGACGCTGGGTTGGTCTCCCTGGGGCTTCAGGTGAGGACAGGAGGCCCAGGAGACCCTGCAGAAGGAACTGTCGAGGGCGGGTGGCGGGCAGGCCAGAGTCCCTTGGTTAGCGGCTGGGGATTGGAGGCAGTGTTGGGGACAGGGTGAAACCCTCTGCGGTGGAGGGCTTGGACAGTTTGAAGAGTTCCGGGGCTTCTTGGCGCTGAGTAACTTAGAGATGGAGGCTTCGTGGGATCTAGAGAATTGTGGGCACTCAGGTTGAAAAATGTAAGGCAGGTCCCGGAGTAGAGGTGAGGAAGTTTTGGAAGAGGGTCGTGAACAAGGGGGAAGTGAGAAAACAAGGTTACTCTTTCTTTGGCCTCGTTCCACTGCATCTCTGCCTTGGCTTTTCCCCCCTCCCCTTCCTAGTTGGGAACTGGCAGAGCTTTAATATGTCTGAGATGGCTCCCAGCTGCTCAAGTTGAGGAGGAAGGAAGCTTGCTTCCCACGAAATGGGAGACTAAAGAGAACGGGCCCAGATAACTCCAAGATAGATTAGAGTTAGCTGTGGCCAGGTCTGAAAAAACGCCCAATTCCATTAACAGACCATTCAGATATCATCCGTACTGGGCTTTCCTTCTTGATGTCAGAGTTCAGTTTGGAGGAGCAGGGAGGCTTTGTGGAGTCCTGCTGGTTTGGGGCTGAACAGGGTGCTGCGCTGACCCTTCTGTCTTGGAAGAGAGCAGTCTCAGGTTGCAGCATCCAAAGCCATTGACAAGCAGAGACAAGATCCTGTGCTCGGTGCATTGGGAACTCACTCAGCCAGACTCTGCACGTGGGGCTCCTCATTCCCAGTGCTCTGTTTGGTTCAAGTTGCTCCATGATGTTTGGGAATTTTGTTTGGCTTTTGCATTTTGGTGCTGAGCATGGGATCCAGACAGGGCTTTGCACGTGGCAGATAATTGCTGTATCAGTGAGCCGCACATCCTTTCCCAGAGTGCCTGGGCATTGTGTCCATCCTTTCCCCACATTCTTGTCACTTTTGTTCCTTGCTTTTTGATACAGGATCTCATATGGTCCAGGCTGGCAGTGTAGCCAAAGCCGGCCTTGAACTCTTTCTGTCTCTCAAGTGCTGGAATTACAGTCACACACTATCACACCCAACCTCTCTTTACCTTTACTTATCCCTCAGGTTCCGGACAAGGCCATATGTCTCTCAACCTATGTGCCACAGCCAAAGTCTTACTGTTACAGAGTTCCAAAGGTGTGCACTGTAGCTTACTCTGTCCCCTGCTGGTGTCTGTAGGTAGAAGTCTCAGAAATAGATCTTCATGGAGCTTGCCTATCCCACCCAGGAATCAAATTCCAAGGAGATACCTAACCTTCCCCTGAGGGGCTGGGGTGGATATAAGTGACCCCCTTCATTTCTCCTTCTATCTCAAAAGAAAATGATGAGTTTGGGTATGAACAGAGATAGACTTGGTTCCAAGGATACTAACTGGAGTTTCTGTTTACCATGTTGCTCTCTTTGGAGACTCATGGGCCTAGTATATCACTGATGAGTCCCTACATCAGTTATCCTAGTCCTTGGCCCTGCTTGCTTAGAACTGATCTGGAAGCTTCCTTCAGACACTGGGGATATCTGGTTGGTTCGTTGGTTGGTTTTCCAAGTCTCTCTGTCCTGTAACTCGCTATGTAGACCCATTTCCTTGGCAAGCAGCTGATAGAGCATGTGCCTTTGGGAAAGCTACTGTTGAAGATGAGAAGACGGATTCCTGCATATTTTGTAAAGAGTGGCCTTGGGCCTATGCTGAGGCCAGGCTGGCCAGCTGAATAGCTGTGGCTATTAGTTGTGAGAAAGGAGACAGCCTTGAATCTGGGCATCCCATACCAACTGTTACCTCTTCCCCTTCCTCCTCCTCCTCCTCTTCCTCCTCCAGAGAAGGGCAGGGGAAAGGAGGAAGGAGCCCAGCTAACACTGGTTGAGCTGGAAGGAGATGTGCTTGCTTCTTTCCATCTTCAGGTATCCAACTTCCTAAAAGGCTTGGGGTCCTGGGGAGATGAGGAAGAGCAAGGGCTTGTGCGCTCAGGCTGGGCATGCTGGGGAGCCTGCCTCTAGAGGCTTCCTTTAGTTTTGGAGTACAGTCAGCCTGAAGGGCTTAACATACCATGATCAAAAACAAAACAAAAAACCTAGTGTGCATTATTGCTGGGTTCACTCAGTTCAGAGTTTAAAATACCTTCTGTTCACAGGGTCAGGGTTTGTCCTCCAAATGAGGCTCCTAGGGTCAAGCAGCTACCAGAAGGATCGGGGCTACAGACTTTGGGGCAGAACAGAGCCCTACTTTTTTTAAATGATTTATTTATTTATTTTATGCATGTGAGTGCGCTGTAGCTGTACAGATGGTTGTGAGCCATCATGTGGTTGCTGGAGCCCTATATGCTTAACCCAGAGAGGGCAGAATCAGGCCTAGCCTATTTCCCTTGTCTTCTTGGTGGTTATAAAATCAAGCCTAGAATGTGGGGCCGGTGCTTGACTTAAGTGGAAGTTACTGCACTCTGGTACTCTGGGGATTGAAGCAGGCCTACCTACCCCCTCGGTGGGGCAGGCAGAGGCTGAGATCTGCAGCGGTGACTTTGTTTTGCTTTTAAGTGGGGAGTTACTAGCTCTTCAAAGCCCAGGTGTAGAGCTTAACTTGAGGAAAGTAGGACTTGAATTGTAAGCAGCCTTCCCCTGAGGCTGTGGGTGAGCTAGGGGCCTGGAGTCTGAGCCGCAGAAGTCTGAAGCAGATGTCTGGGTGGGGCCTATTCCAGACCTGCCTGGGCTGCCCTGCCTTGGGACTCCTGGAGGGCTCAGCAGTTCCACAGGCTTTATGAGGCTTTTGGGGGACCAGAGCACCTCAGATTATATCTGCAGTTACTCTAGGAAGACCTCAAGTCTGGAGTGATAATGGGGTCTTATAGCTGTGGCCACCTGAGGTTTTTCTTTTGTCCCCCTCCCCCCTTCAATAATCTCTTGCTCTGGCTTATTAGGGCAGAGAAACAGGCTGTCTTCTGCCTTTCAACAGCTTTGATGAATTTCTTCCTGATGAGGAGAGGCTTGTGGCAGGACTCCCGAGGTCCCAGGGTCTCCCACTTTTAACTCCTCAGTTGCCACTGTCATCCTACCCCTCTTCTGCCCCATTTCCCTTGTCTCTGGGTTATATTGTCTGGGGGGGGGGGCATCCCCATCCCCATCCCTGTCCCCGTCTTCGTCCCCATGTCATGAGTGTGACTCCCTAGTGCTGGATAAAGAAATCGCAGAGACTCATCTCCAGGATGCTTGGGGGAAGGTGGGGGGGCGGAAGGGGTGTCCTTTAACTTAGTGTGAATCTCCACCCAGGCTGGCCTGGTTGTCTGGTTGTACTGATTGATTGCATAACCTGGGCCCTGGGGCCAGCCCTGTGAAGCTGCCAGGGACAGTGTGTGCAAGGCAGAGCTGCCAAACAGGCCTTTCAGGCAGCAGTGATGTGGATGCAGTTGGGAGGTGGAGGGCTCCAAAAATGTTGGAAAACTGGGCCTTGGATGGGAAGTCAAGAAGCTACGTGTGTCACCCAGACTGCTGCTGTTGACCGTGTCCTTGCATCCAGGACAGTCTTAGTCTGCAGCTTGGGATGGCTAGGGTTAAGTTGAGCCAGCAGCAGTCTGGCTGCCAGGTGGTGCCGAGACCATGGGCAGAGTCCGGATGTTTGCCCTTTTCATTCCCATAGGCCACCTAAGAAGCAGAATTTGCTTTTTTGAAGGTCTTTTGACCTAGAGAATAGGGGCACAGCAACAAGGAAGAGAGAGTGGGGGTGGGTGGGGGAGGGGACAACGGGTCCAGGTTGTGTTAGAGGCCATATGGTGACCAGATGGTGTCTACACTCTCCTGAGGCCATCCCCACAAGCTGTGCCATGGCTGAACCACCCTGTTGTCCTTGCTCACCTGGGTGCTACCTTTCTTCTGCCATGCTACCAGGCAGCAGCCTGCTGTGTCCTCCTGGACTCCCCTGGGTTGCTACGCATTGCACCTGGTCTCCTGAGTAATGTTTTTCCTTCAGAATGGGGAAAGGAAGAAGGGGTCTCTAGTGGGCTATCTAAGGACTCCATAAATACCTTGTAGCTGGCTGATCCCAGGGTGCAGGACATAGCATATTGGAGCTGGAAAGGTGTTGATAAGTCCTAAAAAATTCCCCAGGCCCTTCCTTCTGCAAGAGGCACTCTCCTCCCACCCATGGACTCTGGCTGCCTCATTTGTTGGCATGGCTGCCAGGGCGGTTGCAGGGGCGGGGCAGGTGTGGTTTACACGCTGGGCTCAGACGCCTGTTCCCCTTTGTTCCTGGCCTCCCCATGAGAGGAGAGAGGAGAGAGAGGAGCGCGATGGAGGGTGTGGGCTATGGACCGTGCAGAGCTCTGCCGCTGACCTGTGTCCCTCCATTGTCCCACTTTGCCCAGCGACCTGGCATGTCACCAGGAGGCAGGATGCCCATGGCTGGCTTGCAGGTGGGACCTCCAGCCGGGTCCCCATTTGGCACAGCTGCTCCGCTTAGACCTGGCATGCCACCTACCATGATGGACCCATTCCGAAAACGCCTGCTTGTGCCTCAGGCCCAGCCCCCGATGCCCACCCAGCGCCGAGGGTAAGACTATTTCTCATACCTTGCCTGTCTCATCTCTGGTGGTAAGCTTCCCTCTGCCTTGACCATACATACGGAGACTTGGCAATTAGGAGAGGGTTTTGAAAAAAGTGAGTTTGGACTGTTAACCTCTTAATGGGTTTCTGTGTTCCTACTAGGTTAAAGAGGAGGAAGATGGCAGATAAGGTTCTACCTCAGCGAGTGAGTGTGTTAGGAGACCTACCCAGGTCTGGCTGGCCAGGGTGGGAGTCCTGGAGTGGGGAAGGAGGGGGGGAAGGTAGAACTAGAGCTGGTGAAGCAAGCCATCGGGTCTCTCAACCTGCAGATCCGGGAGCTTGTCCCAGAGTCTCAGGCATACATGGATCTTTTAGCTTTCGAGAGGAAGCTGGACCAGACCATCGCTCGCAAGCGGATGGAGATCCAAGAGGCCATCAAGAAGCCTCTGACGGTATGTACTTCCCCAAGTTCTCCCAAACTGTCTCTCCTTCCTGGCCTCATTTTCCAGGGATGAGCTTGGGCTTGTGCAGTGCTTCTCCCACGGGGAGCCATCCACTAGGAGAGCACAGGCTCACTTTATCAGGCTCTGAAATGCTTCTTGCTACACAGGGCTACTCACTGTCCTCCTGCCTCTTGTTCCTCCTCTTCAGCAAAAGCGAAAACTTCGGATCTATATTTCCAATACATTCAGCCCCAGCAAGACGGATGGAGATAATGCAGGGACTGCGGGGACCCCTGGGGGAGCCCCAGCAGCAGACAAGGTGGCCTCTTGGGAGCTTCGCGTAGAGGGGAAACTTCTGGATGATGTGAGTTGGGAAAAGAGGTGTTGGAGGGGAGAAGGCGTGTGTGAACTTAGACTGTGGACAGGCATGAGCATTCTTTAAGAAGTCCTAGCTAGGGAAAGGGTCTATCTATGCAGGTAGAGGTTAGACTTGGTGGGGTTTTCATTTCTATGTTGGGAATCAAACTCTGGAAGTCACACATTCTAGTCCAGAGTTAATCTCTGTAGGTACTGCACTACAACTTTCCTGCAGATGGCAGTCAGGTGCCCTGGACTCACTCCCTCATTAGCTGGCAGTGGGGTTCATGAAGTGCCCTTTTCCTGTCACTTTGCCCAAATTTTGAATGCTGCTTCAGGGCCCAAGTTTGAACCTTGAGCTTCATGATTGAATCTCAGATTCAATTTCTTCAGATTGATAAATTCAGCAGCACACCCATCTTATATAGCTCTTTCCACTCCCAGCCTAGCAAACAGAAGAGGAAGTTCTCATCATTCTTTAAGAGCCTTGTTATTGAGTTGGACAAGGAGCTGTATGGACCTGACAACCATCTGGTGGAGGTGAGAATGGTTCTGGAGCCTGGGAGAGGCAAGCTGCTAGGACATTCAGAGTGTAACATCAGTGTGCTGATAGAGTGCTGTAGCCTCTGCTAGTGACGGACTCTGCTGTCCTCTTGCCTGACAGTGGCATCGGATGCCCACCACCCAGGAAACAGATGGCTTTCAGGTGAAACGGCCAGGAGATCTCAATGTCAAGTGCACCCTTCTGCTCATGCTGGATCATCAGGTGACAGTTGTCTAGGCTCACAAATAGGCTCTCAGGTTTCATGCAGGGAAGGGGTGCAGGGTCCTCTAACTTGGCAGTTCTTAGCCTGTGGGTCATGACCCTTTGGGGGAGGCTGTCAAGTGACCATTTCATAGGGGTCACCTAAGACCATTGGGATACATATTTACACTACAATTCATAACAGTAGCAAAACTATAGTTATGAAATAGTAAGAAAAATGATTGTATGGTCTGGTTAGGAAGGCTGAGAACCACTGCTGTAACCCTTCATATTCTGTCTCTGCACAAGAATCTTTGACTCCTTGTGTCCATTCCCAGCCTCCTCAGTATAAACTGGACCCCCGCCTGGCGCGGTTGCTGGGAGTGCACACGCAGACGAGAGCCGCCATCATGCAGGCACTGTGGCTTTACATCAAACACAACCAGCTGCAGGACGGCCACGAGCGGGAGTACATCAACTGCAATCGCTACTTCCGCCAGGTCAGCTGCAGTTACCTGCTTCTCTTCTCTCAGCCCTTGGCTCGGCTGCTCTGAACCTATGCTTAGCTCTGTCCCCACTGTCTACTGGACTGTCCCGGGCCCTTAGGCGTCACCATGCCTTTGATGCTCTTTCCAGATCTTCAGTTGTGGTCGACTCCGTTTCTCCGAGATTCCCATGAAGCTGGCTGGATTGCTGCAGCATCCAGACCCCATTGTTATTAATCATGTCATTAGGTAAATAGAAGGAAGAGAAATGAGATGGCTCTTGGAAACCAGAATCCTCCCTGAAACCTTACTCATAACTGACTTGGTGGTTGGGATGTGCATAGCCACATGTGCCCGTGCTTCCCTCTGCCGCCTGCAGTGTGGACCCTAATGACCAAAAGAAGACAGCCTGCTATGACATTGATGTCGAGGTCGATGACCCACTGAAGGCCCAGATGAGCAACTTCCTGGCCTCTACCACCAACCAGCAGGAGATTGCCTCTCTTGATGTCAAGGTAAGTTTGTCTGTCACTTTCACCCAGCACTCTGACAGGACCTCAGATCCTAGGGCTGGAGCACATCTGACACAGACACCCCTTCTCCAGATCCATGAGACCATTGAGTCCATCAACCAGCTAAAGACCCAGAGGGATTTCATGCTCAGCTTTAGCACTGAGCCCCAGGACTTCATCCAGGAATGGCTCCGTTCCCAACGCCGAGACCTCAAGGTATGCTTCTTGTTTTTGAAGGGAATCCCATGTAACACATTTCTTCCTACCCCAGGTCCCAGGTAGACAGACTCGGGCACGGGTGGGAATTAGGCCACACCTTACCCCTCGCTCTTTACAGATCATCACAGATGTGATCGGAAACCCTGAGGAGGAGAGGCGCGCTGCTTTCTACCACCAGCCCTGGGCTCAGGAAGCAGTGGGGAGGCACATCTTTGCCAAGGTGAGGCTTCTGCCATTTTGGCCTCCTTTTCTTGAGAAGCTGGAGCCTGAGGCATGCTTTCTCTTCTCCTTCAGGTGCAACAGCGAAGGCAGGAACTGGAACAGGTGCTGGGAATTCGCCTGACCTAACTGCCCAGGGATTGCTTCCTTCCTTCCTTCCCTGCCCTGGAACCTGGCAGGAGACCGTCCTCTTGGTTCTGGCTTGGGCTGCAGACATGTAGGATGGAGTGAGGTGTGTTTTCCTGTCACCCTCCACTCCCCAGCTTTAGTTTCATAAATGTAGTTCTAGATTTCTCATTGCTCGGTCCCCAAAGCCTTATTTACTTACCTTTAGCACTGGCTTTAACTGGGTTCGCACTGTGCCGCCTCAGCCCCTGCAGGCAGGCCCACGTAGGACTGCTGGAGGTTGTGCTTTAACTTTTAACAGACATTTCCGAACCAAAGGCTGCTGGGTTTGCGTGTTTACAGGCCCCACCCCAAGGCCAGCGTCAGAGCTGGCTTTGGGGAGCTGGGCAAGGAAGAGGAGGCCCAGCCCAGACTCTTCCTGGTCTTTCTAACCAAAGTTCTTTGCCATTCCTACAAGCCCAGCCTTGCTGCTGGTTTGTCCTTCTCTTTGGGTATTTGCACTATTTGGGGAGCAGGTTTTTCTATGTGGGAGCCACTTTTTTGTACAGAGGTAATGGGGTTTTTCAGGGAGCCCATTTGGTGCCTCCTTCCTTCCTTTTCTTTTCTTAATCTATGCAAGCGGCTGCAGCCGCCATCATCTCCTGGGATGCCACAGGGCTGCCCACCCATAGCTGCTTGGGCCAGGGGAGGTGGAATCTCCCGAGGGTGGGAATGTGCCAGTTCTCTAACCCAGCAAAAATAGGGGTGCGGGTGTGTGCGTGCATGCTGCAGGGGAAGGGGAAAGCTGGAGGACTGTTACCTTTTGCAGTTGGTCTTAAAAGAGGGTGGGCCTAAGGCTTGGCAAATGCCACTTCTGGCAAACTTGGAAAATTCCAAATAAATCTTTTTGTTTATTGGTGGTGCCCAGACCTGGTCATTGAACAATGCAATTACATATTAACAAACCAGAGTTCTAGAGTTTATCGACAGACCTTTATTTGAGGGATCCACACAGAGGACACACCCTCACTTCCATAGCTTCTTGATGGACATATTTTTCTCACTATCCTTTTGCATGACCTGGAGAGGGAGGGAGAAGAGAGTGCATAGACCGAGTGGGTGAGCAGGGACTTATGAACTGTGAGCACAAGCTTAGAAACCCCTGCTCCAGAGCCACAAAGGCAGGCAAGTGGAGGCACATACCTTGGCTACCGCCATCTCAAAGTCCTCCTGAGTCACGTGGACACGCCGTTCCCGCAGAGCATACATGCCGGCTTCTGTGCACACGCCCTGGGTGAGGAGAGAAGCTGAGACCCTGCTGCTGGGCTGGGCTCTTAGCTGTTGGCTCTTAAAGCTTCCTGCTGCTGCCCTGCATCCCCTGGGGCCTCAGTTACCTTCACTTCAGCACCTGACGCTCCTGGCATCAACTCAGCAATTTTCCTCAGGTTGATCCCCCTGGTCAAGTTCATTTTCCGAGAGTGGATTTTCAAAATGTCCAGCCGGGCCTAGGGATAAGAAAGAAAGACCTAAGCCCTGCACTGTCTCCACAGCCAGAGCTCCTTGGGGCACCTCCAGCACAGACCTCCTCATTGGGGGGCGGGAACTCAATTTTTCTGTCAATCCTCCCAGGACGAAGCAGGGCAGAGTCCAGGATATCAATCCTATTAGTAGCCATGATAACCTGGGAGAAGAAGGAGTGGAATCAGCTCCACAACTCTGAGGCCTGCTTGCCACCTCACGCCTTTCGCTGGCTTGTCTAAATGCTTGTACCACCTCACCTTGATATTCTTGGTGGCCTCAAAGCCATCCAGCTGGTTGAGCAGTTCCAGCATCGTGCGCTGCACCTCACTGTCGCCGCCGGAGCCTCCCTCCAGCCGGGAAGAGCCGATAGAGTCAATCTCGTCCATGAAGATGATGGACGGGGCGTGTTCTCGGGCCATGACAAACAGCTCTCTCACCATTCTCGCCCCTGTGCAAAGGCCGACCCTGGCATTAGAGCTGTGTACACCCCACTCTCTGCCCACCCACTTACTCCTCACATCCGTAGCCATAGTTACCTTCCCCGATGAATTTCTGTACCAGTTCAGAGCCAGAGACACGAATAAAAGTACAGTCCGTATGATGAGCCACAGCCCGGGCCAGCAAGGTCTTCCCAGTGCCCGGGGGGCCGTACAACAGGACTCCCTAGACGGAGAGTATAGTTACACTTGGGGAAGGGCTCCATGTCCAATCCCTTGCTTGAGGACTGGAATAGTTCTTTCCTGGACTGTGTATTCAAACTAGCCTAGTGCTCCAGAAATCTCTCCCGGTTGCTGCCGCTCAGCTGGGAGCCTGCCCGGCTGGCTAAGTCCGCCTAAATCTTACCTTTGGCTGTGCAATGCCCAGGGCTTCAAAGAGCTCAGGGTGCTTCACCGGCAGCTCGATCACTTCTTTGATCTCCTTGATCTGCTTGTCCAGCCCGCCAATCATCTCGTAAGTTGAGTCTGGCACCTTTTCCACCATCATTAGTGACACCAAAGGGTCCACCTTGTTAGGTAGGATCTTATGCAGAGTGTAGCTGTCATTTCTTAGAGCAACCCGACAATTGGGTGTCACCTGGTGGGAAGGGGAGGAAGTGTCAGGATGCAGGTGGTGGTGCTGCTCCACCCCCCCACAACATTACCCGCCATACTTACATCATTGATATCAATGTTCTTGTCCACATCAACAACAAATTTGCCCTCAGGATGGACCTGAAGAAATAATAAGGATTTATGATTTTCCTCAGTAGCCAGCATAGCCACCCAAACCAGGATGAATACAAGGAAGCCTGGGATAATAGGACACAGGCTACATGCAAAGGGAAGGCGTGCCAGGAGCTGGTCCTTGGTTGTGCCAAGCTGCTTTTACCTTGACCAACACTTTTTTCTTATCCATGGCCCTCACGACTTCTCCAACGTAGGAGCCCTGTTCCTGCAACAGCTGCAGCTCCTCCCGCAACAGGCGAACTAAAAACAAGCCCCAAACCATTAAAAAACCTTCAGTCATCTAAGGACCATTTTAACACTTGGAAGGGAAGAAAGAACTTAAGACTTGAAAGGAAGGGGCTTCCAACAGGGCTTTGAAGAGATGTGCACGGGGAAACAGCCACATAATGGACAGTGAGAGCATCCCTGTCGGCTGAGACGGGAAACAGCCACAGTGGACAGTGAACATCCTGTCAGCTGAGAGGAGACTGAGCACTGCACAAGACAGAAGGTTGGAGACACTACACCCTGCCTCAAGCCAACACCGAGTTCTCTGTCTTCCCCTCTCACCTTTTGCATTCAGCTCATTCCTCTGTGCCTGCAGTCTCCGGAGATTCTGGCTCTTATCATTTACAATCAACTGTGGAGACAAGAGACAAATCCCATTACTCAAAGTCAAAAGCCTATAGGAAACTGGATCTTGGCTGAGACTCTTTTTGTTGTTGTTTTTTGTTTTTTTCGAGATAGGGTTTCTCTGTGTAGCCCTGGCTAACCTGGAACTCACTGTGTAGACCAAGCTGGCCTTGAACTCAGAAATTTGCCTGCCTCTCCCTCCCAAGTGCTGGGATTAAAGGCGTGCGCCACCACCGCCCAGCTTGGCTGAGACTCTTAAAGGCAGGTTTAAGTTGCTCCTTTAGCTTCTCCAGCAGTATCTGAAGGCCCCTGTCCTCTTTAAGATTTCCTAATGGGCTGGAGAGATGGCTCAGCGGGTAAGAGCACAGACTGCTCTTCCAGAGGTCCTTCCAGAGTTCAATTCCCAGCAACCACTTGGTGGTTTACAACCATCTATAACAGGATCTGATGCCCTCTTCTGGTGTATCTGAAGATAGCTACAGTGTACTTACATATAATAAAAATAAATTAATTAAAAAAATATTTCCTAACGAGCCCCAGGCAGGTATCACAAAAGGTCCACCAACCACTATTGGTCCAGGAAGAACAAAATCTAAGGGAGAGAAACTATATTTTGCTCACGGAGTGGCTTCTAGAGAGGTAACATGGTATGGTGGGAAGGTCCTCCAGGTGAGAAGCCTCAGCTCTAGCCCCAACTGCTTTGAGTTAAGTCAGTCAATTCCTGGCTCCATGTCTTCCGATGTGTGTATATAGCCTGGAGTGACTGCAGAAACCAGGAAAGTGACACACAAACCATGGTGTGTGAGTTGTGTAATAGAGGGGTGTAAGTTATTTGTACGGAAAATGAGAACGGAGGGAACTTTAATTAGAGAGTGGGAAGAAGATAAATACGGGAGGAAAGAGCAAGAGAGATAGTAGGGATGTTTGAAGAAGTCATCAAGGCATTATTATCTACATAATATATAATGCATACTAGCGGTGGCTATACATAGAATTAAATGTAATTTTCCCATCTGGATTGATAATGCTCTAGTTAATAAAAAAAAAAAACCCCACCTGTGAGAAGCCACCTTTTGAGCTGTTGGTCAGAGTCACTCAAGAGATTCCTAACACACAGGCTACTTCTGTTGCCCTTGGTGCTCCCTCCTCCCCTGAGGAGTAAGCAGGACTCCATCGCTGAAGGCGCCATGCACCTCAACCACAGGACCCAGAGCACTTGATTTGGCTCTGACCTGGAAGCCTGATCCCTAAGGTGCCACACAAGCTTCCAAGGAGGAAGCAACCAACAGCTGTGGTGCCTAGGAACCACGATGACCGCGGTGGCACCCAACAGCTCTCAAATTGGACTTGCAGCCTGCTTAACAGGAGGAAAACCACGCCTGGCACTAGAAACACAGCCAACTACCCCGCGCTAGTTAAGTTATGGATCTTGGAGAGCCTACAATCACCACTTTACTATAGCTACATAATCCCTAACTGCAGAGGATCTACACAGATAAATGTAGTTCTAATCCCTTCTCGAGACACTTCTCTTGGCAACAAATGGAGACAATTACAGACAACCACAACTGATCAAAATGTAGAGGCCGAGATCGAGCGGTGCCTGGTCCCACTGAAACATGTACAATACAACCCCTACACCTAAGGCTCGGAGTTCATTTTGGAAGAGGGGGCAGAAAGATCCTAAGAGCCAGAGAAACAAAGGTTTGCTGGGAGACTGTCTCTTAGCAATGTCAGAGAGGCTACACTTGTGAAGTCTCATCACCATGGCTACTTAAATAAGTCCTGAACACAGATGACACCAATGGACATGCTAACATGGAAGGGGAGAAGTTCATTTACAGGGCCTCAACCACTGACAAAGAATTATGGGCTACTGAATAGACTTCCCCAAGGAAGACCCCCCCCCCCCCAATTTGCTTATCCAATACCAAGTGAGCACATACATACAGGTAACATCATATTGACTCAACAGGTTGTATTCATGTATTTAGAAACACCTATACAAGGGGTGGTGGTGGTGGTGATAAGGATTGCTTAAAAGGTAGCCATGATGACATAGGCTTGTAATTCCAACCCTAAGGAGGCTGAGGCTGGGAGCTGGAGAGCGCCAGGCCAGTCCGGGCTATACAATGAGATCCTGTTTTAATAAATCCATTAAATAAACAAACAAAAAAAAAGATAAAAACAAGACAGTAAAAGACAGACAACAGCATCCACTATCCTGCTTCATTTCAGACTGGGGAGAGATGAAATCACATGGACAAGAATTAAAATGTGATAAAAACCATACTGGGTGTGGAAGCTCACACTTTTATCCCAGCACTCGGGAGACAGAGGCAGGCCAAATCTGAGATTGAGCCCAGCTACATAGGTCTACATAGGGAGTTGTGGGTCAGTTGGGGTACACAGTGAGACATTTGTCTTAAGACAAAAAGGTAAACTAAATGAATAGCTGCAGATGCAGCTGGAGTTCGGACATTTTCTCTGCGGCTTCTTTCCCAAACCCATTCTCATTCCCACTCACACCTTTGGCTAGTGGTTCCGTCTGTGGGTGGTTCTGTTTTCCAGACAGGATTTTATGTAATCCAGACTGGCTTCAAACTCAAAACACTACTCCTGCCTCAGCCTCCGGAAGTGTCAGCATTACAGGTGTAGTATTTGGCTCTTGGGCCTGGAGAGAGGTGGTTCAGTGGTTAAAAGTACCAGCTGCTCCTCTAGAAAACCTGGGTTCGATTCCCAGCACCCACGTGGCAGCTCACAACCTTCTGCAACTCCATTTCCAGAGGATCCTAAACCATCTCTGGCCCTCACAGGCAAATGTATGGCAAAGACATTAGATGCAAGCAAAATACCCAAACACATAAAATAAAATGAAAAACTTGAAAAAGCAAGCGAGTAAACAAACAAAAATCCTAACTAAATACTATTCGCGTAAAAGAGATCAATATACCTTACACCGCTTGTTACTTCCTAACTACAAAGAAGGAGCTGGAGAGATGGCTCAGCAGTTAAGAGGGTTTATACTGCTTATGCTGAGGGCCTGGGTTTAGTTCTCAGCACCTGTGGAATAGCTCATAACTATCTGTAACTCACGTTTCATGGGATCCACTGCCCTCTTCTGCCCTGCACAGGCACCTGTATACACGTGGTACACATAAGCTTACGCAGGCATATATACATGTACACATAACAAACAACCCAAGAGCTACAAAGGAACAATACTGGGAAAGAACTCTGTGCTCCACTCCCAGTGGAAAAAAGACACGGAGAAATCTGCACCTGCCAGCTCTCATACCCCACTAGCTCCCTCTGGCGTCTGCACTCACCTGGAGTTCTTCGATCTTGGACAGATAATATTGACGGAGTCCACTGCCTGCCTTCCCCTCTTCCAGTTCCATCTGAAGACAAGTGTAATTGTTAAACGAGGCACAAACTACTAAAGTATTTTCGGGGCACTTTACCATATAGTTTAAGAAACAAGGCCAGGAAAATATCACTCCCTTTTCCTCAGAAACTGGTAGCTCGATGGGTGAGGTCGGAGGCTTACTTCTTGGTTCTAATCTTTCACTTCTGAATCCACTAGAAGGATGCAATCACCGACTACCTTCGAAGACTTTTGGGAAGCCCAAGGGGCCTTATACCCACAGAGCACATTGCTCTGTGGCAAGAGCTATACATTCCCAAGATAGAACTACTACAGACAAAGCCAGGACGGAGGGACCAAGTCCAGGTCCCGCCCCAGGCCATTCCGGTTTGCCAGCTCTTCATTCAGTTTCTACCCACCCCAGTCCAGCATAGCTCAGGGCGGCGCTGACACAGCAGATCCAGTCCCAGGCAGGGTCCAGTCTGACGTGATCCACCCGCCCCTGATCCTCTCGACACTCTTGCTCATGGCCACCCCACTTCAGATTTTGTGCACTCCGCATTCAGCTTGGATGCCGCTCTGCCGTCGCGGCAGGATCCTTACCTGCTCTGGCCCATCAAGCGCCATCTTCCTTCTTTCGGCAGGGACCGCCGGCATCCAAGTAACCCTAGCGCGCAGGCGCGGAGGCGAGAGCGTGCGACCTGGGTCACCACCGAGAACAGTTCCGGGTCAATGGGCGGGGTGTGTGGCGGGATAATAACAGCGGCTCTAATAGTAGAGGCTCTACTGGAGCTCAGTAGTTTTGGGAAGAGATATAGAACTTCTGGTTGATGCTTCCTAGAGTCTAGGGTACTAGTTATTGCACTATACTCCCTAGCCTCTACTTTTAACTTGTAAGACCCGCTGACACAAAAAATTTTGGCCACACTCAAGATGGCGGAAATCGTGACGCCAGGAACGTAAGAAACGGGAGCAGAAGCGGAAGTACGATTGCTGCTTACATGTGCTGCTTCCGAAGTGTTGAAAACCTGCGGAGTTAGAGGATATCTAACGTCCCGGTAAGTGATTGGTCCAACTCCTGAGGAGCCGAAGCAAAATCCAGTGCTCGGAAAGATGTTCTCAACTTTTCCTTTCTCCCTAGTGTGAGTGAGACTACCCCATCCCGCCATGGGCAAGAAAGGCAAAGTAGGCAAGAGCCGGCGGGACAAGTTCTATCACTTGGCCAAGGAGACCGGTGAGTGGGGTCGCGCTGCGGAACGACATACCAGTCTTTCCGCTTCTTCTAATACTGAAATCCTCTTCCTTCGAGGGGGTATGGGGTTGGGAGGCTGCGAAGGTCCCCCTAGAAAAGACCTCCGTAGACTTTATTGTTTTATACATCCACTCTCTACGGTCCAGGTTATCGTTCGCGCTCTGCCTTCAAACTGATCCAGCTCAATCGCCGCTTTCAGTTCCTGCAGAAAGCCCGGGCCTTGCTGGACCTGTGTGCTGCGCCTGGAGGATGGTAACATTTGGCAGGGGCTGCTCTTGGTGACACGTTCCTGGCACTGGTTGACTTTGACTTGCATTTGCGGGAGGATGGGACCCGATTACACAGTTCAGGTTAAATATTCCATAGCGTGTGTCTCTCAAATTTTGGAAGGCAGTGTCATTTTTTCCCCTCTTGTGAGACTTAGTCATGCCAGGCAACCGCTCCACCACCGAGTTATATCCCCAGTTGCTTTAATTGAGACAGAGACTCTGAAAAATTGCCAAGGATGGCCTTGAACTTTTGATCTTAATCTTTCGCTCTCCTTGGGACTGGTAATGCAGCCCTGTGTTGCCATGCCCAGCAGGTTGCTTCTTGAATGTATGCATCGACATTTGGCCACTACACTTAACGGGTGCCCCTTAAGGGGGTGAGAAGCCACATTGCCAAGGAATGAACAAGTATCTAAATCTAAATCTGTCTTTTTGCAGGCTGCAGGTGGCTGCCAAGTTTATGCCTGTATCCAGTCTTATTGTAGGTGAGTGACTCTTGAGTATTTGAGGGGGAGGGGATGGGTGAGATACTAATTTTGTCCTACATCGCCCTCCACCCTGTAATACACCAACTTAACATCTTTCAGGAGTGGACCTGGTTCCAATCAAGCCTCTCCCCAATGTGGTGACTCTCCAGGAAGACATCACAACAGAACGCTGTAGGCAGGTAACAAGATCTCTCCTTCTTTGCCCTCTATGTGCTGGCATTGCAGCCTCTTAAGAGTGAAACACTTAGCCAGGCAGTGGTAGCACACGCCTTTAATTCCAGCACTTGGGAAGCAGAGGCAGGCGGATTTCTGAGTTCAAGGCCAGAACTACAGAGTAAGTTCCAGGACAGCCAGGGCTATACAGAGAAACCCTGTCTTGAAAAACCAAAAAAAAAAAAAAAAAAAAGAAGAAGTGGAGTACATTTCCATCTTTACTTATAAGTGGGTTTTTCCCCCCCCTTGAGGTAGAGTCTTGCTGTGTACTTGAAGATAGCTTCTCACTGTGTTGTGCAGCTGAGTACATAGCCTAGTTTGACCTTGACCTTGCAGTCTCTCTGCCTCTGCCTCTTGAGTACTGGCACTACAGGTGCATGCCACCATGCCTGGCAAGGATAGTGTGAATTGGTGGAAGGATAAGAGGTCTATCTACAGTAGAGTTCTTTCCAGGGAACTCATTGTAAGTTTGGTGAAGATAAATATTTTTGGTTTTTGTCGTATCCCTAGTTCTTGGCACAGGATGTTGCCAATGGTGGGCACTCGGTAAATGACTAGACGGATGACTGAACCAGAATTCTGTTTTTAGTGTTTCTGTTGCTCTAAGCCTTTACTTTCATTAGGCCCTGAGGAAGGAGCTGAAGACATGGAAAGTTGACGTTGTGCTTAACGACGGAGCTCCCAATGTGGGAGCTAGTTGGGTCCATGATGCTTACTCCCAAGGTATGGGGAGTGTGGGCTTGGAGGCGAGGGTGGAGGTGGCACACCCTACAGCTTCAGAGTCTCACAGACTCCTTCTGTCCTACAGCTCACCTAACTCTGATGGCTCTGCGTTTGGCCTGTGATTTTTTGGCCCGTGGTGGTTGTTTCATCACGAAAGTCTTCCGTTCCCGAGACTATCAGCCTCTGCTGTGGATCTTCCAGCAGCTCTTCCATCGTGTCCAGGCCACAAAGCCCCAGGCCTCTCGCCATGAATCTGCAGAAATCTTTGTAGTCTGTCAGGGTGAGACATCACTCTTTCCTCTTGGCACAGCCTTCTAATTATGAAAGCATACTTTTAATCTATCTTCTCATTTTAGGATTCCTGGCTCCAGACAAGGTTGATGCTAAATTCTTCGATCCCAAGTTTGCCTTTAAGGAGGTTGAAGTTCAGGCTAAAACTGTTACTGAGTTGGTGACAAAGAAGAAACCAAAGGTCTTTTTGTTGTTACTGTTGTGAGAAAGGGATCCTGAAACTGGGAGAACTTGGTATCTAAGAAGCAACTGTCTAGTAATCATCTTTATTTCCCTTCCTAAGGCCGAAGGCTATGCTGAAGGTGACCTCACTCTTTATCACCGAACCTCAGTTACCGACTTCTTGAGAGCTGCCAATCCTGTTGACTTCCTCTCCAAGGCCAGCGAAGTGAGTTCCCAGAGTGAGAGTCTCCGGGAGGCCTGGAAACATGGCCAGAGCAACATCCTGTTCCTTTCCCTCACAAACAGATCACAATAGATGATGAAGAGTTGGCACAGCACTCAGCTACAACTGAAGATATAAGAGCATGCTGTCAGGACATCAAAGTGCTGGGGCGCAAGGAACTTAGGTATTCAGGTGTAAGGGCAACTCTGGGGACCAGGATTCTGTTTAGTTAATGGCTGAAGCCTGAAATCTGGAGTGTGGACTTTAAGGAAAAGACAGGGACAAAGATGGAGATAGTATGGTTAGTCAGTAACAGTATTTCTTGGGCAGGTCTCTACTGAATTGGAGAACAAAGCTTCGGCGATATGTGGCCAAGAAGCTGAAAGAGCAAGCAAAGGCACTGGACATCAGGTAAGGAGGAGGCACTCAGGGTTAGGGTGTTGGCCAAGTGTCTGCGAAAATAAACAAATCTTTGGACTGGTTCGTCAGCCTCAGCTCAGAAGAAGAAGAAGGTGATGAAGAGTCAGTGGCTGAGACAAAGCAGGCTTCAGAGGAGGAGGCAGAGGAGAAGGAGGAGGAAGAGCAGCTTAACCGGACTCTGGCAGAGATGAAAGCCCAAGAAGTGGCAGAACTAAAGCGGTGAGGGGTCTGAGAACGAGCACGTGGAGAGGGTAAAGGACACTCAAGTTTTGGAGACCAGCAGGTTAAATCCCTCAACTATCTGTTCAGGAAGAAGAAGAAATTGCTTCGTGAGCAGAGGAAGCAGCGGGAGCGCGTAGAGCTGAAGATGGATCTGCCTGGCGTTTCCATTGCAGATGAAGGGGAGACCGGCATGTTCTCCCTGCGCACCATTCGTGGTCAGCAGGTAAGGGAGAACTTGGAAGTGGGGGAAGCATTGAGTTAAATGTATTGATGATCATGGAGTTTGATTGTTGTGTTCAGCTATAAATACTAAGGAGAAAATGAGTACCACCCTGTGACTCCAAATGCTAAGAAGAAACACATCTAATATGATGAGATCAGGAAGATCTATAAGCTAGAGTATTAAGACCAAGAGTTCACATCATAGCAGATGTGGTAGTGTCTGGGTTACCAAGGGAGCACAATTCACTTCACGTGGTCTAATGAGCACCTTGATTTGGGCTGCTGAAGAACATGCCTTTCAAAAGTAATCTCACAGCAGAATGAGCTTTTGTTGTGAAACGGCCTGGTCACCTTTATGACACAGGAGAGGCAATAGAGCAGGAAGTTTAGTGCCAAACTCCCCTTGAATTATGTAACTTAGTCTGTTTTCTTCATTTGTTAAATAAGAATATACCATATCCACTGAAAGTTTTATGGAGAGTTTAAAAAAAAAGGTTGAGTATTATCCCCATAATGCTGTAATACTCAAATAGCAGCTCTGTCCACTGTGAGGTTTTGAGGTTCCAAGAGTAGTTGAAATCAACCGATTCAGTTTGATACATGCTCCTTTACTCCGGATCAAAATATACAAATGTGAATTCTGTATGTCAAGTGGCTTTTGAGGATTTCTTTGTAAAGTAGTTGGTATGTAGATCAGCACCCTGAACGGCTTAGACAGGCTGGTTACTTTCTAAGGTCACAGCTACTGTGACCTAGGTCACAGCTGCTGTGTAGGAACCTATGTTTGCCAGTGTTCTTAGTGATGTTGCTGAGAATGATCTAAATTAATGGGCTTGGAAGATGCTGCCTAAGTTGCCTAAGTACTTGAATCTATTCCTGTTGAACTTCAGTTGTTAGAGGAAGTAACACAAGGAGACATGAACGCTGCAGACACCTTTCTGTCTGATCTGCCAAGGGATGACATCTATGTGTCGGATGCTGAGGATGATGATGATACTTCTCTGGAAAGTGACCTGGATCCAGAAGAGCTGGCAGGAGTCAGGACACACTCAGATCTGAAGGAGCGGAAGCGGTAAGGGCTCTCTGTATGAGGGTGCTGCCATCTGAGATAGAATTAATGAGTGTGGGCATGGACGGACAAAGGAAGGCCTAGGAGATTGGGTGGATCTCTTGAATTTGACCTCTTTCTTTTGGGTCTACAGCTTGCGGTTTGCTCAAGTAGATGACAATAAAGAGCAAGAAGGAGAAAATCCATTACTGGTACCATTAGAAGAAAAGGCGGTGCTGCAGGAGGAGCAAGCTAGCCTGTGGTTCTCCAAGGTAGAGAGAGCTAGGGAGACTGATGGGACGTGGCACTCCCCAATAGAAGGGATGCTGAGGTTTTCCTATCATAGGATGGCTTCAGTGGGATAGAGGATGATGCTGATGAAGCCCTGGAGATCAATCAGGCACAGCTGCTGTACAAGAGCCGTCGGAAGGAGCAGCCACCGCCGACAGAGACAGATCCACCTCTGCCACCTACTAACTTGAAGACTGAGAAATCTCCCCAGTGCCAGAATGAGATCCCTAAGGAGACAGAAGCTGTTTTGGGGACAGAAACTGTCACTGGCCCTGGAGGGGAGGACAGAGACAACAGCTCAGATAGTGACAGCAGCAGTAGTGAGGACGAAGATAGGTGAGTGGATCCAGCTGACGGGTTCTGTGCAGTTGCATTAGGCAGAGTTGGAGCAAGGTGGAGCATCACCTTGCAGGGGTGGAGTGAGCACAACCCGTCTCTTCCGCAGCTGGAAAGTATCCCGTGGTGTGAAGCGAAGCCGTGGTTCTAAGGAAGATGAGGATGGGTTTGAGGTAGTGCCTATTGAGGACCCAGGTAAGAAGTTTGTATACAGTGGAGAGAGAAAACAGTGCAAGTTTCAGCAATGAGAACCAGGCTTTAACTTTTGTCTTTACCTCTTTAGTGAAATATCGAATTCTGGACCCTGAAGGCCTTGCTCTGGGTGCTGTTATTGCCTCTTCCAAAAAGGCAAAGAGAGACCTTATAGATAACTCGTTCAACCGGTAAGAGGCCAGAACACTGGCAGGTGCAGTGGACCAAGGCCAAGTTTTCTTCCTTAAAAGTAACAGGTGATTGATTACTGGCCTGGTCTCCTCTCTACTCAGGTATGCTTTTAATGAAGAAGAGGAAGAACTTCCAGAGTGGTTTGTGCAGGAAGAGAAGCAGCATCGGATACGCCAGCTGCCTATTGATAAGAAGGAGGTGGAACATTACCGAAAACGCTGGCGGGAAATCAATGCACGGCCCATCAAGAAAGTAGCTGAGGCCAAGGCCAGAAAGAAACGGAGGGTAAGTGGCTGGGAGGGTAAGTGGCTGAGGTTAGGAGTTGTGGAGAAAGGTATAGAGAGTAACTGATGCTTCCTCCCAGATGCTGAAGAAGCTGGAGCAAACTAAAAAGAAGGCAGAAGCTGTGGTGAATACAGTGGACATCTCAGAACGAGAAAAAGTGGCACAGCTGCGAAGGTGATTGGCAAAGAATAGTCACAAGGACACCAGTTAAATAGTCTTAGAGAGCAGACCTTTTAACCTGTTTTTTTCATTCTTTCTTTTATAGTCTCTACAAGAAGGCTGGACTTGGCAAGGAGAAACGGCAGGTCACCTATGTTGTAGCCAAAAAAGGTGTAGGCCGTAAGGTCCGGAGGCCGGCTGGAGTCAGAGGTCATTTTAAGGTAGTGGACTCTCGGATGAAGAAGGACCAGAGAGCACAACAACGAAAGGAACAGAAGAAAAAACACAAGCGAAAGTGAGCAGAGCTGACTGGAGACCAGGCACACAGTCCTCGCTGGCCGTTTGGTACCAGTTGGTGCCCATAGGGTTTGGAGAGGTGTTGGGCACCTGCGGTTCCTCTGAGGATTACCATGAAAGCACCGAGGAAATAGTTCCTCATCATAGACTGACAGCCACCCAGTCTTGGCTTGGGATGGGGGGATTTAGGGTCGGTGTGTGGTTCCTTCCGAGTCCTCTCCCGCCCTTTTCCAGTATTTGAATAAAAAGATAATAGAAGAGGTAACTTTTCTGATAGTTTAATAAGCAAGCACTTCCCACATTTCACATCATGGCTGTACTGTTCCAAGCCATAATTTAATATGTAGCAACTGACTTGTGTGGTAGAACAACAGCCCCCCAGGCCCCAGCAGTAAGACATTGACTGTCAGCAAGCAGAGAGGGAATGCACATCTTAAAGAGACCTTCACAAAAATCACAAAATCCAAAGTTTGTATATTTCTTTTCCTTTTATAAACAAGATAGAACAAAAATCAGAATCATTTCAGCAGAAGACTTTTTTTCTACTATTAGGGCAAGTTAAAAAAAAAACAATGAAATAGACACTTTGAAAGCTACTGTTGGGGTTGGGCTTAAATGGTAAATTAAGCAGTACTCCAGGCCTGGATTATCCTGGAATCCTTCCAAGATGATCATTCCTTCAGGCCTAAGGGCTTGGGATTTCAAAGCCTGTGTCTGGAAGGCTGTCTTTCCTACATGTCTCAGGGCTGGAAACAAAGTCTCGGGAACCTGAGCTCTCAGGCATCTTCCCTGCAAACATCTGAAAGCACCACTGCTTCCCAAGTGTCTCCTAACAGGTCAGAAGTTGGGTTTGCAGAAGTCAACTCTAAAAAATGGGACTGCCTGGCCACAGTTAAGAAAAAAAAAAAATCCAATTTATAGATGTTTATAAGGTGACATTTTAGTAAAAAATATAAGCTATTATAAACCTAGAGTGAGTTTTTGTGCCCTGAAAGGCCCCTTCTCCCTCCTAAGTATCTTCTACTTACCCTCCTTAAAACTCACCCAGAGCAAACAAAAGCTTCCCAGCTCTGCTTTCCAGGGCCAACTCAGGTTCCCAAGAAAACGTGAATGAACACCGGATGAAAGTATAATATCTCCACACTCCAGTTCTCCACCAAGGGCAGGGGGTCTGTATATCTTGGACCCCAACCCAGCCCTGAGACAACTCATTACCAAAATCTTTCTAAAAATAAAGTTAAAGACAACTGACCACACTGATTTTCACATACTCTCTAACTATCCCATCGGCTTTTCTTGCGTTTGGGTGGCTCTGGAACGGCAAAGCCATCAGGTGTCTTATCTGTCTTGCTGTCCACTTTGTCCATCCTGCTGCTATCCACCTTGGGGTCCATCTTGTTTTCACGATTAAAACCTTCTTTCCTGCTTTCTCCATTCCTGCCATCATTTGCACCCCGGCTCTCTCCATGTCTGCCGGCACTTCCTCCGTGCCTGGTCTCTCCATGTCGGTGGCCATCGGTATGACGGCTACCGCTTTCTGGATAACGGTATCCATCTCCATGGCGGCCACCATCTCCATGCCGATTGCCACCATCTCCATGGCTATGACGGCCACCACCCCGGTTCTCAGTATATCTCTCTCTCTTCCCATTGCCACCCCCAATCCCTTCACGGCTGTTACTCCCTGAAGCTGTGTTGTTGACTCCTTGGGCTCCAATAGAAGGGTAGGTCACTGGGGCACTACTGATATTCCCAGAATTGTTGAAGCCTGGGATGTTCTTGGTAGAACTGGTGATGGGACTGTCAGGACTATTATGGCCCTGCTGTGCTGAATTAGTTGGAACAGAATTTAAGCTTCCCGCACTAGTCCATCCACTTGCCCCAGCAGTGGAGGTCCCAGTCTTCTGATTACTTAAACTGGCTGCAACAAAGTGACTCTTGTACTGGGACTGAAAGAAAAAAGACATCAGGAATAAGTATAACAAACTTCGGTATATGAATAATTGTTACTAATAAAGTATACAGAAACTCCACTTGCATATCCAGGCAGGATACTGTTAAAGCCTATATGTGAAATTCAAGTAAACAGAGGCTCTCAATCTAGAGGAAGCTTATAGCTAGCTATCTTCTCAGGAAGGTTACTCACCCTTCCAAAAGGTATTGTTGACTTTATTTATTTTTATTATTTTATTTTTTGGGGTTTTTTTGGTTTTTTGCTTTTTTTCGAGACAGGGTTTCTCTGTGTAGCCCTGGCTGTCCTGGAACTTACTCTGTAGACCAGGCTAGCCTCGAACTCAGAAATCCGCCTGCCTCTGCCTCCCAGAGTGCTGGGATTACAGGCGTGCACCACCACTGCCCAGCAGTGGAAAGACTTTAAAAAAAAAAAAAAAAAAAAGAAGACTTAATGATAAGTGTTTTTTGCCTGTATGGCACACACATGCCTGGTGCTCGTGTAGGTCACAAGAGGGTGCCAGCTTCCCAGGAACTGAATCAAAGACGACTGTAAACTGCTATGTGAGTGCTAAGAAAACAAACCTTGATTGTCTGCAAGAATACAAGTTCTCTTAACCACTGAACCATCTCCCTAGCCCCCTCTTGAAAGCTTTTAAAATGAGATCTTTATTTCAGACCTGAAAGGCTGCCTTCATGGCCGTCAGCCTGTCCCCCATGGCTCCTGTGGAGGGCTTGTAGGCTTCGTAGTTGCTCATTACATTGTTGTTGCTCCCTCGGTCCTAAAGAAGCAAGCATACTCATTAGGAAAGCAATTGCAGTAGACAGACTCATCACCCTGAAACCCTGGGTCCAGGCTGCTGCAGGCACCAGGTATTTTTAGAAGTTACTTCCTTTGTGAGAAAAGGTACAATAATAAAGAGGTATTTAAAAACGCTTAAGTCCCTCAACCTAATACATTTATTTCTGGGAACCAACCGCAATGATCAGAATGCAATTGTTGTGACTGTGTAGTATATGACTATATACTACTATATCAATGATATGAGCACATATTATATCAACATTCTATTAAGTAAAAATGTTAAAGATGAAAAGGCCAGTAATATAGCACAGTGCAGCTTCACAGGATCTGAAGCAACACCGTTTAAAGAGATGAATCTCTAATTCAACTTTTGCCAGTGTGTAACTTTTCACTTTCATTAATTGCACTCATTTACATTGGCTAAAAACTGAAATATTTGGAATGGCCCCGGCTCATTTAAAGCACTTAATAATTCCCATGATTCACTAATATTTCCGCAATTACTATCACTGTGGTATGGGGAATACTGTTTGTCCAGTGATGCCAAGTTAACACAATGCTCCATCCAAGTATCCTGATGGCTTTGTTCCTGGCTTTAAGAATCGCCATGACCCTGATAGGCCAGCCAGTGAGCGAGAACTTTACGTGACTTGTGAGACCATCTATATCTTCTCAAATCCTTCTAACCAAAATTTTCAGTATAGAGACTATTTCTGAGTATAGTTTTAGTTAAGTGACCCTCTCAGTTAATGCTTTCCAAGCAACAGATTCTAGGCCAGTTTAGAGAGGCTTTTAAAAATAGATTATTGCAAACGGGGCAGTGGTGGCAACTGCCTTTAATCCCAGCACCTAGGAGGCGGAGGCAGAGCCAAAGACAGATAAGTTTCTGAGGCCAGCCAGCCTGGTCTACAGAGCAGGTTCCAGGATGGCAAAGGCCTGTCTCTGAAACGAAACCGACCAAGCAAAAAGGGCAAAACAGTAACAAATTACCCACACCATACCAAGCCAATCATTTGGGGCAAAATTATGTCTAGCTGGGTCCCCTGTCAGTAGGACTAACTTCCTGAGCAAGCCTGGTCAGCCGAAGCACACACACGCTTCTCCCATAGCAGTTTCATTCTAAGAAACAGTACCATACTGACTCATATCAGCACATTTAATACACATTCCTTGGACAACAGGGTTTGGGTCCCATGAGGCTTTCCGGTACAGCAGATCACCATAATTTAAGACATAGGACCCATCCCTATAGTACTACTGTAGTATGAACTCACCGAGTTCTCAGAGCCTAGCCCAGGCCGCTCTCTATAGCCCAAGCCTCCTCCACCAATGTTCAGCTTTTTGCCTTTCCCTCCTTTGAATCGAGATTTCCGAAACCAGGCATTCTGCAAAGAACAGAATTCAAGGTTAAATCCAAGAAGAGCAACAGACAGGATCACAAAATTAGGTAGGAAGGGAGTGCTTCTTCATTCATCTTTAGCAGGTACTGAGCACAGAAAAGGTGTACAAAAACACCATGCAAGTATACCCTTCAAATTTTAGTTTAGTTTTGTTCTATATCAAGGAAAGAGTAAAAAAGATCACTCTCCTTTCTTCTGCACTGCAGGTCTTTACCACTAGGGTTCCAAACAAAAGTATTCCCAACAGTCCAGCTGTGTTACATATGGCTAAAACAGCCAAATAGACTTGGCTTGAGTCAAACGATCACTTCCTGCCATCAGAACTTGTCTTGAGGAACAGAAAATAGAATGTGTGCCTAGTACACACAGACCCTAAGTTTAATCACTAGCCTTGCAACAAAAAACAAATTGTACTGAATCCACTTGTTATTTGAGAAGTGCACAGAGTAAGTGATACAAGGTATAATTTGGCATAGTATCTTAACTTAGTTTTGGAACAGAGCATACCTGGAAGTGTGTAATTGGTATGGTCAGATGTGAAATGTCAATATGGAAGAAATACTTAAAGCCCACTGTCATAGAGGCAGGAGGTGTAGCAGCTCAATAGTAGAGCACTTGCCTATCATGTATAAAAACCCCTGGATTTAATCCCTAGTAGCAAAAAAAAAAAAAAATACATAAAACAAAAACTAATAATCACTACGTTTCCTTAATAAACAAATATTTTTAGCCCTCAAAAAGAGAAGACTTGGGGAAAAGGAATGGGCAAGAATAGTGAGCATCCTCTGAGATTAAACTTACTCATAAAAGTGTGCTATGAGGTAAGCAAGTAGAAAGAAACAGATTTTAGCCCAAAGAAAGAAGCCACTTTTCAAAACAAAGTACAGAAAGTACACATCAACTGTGACACTGTACCAGTCTTCACAGTAACCAGCCCTTTCTGCCTATTTTCTTTTCAAGCTCCTGCTACCTCCCTCCCTGGCCTGTTGTATTATTTCTATTAAGTAACAGAAATATTCTTACTTAGTTGTATTATTTCTATTAAGTGCCTAACCGTTACCTGCATTGCAAGGTCTAGAAGTTCCTTAGAAACATGTTGGTTGGCTCCTTCCAAGTTCCGTACAAGGTCACCAGCAAAATTGCTGTCCTTTGGGGTCAGTAAGGTATAGGCTACACCCTTCTCACCAGCTCTTCCTGTTCGGCCAATCCTATGAGTATGGGTATCAATGTCTCGTGCTACATCATAGTTAATGACTGTTTTAATTGAAGGAATATCCAGACCACGGGCTGAAATAGAAAGAATTGAGATTCTTTTACTTTTTACTTGCAGTTAAGAAAAAAATAAAATAAACTAGAAATGCTAGATTTATAAGAATGTGCATTTCCCATATCTAGGCAAGCTCATGGATATGAAGCCAAGAATAAAAAGTAACATTGGGAGTAACATAAATTTTAAAAAATACTGTGGATAATTTGACTGGAATCACACCTGCAGGTGTGAGAAGGAATGGAGTTCAAGGTTGACTAAGCTATACATAAGAACTCATCTCAAAAATAAAAAGAAGCCAGGCATAGTGGTGCACACCTTTAGTCCCAGCCAAGTTTGACGACAGCCTGGTCTTCATAGTGAGTTCCAGGAAAGCCAGGGCTACACAGAGAAACCCTGTCTTGAAAAGCCACTGCTCTATACAGGTCTCATTACAGGGTAGGGCAATACCCACAAAATAAAGGCTGAGGTTATGATGAAATTCATACTCTTACCTGCAACATCAGTGGCCACCAGGACGGGGATGTCCTTTTTCTTAAAATCTGAAATGACCTTGTTCCTTTCACTCTGATCCATGTCCCCATGGAGCAGACCAAGATTATGACCCTCCTGCTTAAGGTTATTGGCTAGTTCTTCAGCATTGGCTTTCTTAGTAACAAACAAGAGGACACTCCCTGAAGAAGTAAACTCTACCAGACGCCGAGTAAGCCAGTTCCATTTACTAGGTCCAGAATGGAGAATCTCCACAATCTGTGTCACATCTTCATTTGCCTGAGGAAATAAAATAACCAATCATGACTGGTGCCAAAGGAGACATCAAAGACTAGGTATTCTCTTTTCTACCTACATGGCAATATCCCGGGACAATGCCTGTTCTCTGGGGTTTCCTTTAGTATGTCAAATATGGCTTTAAGTTTACTATTCCTTTAAAGCACCTTGCACACCAGCTCCCCCTGGCATGTTCACTTCCAATTTGTATGCCAAAATATGTATAATGGGTGTTAGGCACCTACTTTTACTATTCCCTGGGGCGTACTAGTCAGGGTCTGCCCACTCACCGTCAAGCACAACTTATATGTAAGTACATTAAAAGTAAGAATCCGACATATAAAGGTGCTTACCACTCAGAAACTTTAAAAATCATGAGATATAGATATAGAGAGAATCATAAAGTTATAGATATGGTTGACTATAAATACATATTTTAATAAATATGTTTCCAACACAAAGAAAGGATAACTATTTGAGGTGTTAGATATGCTAATTACACATTACATACATATATTGAAATGCTACATGGTATCCCATAAATATTTATAGTATTGTATCAAAAACCCTATTGTCCTAGTTGGGTTTTTGTCAAATTGATACAAGCTAGAGTTATCTTAGAAGAGAAACATCAACTGACAAAATGCCTGTTGTTAATTTGTGGGGTATTTTCTTGGTTGTTAATTGAGATGGGTGAGCCCAGCCCACTGGGGTGGTGCCACCTTTGCGTAGGTGGTTCTGGGCTGTATAAGAAAACACTGAGCAAGCCATCGGAAGCAAGCCAAGAAGCAGTGCTTCTCCATGGCCTCTGCTTCAGTTCCTGCCTCCAGGTTCCTGTCCTGACTTCTCTTCGCTCAACTGTATGCTAAAATAAACCCTTTCCTTCCCAAGTTGCTTTTGGTCATGGTATTTACCACAGCAAAAGAAGCCAAGACATTTACATTAAAAAAAAAAAAGAAGAAGTTCATGGCTTTATGTATATATGCATGCCTCCATGCACTAAGGAACTTGCAGGTCAGAGAATAAAAATTAAGTTTCACCTTTGATCATGTGGATTCTGAGGATTGAATTCAGACTTAGAGGCCAAGTACCATGACTGGCCAAGCCACCTACTGGCCCCCCAAGGAAGTCTCTACACAACCTTAACTAAATCCCAAATTCCAATTCAGAGAAATCACCATGTAAGGGCATATGCAGGTAAGCACAAAAATCAAAGTTATTTTTTACCAGACCCTCAAATGATTCCATGGAACACTGTGTAGTCTGCTTTAGCAGTCACTTAAATGTCTGTTCTATTCTTTAAAAAAAAAAAAAAAAAAAAAAGGTAAAACTTTTTTTCTAAATCTAAATCACATTGCTCTCTCTATACATGAGTGCAATTTTTTTTTTTAGTTCTTTTCTAGACAGGGTTTCTCTGTGTAGCCCTGGCTGTCCTGAAAGTCATGCTGTAGACCAGGCTGACATGGAGCTCAGAAATCCACCTGCCTCTGCCTCCTAAGCACTGGGATTAAAGGCGTGCACCACCACTGCCCAGCAACATTTTAGTTTGTTTAAGTCACTACTGAAGAGCTAGGTGTGGGAGCACATGCCTTTAAGGCCAGACCTTGGGAGGCAGAATGCTAATCTACAGAGCTAGTTCCAGGACATCCAGGGCTACTAAGAAACCCTGTCTCAAAACAAAAGCAAAAACCAACAAAACAATCATTATTTAAGAATTAAGTTCCATGTCCCTATGAGAAATAAATCCCAGGACCCACCAAGCCTTATGCAGGATTACCTCTCCAATGTCTCCCTGTACCACTCGAATAGGGTCAATCAAGATGTCTCTGGCCAACTTTTCAATCTTTTTTCGAAAAGTTGCACTGAATAAGAGAGCTAAAAGGTAAAGAAAATTCTGTTAAAAATCATTTCTTGCTGAATTCACTCTTTAAGCTTTTGTAATGTAACTGATTCATTAAATAAAAATGATTGGTTTTTTTTGTTTTTGTTTTACTTATTTTCAATCAAGAAATGAGCTGCCATAATGGTTCAGGAAAAGATTTTAATTTCGAATCAGCAGATTTATACTTCAGGGAATTATTTAAATTCAGTTTTAGCACCAATAAGAAGTGAGCAGTGTGCTGGGGCTTTTGCTTGAACCTGCAATCCCAGCTCCCTGGAGGAGGAAGTATGAAAGAGTACTGCAAGGTTACTGCTGCCTAGGCTACAGAGAGGGAATGAGGACAGCTGGCCGGCTTAGCCAGACTCTACCTAAAAACAAAGTGTAAAGGGGGCTGGACACACACATACAGCTCAGAGAGCCAGAGTGTTTGTCTAACACCCATGAAGCCATAGGTGCGATACTACAGGCAACAACAAAACACACCTCACACCTGATGATGTCTAAGGCCTTTTCTAGCTCAAATAAATGTCATCAACTCTCCTCTTTGCAGTATTCATCAATACATACATAGCAATTCTTGCTTCTATAACTCTGAATACTTATAAAAATCGGGTTTCATTTCGAATATAGTTTTAGTATAAAGCTGCTTTATACATACTTTGTCTGTCAGGACGAACATGACTTGCTATGGACCGAACCTGATACTCTGAAAGAAACAGAAAAGTAATCAACACACTACTGTAATATAGTTAAGAAAGGTGTGAAAAGTTACTTTAGTAAAATCCACCCAGGGAACTTTCAAGGATTAAAAAAAGCCTTGAAACTCCTAGACATCATTCAGTATGAAATTTCAAAAATCCCTCAACATAGTTGAACTGGGTAGATAGTGGTTATTTAGAAATTTGCATAGCTTGGTTAAGAAAAGGACCATGGGTGACTTAATAGTCATAGTCATGGATAGGTGTATCCATGAATATGGACTTTACTCTTCAAAGCTCTGGGAGTGAAAGTGAAGGACAAAGGAAACCTTCCTTCTGCCCTAAGTTACCCCAAGTTTTCAACAGTCAAGACTTGCGCACTTCTCTTCAAAAACTACGAATGGTTTATGGCTTGGTCTATCCCTTCATTTGAAACCCCGAAGAGTTTTTAACTTCTTTCATGATGAACAAACTCTAGAAAGATATGGAAAAAACTAACTTGAGAATAGGACAAAAGAAGCTAATATTCAGGGCGTACCAAATCCCATGTCAAACATTCGATCGGCTTCATCAAACACCAGGTAAGAGACTCTCTGAAGATTAGTAGCTTTTTTCTTCACATGATCAATCAGTCGACCCTGTGAGATTCACAAAATGAATAGTAAGTATAATGAAAGGCAAAGACATTTTTTAGTTATATTCCTGGAAAAGTGTCAATTCTTTGGTCTTGAACCAAACTGATCTGACAGTCTCTCTATACCAAACCCAGAAAATAGAAATAGCATGTTTGAGAGTGGGTGCTGTTCAGAGGGCCTGAAGCTCAGAATTCTGACTGCCTCTACTTCTCTCAAGTGCTAGGACTCCAGGCACACACTGCCATACTTATTGAGAACAGAATTCTGAAAACTCAAGTTCTTTCTTTACATTAATTACGGTTTAAATTCTATGGGCAAATGGGTCAGAACCATTCTTATAATATACTCTGAAAAGATATAAAAACTTATGGATGAATTTTATGTCTATGCTACATCCTCTGACAAGTCTAACCATTATCTGAGTATCTCTATGGTTCCCCATGCTCTTGGTAACCAGACCCAGCTTTTAAGAGACCCAAAGAAAACCTGTTTAAAACTAGGAACTTGTAGCTGCTGATACACTGGTCATAGATATTATAACTAGATTGCTGTTTAGTCAACCAATCATAATGAAACCAAGACCAAAGGCAGGTGACTCACAGGGATATTTCCAGCCTAGCTTTCCCATATTTAGAGGGAATTCCCTCAAAAGCAATCATGTTTTCTGCATCAAGAGAGATTAAATCACATTTGAATACAAGATGTACTTACTGGGGTACATACAACAATTTCTGCCCCTTCCTGAAGGGCCTTGGCCTGCTCCCACATGCTCCCTCCTCCATACACTGCCACTGAGCGAAGATTATATGCTTTCCCAAACCGCTTACATTCCGCGTGGATCTAAAAAGTTGTGAATAATATTTTAAAAACTATAAGATTAAAAAATACTTTTATCATTACTCAAAACAAAGTTCTGAAAATACAGTATATGCTACTATAGAAAAATCAAAATGCAGCAGTACCTAGTGGTATAAGCTTGCAGTTTTAGCTAGGTGGTTAAAGCAGAGTGAGAGTAAAAAAAAAAAAAATTATTATCCGTATTATGGAAAATATGTTAACATTTCTCAAGACCCCACAGGGAAAATAATAACGAGAATATGCTTAATGTCAGCCACTGAACTAGAACTTAAAATGGGTTAAGATGGCCAATTTTGTATATAACTTTATTCTATTTAAAACAAAAGTTGGAGGAGGTTGGGGAGATGGTTTAGTGGGTTAAACACTTGCCATGCAAGTGTGAGGAATGACGTTCAGACTTCTAGAACCCACATAAAAGCTGGGGTGGGGGTGGGGGTGGGGCTAGAGAGAGGGCTCAGTGGTTAAGAACACTAACTGTTCTTCCAAAGGCCCTGAGTTCAAATCCCAGCACCCACATGGTAGCTCACAACCATCCATAATGAGATCTGATGCCCTCTGCTGGGGTGTCTGAAGACAGCTACAGTGTACTTACATATAATAAATAAATAAATCTTAAAAAAAAAAAAAAGATGGTGGGACTGGTGCCATGCCAGTGACCCCAGGAGCATCCAGGAGGTGGAGACAGGATATGTGGAACAACCTCTCAACCCAGACTAGCAATAATAGCTCAGTAAATGTGAGATGAATCCTGGAAGACACCCACAAGTCAACCTCAGACTTCTCTTATGTGAATCCACATGTATGCGTATGCCAAGCACGCACCTCCAAAGCAACAATAACTAACTAAACTTCATAGCCCATTCTACTCACTGCCTCCGACTAGTCCAAACGCAGAAAGGGGCCTTTTATACAAAGCACATACCTGCTGACAAAGCTCCCTAGTAGGACACACAATCACCGCAATTGGTCCGTCACCTGGTTCCAATTCCTTCTGATCCATTATATGAATCAACATGGGCCAAATAAAGGCTGCAGTTTTCCCACTGCCTGTTTTAGCAATACCAATCATGTCTCTACCACTTAGTGCTACAGGCACACCCTAGAGGAGAAGAAGGAAAATGTATATATACTCAATCTAAAGATGAACTAATGTCTAGGGAAAAATGACTACAGATATTCAATTCCAATGGAACAAAACTACCCTGGGCCGTGAACATTAGCTGAGTCCCAACATACCCATCAACTTGATTTAAAGGAAATAATATTACCTTCATATGACTCAGCCATCATTTATGAAAAAAAAGATGATTCCCATTTGTATTGACATATCGAAATAAAAACTTAATGATGATAAAGAGAGTTACTAAAAATTTTGTATAGGGCTGGGGAGATGACACAGTGGTTAAGATCACTGCTGGCTTTTCCAGAAGACCCGAGGTCAATACTGAGGAGACACATAGTACCCCATAATGCAAAATGCAAGGAGACGCCCATATGCATAAAATGGTTTGAAAGTCCTTGCCTCAAAAATAAATAGACCACTTTATGTATATATAGGAATTTCTTGCTTTCATTTTTTGAAAAGGAATAAATTCTACATTTGAATGGAAAACAGAAGCTATTAGTCTCAGTAATATATGAAAAAAACTTCATTCATGTCATTTACAAAGGAATTCTAGTCATTGAAAGCACAGAATATATCCATAAACAAATCTTTTGTGAAGTTTAGACAATAAAGTATTTTCTTCATAACATATTTTCAATGTGTTCAGCAGGTATAAAAACATTTTCCAAAAATTCTCACTTTTCTTCAACTTTTAGAAGTTTCAGAGCTTTACATTTCCCACTCACTATGTTTCACGTACCTGACACTGAATTGGAGTTGGTTGTGTGTACTCAGACTTCCTAATCTGGTGCATAAGTTGTTCATCAAACCCAAAATGAGCAAAACTACTTCCTGGTCTAGGAGGTGCAGCACCAGAAACCTAGAGACAAAGACAAGTCCCAGGAAGACCGGTATTCTCACTGAAACAGCATTTACAGTTCAACAGTACACACTCAGACCAAGCACTTTAGCTAGAATAAAGAGTGAAAAGCAAGCATGTAAGCAAAAACACCAAAAATGGTCAGACCCTGAACACACAATGGCCTCATGCAAAAGATACCATGGTAAGAAATCCTGACATAATTCCGACACACAATTTTAAATGATTAAGTACACAGAACTATCTCAAAATTAATTTTCTCATGGTTAATAGAAACAAATTATCCAACTAACTAAAAAGTCATCAACATTCTTTTTACCAAGTTGAATAAACACTAACTGGGATAACAAAAAAATTAAGATTCACTCTTGAGGTAAAGTATGATGAAAACACATTTATAGCTACTGTTTATAAAGATGCAACCTTCTGATTTCTCGAGAGTCAATGCTTCTCTTAGTGATGGTCTAGCCACTATCAAACCTGCTTCAACTGGTCCCAGTAAAGAACAGGAACTACTTTTGTCCATATAGTAGTAGTAATTTTTTATTACTTCTCTGAGGATGCTCATAATTTCCAATGAGGATTTTATTATATATATAAAACTAAAGACCTTTATTTGGGGGAGAAGGGTACTTCTAACTTCTTAGAAATCAAGATATGTATTTGTTCATACACACATACATACTACTATGTCTTTGAAAACTGGAGTTTCTAAACATCATGTAGCAACTAATAAATCAGAAATAAACCAGTCATTCACACCAGAGTAAACCGACATATCCTCTCTGCTATTTGACTTTAACATATAAAAACATTTTAAACAATATGGTAAATGAAATTTGTTGGTGGCAATTTAAAGTATTATTGTAAAATTAGTGCATGTATATTTAAAAAAAAAAACAATCATTTATTTGAATATTTTTTAAAGTGTGTGTGTGTGTGTGTGTATGTTCATCCAGAAAAGGTCTCCCCTGAGCTTGAATACAGATATTGTGGGATGCTTGGCGTGTTATCTGCAAATAGCTGGACTTTAGTTCTCATGATTAAGCAGTAGCACCAAGCCAACTCCCCAGCCTTCTCATTTACTATTTTAAAAAAAGAACACATCATTTATAACTTGAAGCAAATAGATAATTTCAAAATATTCTAACACTTCATGGTTTGTTCACATCTATTATTAATTCTACTTCCTGCCTCTCTTTTTTTATTCTTTTTTTTGGTTTTTCCAGACAGGGTTTCTCTGTGTAGCCCTGGCTGTCCTGGAACTCACTCTGTAGACCAAGCTGGCCTCGAACTCAGAAATGAACTCAGAAATCCGCCTGCCTCTGCCTACCAAGTGCTGGGATTAAAGGCGTGTGCCACCACTGCCTGGCCCTATTTTTTATTCTTAGTCCACCTAACAAAGTACAAAGTTGACTGAATATGCAGAACAAGATGCAGGGCTAGTGAGAAGACTCAGCAGGTAAAGGCACTTGTCATGAAGCTTGACAGTATGAGTTCTATTCCCAGGAATCACATTCTGGAAGGAGAACCAACTTCTGCAAGGTGACATCTGAAAGCAACCCCCAATATCTACACACATGTGCACACACACAATGTTTTTAAAAGAGGAAAAATTAAAACCAAAATAATCTTCCTGAAATATCATGTTTAGGACTAAAACAATAAAATCAAGACATACAAACCCTAGGGCTATAATTATTATTCTCCCTAGGAAATAAATATAGGATTACTATCTGTATAAACGAGAATTCTAAACCTGTAGGAACACTGATATAATAATACTTGCATAATGGTTCTTACCCGAAGGTTGAGTTTATGCCGCAGGTCTATTAACTGCTGTGGAGTGAGGTTGGTTATCTCCTCGTGCTCATTGTAAAAATTTTTTTCAAATGGTGGATAGTCAATCTGCAGGTCCAATTATTCAAAGTTAGTCTAGAATTCAAGAGTCAATCCTGTAAGTTTGATTTTAATGTAAGATAACCTTTTACAAATATTATTTAAAAAAGGGCATTTTTTCTAGAAAGATAATGAATTCATTTATTCTTGACACACTCTTAAAAATCATAGCCTATATTTTTTCCAACTCCTACTTTCAAAGCAGACACCAATCTACTTTCCACAGACATCTCAGACTTTAATAACATGCAACAGAATAAAGAATGGCTGTAGTGCTTAAAGAAGAATTTTTTTAAAAAATGGCTGTAGTGCTTAAAGACAAATTTTTAAAAAGAAGTTATTTCACAAATAACATTTATGCTTAGGATTTAAGTTGTTCATCCATGTCCAAGCATTTAAAAACATTATCAGTATTTCCCTTAGAGATAGGTTTGTCTTCAGAAGGAATTCTAATACACACACACACACACACACACACACACACACACACACACACACACATATTTTAAAGCATGGAATTAAGGCTAGAGAAAGGGCTCTTACAGAGGATCCAACTTCAGTTTCCAGCATCTACCTTCAGTGGTCCTAATTGCTTTTAACTCTAGAGACAGCAGACCTCTTCTGTCCTGTTTGGACTCTGCACTCATGTGCACATACCATCCCCACCACATACACACAGCATTTATGTGCAGATGCCTGGGGAAGCTACAACAGGACATCACTCCTTGGAACTGGGCTTATAGATGAGGTGCCTGGTATGGTGTGGGTGCTATGATCTACACTCAGGTCCTTTGAAGAGCAACAGGTGCTCTTAACCACTGAGTAACTTCTGCAGTTCCAAAAATAAAATCTTTGAAGGTCTAAAATTGCTCCTATAACTTATTAAAATTAACAATGAAGCCTATTTTGGCTGATTTGCTTTGATTGTTTTTTGAAGAGTATCTTAATATGTAGCCCGGGCAGGCCTTGATAGTGCTGGGGTTAAAGTCATGCACCACATATGGTTTTATAAAATGCTGGGGATTAAACTATGGGCTTTATGAATGGTAAAGAAGTACTCTACCAACTGAGTTAAATCTCCAGGCCCAAATTTTCTTTTTATAGGTACCCAACTGTTTACAGTAAGCCTTTTTGGTTTTGAAACAGTCTAATTTAGTAAACAAAGCTAAGTTGCAAATCACTATTCAGTCCAGGCTGACCTCAAACTCTTGGCTATTCTCCTGCCTCTGTCTCTTAAGTGTTGAGACTACAGTGAGCAAGTTTATATATTATGAATGCCTCATGGAATTTCTGATCCAACCACTTAGCAGAAATAAAGATTCCAAACTATGAAAATGCATCAGTTAGAAACAAAGCAAAAAAAGTAATACCTCTGAATGATCAATGGGAGGAAGGGGATCAATAATTTTCTTGGAAGGTGCAATTGGATTTCCATCACTGTCATACTCCAGATTGTCCTCTTCCTCCTCCTGAACCACCCCAGCGGTTGGGTTTTCTGCCATGTATCGAAAATAAGCTTCCTGCAGGAAAGCACAAGAGCACCATCAATCTAAGCACAGTTAAAACATCTCTACATCTGCAACCAGTGCACACGCAGGGCACACAGTCAACCAAAGACAAATACCTATCAAATACGGAAAGTCTGTCACTAACATGGCAATGACTTCTTTTACAATAGCAATTCTCAAAATCAATGAGCAAGACAATATTACACAATGATTTGACTTTTTTAACAGAAGCCTTCCTGTTTGTGGGGACATCTTATTACCCTGAACAGAGCTGGAGAAGACATGCTTTGGCTTTATACCAATCCAAGTTTGGAAGTTAACACTGATTAGAAAGATCACAAACCTGGAGAGTCTATGGTCCTCACCATCCCACAACTAGACAATGGAAAAGGAAGTACTAATGGACAGTTACTAATGTTCTATCTAAAATATAAGAATCAGGATTACTAGAAAGAGGCAAAAAACAGCAACAGGCCCCACAAGTCTTATTACTGTTTTATTACAGTAAACTTAAAATTTGGATTAATAAAAAACTGAGTAAAGGTTTTTTTTTTTAATGTCAGTTGATCAAAAATCCACGTGCAACATGGGGGAAGGGCATATGGAGATACTAATTATTTGGTCACACAGGTAGAAAAGGAGCAAGTCATTCAGTGTAGACAAGCTCTGACCTGTCCCCAGTATAGACTTTGTGGAGTAAAAATAAAGGATAGAAATACTGCATAGAAACTCACTTGGTCATCTTCCTCTTCAATGTCATCTCGAATACCCCTGGAAAAACAAGCGGAGAAACAAACTTCCCTGCAAATGTTCCACATACCCAGCTCCATACTTACATCAGCTTAGTGTTGAATTCCACACAGTCTAGGAACTCTCAACACTAACGTTAGCAAAGCAACAATGAATATACTGTACATGATCCACCCATAATATCTGTGTGGCTTAACTCTATGTGCTAAAGTTTCCCTCTTTTTGCAATGAGATGATATGGTACCCTCAAAAACATCAATTACCAACTGATAGGAGAAGTAAAACCTAGCTGGGTGGTGGTAACCCATTCCTTTAATTCCTGAGAGAAATTAAACAGCACCCCAGAGGCAAATGTAGGTATATCTCTGAGTTCGAGCCCAGCTTTCTCTACGGAGTTCCAGGATGGCTAAGAGCTACACAGAGATACCATGTCTCAAACAAAAAAACAGACAGACAAAGACAAAACAAATATAAAAGAAGTAAGACCTTTCTTGGTGAAGATAGGTTTGGAGAGATACTAAGCTTTGTCAAATGTAACATAGTTGTGTATTACATATTAAAAAGAAAACAAAACCCTCCTGGGTTTGGTATACAGTTGAAAGAATATCAAACTTTATTGTTCCTGTAACTTCTAGCTCTTGAATAAATTGCTTTCAGCCAAAAATCGGCTACTTTGGGGATGGGAAGAGAGAGGAAAACTAGATTAATTCTGCCATGAGTTTGGAACTGACACAGAGAATGGAACCACTGCCACTTGCTGCATCTCTCAGGAGTCCACTGTACAAATGACCACTGCTTCCTCCCACAGACAGCACTTCCTAATCACTTTCTACACAGCTTACAGCGTTTGCTATTCCCAAGGCAACTAGGACGATGCAACACACGGCCAGCATCAAAAGATGGCTGACTCTCCTTCTGGCACAGAAACCCCGGGAGGGGCCTGATTGCCAAACAGAGAGAAAAAAAATGTCCAAACCTGCAGCCAAAGGTTTCAGGAATATATTCAGCAGAGGAAAATTTCCTTCCCAAAAAATATAGCGTTTAAGTTCAGTGTCTGGTTGCTACACAGTAACATCACTCTTGGGATGAAAATAGGTTTTCCTCATTTGTAATTTTTACAGTTTTATTATATAACCATCATAACTTCTAATTACTGATCACACAGGCATTAATCTATTATTATGAGAAGAAATCTAAGACAATGAAACTAAACTTTAGTAACTATACTACCTTTTACCCTCACTATAATTCACTTCCCATTTCCTGGACAACTATTTATAACCAAATCCTTAGTCTAACAAACTAAATCACTTTAAGTTATTACAAATGCAAAGACTTTGCCATCTTCTTACCTAGGGTAATACTCAAGATACAGAGACAGCTCAAGCAAAGATCTTTGTGTACTTTAATATTCGTTCCTTTGTAAGTTCTTAAGAATAGTCTTTGCAATCTTCAACAATTTCTATGTAACCTTTGTGAGAGTGGAGAAAACAACTTACTTTACGTTTTTTCTTTCCTTGTCCTTTTCTTCAAGTCTCTTCATGTCTCTAGCTGCCTGATCCTAATGAAACAAAAGGCTACATGGAGTGACATCAATTTAAAATGCTGTAAGAGAAATTCATTACAAACAATTTATATACTGAAGCATATTCATCACAGCTTTCCTTATGTTCACACTTGCATTTTCATGTAATCTTTCAGGAAGCTTTGACAAATATTTCTCAAAGACAAATGCCACACATACACGTAAGTGCATATACACTTTTAAATGCTTAATTCACCACCAATAAATCTTTGGTGATTTGTTTTAGAAAAGGAAGTAACTTGCTACAGATGTCCTGAAATTCAAGCAAATCAGCCTTTGTTTAAGTATAGTTTGAAGTAGATGTAGTTGAAACAACAAAACCAAAATCCTGCACTACCACCGCCCCCCACCACACACAAACACCTACCCACTCCAAACTGAAAGAACAAATAGACAAAAGCTGAAGGGAAATACAGATATATTGAGTTCTGACTCCTATTTTGGAAAGATGGCTCTGAACTTAAAAGTAATTTCCCCTCCACTTTTCCTTTGGGCTGACATTTTTGCTTTTACGAATTAAAGGTGAGATGTGATGAGTAAAAATAATGATACAGGCTGGCAGGGGCTAGAGATGCTTCTAAACATCCTCCAACAAGAATAGCCCCAAAGCCTAGCATAGTGTGGCACACACCCTTAATCCCAGCACTTAGGAGGCAAAGGTAGGCAGATCTCGAGTTAGAGGCCAGCTTGGTTTACATAGTGAGTTCTAGGACAGCCAGGGCTACAAACTCTGTCTCTCAAAAACAAAATCAAAACCCCCATAAGAAAAATTACCTAATCATAAATACTAATAAAGTTGAAAATGTGCTATAAAAAAACCCAATAAATTAAAACCTTTAGGAATAGAATTAAAAGTGTATCCTTGTTACGTTTTCCATAAACAGTCCTTATATTAGAAGATGACAATAGCAGATCACTGCTCTAAACTGATCCTTTGTTTTATACATTTAGAAACTAACACTAGGATTATTTTTTTCCAAAGTCCTTCAGCATAAAGAAAATGTGAATTTTTCTACCTTTGTATTTTAATTCTATGTGTATGCATGAGTTTTCCATATACAGTCCTTATATTAGAAGATGACAATAGCAGATCACTGCTCTAAACTGATCCTTTGTTTTATACATTTGGAAACTAACACTAGGATTATTTTTTCCAAAGTCCTTCAGCATAAAGAAAATATGAATTTTTCTACCTCTGTATTTTAATTCTATGTGTATGCATGTTTTGCCTGCATGTATATCTGTGTGCTGTGTATGTTGAATGTTTGCAGAGGGTGAAGGAAGCACTGGATCTCCTGGGACTGGAGTTACAGAAGAGCGTGAACTGCCGAGCAGGTACTGAGAATCAGACGCAGTGGCACTCTAGAAGAGGACTTGGTACTCTCAGAACTATTTCTCAGGCCCTTGAATTGTATTTATCTTTAAAAACAAAAACAAAAGCCGGGCGGTGGTGGCGCATGCCTGTAATCTCAGCACTCTGGGAGTCAGAGGCAGGCGGATTTCTGAGTTGAGGCCAGCCTGGTCTACCAAGTGAGTTCCAGGACAGCCAGGGCTATACAGAGAAACCCTGTTTCAAAAAAACCAAATCCAAAAAGACAAAAACAAAACAAAAAACAAACAAATAAACAAACAAAAAAAACCAAACAAAAAACAAAAGTCACAACATATACCATGGCACAATCAGCTGTTCTATAAATGAAATGTTATCAAAGAGGAATTATTTTTAAAAGAAACATTACATACAACTACTTTTCAAGAGATTGAATTACTAGAGACAGGTCTGGGGCTATAAATTGAACGCAATACTAACAATATTGCTATGTATAAAACAAATCACTACATTTGTAGGACATTTTTTTGGGTTTTTTATTTTTTTTTTTGTTTTTTAAGTTTCTCTGTATAGCCAGGGCCTATCCTGGACTTACTCTGTAGACCAGACTGGCTATTAATTCAAGAGATCTGACTGCCTCTGCCTCCCAAGTGCTGTGATTAAAGGCATGAACCACCACATCCTGAATAAAAAAAAATTCACTTCTTATATGCAAGTGTACATGCTATATGTGTATGCCTAGTACACACTGAGGGTAGATTTCCCAAAACTGTAATTATAAGCCACATGGACGCTAGAAGTTGAACCCAGGTCCCCTAAAAAGCCCACTGAGCCATCTCTCTAGCCTCAAATATTCTTTTAAGCCTATATAAAACCTTCATTAGAACACTGCCTAAAAGCCGGGCAGTGGTGGCGCATGCCTGTAATCCCAGCACTTGGGAGGCAGAGGCAGGCGGATTTTTGAGTTCGAGTCCAGCCTGGTCTACAGAGTGAGTTCTAGGACAGCCAGGGCTACACAGAGAAACCCGTCTCAAAATTAATTAATTAATTAAAAAAAAAAAAAAGACCACTGTCTAAAAATAAACCTTCATCAAATTCAAGTCTTAGGAAAGTTCCTTTTTTTTTTTTTTTTTTTTGATTTGGATTTTTCGAATCTCAGAGTGCTGCGATTACCACCGTCCAGCCAAAAAAAAGAAAAGTTCGTACAATGAGGAAGTTGGCATTTGACATCAGGAGTTTGTCTTAGACTCTGACACTCTTCAAAATCTGACAACTGATCTCTCTGTACTTAGCTAAATAAATCTCTTAATACTATACCAAAGATATCCAGGAGCATGTCAGTGTACTCAAAAGAACTTCAAATATTTAAATGTCAAGCAAAAGAATTTGGTCATTCTCAGATAACTCATTCAAAAGGAGCCATATAAACTTAAAAACTTTAAATTTAAACCTAAAAAACAACAACATCATCAAAACCAAGAGCTGACTTTTCTTATAATCTGTCATTAGGATTACCATGAAATAGTGGGGCTGGCTGCTCTGCTCTTCTAGAGGTCCTAAAGTCAATTCCCAACAACCATATTAAGGTTACAACCATCTGAAATGGGAACCTACCCTCTTCTGGTGTGCAGGCATACATGCAGACAAATCTTATATTCAAATACAAAAATAAATAAACAAGTTTCTGAGAAATACTGCCCTATAGGAAATGTCCCTTTCTCAAGAGCATGAAAAAAAATTGTGTATAAGCTATCTCCAACACTATATATCTTTCATTTTTAAAGTGAATTACTTATTTATTCAATACAGACTACACTGCAAAATACATGTATGTATTGAATAAATAAGATATATGTATGCCTTAAATAATTTTAGTAAGTTTTGGTAAGTTCAATGGTCTGTTAATTTAAAAAAATATGTTAAGACCCAGCATGTGGCTCATAGCATTCATCCCAGAATTCAGGAGGCAGAGGCTGGGGAAAAAAAAAAAAATCACAAGGTCAGCCTGGTCTATATAGTGAGTTCCCGGATGGTCAGGACTAAGTAGGCTCCCTGTCTCAAAACAAACAAACAAAAAAAACCTGTAAGCTAGAAGAACTCAGAGACATAAAGACTATGGGGACTAGAGTTGAATTATGGCTCAACCATCTATGAGGTTTTTGGACACAGAATAAATACATGGAGGTTACGATTTAGTAGTAAAATATTCCTAAAGAGGGTCCCAAGTTGGGTTTACTGCCTAGTTGGCGGCACCATAGAGGAAGCTCTGGAAACTTTGGGCGATGGACCCTTCTAATTCTATGTATGAAGTTCTTTAGGTTTAGCTTCCTTATAAAATAGGATTTGATAAATACTAGAGTGCATAGGATAGTATTCCACTTAAAAATATACTAAGACTCTTATAACAAAACATATTTTGAGTAACTATATTCATATTTGCAGTTTACTATTCCTGTCACTCACTAATTACCTCTGAAAATACTTGGAGGGCAAATGGAAATAGAAAAAAAAATCTAAAAACACCAAAAACAAAACAAAAATCAAAGAAAAGGCAAAACAAACAAACAAAGACAAAAAACAAAGATCTATTCCCATGTGCTCACTGTGTGAAGGAAGGAAACAAGAGCCGGCACTTGCCTCCACTTCAGCCATGAATGCCTCCAAGGGGTCATCATCACTGTCAGAGTCCGCTGGCTTGGAATGGAACTGCTGGCGGGTAGGTGAGTTCTCAGCAGGAATGTAAGGTAAATCTACATTGCTGGAGTCTTCTTCTTCATCTTCAAAATACCTGAAAATTAAAACAAAGACCAGTAAAGGGACTGAAACCTCACTAACACAGCTTTCACTGTGGGCTATTACAGTAGTAAGAATTCCCAGCTTGGTTTGTTGCACATGTCTGTGACCCTTGAACGGAGGAGATAGAGGCAGAAGGATCATAATCATAGCCAGGGAGGACTAAATATCCAAGTCCTATGTCAAAAACCATGTCCATCAAACTCCACATGAATTAAATATAAAACTCTTCAGTAGGGTTTAAGCTTCAGCTGACTCAAACACCAAAAACATTGTGTTCATCCTATTCAGAACACTAATCAGGAAAACACTATTCCTGAATAACAATTTAAGCAAGCACATGAATACTATACACCCTAAACTAAGCAAAGTCAGGGTGGGGGTAAGAAGGTCAACCCTGGAAATCATTAATAGCTCATACTGATTCATTCATCAACAATTATCACTTACGCATTTTCTTCATCAAAGTTGGCCCGTTTGGATCCAATTTTGTAGAAAGAAGGAAGCTGTGGTGGAGCAGACTTTCCAAATCCAGAAGAAGAGCTGGCTGCCCCAAAGGCACTGTGGGACTGCTGTGGCAGTTTGGCTTCCTCCTTCTTCCCAGCACTGATGGCAAAACCTCCAAAACCAAACCCCCGCTTGGTTCCAGGGCCGCCTTTATTCCAGTTCATGATGCCAATGACTGGTGTTAGGAACAAGATGCACAGATATTAATGTGACTTTGTAAACAGCCTCGTTAACCTTCATTTCATTTTCAATGTCTACCCACAAATTTAATTTTCTTGATGGAACTGCTTAGTGGTACAGTACTTACTTTACCCTGGCCTGTGTCACTTGCACTGCAATTACAGCTTCAACCAAATGACTTTTCTCTTAAAATACTGAAGAAACTATTATTCTTTTTATTGAGATCCGAAACAAAAGAAGTACTTTTATGAGGTTGTGTAAAATAACCTTTTTATTGGAAGGAGTTGTCAAAAATGATCATAAGACAGTAACCACTCTGGGACCTTTAATATAGGATAGACATTGCAAGACAATCTCCTAACCTTTATCTTTACTATCATTAGTGTGTGTGTAAACATAAACATGTGCTAGTGTGGAGATGAGAGGACTGTGCGCAGGCTGCTCACTCACTGGCCCATCATCTTTGCTTGTTCCCCACCCTAACTCCTTCCCTTCCTTTTTTTCTTTTATCTTTTTTTGTAGTCTTGGCTGGCCTCAGAGTCAGAGACCCACCTGTCTCTTGAATACTACTCACCAGCCCTAGCTTAAATATTTATCCTTAAGCATTTACTCAGGTAAATTTCACTAAACATAAATCCAGTTTTAAAAATAGGTAAGGGGAAGGCAAGCTTGGTGGCACATGCTTTTAATCCCAGTACTGGGGAGGCAGAGGCAGGCAGGATGTCTTTGAATTAGTCAAGTTCGAAGACCCGTCTTAAAAAAAAACAAAAAACACAAATGAGAAGGTAAGGAGGAGAAGGCTAGCTAGAGAGGTGGCTCAGAGGCTCAAAGCACTGGTGCTCTTCCAGAGAACCCAGGTTTGATTTCCAGTCCCAGAGGATACAAATGCCCTCTTCTGGCTCTACTGGAACCAGGTTATGCACATGATACACAGACACACACGCAGACAAAACACTCATACACAGTAAGCACACTCACACACCACTTGAATAGGCAAAAAACATGAGTAGCTTTCTCTAAAGACAACATGTAACTGGTGGGTAGATTACATGAAACAACACCTTGAATCAAAGCCAGATATGGTGATGCACACATGCAATGTCATCCGTACTCAAGATGCTAAAGCTGAAGGATCTCAAGTACAAGACCAGCTTGGTCTACATAGTATAGAACTGTCTCAAAAATCCTTACATTACAAGCAATGAAGGAAATGTAAATCAAAATGCTTAAGGATAAATATTTAAGCTAGGGGTAGGGAGTAGTACTCAAGAGGCAGGTGGCTCTCTGACTTTGAGACCAACCAAGACTACAAAAAAAAAAAAAAAAGATAAAAGAAAAAAGGGAGGGTGGGAGTTAGGGTGGGGAACAAGCAAAGATGACAGGCCAGTGACTGAGTGGCATTTCCCACTCAGTACTAATAGATGCTCAAAGCCACAAAAATAAAGATCAGCTCTCCCCACCCTCTGCCCCCAAGACTGTACTAACCCAAAAGCAATTCAAGCATCCAGAGAGAGGGGAGCTCTCAAAAGAAACATACTTGATCACTATGCTATCAATCCCACACACACAGCCGCCATGAGGAAGATAGAGACAACTGGTTGTATTCACCAAGGCTCATCAAGGTTGAAAGGCAACTCCACCACACCCTGGCCAAGCTCAGCAGCCGGATCAGGCCCGATGGAGAGGCAGCATATCCGGGACTTTATTATGCTGCCAACAAAAGTGGGGTCATCTAAGTCTAAGGCCTGAGGGTCATCTAAGTCTAAGGCCTGAGGGTCATCTAAGTCTAAGGCCTGAGGGGATAACCCTGGTAGAGAAAGCCCTGGCACAGAGGCGCAGGTTAGCCTCTGCGAATTACTGGTAGAATGTAAAATGGTTCAGTAACTGTGGCAATCAGTATGTTTCTTCAAAAAGATCAAGCAAGGTTAACAAGATAGATCACTGGGTAAGTACTTGCCTCACTTGAAGGCCTGAATTCCTGGGATCTACATGGTAGAGAGAACCAATTCCTCCAAGTTGTATTCTGAACACAAATAAATACATATAGCCTTTTAAAAACTTTATTATTAAAAACAAAACAAACAACCAACCAACAAAAAACCTTGGAAATAAAAACACCATACTCAGCCGGGCAGTGGTGGCGCACGCCTTTAATCCTAGCACTTGGGAAGCAGAGACAGGCTGCCTCAGAGGATCTCTGGGTTCAAGGCCAGCCTGGTCTACAAAGTGAGTTCCAGGATAGCCAGGGCTACACAGAGAAACCTTGTCTCGGAAAAACAAAAAACAAACAAACAAACAAACAAAAACCCAACCTACCATTCTCAAACTAACCATGTCCAAGTATATAACTTAGTCAACTTGTATACAGCTATGGTTGGCATTTAAAATGTAAACTGTAAAGCTTTATATTAAATATATGCATTTATCCACCACAAAACCAAACAAAAATCTTGACAAAATTGCGGATGGGAGATCCATGAAACACTTATTCTAGTTGGAATTCTACCAATAAATGTTTTGGGTTGTTTTCTTTTGGTTGTTGTTATTATTGTTAGTTACAAGAACATGCCGGGCAGTGGTGGCACATGCCTTTAATCCCAGCACTTGGGAGGCAGAGGCAGGCAGATTTCTGAGTTCGAGGCCAGCCTGGTCTACAGAGTGAGTTCCAGGACAGCCAGGGCTACACAGAGAAACCCTGTCTCAAAAAACCAAAAATACCAAAATACCTAATTTCGTAAACAAACAAAAAAAAAAAACCAAACAACCCCATATAGCAGAATAAATTCAAGCTAGATCTTAGTAAGCTCCATTGTTTGATTCTGATTGCTACCCACTTTCTGACGTGTGCTCCCCAACTCTTTGAAGTAGCTGCCCTTCTTTCCATCTTCACCTCCACTACTGCAACTCTATAACAAGACCGACAGTTGTCAAGCTCCCATATTACTAGAGTGATCATTACAGCAAAATATATGGTGTGCTTGTTTTGTGTCAGGCATTGGTTTTTTAGGCTCAGAGGATACAAGCATGGAATCAGAAAGCCCTCAGGGAGCCAGGCGGTGGGCCCACGCCTGTAATCCCAGCACTCTGGGAGGCAGAGGCAGGCGGATCTCTGAGTTAGAGGCAAGCCTGGTTTACAGAGTGAGTTCCAGGACAGCCAGGGCTATACAGAGAAACCCTGTCTCGAAAAAACCAAATCCAAAAATAAAAAAAAACAACAAAACAAAACAAAACAGAAAGCCCTCAGGAAATTCAATGTGATCAGAGATGAGGGGATGGGGAATGAAAGAAGGACTGACATCTATTCATTCAATAGTCTATCAGTAAGGAATGACCTGTTTTAGATAGTAAAACTACTATGAAATGAAAGCAAGCAGGGTGAGGAGGGGAGGTACTGCAGACAGAAGTCAGCGGACTCACCGAGGTAAGTATACTACTCAACAGGGCAATCGTTCTATGACTGCCTCAACAATGTCTGTTCAACTGGAAAAGTCAAGATATAAATGTAGAAGCTGCATCAACAACTAGCTAACATTTCATAATTTATAAAACGTGACTTTAATGTAGATAAAGTATAAAATGAAGTAAGAACGAGACAAAACTGAAAACAAAATTAATTTCTACTTCCTTTGGCTGTTCCTTTGGCACTGTCTGTTAACACAGTGTAATCAAGCAAAGTCACAACAAAGCACAAATCTCCTGAAGCACACATACTCAGTTAAACCATCTTCGAAATACCAATTTATACTTCTGTCACTCCCTTCAAGTTAGATGCTCTCCAGTTAGTGAGACTGGAATCAGGTGTTGCGTTGTGGCAGTAAATGACTTTAACCACCCACACTGCCCAGGGTTCCAAAGAAAATCAAGCAGCCTGGTGGAGTTCTTCCCTCTTCTTGGGTTCTCCCACACTAAATCTGTTTCTTACTTATTGACCGATCAAGATCCTTCTTACCTGTACAGCTTACTTGAATAATAATTCTAGAGCACCAATACAAATATGATTTGTCTAGAAAGTGACATTTATGTTAAAATCCTTCTCAGGTCTTTAAACACCTGACACTATGTTATTTCTTGAACACTATCCATTTCATGATTTAGTATTTACCTGTCATCTCTTCGGTCTTCAAGAGCAGACACTCATTATCCATGCTCTACATGCAAGAGTTCTAAGAGGAGCTACCCTTGGATGAGGATGACTGAAGACGCTATGAAGTAGTGCTTGGTGTCCAGGTACCAAAATGTGATGGTTTAGTAAGAAATCTTAACAGGATTGTAAAATAACACCAGCTAGCTATAATCAAACTCTAATTCTGCCACTAACAGCATGAATCTTAAAGGTGTTATTAGCAGACTTTTCATTTGCAAAATGGTGAGACTACCATACACCTTACAACTTGGATTTTTACTGAGTCAACGGGTAACCCATGCTTCAGCCCTTGAGGCTGACAGAGAGGATCCTGTGTGTCAAAGACTAACCTGGGCTACAAAGTGAGCTCTAGCTCAACATGACCTAAAGAGTGAGACTGTATCAAATTCAATAAATAAAACTCAACTACACTGAATGAAGCATGGTAACACCAGCAAAACACACTATAGGCAGTTACCATTTCTCCAGAAGACAACCTCTCCACTGGTAAATTGGTAATATCAGATCTCTTAACTGGGATTCATATTCAAGCGTCACTCACCACTTATGATGTCAAGATCACTGAGTCAAGGAGTGGGGTAAATTTCGTAAGAGAGGTACAAAATATCTACTCCCTTAATAATCTGCTTAATTAATAAGGACATCTTAAACACTATAGAGTCAGTTAGTTCTTTAATAGCTTAATATGAAATTGTAACAGAATAGAAAATAGCTATATTCAAATTGTAATTTTGTCACTTTCTATAATGCAACCTGCCAAAAACCCAAGAATTTCATCACATTCCAAACCTAATAAAATGTGAGTGAGTGGGGTGGCGGCTGAGAGTTCTCTGAGAAGTACTCCTTTCCTATCAGTTTTAATGAAGCCAAGGACAACTTGCAACTACGAAATTGATAGAACACAAAGCTAAGTGTGTTTTCAAAAATCACACTGTATTATCACAATCTACATTACTGTGAATGGAACTGTATAACAATGTAAGTTGGATTTATCACTCCTCTGCTCAGACAGCCCCATTTCATGCAGAGTGAAGACAAACTCTTCACAACAGTCAGTCTATAAGGCCCTGTTGTTTTGTTTTCCCTTCTTCCTTTATGGTGTCATCTATAAGTCCCTCACTTGCTAACTGCTATGAACACACCGCTCCTCTCACAGGCCCAGCTTTGTCCCCTTCAAGGCGTTCATAGATTGATGTTCCCCTGCTCAGAACATAGCTTTCTCCAGACTCTCCCGTGGGTAGCTGCCCTCACCATCTTCTATCCTGTTTAAATCTCCGTTAGCATCCCTGACAGGGCTTTCCCTGACTACTCTTGCAGCTTCTCCCAAGCCTCCCTTGCTGGTACAGACTACTCTTTAACATTTAGCATAACACACATCTATCTCTCCTTCCCCATTACAAAGTTTCATGAGGGGACTGGTAAAATGGTTCTGCAGGTTAATTGCCTGACCAGAGTTCCATCCTGAGGACCTATAATGGTGGAAGGAGAAAACCAACTTCTACAGGTTGGCCTCTAACCTCTACAGGAGGGCAGGGTAGACATGCATAAAGAAATACGTGAAAAAAATGTATTTAAAGATTGTTTCATGAGTGCAGTGGTCACAGACTTAACACTTAGGCAATGCAAGAGAGAACAGGCACAGAGGCAACAACAATGGGTTTTTTTTTGTTTGTCTGTTTGTTTAATGAATCACCTTAATCTCCCTCTAGGTAAAGGAAAATAACATTTTCACCCCGGGAAGAATAAATTTTTGTATCAGACTTACGGTTCACTTCACACCTGCCAGAACAGGATTAAACAAATTAAGACATAATCCCTGCGGTTCAGTTGTGTGTAGGAGACAATACAGAAATAACACTTGCAAATAATAATAACAATAACGCAGGAAAGCCACAAAACGACAGTCTAAAGGAGTAGAGGTGAAAATGGAAAAGCTAAGATGACAGAAAAGCTTATGTTATATGCTCCCAAACTTGACTAGTATAATTTTTCCTTACGTTTCTGGTACGCGTTTGCAATCCATATATATTATTCATTCACCTCAGGTAGGCTCAAGTAGGCCGCAGAAAGTTTGTAACTATGGTGATGGTGTTAACCATGATTTACTCAAGGTTTCACAAAGATCAATGGCTATTATTTCAGCCTTCTAACCTGTCAACTTCCGCTACCGAGACCCTCCGCCCTCCATTTGTGGGCCCGCAATCCACAACAGCTACCTACAGGGATCAACACACCTCCACTAGCTCACCCAGCTTCGGAGCCCAGCACCCTGGAAATCCCTTCCTGTAGCCCATCAAGCACCGCCTCCGGAAAGCCGCCAAGTGGGCCTCGTTCAGACGGGCGATGAGCAGAGCCGTCGGAAGGCAACCTAGCTCCAGAGGGCCACCCTCGGGGCTCCAGCCCGCGTACCCATCCCTCCCCGGACCCCCGCAGCCGCCCGGGTCCCGAGGCTCCGCCGATTCTTTGTTAAGCGAGGCCGAGGTTCCTCCGCCCTCGCCAGGCCCCAGTTACCTCTCGTGCCCCCGGGGCTAGCGGCGCTGCATCTGGTGAACCCTTTACACAAACCTGCTGCTGCGGCTGCAGACGCAGTTGCTACTACAGTCGGCGCGAAAGAACCCCCGCGGCCCTGCGTACGCGCGGTGCGGGACCGCGTCCAGCCGCGCTCTTCCTCCGCCCCCTTCGCCGCCGCCTCACGGCCCGTTGCTGACTGGGGGTGGGTGCATCTGACATGCGCTGTAAGTAGGGCGCGAGCCGAAGGGTGTGGCTGGGGCTACGGCTCCCGAAAGGCGCCAATTACGCCCGCCCTTCCGATTCCGGAACACAATATAAACACGTCACACACCCCGGACGGGAGCCCGATTCTGGGTGAGGATTGTGTATGGCTCGTGTAGTGAGTAGATCTGGAATGAAGAGAGAGGCGGCGACAGGAAACCGCCCAAAAAGCTCAAGATAATAGGGTGTAGAGTGGAAACTTCATTTACATAAGAATGTCGACCCTCCCTTGGCTCTTGTCCCTTGCCAAAAAACAAAACACAAAAAAACCCACGACTTGGGCAACATTTCCCTTCATGCCTCTGTCCACATGGTCCCATAGACTATGGCCACCTTTAGCTTCCGGAGCATCAGATCAAAGTGACGTCAACCCGACGGAGCCCTACGGGAGAAACCCAGCCTCCGCTACAGCACTTCTAGCCCGGGGGTGCCGGGGGTTACGTAATTTTCCCAGCAGCCTTATCTCGCTTAGCGCGGACGTCCTTAAGGCTGCGCCCCGCCCCCACGCCGCGCGCAGGCGCAAACTAGCCGTACGCATTCTACGTAACGGACGGCTGAAGCTACGTGAAGAGTTGGGTGCCGTGACTGAGCTACCTGTTCTGGGCTGTTCAGTGACGTCGCGGCCCGCAGATATCTTTGCTACCTGAAGGCAGAACCAGACAAAGGCAGGCTGGGTGGAGGTGGTGGCCTCAGGAGCCCCGGGCCCGGTTGCAGCCTCGGGTGCAGGTAGGTAGCGGGCCATGACATTCCAGGCGGTGTGACCCAGCCAGGCCGAGCGGTGATTAAGTTGCTTGGCCGCAGAGCCGGGTACTGTTTCCCTCCTAACCAGCCCTTTAAGTCCGGCCGGTGGTGACATGCATCAATACCTGCAACTTATTTCTCCTGATTTTAAAAAAACAATTAAACCTCTGTCCATCCATTTCTGATCCATTTTCTGTTGGGCTTTAGGAAGGTTTGGGGGTTATATTAGTGGTTTCGAGTAGATCCCAACCGACAGGACAAAATCTGAGGAAATATCTGGTGTGTAGCTAGAATAATGGAGGAGCATAGACACTAGGCTTCTCCATGGTGGACCTAGGACCAGACACTAGAAGTTTCACAGAAGCAACCGCTTCTAGAGTCGACCTTACCCGAAGGTTTCTAGCATACAGCTTGTTTGTAACCAACACTTTGTAAGGTGACAGTAGTGTCTACATCATTTCTAGAAATTTCATCATTTTGACTAATGCCACAAAGGCCTGAAAGGACAAGCAGTGATTGCTACATATACTCCTTTCTCCTGAGTGAGCTTGCCGAAGTTAATCAAGATGGGTGTGTTAATGCTTGTGCCTGGCTTGGATTCTAGTGTTTTCTGTTTCAGAAGTCCTAGAGGTGGGGTGACCTGGCAGAGAGCTGTGCATCTGAGAAATGAATCTGAGAAAGCCAGTGCACAATGGCTTAGATAATTTAACCTAAATAACCTTGGGGGAGCCTGGCTGTATGAATTACATTAGAAATAATTCTGTGTTGTGAACATTCCTGGTATAGACTGAGTTTGAAATGACCAGACTGTCAAGTTGACAAGGATATATGTAGTTACTTCTACTTGAAAAGGGAGGCACTAGGAAGCTCTTTGGTTTTTTGAGATAGTGTCTTGCAGGCTAGTTTAAAACTCACTACGTAGGACAAGGCAGGACAGGCTACTGGAAAGAAATATATATATATATATATATATATATATATATATATATATATATATACATACATACATACATACATACATATATACACATACATATACCTGGAACTCACTCTGTAGACCAGGCTGGCCTTGAACTCAGAAATCCACCTGCCTCTGGGTCCCAAGTACTGGGATTAAAGGCGTGCGCCACCACTGCCCAGCCAGGGTCCTCTTGCCTCATGCTCCCTGGCGCTGGGGTTACAGAATTGAACTACTACACCTGCCACCACCCCCTGCCCCTTAAGTATAGGGTCTCACTTTGTAGTCCTGGCTGGCCTTGAATTTGGACATGTGCCTGCATTTGACTCCTGAGTACTGGGACACCCCCACCAGCCCCTTGGAGTTTTTGAGACAGGATTTCCTGAAGCCTAGACTCACTATGTAGAAGAAGATGGCCTTGAATTTTGATCTCTCTGCCTCAGTCTCCCAAGTGCTGGAATTACGGGAGTAAAGCACCACACCCAATTTTATATGGTCCTGAAATACTCTTAACTTGAGTTATATCCCCAGCCTCCCTTTGTAACATTTTAAAAAATTACATTAATTTGCTTATTTGGGTCAGGCATATAAAGGGGAGATATATTATACCACTGTGCATGTGGAGGTCAGCAGGCAACTTCTAGTTTAATCATCAGTAGGAATACTCACACATACCCTGTCAGTAATAATAGTGTTACATGTATCCTTTAGGCTGAATTTCAATGCTTAAAAATAAGGTCTTTTTTTTTTTTTTAAGATAATTAAAGATATAGGGCTGGTGTTTAGATGAGGGAGGAGAATTGAAAATATAGTATAAATGATTTTGTTGGCTGAAAATATTTTTGCATTGTCTTCTGAGATTTCATGCAAAGTCAATACCCTTAGTCTGAGCCCATTTTGTAACTTAGTAGTTGTATTGATGCATCCTCTTTGTGTACATAAGTGTTTACATGATGATCATAGCAAGTTTGTGTCCAGGAGAACATGTCTGCAAGGCAGACACCTATCTACAGTGGATCTGTAGGGACATGGCTTTCTCTTTTAGTATTTACAGTGAAGCCAACCTTAGGTCTGTCAGAAGAATAACAAGAACTATATAGCAAGCTCATTCCAGTCAGGGTGCTTTTTATGGATTATTTTGTAACTATTTACGTATCCATAGTTGTATCCTGTTCTCTATAGTCCTTAGTTCTTTTGGAAAGGTTTGTTTTTTTTTTTCTTTTTTTTTTTGGTGTTTTGGATTTGGTTTTTCCGAGACAGTGTTTCTCTGTGTAGCCCTGGCTGTCCTGGAACTCACTCTGTAGACCAGGCTGGCCTCGAACTCAGAAATCCGCCTGCCTCTGCCTCCCAGAGTGCTGGGATTACAGGCGTGCGCCACCACCGCCCGGCTGAGTTTTTTTAAATAATTTATTTATTTTTGTTTTATGTGCATTGGTGTTTTGCCTGTATGCATGTCTGAGTGAAAGTGTTGGATTCCCTGTCCCTAGAGTTGCAGACAATTGTGAGCTGCCGTGTGGTTGCTGGGAATTGAACCTGGGTCCTCTGGAAGAGCAGCCAGTGCTCTTAACTGCTAAGCCATCTCTCCAGCCCCTAGAAAGGTTTTAATAGTCTCTCAAAAATACTTCTGGCGGGGGTGAGGGTGTGGGGGGAGGAAGCTATGGAATGTATAATATACAGAAAGAAGATTTTAGAGAATCGAACCAAAAGAAATCAATAGCATATCCTTGTTTTTTTACCAAGAACTGCTGACAGGATCTGGATAGACCCACACCTCTTGGCCTCCGCTCATTGTCTCCTTTACATAGGGCTTTCAGATTCCAAGAGCATCGAGGAAGAGAAAAGCAGGAGGCATTTGTGAGATTGTTTTATTTTTTTAAGTAAGTAGGTTGGCCTGGCCGTGAGCTCAGTATATAGCCAAGGCAGGCTGGACTTCTGATCTTCCTTCTACCTACCAAGTACTGGGATTACAAGCATGTACCACAACTCCTAGCTGGTTGTAAGTTATTAACAATTTGCTAAAGACTTATAATCACTTATGTGCAAGGGTAGTTCACTTAGCACACACTGTTTCTCACAGCTTACTTTTAAGGTGCAATGAAAGCCTTCTATGCTTTCTGTGTTGTCCTCCTGGTGTTTGGGAGTGTCTCTGAAGCCAAGTTTGATCATTTCGAGGATGAGGAAGACATAGTAGAGTATGATGATAATGATTTTGCTGAGTTCGAGGATGTCATGGAAGATTCTGTTACGGAATCTCCTCAGCGAGTGATCAGCACTGAAGAAGATGAGGACGAGGCCACCGTGGAGCTGGAAGGGCAGGATGAAAGCCAAGAAGGTGATTTTGAAGATGCAGATACCCAGGTGGGGCTTTTGTTTGTAAGATTTATTTATTTATTTGTATGTGTATGAGTGTTTTACCTGTGTGTAGGTGTGCTGTGTGCACACGGTGCCTGTGAATCCTTTGGAGCTGAACGTGGTTTCTAGGAATCAAATCCAGGCCCTTTGCAAGAGCAGCAAGTGCTCTTAATTTATGAGACATCGCTCCAGCCCCACCGAGTAGGTTGTTTATTGTTGATTCATTGGGGAATTCAGAGGATGGGAAAATTTATTAGTGGTTTCTCAGACAAAAACCCAAATACAGGGAGACCAACCGTTGCTGTCTGGAATCTTCATTTTGTCTAATACTTTTTGTTTAGCTATTCTAGTTTATTCTCTTGGATTTTTTGTTTGTTTGTTTGTTTGGTTGGTTGGTTGGTTGGTTGGTTGGTTTTTTTGACACAAGGTTTCTCTCTGTAGCCTTGGCTGTCCTGGACCTGGCTTTGTAGACCAGGCTGGGACACCAAACTGTAGACCTCAGACTCACAGAGGTCTGCCTAGCTCTGCCTCCTGAGCACTGAGATTACAGGTGTGTGCCACTACAACCTTTAACTCTTGTGAATATTTTGTGGTGTGTTCCTACCTTTCACCTTGATAAAGCATTGTATTTTCTGTATTTTCTGGAGTAGATAAGATCCGAACTGAGAGTAGATAGTGTATGAATGAGAATGTAAAAGTTTGGGTTTTAAAGTAAGCGTCCTCATTCTTTTGGTGTTTGGGGTTTTTTTGTGTCATCTTTCAGATTTACTATTTATTTATGCTGTGTAGTATCTCATTTTGTTTGCTTCTGAAAAAAGGTCTTGTCGCTTCTCGGCCTTTTGGCTAAGATCAAGTGGAGAAAAGGTCTCACTATGTGTGTTTTGTTTTTCTTTATACCATTTGCTTTGGTGTGCCTGTACATTGCAGAATTGAATTAATACAATCAGGCTAATTAACTTCATCACCCACGTAGTTTTATGTGTAGGGAGAAAAGGTGAAAAAACAAATACATTTCCTTTATGTCTTGTTTGTTTGTTTGTTTGTTTGTTTAGAGGCAGGGTCTCACCATGTAGCCCTGGCTATCCTAGAACTTGCTATGTAGACCAGGATGGCCTCAAAATCACAGATCATCTGTCTCTCAAGGACTGGGATTAAATGTACTTGCCCAGCTCTCATATCAGCATTTAAATATGAAATGCACTATTAAATGTCATTTGCTTGTATGTTAGGTTTCTGGAACTTGCTTTTCTCACACCTCCAAGTTTGGGATTTTGCTAAAAGCATTTTATGTCTCTCTGTTCTGTACTTGTTGCTGCCGAGTCATGTTTTTCTCTACAGATGTTACCAAGAAACTGTGACACAGCTGCTTGCTTGCGCCTGTTGTAGATGTGCTGGTGTTTGTCTTTGTAGGAGGGAGATGCGGAGAGTGAGCCGTATGATGATGAGGAGTTTGAGGGTTATGAAGACAAGCCAGATGCCTCTTCTAACAAGAATAAAGATCCAATAACAATTGTTGATGTGAGTACAGATGATTCTAGATTGCAAACTGAACTATAATCCACTAATACCATAACTATAGTCCATGACATGCGGAGGGTGCTGGGATACTAGCAGCCTAATAAAGAACCTAACGTGAGTTGGGGTGGGCCTCCATCGCTGTGAAGTAGCTTCATGTTGCTGTCTAGCCTGTCCACCTTCACTTAATTCAAGTATAGAAGTGGATGGTTGGACGTACTTAGCTTGATATGTTTTCTTTTTTTTTTTTTTTTTCCTCGTTTTGGTTGAGAAAGGGTTTCTCTATGTAGCAGCTCTGTCTGTCCTAAAACTCACTTTGTAGACCAGGTTAGCTTAGAACTAACAGAGAACTGCCTGATTTTTGCCTCCCGAATTCTGGGACTAAAAGCATGTGCCAGCACACCCAGATAAACATCTTCTTAAAGTCTTTTAGAAGCTGGCCTGGAGCTGGGCATGGCAGCCATGCCTTTAGTCCCAGCACTCAGGAGGCAGAGGCAGAGGCGGCAGATCTCTTGGGTTCTGATTCTCTGGTATACAAATCGAGTTCCAGGACAGCTAGGGCTGCATAACCCTGTTATTTTGAAAAAAGAAAAAGAAATAAACAAACCCAAAAAATAAAAAGCTGATCTAGAAGGTCAAAATGAGCATATTTTTCAAAGTGTAACTTTTTATTATTACTATTTTACGTGTCGGGTGTTTTCCTGTGTGTATATTAAGTGTACCATGTGTGTGCCTAGTCCTCCTGGAGGACAGAGACAGCATCAGGTCCCCTAGAACTCAGTTACAGGTGGTTATAAGCTACCATCTGGATGCTGGGAACCAAACCTACGTACGTCCTCTCCAAGAGCAGCCAGTGCTCCTAACCATTGAGTCTTCTCTCTGGCCACTCAGGTGTAGCTCTTTCCCAGTGAGAGTTTTATATAGAGTACCAGCTTCTGTCTCTGGGCTTTCTCGTTTCATCCATTCCAGTTCAATCTCAGGCAACATTAAATGGGAATGTTTCCTTCTTAAGGTTCCTGCACACCTCCAGAACAGTTGGGAGAGTTATTACCTAGAAATTTTGATGGTGACTGGTCTGCTCGCCTATATCATGAACTACATCATCGGGAAGAATAAAAACAGCCGACTTGCTCAGGCCTGGTTTAACTCTCATAGAGAGCTTCTGGAGAGCAATTTTACCTTAGTGGGTAAGTTAAGCCAATCGAGTCCGGCAGCCTGCCTGGAAACAGTCTGGTAAGAGAGAGCCGTTTATCCCATCACTCAATAAAAATAGCGAAATGCTGACCACAGTACATTTGGTTTCTCCCGTTCTGTTGGGTTCTGTAGATGAGTAAATTAAATATATAGGCTTATTTTTCATTACTCAACAATATAATTGCTAAATTGCTTTTGATACAGTCAGTATAAAAACAAAATTTAAAAGTTCTTGTTGAAACAAGAGACTGTCATTTTAGGTTATTTGATTAAACTAATTTCAGTTTGATTTTTAGAAATGGGAAATCCTTACAATTCAAGTTCTGGGTCCTTTGGTTTTTCTGCCACAGGTGCGAGCGATATGCACACAGTCTATAGGGTGGGCAGCTCCGTGAGGTTGTGAGGTCAGCAGCCTTCACACTCACTCAGCACCGTCCGTCTCCTTAGTGCTGCACTCCCCAGTGCCAGCGGTGTGTCTTTGGCTGTTTTAGTTGTTAATCAGCTTAAGCAGGAAAACAACCATGGGACTACTTCTCTCCTGCCACATGCGGGCCCCAGGATTCAGGATTTGGTAGCCAGTGCCTTCACCAGCTGAGCCATCTCGATGACCAGGCCTCTACTTCCCTAATGCCACCAAGTTAGGCCTCATAGAATGTTGGGTTTTGTTTGATTGGCTTTTTTTTTTTTTTTGTCACATTGTTTTTCTAATGGTTCTTTGTTGCAACACTGTTGATTGATTATAGTTTCTGGTTTTTGTTTTGTTTTGTTTTGTTTTTTAAGAAGGAAGTTGATGTTAAAGCTTATCTAAGGGCTAGAGAGATGGCTCAGCCATTAGAGCACTGACTTGCTCTTGAGTTCAAATCCCAGCAACCACATGGTGGCTCACAACCATTTATAATGAGATCTGACACCCTCATCTGGTGTGTCTGAAGATAGCTACAGTGTACTTACATATAATAATAAATATATCTTTAAAAAAGGGAGGGGTTAAATTGCAGCTATGTTATTAGACTATATTAAAACTATACCTGTTTACCAGAGGATGCTCTCGTCCCAGGTCCATGGTTTTTAGGGTGCATTTTGAACAGAGACTTTGGGTTGGGGGTGGTAGGGAGCATTCTTTGGCTCATTGCCCTCCCTCTTCTTCATGCCAGACAGAGTCCATAACTTGTTTATGGAAACAAGAATTTTAAAAGTAACAAGAAGCTCCCCTCTACTGGCCTGTGCATCGGCCTTCAGCACCCCAGCGCCCTTGGTCTAGCAGATGATGAAGAACCTGTCTGTCTCCTTGATGTCTGGTCTTGGTGCCTGCGGTGTGCTGGTGCACTGGTGGCAGGAGATTCCTTTCTCTCTGCTCTCTGCATAGATTTACAGAGGAATGTGAATGCATAGCGACATAAAATGGTGGAACAGTGGAAATCAGTCACTTTGCACAGTCATCTCTGGGAGTTGTTTGCTGTAGTCTGCATGAAGTTGGTATAAAACTGAAGTAAAATAATGGTTTTGGGGATTTGAAATGTATGGAAACTGCCTTTGAACTCCCCTCTGTCAGAGAACTGGAATGAATGCAGCTCATTCCGAAAATCCAGGCCTTATATAGAAACGCTGTTATGAAGATGGTTGGCTGCGAGATGGCACTGAGTATGTCTTCAAGACTAGATGAATTAATGTACAGTGGAGCAGATGATAAATTTATACGTCACATCTATTGAGGCGTAAAACCTTTACAATAACACTGAAGTAAAAACAACAGTGCTGGTCCTCTGATCCCTGTCCGAGGAGGTTCTGTGAGATAGCAAAGCATTGCTGTCCTACAGTGATGACATGTCCCGTGAGTCAGATTCGGTGCTTTCACTCCTAGGGGATGATGGGACTAACAAAGAAGCCATGAGCACAGGGAAGCTGAATCAGGAGAACGAGCACATCTACAACCTGTGGTGCTCTGGCCGAGTGTGCTGTGAGGGCATGCTTATCCAGCTGAGGGTGAGTAGGGGGCTTTTGCCCCAACGTGTGTCTTCCCTGAAGTTTTAAAGATGTAACTGCTAATCTAAATTCAATGCTTCCTCCGCTTTCCTTGTTTGACTTAAAATAAGGTCTGAGTATTATATTTCTACTAGTTGTCAAATGAAGCGTTTGGGTCCCTCCAAAGCCCTTCTCTATGTGTAAGCTGCAAGATATTGAATAATTTCTCTCACTTTTTCAGTTCCTCAAGAGACAAGACTTACTTAACGTCCTGGCCCGGATGATGAGGCCAGCAAGTGATCAAGTAGTAAGTAGCCTTGCTGGCTTTCTTGGTACAAACTGGATTATTCCCTAACTATTCCATTTCCGTCTAGATTGAGTTTGAACTCCTAGCAATCTGTGCCCATGGCAGAAAAGGTGATGTTTGTCTGCCAGAGCAGATCAGCTGTTCTAACCCCAGCTGTCCAGAAGGGAGGCCTCTGATGGCTCTTTTGCAGGGGTTTAAGTTGTTTGTTTGTTTGTTTTACTTTGGTTTCTTCTCAAATATTTTTACTTCAAATGATTAATTTTGATTGAAAAAGCTCAGATCACAGTCTAGGCTATTCAGTTTGTGTTTTCCATTTATTAAATTAACATGAATCTACAAATTGTGTTCACAGTCAAAAATGTCTCTTATCTCTCTCCCAAAGAGATATTCTCAGATAGGATTGTTACTAATTTGCTTTTTTTTCTTCTTAGTCCTATTAAAGAGACTACTTTTGCAATTTCCTGTAAATACAGAAGTACAGATTTTACTTTATTTTATTTTTAAATACAGCAACCATTTACCAGGTCTTTCCCTTCATTAACATCCTGGGATCCCCTTTGGAAAAAATAGTTTTGAATTTTGTATGAGATGCCTACATGTCTGTCTGTCTACCACATGTGTGTCCAAAAGGTCAAAAAAGAGTATTAGAGCCGGGCATTGGTGGCGCACATCTGTAATCCCAGCACTTGGGAGGCAGAGGCAGGCGGATTTCTGAGTTCGAGGCCATCCTGTTCTACAGAGTGAGCTCCAGGACAGCCAGGGCTACACAGAGAAACCCTGTCTCCAAAAAAAAAAAAAAAAAAAAAGAGTATTAGACCCCGTGGAACTAGAGTTACAGGTAGTTATGAGCTACTGTGTGGGTGCTGAGACTGAACCTGTGTCCTCTGCAAGAGAAGCGAGTGAACTTAGCCATTAAGCCATCTATCTCCAGCCCTTCTTCCACATACTAAGAATTTGGCCCAATCATAAAGAAATAAAAGTAGTACAACTAGAACCATGTTTTGTCATGTTAGACTTCTTAAGTTTATAACATTGTCAGTTCCTATGCAGAATATTAAGAGTTATTTACTTGTGTAAGGATGTTTTCCAACAATGGTCAGTTCTTGGCTCCAACAATTCATTTCTGACACTGCCTGGAATTAGCTTCAGGTCCCACAGGTTGAAGAGTTCAGGCCCCACTCCTGACCCTCCCACACACTCCCATCCCCTCCACCCCTCCCCTTCCCCCCCCCCACCTGTGTCTCTATTTGTGAGGAAATTTCAATTCCCAGGCCACCATACCATATGCACTTTTGGCTGGTCACCTTTGAATTGAGGGTTCCCATCACCTCCCTCCAGGTTTAATGACTTCTTTTGAATGATTTACAGAATTCATGGAAAGCCTTTGCTTACAGTTACTGACTTATTAAGAACACAACTCAGCAATAGTCAGTTTGGAAAAAAAGTGAGGGGGCCAGGCATGGTAGCACACGCCTTTAATCCCAGCACTGGTGAGTTGACAGGTGGACCAGACAGCCTAGGCTACATGGCGAGCTCCAGCTTGGTTACAGAGTGAACTCAGCCTGGCCAGAGCTACAGTGAGATGCTGTGGGAAACGTGGAGGGGTGGAGCCTCTTCTTCGTTACTGAGCATCCACACGTCTACAGCTGGGGAAGCTATCTGAATGTGGCTCCGGGGTTCTAAAGCACAAAGCTCCCATTCCCATCTTCAGGACCCCGAGGAGGGCTGACTGTCTCGGCCGTCAGCATTTGCTTTATCGCATGGTCAGCCCCCAATTCCTGAAGCTGTGTGGAGACCTTACATCAGTGTGAACTCAGGCTGATTGAAAGGGCTCCTTATAAATAATGAAGCATAAAGGTTGTAGCTCTGTGCCAGGAACTTGAAACAAGCCCAGATGTAATTCTTTTTTTTTTTTTTTAAAGATTTATTTATTTATTTATTATATGTAAATACTCTGTAGCTGTCTTCAGATAGATCTCATTACAGATGGTTGCAAGCCACCATATGGTTGCTGGGATTTGAACTCAGGACCTCTGGCAGAGCAGTCAGTGTTCTTAACCTCTGAGCCATCCCTCCAGCCCCCCTAGATGTAATTCTTATGTCATACTGTTCACTCAGTCAGAACATATATTAGTGTATTGTTTCTTCATAACAATTTGCCACAAAACTGAACAGCTTAAAATAGTACCATCTGGGAGGGACTGAAGAGATGGCTCAGCAGTTGGGAGCTCTTCCAGAGTACCTGGATTGCAGAACCAACACCCAGCTCATAACCAACCGTCTGTTATTCTAGTTCCAGGGGATCCAGTGCCCTCTTCTAGCCTCCCGGGGTTGCTGCACGCACACAGTGCACAGAGATGCATGCAGGCAAACACATAACATAAAATAGAATCTTTTCCTGTGTGTGTGTGTTTTTTTAATAGTCTCACTTTGTAAACCAGCCCTGAAACTGGAATTTAAGGTATACATCTCCATAACCAAAAACAACAATAACAACAAAAAACCAAACAAGGCCGGGCAGTGGTGGCACAGTCCTTTGATCCCAGCACTTGGGAGGCAGAGGCAGGCGGATTTCTGAGTTCAAGGTCAGCCTTTTCTACAGAGTGAGTTCCAGGACAGCCAGGGCTACACAGAGAAACCCTGTCTTGAAAACAAAAACAAACAAACAAACAAAAACTAAGGAAAGATAAAGGGAAAGGCAGAACCATTTCTTACCTCCCAGTAATGTGTGTGAGAGTGGGCCGGTGTGGGCTAGCCGGTCCTCCGCTTTGGTCCTCCACTTCAGTCCACAGGCTGAGAACAGTGTGAACCAGGCCTGTGTTTCCTTCTTACAAGCACATTCAGCCTTGTGTCAGAATCCAGTCTCTTGTATTTGTAAGCACCTATTTTCTCACTGCCCTAGGAATTATGCAGTTGCTGGAGGTATGGACCTCAGGCCCTTACAATCCATCCCTCACCCTTGCTGATCATGCTGGTCCCTAAAATTCTCTTCTTCAGCTAAGGCCCAGTTATTCTTACTAACTTGCTGGATTGTTTCCGATACCCAAGACAATGCTCTTGTTAGTTTGAATCCACTGGTTAAAGGTCTTCTTTTATACCTGTGAGCCTGGTCGGGGGTTGAGTGTGTAGCAGAAGGCTCAACTTTCAGAAACCCACCCACCATAGGACTCAGTAAGTAAGTCTTTTCTTGTTTTCTTTTTAAAGCAAATAAAAGTGACAATGAACGACGAGGACATGGACACATATGTGTTCGCTGTCGGCACTCGCAAAGCTTTGCTGCGACTGCAGAAAGAGATGCAGGATCTGGTATGTCAAGTTGCTCTAATTGAAACGTTTGTCAAAACTCCCTCTTCATCACAAAGAAGTTCAGCTTTGTAGGACAACACAGTTCTGTCTCTCAGATGTTAAGCACCACTTCAAAATAAATTGTACATATCTAGCCGTTTGGGGAAATCTGTATCAAATAATCATGTTGCGTGTTTTCAATTTTCCTTCCAGAGTGAGTTTTGCAGTGATAAACCTAAGTCTGGGGCAAAGTATGGGCTGCCAGACTCTGTGGCCATTCTGTCGGAAATGGGAGAAGTCACAGAAGGGATGATGGATACAAAGGTAAATGTGATAGAGGGCGGTGTGATTAGTGCTGTCTGTGACAGTCATGAGTTCTAGACCAGCCTAGGTAATACAAGGAGAGACTCTCCAAATGAATGAAGAAACACACATATATGTTATATATATCACATACTGAATTTTATTTGGCCCTTGCTGAAACAACAGGTAAATAATCTCTGACTACAGATCATTCATGATAAACATTCTTTGTGTAACTTATAGTCATACACCTGATTTTGATCAATGGGTAACCCAGCTGTCGATTGTCTGCCATTCTAATTGAGACATTGGCCGGCTTTCATGTTGAGAGAGTGGTCTCCCTGCAGTTGGGACAGGTCTTCTCTGAGCCATATGTTAGGACTGTGGCTCATGTCCTAGTGCTTTCCTAACAAGCTGAGTGTCCCACAGCACAGCACACTTGCACACACATTTACACGCACACAATAAAATAAAAAGTTCTCTAAAAGACCTATTGACTTTCAAGCTTTCAAGGTTTTTGTTTTGATTTTTGAGTCTTACTAAGTAGCCCTGGCTCATAAAGATCCACCTGCCTCTATTCCCCGCCCCAATGCTACAAAAAAAGTTGTGTGCCACCGCTCTAAGCCAACTTTCAAGTTTGTTTAAGACTACAGTCTAGGGCTGGTGACATGGCTCAGTGGCTAAGAGCACTGATTGCTCTTCCAGACGTCATGAGTTCAAATCCCAGCAACCATGTGGTGGCTCACAACGATCTGTAATTAGAAACAAATAAAAAAAAAAACCTATGGGCTGGAGCCAGTGGGGGCTGGAGCAGAAGGGAAGGGGGGGATAAGCTTATTGAAAACTTAATGTGCTAATGTAAAAAAAAAGACTACAGTCTGATCTTGAGCTTCCGTTTGTATAAGTAATGGTGAGCACTGTGACCCTGTCATGGAGGGACTAACGCTGGGGGGTAGCTGCAGAGAATAACCCTGGCTGTCTGTAGTCCAGGCTGGCCTTGAACTCATATAGGTCTGCCTGCCTCTGCCTCCCCAGTGCTGGCTCTGAGAGAACCATCTCTTTAAACTGAAGGTGGAGTAATAGTCTGAATGACCTTTTATAAAAGTAAGGATTAAAAGGTGAATAGCTATGGAAGCCTGGAAATGCTTTAGTTAATTTTCTTTCTTTCTGGTTTCTTTTAGATGGTTCACTTTCTTACACACTATGCTGATAAGATTGAATCTGTTCATTTTTCAGACCAGTTCTCTGGTCCAAAGATTATGCAAGAGTACGTATAAAAGCATTAAGTTCATTTTCCTTATTAGTTTTATGTTGGAACACAAGTAGCCTCTTCAGTTTGACTCAGTGGTTAACATTGTATTGTCATGCACTCAGGGACCAGGGCTTGGTTTCCAGCTCCCTTATGAAGGCTAAAAGCCACTCTTCACTGCAGTTCCAGAAGATTCGACACCCTTTTCGGGCCTCCCTGGGCACTGCATACACACATTCATGCAGGCAAAACACTCAGACACATAAGTAAATATAAATTTAGAAGTAAAAGTTAAGCAAAAGTATTTTAAAATATGGCCTCAATTTTTAATTAATTAATTTATTTATTTAATGCCTTTGAGTACACTATACTCTCTTCAGACACACCAGAAGAGGGCATCGGATCCCATCACAGATGGTTGTGAGCCACCATGTGGGTGCTGGGAATTGAACTCAGGACCTCTGGAAGAGCAGTCAGACTCTTATCTGCTGAGCCATCTCTCCAGCCCATGGCCTCATTCTTAAATATAGGCATATTTCTGGCTCCTGGGTGAAAGCGAGTATATCTTGTCCACCAGAAACATCCCTGGAGGGGTCAAATGTAGCCGAGTGGGCGGATGGCCGTAAAGCCCGTGCAGAGCACTCTGATTGCTGTTTGCAGGGTCAGATGCAGGCTGGTAGGCATAGGCGGTGGATCCTTTCTCAGTCTCTTTTAACAGACATCTCTTGATGACAGGGAAGGTCAGCCTTTGAAGCTGCCTGACACCAAGAGGACACTACTGTTTACATTTAATGGTAAGTGTTCTGGGGCCTGTCTGTCTAGTTCTTAGTTTCCTCTGAAATGTTTTTTGAGATTATTTTTCCTTCTGAAATACTAGCTCTAAAACTACAGCATCGCTCACTTCATTCCTCCTTGTTGATTTCTGGGCTCCTCCAAGGAGCTAGACTGTCAGCATTAAGAAAGACAGACGGCCAGCCCAGAAAGATCAATGCTGCTCTTACTCAATAGGAAAATGGCTTTGTTTTCCAGTGCCTGGCTCAGGTAACACGTACCCAAAGGATATGGAGGCTTTGCTCCCCCTGATGAACATGGTGATTTATTCTATTGATAAAGCCAAAAAGTTCCGACTCAACAGAGAAGTAAGTCCCTAATCCTTTTTTACAAACCCCTTTCATTGTTGGGTTTTCCCCCTGATGGGCAGCAGTGTCAATGACCGCAGTGGCTGAGCCTTTGCTAGTGGACTTGAAAGTGTCAAAGGGGAGGAATTTTAGCACTGCTAAGTGGGGTTTTCTCCTGTGCAGTAGAATTGGTTCCTTATGAAGCCTTTGTTTCCTGGGGAAGGGCAAACAAAAAGCAGATAAGAACCGGGCCCGTGTGGAAGAGAACTTTCTGAAGCTGACACATGTGCAGAGACAGGAAGCTGCACAGTCTCGGCGTGAGGAGAAGAAAAGAGCCGAGAAGGAGCGGATCATGAACGAGGAGGACCCTGAGAAGCAGCGCAGGCTGGAAGTGAGACAGACGCCAGGGGCTCTGCCTGCTGGGCTGGGCTTTTCTATTCTGTGGTTTTTATGTTTTGAGACTATATCATTTCTCCCTTCCTTGTCCCTTCTCCCAAACCTCCCATATATCAATTCCTTTCCTCAGCTCTCTTTCAAATTCATGGCTTCTTTTTCTTTGTTTCTTTGTTGTTGTGACTTGTGTGCATATGTGCATGTTTTAACTCTATAAATACAACCTGTTGAGTCCGTCTGCGCTTACCCGTGTGCATATTGTCGGAGCTGACCCTTTGGTACTGGGTAGGCAGTTGACACACTTCTCTGGGAAGGCTGCTCTCCTGCTCTCAGGGTTCCTTGGCTACCTGCAGATCTTTGTTTAGGGTTGAGGTTTTGTAAAGTTTCCCCAAAACTACTGTTTTGTTTTGTTTTTTAATTATCTACATGCCTATTTCTACCATACTGTCTACTGTGGTAATTTGGGATATCTTGTAATTTGACAGCACTTTATCCATACTAAGTTGAGTTTGTGCATCTGGAAAGTGATGAATTACCCTCTTTTTCCAACACAGTCCCATTGTGGATGAAACAATTACAAGGAAATCAAGGAATTTTTAAAGAAGCTGGCATATGTCTCTTATGTTTTATTCATTTGTTTATTGCTTTTTTTTTTGAGACATGGTTTCTCTGTATGTACCTCTGGCTGTCCTGGAACTCACTATAGATCAGGCTGACCTCAAACTCACAAGAGAGGCAGAGGCAGCCTCTGCCTCACAAGTGCTGGGATCAAAGGTGTGCACCACCACTCCCCAGCCAGTTTAATAAACTTGTCACTTAAGATTAGGCTTTGAAGCCAGGTAGGGATGACACACACCTTTAATCCCAGCATTTGGGAGGCGGAGGCAGGTGAATCTCTGAGTTTGAGGCTAGCATGGTCTTCATATTGAATTCTAAGACAGGTAGTCTAAACAGAGAAATCATGTTTCACATAAAACAAGAATAAATAAAACAAAATTAGTGTTTAATACAGAATTAGTGAATTCTACCATCTCTACAGGTTTTGTTTAGATGTCACCTAAACAGCTGGAATCCCAAACTTGAGGTATCCCAAACCTGGTGTGGGTGCTGGGAACTAAATTCAGGTCCTCCAGAAGAGCAGCATGTACTCTTAAACATTAAGCCATCTCTTTAGCCACCATGCCTGGCCTTAATAGCAGTTTCAAGGCTAGCAATGGCTAAATAATGAAAACTTATCTTTTAAAAAGGGTGTGGCAGTTGAATTTAATGTCAGCGTGGGTAACTTATTGAGATATTGCCTCAAAGAAAAGAAATACACACACCATGTAAAATCCTCTTTGAGTATATTGCTAAATTAAGATTTAATTATCGCCAGGCAGTGGTGGCCCACGCCTTTAATCCCAGCACTTGGGAGGCAGAGGCAGGTGGATTTCTGAGTTTGAGGCCAGCCTGGTCTACAGAGTGAGTTCCAGGACAGCCAGAACTACACAGAAAAAACAACTGTATCGAAAAAACAACAACAACAAAACAAGAAAAAAAGATTTAATTATCTTTGCCTTGTTTTGTGTTCATTTTTATTCCTCAGCATATGAATTGGCGATGTTTTTGTTTTGTCTTTTGAAACAATGTCTTATAGCACAGATTGGCCTAGAACTATGTAACCAAAGTGCAATCCTCTGCCTTAAGACTTCCAAATGCTGGAATTGGTGTGGTCATCATGCCTGGTTTGCAATTATTATAAGTATCTTCAAGAATGTTCTATGTGTTGCAAGACCAAGATTTTGAATAAAGGCTAGGCATGGTGTCACATGCCTTTAATCCCAGCACTCCGGAGGCAGGGGCAGGCAGGTCTCTGTCAATTCAAGCACACCCTGATCTACATAGTGAGTTCCAGGACAGCCAGGGTTATAGAGAGAGAGCCCCTATTTCAAACTCCCACTCTCAAAAAAGGATTTTGAATAATAATATGGGTGGGTGGCGGTACCTGTGGAGTTGAGAAGCATCAGACCAACCCCTTGGAGCTGGAATTAAAGGCAGCTGTGAACCCCCTGATGCTTGGGACAGACCTCAGTTCCCCAGTCCTGTGCTTCAGCGTGTTCCTACGGCTTGATTTGGACCCTCTCCCCTCCCTGTCTCACAGGAAGCTGCCTTGAGGAGAGAACAAAAGAAGTTGGAGAAGAAGCAAATGAAGATGAAACAAATCAAAGTGAAAGCCATGTAGAGCCATCGCAGAGGCTGTCCTCGCTGCCGATAGCTCTGCACCCACCTGAGATGGGAAAAGCATGAGTCCTCACCCAACAGTCACAGGCTTCTGCTGACTGCGATCTTTATTTCTCCCTCTTCTCTTGGTTTGGAGTCCTGCAGAGGTTATAGATAACTTGAAAGGGCTCTTTCAGTTATTTCCTTCAGATAATCAAATTATTTTGATTATTTTATAAAAGGAATGGTATATAAAGTATGTGCAGTTTTAAAATATGTTTAAATTATAATGTGAATCATCAGTGCTTTACTTTGGTGTTTGAAGAACGATCATGAAATTTCTAGGTAGGTTGTTGCTTTTTGTTTAAACTGAGCAATTGAAATAACTATGGAGACTGACTCTAAACCAAGACCCTAAGAATATCTATTGGAATCGCACAATAAATGTTGCTTGTTTTTTCTGTGTCCACATTAAACTTGTGAAAAAAAATGGAGTCTAGAACACTGTATGTGGTGATGAATTCAGAGACTTAGAACACAACAGTACAGTGTGTGTGTGTGTGTGTGTGTGTGTGTGTGTGTGTGTGTGGTGTTGATGGCAGTATTACAGGAGGAAACCTGTAGTGTTAGGATACTGTAAGTCCACGGAAAATTCTAGAGGTAGGTAGTACAGGAGCAGTCTCTCATTGCCTGATGCTATGAGCTAATGACACTGGGAGTGCTGGATTTGAAGTAGTTATGTGCTTATTTTTGTTGAGCAAGAAATGCATGAAAAAGTGAACAGCTTCACCCAGCTCCAGTCAGCAGCAGTCAGATGGCTGGTCTCTGTGAGGTCACAATGGCTTTCTTGCTTTCTGCAGCCTGTTAGGTCTTAGGAGCTGCACTGTCTTAGGAGTGCACTTGGCTTCTCCGCCTGCTTTTATATTGTCCACAAGGCCGGTATGTATGTTCTTGAAACAAATAACCATTGATATGCATAAATATGCTTTTAGAAACTGAGCTTTTTTAAATGAATCAGAATTTTGTCTGACTCATGAGGCGGGAGCACGGTGTGGAGAGGCCCATCTCTGTGCATAAGCATTTGGCTTGTTGAGATCTCTGCATTTTATAAATGCTTCCTACTGAGAAAGCATTTCTTAAGTCTCTGCTTGTACCAGGTAGTTTTTGCTGGGCTGGGAAAGGGTTGTTTTTTTGTTGGGAGTGGGTGGTGGGGTTTTGTTGATGCTTTCTATGTTCAGATGGAGTAACAGGGAGTGCGGTGAAAACTCTGTGTGTGTGTGTGTGTGTGTGTGTGTGTGTGTGTGTGTGTGTGTGTGTGTTGTGGCCTTGGGAATTCTACAGAGTTTTTCACATGGCTTTGTCTAGGTAAATAGAAATATATGCACTGGGATATTCAAGTGTAATGGTTTTTTAACAGTTCACAAGTTTTAAGTTATTAAAAATAACACAAAATTGAATCACTTTAAGGCCATATAATTTTAGATTTAACATTGTTTTACAAATCTTTAAAATACATTTAGAATCAAAATTTATGTGCTTAGTTATCGTTTAAGTAATATAAGCTTTCTTAAAGTCCCATACATCAGACTGTGGCAGCTAATTTTGTAACTTAAGCATTCGTATGAACTACCTGTGACATATATTAAACTGATTGACAAAATCTGCGAGTGCCGCTTTGACTTTTTGTAGTTGTCCTACAAGAATATGTATGCTGTCCTCTTATTAAAAGCACTAAAATGGTTTTCCTTCAAAAGCGTTAATCTTGAGTATTCCTTTGTGGTTACCACTTAACACTTTTGGAGAATGTTATATTCTAAAGTCATGTATGTATTGTTCCAGAAAGGGTCTCTATGCAGCCCAAGCTGGTCACAGTCAAGCCTCGGCCTCCTGAGCGCTGGCACACTGACATACCACTGCACCTTGGCCCACAGGTTTTCTTTGAATTTAATTTTACTTTTTAGTTTAGGTTTTGTTTGTTTTGGTTTTAGTTTATTTTAGGTTATTAGTTTTATTATATATACAGCATTCTGTCTGCATGTCTGTGTGCAGGCCAGAAGAGGTCACCATATCTCATTATAGATGGTTACAAGCCACCATGTGGTTGCTAGGAATTGAACTCATGACCTCTGGAAGAGTCAGAGCTCTTAACTGCTGAACCATCACTCCAGCTCCCTTGGGTTTTTGGGAGGGTGGGGTGCAGTGGGGGAGGCGTTTGGTTGTGGTGGTGGTGGTGGTTTTTGTTTGTTTTGTTTTTTGAGACTGTTTCAATATTGGCAGTCTTGGAACTGGATCTGTTGACCAGGTTGGCCTTGAACTCAAGAGATCCACTTGTCTCTGCTTCCCAAGTGCTGGGATTAAAGGTGTGGGCCACCACTGCCTGGCTTAATTTTGTGTTTTGAAATAGGGTCTCCCTGTGTAGGGCTGACTGGCCTAGAACTAACTCGCTTTCTAGACCAGGCTGACCTTTGACTCAGATCTGCTTACCCTGAGCTCCTCCTGAGTGCTGGGCACACCCCACCCACTTTAGCTACAGTGTTAATAATGAGCTCCTCCCTGTTAGTCAGCTCTCCATCATTGTGACAAGATAGCTGAGAGAAGCTTCAGATAGGGAAAGATGGTTTGGGATGGCAGTTTCAGCTCTTGGACCCTGGCTGGGGTGGGGGTGGGGGTGTAGCCTGTGGTAGAGCAAAGCTGCTTACCTCCTAGTGGCCAGGGAGTTGACAGCTAGGAGAGGCAGGGCTCTGATAACTCAAAGCCATGCACTCAGTGACCTCACTTCCTTCTTTGGTTTCCATCATCTACCCATAGTGCTGCTGGCTGTGTGTCTTTATTCTGGGACTTTGGTAACATTTAACACCCAAACCGTTATAGTCCTTTCCTTGGGTAAGACATCTTGTTATGTGTGACTCAGAGGACCAAGAGAGGAGAATGTTGCTTAATGTCACACTGGGAAGAAACCATGCTTCCTAAATCTTTTTGCCTGAATCACTAGCAAGCCAGAATTAGTCCTGAAGTATAAACAAAGACAGTGTCAACAAAACCAATTGCTAGGACGGGAGGGATGGCTCAGTGGGTAAAGGTGCCTGTTAAGCCTGACCTGAGTTTGATCCTCAGAATGCAAGTGCTCATTTGACTCTACATGTGGGCCACGGTGTGTGCACACATGTACATAGTAGGTGGACAAAGAAATATAAGAAATGTATTGAAAAAATGGCTAAGCCTTTCTTTTGGCTAAGTTACTGACCTCTGAGTCTATTGTTTATTCCTTTATAACATGGGAGTAAACATTTTTCCTACCTACCTCACAGTTTATTTTAAATTTTTCTTTATGTGTATGTGTGTTTTGCCTGCATGTATGTCTATGTACTATGTGTGTACAGTGCCCAAGGAGGTCAGAAGAGTGTTGGAACTTCTGGGGCTGGAGTTACCAGTGGTTATGAGCTGCCCTGAAGGTGCTAGGAACCAAACCCAGGACCTCTGCAAGAGCAGTCTGTGCTCTTAACTGCTGAGCTATCTCTCCAGCTCATCTCACAGATAGTTGAAAACCAAAAGATAGTGTGTGCAAAATTATTTTATAATCTTACACTTTACAAAGGCAAGGCTACTATCCAATGGTGAATTTTACTTTATTTATTCTCTTATTCTTCTCTATCCAGTGCAATGAGGTGAGTGAATTCTGCTATCCTCTGACTTTATAAGTCAGAACTGATGAGGTAGGTTTTTTTTTGTTTTGTTTTCTTGGAGCTGGAGGGTGTGGTGAAAATAGAGGACTCGTAATTGTGTTTCCTTAGTTCAAGGAACCCTCGCTGTGTTAAGCGTGATATATAGAACTCCTTTATATGGGACTTGGAGGAAGGAAGATACTTGGTGGCACTCGTGTCAGCCCTCCACTAGGAAGTAGAGAATGTGAAAATTATATCTGATCTGTTGGATTTCATGAAGAAGCAAATTCTGTACTTTCTCCACCCAAGTTCTCACTTATTCTAAATGATGTTAAAGGGCGTAAGAGGGAAGAATCGGTCCTGTAGGTGTGGCTTCTTTTACAAACTGCAGAAACAAAAGTAAAGAGAAGCCTGGCTGGGTGTGTTGCTGGTGTTTTTAATCCCAATTTGTAAGTTTCAATGATCATCAATGTTTGATGATTGGCAAAAGATTTTATTGCAAAAGGAAGGTATCTGGGCTAGAAGAAGGCTAGGGTTGAGAGCACTTCCTGCCCTTGCCAAGGACCCACATTCAAATCTCAGCCCTAGGGGATCTGTTGCCCTCTTCTGGTCTCTGCAGGCAACTGCAGGCACATATAGGCATCTAAAAATAAATTTAAAACAATCTTAAAGGAAGACAGTGTTCACAGCTTTCTTAACCCTCTGAATTAAGAAGGAACAAAAGAAAGTTGTTACTTTCCCAGTGGTGGATCCTACTGCCTGCTTTGAGGTGAGGCCTCATCTATAACCCAGACTGGCCTGAAATTCATGGCAGTGCCCAGGCCCCAGTCTCAAGATGGGGTGATGGTGGGTACCAGCACATCTACCTGTTTTCTCAGAGGACTACTTGTTAAGCATCACAAAGGCTAGTTTCCATGGCATAGGTAGGCTTGGCCTTTCGGGCAGCTGGAGTGCACTGCCAGGCTCCCTCCCTCCCGCCCCACCTACCTCATGAGACAGAGTCTCTTGTATTCCAGGCTGGCCTCCAGCTTCTGGTCCTCACCCTGGCCTTAAAGTATTCCTTTTCCTTGGGAGTCACTGACGAGCAAGGTGGTACTGCCTGCCTGTCAAAATGCTTTTCAAACTTTTTTCCATTCTGTAAAAGTATTTCAGGCTGGAGAGGGGGCTCAGTGGTTTAGAGCACTGACTGCTCTTCCAGAGGTCCCGAGTTCAATTCCTAGCAACTACATGGTGGCTCACAACCATCTGTAATGGGATCTGACGCCCTCTTCTGATGTGTCTGAAGACAGCTACAGTGCACTCAGATACATAAAATAAAACAAAATAATCTTAAAGTATTTCTACTTAGCATACAGAATGGGCCTCATTACATATTCATACACATAACATTGTACTTTGCTCCTGCTTGTTCCCACGGTACTCTGCCCCCTCCTTCCATTCATATTTTAAATTTATATAGCTTTCTTCTGTAGTTTATCACTTTGCAGAGCTAGAACTGAAGTTGGTTTCTTGTGCCAAGAACACTCTGGCTTTGTGCACCATAGATGTATAACCACGCACACTTGAAACCAAGGCCCCTCCCCGTGTTGGGTGAGCACTCTACTGAAACATCCCCAGCCCTCCTAGTCCAGTGCTTTTATCGAGATTCTTTCCTTTTGTCTTCCTTCTCCTTTCTAAAGTGGCTGTTTGAAAGCTCATATGAGGTAGTAAAATGTAAGGTGCTTAAGGACATAAGGTGGAAAATAACCTCTTAGATTAAGTAATTGTAGTCAGCTTGTTCTACATCACATAAAAACAAGCAGCCAATTTTTCAAGTCAGTTTCAGAAAGCTCTGGAAATCTTTAAACACCGTAACATTATAATAAGTTAAAAAGCATCAGTAGCTTGAGCCTTCCTGGGCACACACTCTGTACCTCTGAACGCTGACCTTTCAATATGACGTAGCAGGATTGGTGTATGAGAACCTGCGTTTGTCCACTGAAATAGTCACAGTGGAGTTTAGGAGAAGGGGTTCTCTGAGCAGTTACTGTGGGCAGTCATCCAGTTGGTAAAATCATTTAGCCACACTGACTCTCAAATTGTAACATCCTGTTAGAAAATGTGGCTGGGTCACTAGGTATAGATGAAAGACCTAGTGTTTACACACCCCATTGTAATGGCTGTAAGAGGTTTTAGGGATCACTTGTCCAGCATGCTGTGAGGCCCTAGGTTCAATGTCCAGTACAGTCCAAAGGAGGGGAAGGGAAAGAAAGGAGAAAGAAAAACTCAGTGGTTCACACCTGTAATCCCAGAAGAGATGGGGTTCACCGAACTTAAGGGTAGCCTGGAAAGCCTGGACTAGATGTGAGACTCTGCCTCAAAACTAAGTTTGGGGCTGGAGGGATGGGTCAGCAGAAAGAAGCACTTGCTGCCCTTGGAAAGGATCTAGCACCCACAACTGTCACTCCAGTTCCAGGGGGTATGACAACTTCTGACCTCTGCCTGCTGATGCACACACGTGGTTTGTATACATACATTCAAGTATACATACACAAGTTCATTCAAGTACAAATACACAACATAAAAAAAAAACAAAAAATCCAAAGCTTGACACCTTTCAGGCATCGCTTTCCCTAATATTCTGGATTCCAAAAACCATGTGAACTGACAGAAACTGTGTTTTCTTCCACTCCCTTGCTTTTTGTGAATTCATAAGTTTCGACACTGAAATATTTTGAGACGGAGATTGCAATTTGGGATGCTAAAAGCCCTGGGCAAGATTACAGCTGTGTGTAAAACAATGAGATCCTTGGGTGATGGTGGTGTGTGTTTTCAAGTCCCTGTTTGATGTGACCAAACTTAACATTCTTAGAAGTTATTAGACCGGTATTAATCTGTGAGAACTAGAAGAAAACAAGTGTTCATTGCTTGACAGTACATACATGCATGTATTGGACCCTCACCTCACAGTAACTGAGGTGACTAAAAATCACTTCATGATAAAATGGAGTGCTCATTTTATTAGTTCTATATGCTTTGGCACCTGCTAGCTATCTTTTCATAGAGGCAAACTCATCACAGGTTTCTACTAATAGAGGACACAGTACCAAGCCTTTAATCCCAGCAGAGGCAGAGAGAAGCTCATCTCTGAGTTCAAGGCCAGTCCAGGCAACATGCGATGCTATCTCAAAAATAACTCACTACCAAAAAAAGTTATGAAGGGCTCAGGAACAACAACAACAACAAAAAAAGATAGCTCTCATTTGTTGAGCTATTTTCTGTGCTTTACGGAGAAGGAACTTTGGGCACAAAGGGTAAGTTTCCTCTTTGTTTCTCTGGTTTTTTGTTTTATTTTTTTTTTAATTCTCTATATTCTTTGTTTACATTCCAAGTGGATTTTCCCTTTCCCGATTCTTCCCTCTCCATAAGTCCTATTAGCCCTCTTCCCTCCGCCTGTTCCCCAATCACCCCCCTCCCACTTCTCCATCCTGGTAATCCCCTACATTGCTGCATCAAGCCTTTCTAGGACCAGGGCCCTTCCTTCCTTCTTGGGAATGATTTGATATGTGAATTGTGTCTTGGGCATTCAGAGCTTTTGGGCTAATATCCACTCATCAGGGACTGCATTCCATGTGTGTTCTTTTGTGAATGTGTTACCTCACTTAGGATATTTTCCAGTTCCAACCCATTTGCCTAAGGATTTCATGAATTCATTGTTTTTCATTGCTGAGTAGTATTTCATTATGTAAATATACCACATTTTCTGTATCTATTCCTCCATTGAGGGACATCTTTGTTTCTCTGAGAGAGACCCAAGAAAGACGTGCTTTCCCATTGAAGTCCAACCGGGTGAAATGATTTGGGAGTGGCAGAGTGGATTGAGGGGTGGGAATACCCCTGATAGCCAAATCAATAGCTGGGTTAGGAGGGATACAGAGCTCAGGGCCCTTTTGTACTGCAACAAAGACAAGCTAGTAGGACTTTCGCTTCCACATACTTGGGGAAACCCGCCTTCGTCCTACATAAGGAACGGCCTCGGCAAAGGGGAAAAGACTAGTTAATAAGTCTCCGGCACAACGACTGAGGCTCTATCGTGTCCGGTAACGTGGGAAGCAAGCAGAAGCTCTCCCTGGGGAAAAGCAAAGCTTCCTCTATTAGGATGGGTGAGGCTAGGCAACAAGTGAGTCCTTCGTGGGCGGGGACAAGGCAGAGCATCTTCCGAGAGCCAAGCGAGGCAGGACTTCCTTCGCTGGAGGCGAGAGGCGGAGCTTCCTTAATGGGTGGGGCAAAGCAGGACTTCCTCCGTGGGGCGGGGTTAGGAGCATCTTCCGTGAAGGGGCGGGGCTTCCTTTCCGGGAGGAGCGAGGTTCGGTCAGTCTCCCTGGATCCCTCCACTGCGCATGGCACGTTGCGTACCTCCCTCCCAGCAACCGGCCTGGCGGCAGCGCGGCTACAAAACTGAGGAGGCGGAGCCGAGACGGAGTCGGTACTGCGCTCTGACTCCTAGATCAGGTACCGGGTGGCGGGGCCGCCTGGTGCGCTCCCAGGGCCAGTCCCTCTCGCCCGACTCCGAGTCCATCTCCTCGGGGGTGGGCCTCAAGCGGCCATCCCGGCTCACCCTCGCCCTCCTCTGGCCCTCATTTAACCTGGGTTCCCGCATTGAGCTTACAGCCTGAGAGCAAAATTAGGCTTGGGCCTTGCTGGGGAGATGCTGAGCAGAGTTGCCGGACCGGAGAGGCTGGCTCCTGCATGGCCTCCCCGCCTTTTCCGGGGCTTCCACATGGGCTTGAGTTCTCATATGGAAGCAGGATCAGGGCTATCCTCTGCTTTGGTCAAAACGAAGAGCTTCGTTGTCTTAAGTATCCCCAGCAGTTTTGGAGACCCAGTATGGTGGCAGTGAGCATGACAGATGGGGAGTAACTAAATAAAATTGTTGATAATTTTAGAAAATAGATAACTTCGCAACTCAATCTTCTGCTAAGACCCGAAGGTACTTCAACTTGACTCCTTCCAGACTGTTGGAATCGGTCTTACTGAAATACCCGTTGAGGTCGAACCATGTTCCAATATTTGGATGGGTCTTCATGAACTAGTTGATAACCTTATCCAGATAACCTTATCCAGCACCTGAGACCGACTTAGATCCTTCAGAGGTGATAAACCAATTGGAGGCTCAGTGCCTGAGTGCCTGATTAGCATTAGTGAGGACCTGCTTTCCATTCCCAACACTACCAAAAAAAAAAAAAAAACTGCTAACTTGCTTCTGCCTAGTACAGGAACTTGATAGTTCAGCCATTAGTTTTAGTACTGAACTGGTCAGCTCTCTTCACCCAGTAATTAGGTTTCTTAGAAGAAGTGTGGCTGTGTTTATAGTTCAGACATGAAGTTTGGAGGACCAGTGATAAAAATAGGGAAAAAAAAAGTCAGCAAGCAAGTGAATTTTCCTATTGCTACTTCTTGTTGTGGAAGAGATAATGAGGCAATTAATAGTGTTGGGCTGGGCGGGTGGTGGTGCACACCTTTAATCCCAGCACTCTGGGAGGTAGAGGCAGGCGGATTTCTGAGTTCGAGGCCAGCCTGGTCTATAGAGTGAGTTCCAGGACAGCCAGGGCTACACAGAGAAACCCTGTCTCGAAAAACCAAACCAAAACAACAACAACAAAAAAAGAATTCCTGATCTCCTGTCTCTGTCCACTGAGGGCTGAGGTTCCACACATGAGCTCCCATTCTCCGCTTTGGATTTCTGTCCCTTTTACAGCCTTAGCTGTTGACCTTTAAATCCACCAAGCCATCTTTAACCTCTTTTTAATCATCACTGCTACTTTTCTCAGAAATTGCTATCTCCACTTCTTACAAGAGAGAATCCTCAACATTAGTTGAGGATTCAATATTAGTTAAATGTTTAATATTTCATATTATTTAAATATATTAGTTTAATATTTAAATATACTAGTTTAATATTTAATATTATTTAAATATATTAGTTAAATATTAGTTAAATGTTTAATATTAGTTAAACTTGAACTTGGCAGAAATCAATAGAGGAAGACATCTGATGTGCTCCCCTCCTGCACACCCTCAATATACACTCTTATACATACACTAAATGGATAAATATTTTAATTTATCCTTTCGCTCAAGCCACTTCTGCCTCGAGTTTTCCCATTTCTGGCATTGGTCCCATGGCATCATATTAATCATTTTCCGAACACTCAAGAACACACACATCAGCTATAGAATGGGTACCCAGATAAGGTATCAAGTCTGCAGTTTTCAGTCAGGGACTACACAACCACATATCTAGGAGAGTTTGTAAAACAGTCCCCAGAAATGCTTGGTGGTGCAGGCCTGTAATCCTAGCAGTTAGGAGCTTGGAAGCAGAAGAATCAAGTTCAGGGTCACTGTCAAGTACATAGCAACTTTGTGCGTAGGAGACCCCATCTTAAAGCAAATTATTCAAAGGGCAGAGAATGAACTAGATAGCTTGGGATGGTGCTGCGATTGCTTCATAGTTCATTCTTAGCCATCCATCTGTTTCCTGGTGTTTCCACACTGCTACAGACTCCAGGAAAGTGGTTTTCTAACCAGCTTGCTTTTCTCCGGGCTATTTTTACCCCTCCCTTTCTTCATTCCTTCATAGATTGACATTTCTTGGACTGTTCTTCCAAACAAGATTTCTCAAATGTTAGTTGATACCATATGGCAACAGCATTGTCGTTTCCAGGGTGCAAGTTAGAATTTCCCAGCCCACTTCAGACCCTCTGAACTGCAGCCTGCATTTTCACAAGGTCTGTAAGTGGTTTGTGGACACAAGATGTAAGGCACACTGCATAGACCGCCATTGTGTGTCTTCTTTCTGTTTAAAGCCTCCAGTGCTCTTCCGTTCCCTGTTAGTACAGCCATGTGCTAGCATGCATGGTCCTCATGCTCTTAGAGAGTGTTTCACACTCAGGCAGCTGTGTAGTGTTACTGACTCCTGTATGGCATACACTGCTGTAGAAGTTGGTGATACACTTTTGCACAAGACAGCAGATGCTCTTTGGTTTGGCTTAGAATTTCCGTTTGTTTGTTTGTTTTTTCAAGACAGGGTTTCTCTGTGTAGCCCTGGCTGTCCTGGAACTCACTTTGTAGACCAGGCTGGCCTCGAACTCAGAAATCTGCCTGCCTGTGTGGGACCAAAGTTAGTGGTGGGACCAAAGGCGGTGCGCCACCACCGCCAGGCTGGAATTTCCATTTTCTCTAAGTCATCTTTGATATTCCAGGCCTACTACCACTTAGCAGTGCTTTTGCTGAATTCTATAAGAAGTTGCTCATTCCTTGTCTATTTCCCAGTCCTGTTTCTTGGTGGGCATCCCACTTCCATAACTAGTTAAGGTCGCACTTTGTGCTTCCTGGAATGTACTATATAGTTTACACCATTTGTGTGTCGAGCACCAGGGCCCTTTAAAAGGGTATACATACTTGAGGATGATGAGGTTGCCTGGTTCTCTTTCAGTGCCTGACACCAACATAGACTCTGGTTTTTAAGACAAGTTAGAAGTGCCACACCCTTTTCCAGGTTTAATAACCTAGAGGTTTATAAACCTCAGTATCATAACTACTCTTTTAGGTAAAGAAAAATAAAACTAAAAATAATTTTTTCTATACTGTATATTAAATTTAGGACCTTGGGCATGCTGTGCAAATGCCACACAGCTCAGCTATTCCTAATCTATACTTGTAATGTAAATATGAACAATCTTAAAGTAGATTTTCAGTTTGTACAATGTGTATAGGATTTAGCCACACTAGCTAAAGCTGAGGGCTCATTCTTACTTCTGAGAGCTTTGGCCCTCTCAAGGACTAGTAGAGTTTTAAAAATAAGTAACTGTTGCTTGTAAATAGTGAAACTGTATGTAGGATGGGGTGTACCTATATGGTAGAGTGCTTCTCTAGTTATCTGTAAGGCCCTGTGCTGGATCTTTAGCACCACAAGTCAGTAAATTATGAATATTGCTTTGCCAGTGTATTGTGTTAAATGCTGTTGATAAAAATGGATTTATGTTTTGAATGACATAGCCATCTGCTTTATTCTTCTACTGTAGTGGTTTTTTTGTTTGTTTGTTTGTTTGTTTGGTTGGTTTTGGTTTTTTTTTTTTTGTTTGTTTGTTTGTTTGGTTTTGGTTTTTTTTTTTTTTTTTTTTTTTTGAGACAGGGTTTCTCTGTCTAGCCCTGGCTGTCCTGGAACTCACTCAGGCTGGCCTCAGAAATCCACCTGCCTCTGCCTCCCAAATGATGGGATTAAAGGTGTGCACCACCACCGCCTGGCTATAGTTTTATATTCTAAGGACATTTGAAGCAGCCTAATGATTTTTGGTTTTTCTGAGACAGGGTTTCTCTGTATAACCCTGGCTGTCCTGGACCTCATTCTGTAGACCAGGCTGGCCTTAAACTCAGAAATCCACCTGCCTCTGCCTCCCAGAGTGCTGGGATTATAGGCGTGCACCACCACCGCCCAGCAGCAGTCTAGTGATCTTGATGTCACACAAAGTAGAAATTGTTAAAGTATCTTTTCTTTGCCTGATGTAATGCTATCTCCAAGGTTTACTGCCCCTCTCTGCTAACCTAGGCCTAGTCCTGGAAGCTTCTAGCCTCTGGATAATCTAATCTAGGTCTAGAATGCTTTTAGCCTCTGAGACTTACTGCTGAATAAGCTCACCCTTTCTAGCTCTTTTTGAACTCTGGCTGGCTGGTCAACCTATTGTTCTGGCTCAAAACACCTCTCAATGCTGACTGATTCAAACTGGCTTTTTTCAGCTTCTGACTGAATTGCTTTGCTTGGCCTCATATTAACTTTGGCAATATGTTCTAATCTTCTGGCTCCTTCTTTCTACACCTGTATCTAGCTTGTTCTTTGTCTGCAACCTGTCTCTGTAAAACTGTTCCAGTAAAACTGCCTCTTCACTCTCCATCTCTCGGGACCTGCTGCTCTTTTAAGTTACCTCTCTTTTCTCTCTGTTCTGAGAGCTAGGCATATCCTATTCGATCAGATCTTTCTCTGATTTGTCACTTTGTCTGCCACTCAATTAGACATCACTTTCATGGGCGTTTCCTTTTACAAACTAACTTTACCTTCATTGTTTGGGTTTAAAAGTGTGTGCTAAGGGCCTGTCTCTACTCCACATGGCCATAGTAGCCATGTTGCTGGATTAAAATTCCTCTACAAGAAATAGAAAAGGAGGGCTGGAGAGATGGCTCAGCAGTTAAGAGCACCGACTGCTCTTCCAGAGGTCTTGAGTTCAATTCCCAGCAACCACATGGTGGCTCACAACCATCTGTAATGGGATCTGACGCCTTCTGAATCTGGTGAGTCTGAAGACAGCAATGGTGCACTCATATACATAAAATAGGTAAATAAATCTTTAAAAAAAAAAAAAGAAATAGAAAAGTAAAGTCAGATGAATGTCTGTGTGCTTTTAGATTGGTTTTGGTTTGGGGTTTGGGTTTGAGATCTCTTCTGCAGGATCTCTTCTGCAGCCAAACTGGCCCTGAATTTTTGATTCTCCTGTCCCAGTTTCCCTAGTTCTAAGATTACAGGGCTTTGCCATGACAGCCAGTCTGCTATGCAGTATTTAGGTTTAAATTTTTGTTTTGTTTTGTCCTGTTTACTTCTTTATTTTCTGTCACAGGTCATGTAGCAAAGGCTAGTTTCAGAGTCACAGATAGGCAAATATGACCTTGAATGCCTGCTGGGATTACTGGTATACGACACCACGCCCATCTTAAAAATGTGTTTTCTTTTGTGGAATCCTTAGAATCTTTTCAGTACACAATTATGTTATCAGTAAGTAGTTTTATACTTTCAGAAAGGTGCAGCTGGCATGTCTGTAATCCTAGCTCTTAGGAGTCTGAGTCAAGAGGATTGTTTGTCAAAAAACCAAAAAAAAAAAAAAAAAAAAAAAAAGTGTTTGAAGCCAGCTTATATAAAGGACTTTGTCTCAAAAATAGCAGTGCTAGTGGCTCACAGGTAGAGTGCCTACCTAACGTGCCCAAGGCCCCTCAGGAAAGAGCTGAGTACTTCAATTTACTGAACATTTTAATTCAAACTAAAGATTGCACCTATGTTTAAGATATTTAAATTTCACTAAATCAAAGAAAAAATTATTGGATGGGTATGGTGTCACAATCCCAGCTTGTAGATAGGCCAGTATAAGGAGATCAGATCAAGATCATCCTCCGCTGTAGAGAAAGCCTGGGTACCTGAAACCTGCTCTCAAGAAAAAGAAGAGGGGAAAGCCAGAGTTTTCTGCTTCAGACACCACGTGCCTGCAGCTTCTGCTGCCTTCTTGTATTGGGGTTGGCAGACAGTCCCCCCTCGCCCCCGCTGTGTTTTTAAAAGAAGCTCACTTTAAGTCTGGTACCTGTGGCTTTTAACACTTGCCTCTCTCCAAGTGGAAGAAGTTTCACTGCACCCCACATCTTCCCCACCTTGTCCTGTATTCTCTCAGCAGTCCTGCTGAGTGTGGAGCCCACACTGGCCTGCAGTTCCTCAGCCTTAACCTCTGAGTTCTCAGAATATAGGAATGTACTAACACACCTGACTCCATACTTCTTTTCTTACAGAAGTGGCAGCTTCACGGTGTGCTTAGACAAATGTATCCAAGTATGTTGTCACTCAACATTTTTCTAAACAAATCCTCAGAAGTTAGCAAGTTGTATATCTGGTAGTGTGCCTCGGGTGGTAGGTGGACCAGTAGTACATTTTGTTGAGCAGCTGCTTAGCTAGGCAGGCAGTGCTGCTCAGCAGAGCTCCTACCCCGAGCCCCACATAGCCCGGGTGTGGTGCTCACCTGTACTCCCAGCACTCAGAGCGTGGAGACGTCCAGGGGTACAAGGTCATTCTCTTCGTAGTGAGTTTGAGGCAGCCTCTACCTACAGGAGGCTGATTCAGGAGGAAAAATATTGCTATAAAAAGCAATTTAACCAACTCTGTTTCTGTTTTCCTTTTAGGTTTAAGGTTTTGAGATTGAATCAGGCCTACACAGTAGGAACCCATGTCTTTTCTTGTAAGTAAACCAGAGCGGATTAGGGTGAGTGTCCCAGTCTTTTGGCTCTCTATTTGTCTTTTCTGAAAAGTATTTGGGTTGATATTACAGTGGGTTGTTCTGTTTTATGTGACACTTAGAATTTCTGGTGGATAAAGAAACAGGAAGGTGGCTTATTTTATGAATCAGTTGGTCACGTGTTAAATGGGTTGGGCTTTTCTGTGTAGTTACATAGTTGGTAAAGAGCTCTTTGCTTCTGTTTCTAAGGGGTTTATGTTTTTAAAATCAGTGTCCGACTGTAGTTACTGGAACACAGATCTAAATCATGAAGGGTCTTTAAAATTAACTTGAAGAATGTGTTAGGCCTTCCTTTTTATCAGGGACTACTGAGCTGGTCCAGCAGGTCCAGGTGCTTGGATCACCCTGATACCTGAGTTCAGTCCCTAGGACCTACACAATGGAAGGAGAGGCCTGACTCCCATGTCCTCTGATCCCCACATATGTACCATGTGCACACACAGACACACAGACACACACACCCACACACAAAGACCTTATACTCACCTGACAGGGGAGATACTATGAAGGTTGTTTTCCAGGAGAAGACTTAGCACTCAGATGTGGTGATCCTTGCGATTTCCCCAAATTCAGAAAACTCAACATATACTTTGTGGTAGTGGGAACTTGGTTCCCACTCTGTCCTGTAAAAGTTTTAGAAATAAAACTTATTTGATTGATCTTAAGGACAAATACTGGATTTAGCCTCTTTAGAAGCACCAATGACTTCAGTACTTAAGGGCCACTAGCTGGCTTCAAACCTGGAGATATGAGTTCTATCCCTGGGGACCTTTACAGTAAAAAGAGAGACGTGAATTCCACATGTTGTCCTCTAACCGCCCTCTTCCCACAACAAAATAAATAATTAAATTGTTCTTAAAGTATGTTGTTATCTCTTTTATCAGGTACTTAATTTTAAAATGCAATCATGATTAAAAATTTTAATTATATTTCATAGAGTTTTATTTTAATTACTTAATATTTATGGATTCTTAAAATTGTATTTAAATATTTCTCATTTATGAGAGATGAATTTACCAGTCTCAACTATTAAAGCACACATCATCCTTCATAGTATAGTGCATCGAAATTTTTACATTAAATTAGATTTTTTTTTAAAGGCTTATTTATTATATGTAAGTACACTGTAGCTGTCTTCAGACACTCCAGAAGAGGGCATCAGATCTCATTTTAGATGGTTGTGAGCCACCATGTGGTTGCTGGGATTTGAACTCAGGACCTTTGGAAGAGCAGTCAGTGCTCTTAACCACTGAGCCATCTCTCCAGCCCCTAAATTTGATTTTTTAATTCAGAAAAAATTGTTACAGGAAAGGACAAAGGGACTTTATAGTACGTATATCATTTACTTTATATGTTATATGTTATATAGCTTACTATTATATCACATAGCTTATTATATACCTTATTTTAGAATGTTCTTTAGTCTTCCCTGTCTTGTATATACACATATAAAAACAGTTACACTGTAAGGAATCGACTTCAGTGTGATTCAGAAGAAAGGTAACCCAGTCTTTAGCCTGAGGTCCTTGCAGTGGAAAGAATGCCTCCATGCCAAACTCTAACACCAGTCATGCACTGAAACAGAACCTGGATTCCATTGCTTTTAAATATGAGCCACATCCCTAGTTTAACCTGTGCTGCTTAAGGTGAAACTGGAGCCCTGGTTAGCATAGTGGAAACCTAATACTGGTCTACAGTGCCCTGGTGAGGTGCACAATGATTGTGCTCGTTTAGTCCTGTGGACCTTATAGAAGTTAAGTCTCAGGTTAGAAACCCTTGTAAAGGTGCAGCCCCAGCAGCCTCTGTGTCCACACGGTGACAGAAAGTCACCGTGGCCTGTGGTGGCCCCAGTGTGAGGATGACCTGCAGACTAGAGTGGGGAAGGGGCCAGGAGAGGGTGCTGGGCTGTTAAGATGGTCACGGTCTGCATGTGTGGAAAGGTCAGGAGGAAACACATCCTCCGTACAGTGAATAGATGTTATTTAAAAACAGCAACAACAGAACTTGTGAAACTGAGGAAGGAGGATTAAGGGGTTTAAGGCCAGGCGAGGCTAAAGAGTCAGACCTTGTCTCAAAAAGGTAAAAACCAAAAGGAAGAAGAAAGCTTTGTCAATTAGAAGAAAAGCATGGAATGTGCTAGGTCTTGTTTTATAAACTAGTAAAGGCTCGTGAAGAATTTTTATTCATGTTTTCTATATGTTGAATTCTAGTAATACTTTTTCAAATGGGCATTTATGATCCATAACTTGTAAGGACTGTCTGTGGAGTAAACAAGATGGAACCAAAGATATTTTCTGTTTAGGAGAGAAAACAATATTCATTATTAGGGACGGTTCCGCGTATTTCCCCTCAATCACATTTATGAACCAATTATCATCTGTGTAAGGTTAGACTAGAGGAAGGAATGAATCTATTGTTTGTAGCCAATTTCAAGATCCTTACTTTTCCATGGAAATAGCCCTATTGTACTGCTTGGTTTTATGGTTTTGTGGGATAGTTGCCTTGTTTGTCTCTAAAGGCTGATAGCTACTTTGTTGTGGCTTAGAAGACATACTAACTCTCTTTGGGGTTTTCCTCTTTAGCGGTGGGTCTCGGAAAAGTTCATTGTTGAGGGTCTAAGAGATTTGGAACTGTTTGGAGGTAAGTACAGCGTGGCACTTAACCACCATTTCAGGGTAACTGCCACCATTCTCCTACTGACTGCGTCAGTTATAGACTAGCAGTTTGAAGAGCCTTTGCAAACTGTGCTCTTAGATTCATGAGGCTTCCTCTTTAATCCCTTGTTTCCAGAAATCTGCAAATGAATCAAGCAGCTGTCCTTGCCCTGTCTTGGTTGTCAGAAAGCAAGTGCAACGGTTAAAGGCCTGCGTGCTTCTTACAAGTATTTGTCCAGCTGGAACACACACTATTAAGTTAAAATTTTCAAAGCCTCTAAGGCAGGCCTGGTGGTGGTAAAAACCTGTAATTCTGGATTCTTGGGAGGCTGAAAGTGCAGCATTCCAAGTTCAAGGCCAGCTCTGGCAAATTAGTGAGACCCTGTGTCAAACTGAGAAGTAAAAGGCCAGGAACTCAGGTCAATGTGCAAGCTTTAGCAGGGTTCAGGCTCTAGTCTCTCTTTGTGTCTGTCTGTCTGTCTGCCTGTCTGACTGTCTCTCTCTCTCTCTCTCTCTCTCTCTCTCTCTCTCTCATACACACACACATACACACACATACACACACACTTTAAAAATAAAACAATAGGCCAAGGCAAATATAAAATTGATTTTTTTTATATATTTCTGGTTGACTCATATTTTCATAGAACAAATCATGAGACTTAATATAACTAAAAAATAAAAAAAATAAAAAAATAAAACAGGTGCAGACATTCCTATTTGGCCCTTTTCAAAGTAGGGCCTTTTGGTTTTTTGTTTTTTTGGGGGTTTTTTTTGGATTTGGTTTTTTTAAGACAGGGTTTCTCTGTGTAGCCCTGGCTGTCCTGGAACTCACTCTGTAGACCAGGCTGGCCTGGAACTCAGAAATCCGCCTGCCTCTGCCTCCCAGGGTGCTGGGATTACAGGCGTGTGCCACCACTGCCCGGCCCTTTTGGAAATAATGATTTTAGTTTAGGGCAAAGAAAAAGTTCTCTCTGTAGAAATAATAGTAGTATCTGGGCATGTTGACACACCCCTGTTTGTAATCCTAGCTCTCGGGAGGCTGAGACAGAAGCAGCACAGAGTTTGAGGCCATCTTGGACTACATCAGGGAATTGAAAGGCATATGGGATGGATAACAAGACCATGCCTACAGAGCAGCGGATAGTGACGAGAACACAGCGGCAGCATCCCACTCCTTGTTTCAGCTCTAAGGATATTCTAGGAATCTCATAGGTGAGGGATCAGGAGTCCATAGCATCCACAAATAGCAAAGGAACTGAAAACTCAAATGTGTTAAGTACTAGATGGTACTATTAACTTATTTTCCTTAAATAATCTCAAAGAAATTTTAGAGTAGTGTTTGTTTTTTTATAAAGATTTATTTTATTATATGTAAGTACACTGTAGCTGTCTTCAGACACACCAGAAGAGGGCATCAGATCTCATTACAGATGGTTGTGAGCCACCACATGGTTGCTGGGATTTGAACTCAGGACTTTTGGAAGAGCAGACAATGCTTTTAACTGCTGGGCCATCTCTCCAGCCCTAGAGTAGTGGTTTTATGGACTTAAGAATGTTATATTTTAGGTAAGAGCTCACCAAAAAAAAAAAAGGATCTTTTTGATTATAACCAACAAAAATTATTACAGTATAAACTAAAGGAACAAAAAAAATAAGTTCTGTTACTAGTCTCTTCTTCCCATCACTAATGGGATCGAATGCATTAAAGACTGTGGCTGATGAACATGTGTGTGCTCTGGGTTCCATGTCTGCAACCCATATAAAGGTGGGAAGAGAACCAGTTCCACAGAGCTGCCCTCTGACCTGTGTGCATGAACCATGGCACATGTGCCCACACACACTAAGAATTGTCTATGGAAATTGTTTTAGAAATTCAACTTATAATGAATTAGTCACAAATATTGCAGAATATATGTCTGAAATGAATGGATTCTTTCATTCGGTTTCTGACTGTGGAGTCTCTGGATACCTGGGTTTTTGTTTGGTTTAGTTTTCTTGTTTGTTTGAAATAGGGTCTTACTATATAGTCTTAACTGCCTTCAAACTCAGATCCTTCTCCCTCTCCGTCCTGAGTGCTGGCATTAAAGGAACATGCCACCATGCCTGGCCACCGGCTTCTGTGACAGCATCCTAGTCTCTGACCTGAGGCAGTAAAGAGCTTGTTCTGCAAGTGGTCTAGCTTAGTGTAGCCAGGATTACCTAGGCTTGCACATCTTCGAAATTGCCTTCTGTCAAGAAAATTGAGGTGTATTTCATGTAACCTCTCACGAGGCTTCTCCTCTCTGACTAACTGCTGTAAGCAATTGCTTGTTTGTATCCAAGAACATTGCTGTCTACTATTCCTTTGAAAACCCAAGGCTGAATGACACTCCTTTAATCTTCTGTAGCTATGTATCGAATGAAAGGCATTTTCCTCGGTGACTAAATTTTCCTCTCCGTTTTGCTATAGTTTAAGGTACTTAGAATTGTATGATTTAAGACCTTTGAAAATATCTAACTAGCCTTGTACTTTTTGGTGGAAGATCTTTAATAATAGTTTCCTGGGTGGGTTGATGAAACCCAGGGCCTGGCATGTACCAGGCCGGCTACTCCCACTATATATACTGTATCTCCAGCCATGTTAATGGGCTTATTTCTGTTACTTTTGAAGATGGAAAAAAAATCAAGGGACCCAGAGATTTGTGAGCAGGAGGTTACTTAGCTGTCCTGTGATTTGTCAGCTTTCTATCCCAGCAGCTATTGCCTGAAGCCACTGCTGTACTTGGATTCAGAATCCATTGCCTCTGACTGAGAATTAAGCTGGGAATCAGTCCTTTAGATGACATGTACGGCTTTGCTGAAATGTGTATTCTTTAAACCAAGCCCCGCCCCCAACACACAGACACACTCCTCGAAAAGCAGTCTAATCTCTACACTGCTCAGAAGTGGCTCACAGGGCCAGAGAGATGGGTCAGGGGTTAAAAGCACTGACTGCTCTTCCAGAGGTCCTGAGTTCAATTCCCAGCACCACATGGTGGCTCACAACCATTTGTAATGGGATCTTCTGGTATGCACTCATACACACAAATTAAATAAATCTAAAAAAACATAAAAGTGACTCAGTATCCCTGTGACTTTGAAATAAAATTTTGGAGCCCGACACAGTGAAGTACAGTGCATCATGACTGTAGTCTCAGTACTCTAGAGAGGCTGCAGCAGGAGGATTGCCACAAGTTCCAGGCCAAGGTATTGTCTCCAAAAAAGGAACAAAGACCAATAAGAGACTCAGTGGGTGAGGGCACTAGCTGCCAAGCCCGGTCCCACATGGAAGGGAAGCACCCTCCCTCGAGCTGTCTTTGTCTCCACACACACAAGTGCTGACATTTTTAAAAGAAAGTTTCAGGATAAACACAACTGGGGGGCATGGTAGAGTAGTTGTCCACCCGAGCAAGGTGCTAAAGAACGGGGAGGGGAGGCCAGGGAGCAGCTCAAAAGCCTGTGCTGTGCTGATGTAAGTACGTGCTCAAGGCTACACTGTGGAATAGGCTGACATTCATGTGCAAGTCCGTGAGGCTGGGGCAGTCTCACTGCGGGTCTCTGTGTGTGTGTAGTATTGTAATGACATATGTGGTTTCTATTATTAACTGTAGTCCTGAGTGTGATCATTACTGTTCTGAGTGTGGGTTTGTCTTCTGCTAACAACAAAATGCCAACAATCGATTTCTCTACCCCAGAGCAGCCTCCGGGTGACACTCGGAGAAAAGTAAGTGGCTTTCTGGGCTGGCTGTGGCTGCTGCATGGAGGTGCTTGTGCTCCCTGGCCTGTGCTCGCTGGCCCGTGCTCCCTGGCCTGTGCTCGCTGGCTCTGCTCTGCTCCTGTTCTCGGCTTCAGCTGAAGCACAGTGTTCATTTCTTTTCTTATTTCACCTGTGATGCTTCAGGTTTCACCTTGGAAAGAGCGTGTTGTGTATTTTAAAGAGCAGAAAAGTCTCATCGGGGGCTGAAGTCTCCTTCGCCCTCCCCCTCCTCCTCCCCCACCCCTGCCTTGCATTTTAAGTTAATCAGTTTGAAATTTCAGTCTCACTGGTACTTCCTCTCGGTAGACTATCAGCAGCAAGTTTCCGTCCCTGCAGAAAACACAGATCTCTCTCTGGCTCCTTAGGCCAGACCTCAGGACTCCTACTGTAAAAACAAAACCAAAATTCAGAACTACACCAGAGGCTAGGTACACCTCCCCCGCCCGTCACCTGCCTCTCATAACTGAGGGTGAGATGTTGCTCAGGAGCTAGTTCACGGCACACATGCACAAGGCCCTGAGAGCCACCCTGCAGACAGGACAGAAGACAGCAGCCAGTCACAGCCAGCCCTGACGGCACATGGCTACAGTCCCATCACTTGTGAGGCTGAGGCAGGTTCAAATCCAGCCGGAGCTACATGGCAAGCCTGCCTTAAAACGACAAACCTATAAGATGGCTCAGCTGGACACCAGTGAGGAGCCGGCCTGAGTGATCCCTGGGCCCATTTAAAGGTGGAAGGAGAGAACTGATCCCACAGAGTTATCCTCTGGCCTCCACACACACATTCCTGCTCATGTACACACACAATTGCAAAACCAAAAAATGTTAAAATTAAAGGTGGTGGCGCACACCTTTAATCCCAGCACTTGGGAGGCAGAGGCAGGAGGATTTCTGAGTTCAAGGTCAGCCTGGACTACAGAGTGAGTTCCAGGACACCCAGGGCTACACAGAGAAACCCTGTCTCAAACCCCGCACCCCCAAAAAATGTTAAACTCAACCTTTCTCCCTCCCCCTAAACCCAGACAAAACAGGGATTTTTTTTTTTTTAACTGGCAGAAGGTGCAGGATTCTTACTGTCTTCCCTCCCCTTGTGCTTTATTTTCCCAAGTAAATAATACCATGTGTGCACAGCTATTTTGGAGAACATGAGTCATTGGGGGGGGGGGGGGAGATCGAGCACTTAGAGGCAGGAGGATTACCAGTGTTGTTAAACACTGAGACCCTGAGAGGTAGGGACGGAGGATGGGAACTGGGAGGCATGAGGTAAGAACACGGCAGACTGCTTTCCGTGGGCAGCTCAGGCTGAGTCAGGGATGACGGGGCTCACATTAGTTGTGCCTGAGCTTACACTGTCAGGAAGGAGCACCTGTCTGTCAGACCCATGTGTTTTCATTCAGGAAAAAAAAAAAGAAAGAAAGAAAAGAAAACGAAAGAAAGAAAATGCTAATTACATAATTTTCATGTGCTCTTAGCTACTGATGCTCTAGCAAAAAATGTCCTTGGTGAAATCTGTGGCCAGTTGAATGCGTTCATTTGGTAGTGTTTCATAAATATTATATTGTCTTTGTATGCTTTTTTTTGGATTTTATTTTAAACAGTGCTACTGTTTTATGGTCATTTCTAAGTATCAATGGCTTTTTAAAAAATGTTTTTAAAATGTTTCAAAAAAGTAAAATGCTTTTAATGTTTCAGAGACCTAAAGAAGAAATGAAGAGAATTAGTCTTTTCTTGAACAATTTGAAATTCCATATTACACTGGTGTAACTATGCTGTGCTGTGTTTAAGGAGAATGAGCTAAAAATTCATCCCTTTGCTCTGAATATTGACTTTAAAAATCTGGATGATTTTAATGACCTAACCCTGTTCTGGTAAAGCACAGGGTTTAATTCAATGACTCTGGGCTTAATTAATCACAGCTGATTCTTCAGTCCTAGCCGACAATACCAAAAATTGTTAGTTTAAAATATCACACGAACAGCCCCAGAAGTCTCTGCTTCTTCCTGAGACTTCACAAGCCAGACCTCCATCATCTGCTCCGCTGTCAGCATTATCTTCCAAGTTCCCACAACACTTGACAGCATTTCCAGCCTAGACTCCAAAGACCTCCACAATCTCCTACCAAAACATGGTTATGTCTGTCACAGCTGTCCCTATGACCTTGATAGCACTTTCTTAGTTTGCTTTCTATTGCTGTGGTAAACACCATGACTGAAAGCAACTTGGGGAAGGAAGGGCTTATTTAGCTTACCTGTCCTTTGAGGGAGTCAAGGCAGGAACTGACCGATGAATGAATGCTGCCTCTCTGCTTCCTCAGGCCTCCTGTCTTCATGACCCAGGGGTAGGGCTGCCCACAGTGGGCTGGGCTCCCACATCACTCACTAATCAGGAAAACGCTCTACAGACCTGTCTACAAGCAATCTAATGGAGGCGTTTCCTCAGTTGAGGCTCCTCCAGATAACTCTAGCTGGGTCAAGTTAACAGACACCCCATCTCTTTTGTCAGTAGAAGACAAGACAATTCAGAACTCCTTCTGCATTTTAAATCCATCTATGGTAACCAGTTCAGATGCACAATTTAGTTCAAGTCCCTGTTTAGAAATGAACCTGTGCAGGTAATCTAAAGGGAAAGTGTCATTAGCATCTACAGATATGACTACTCTTTTGGTTTTTTTCGAGACAGGGTTTCTCTGTGTAGCCCTGGCTGTCCTGGAACTCACTCTGTAGATCAGGCTGGCCTGGAACTCAGAAATCCGCCTGCCTCTGCCTCCCAAGTTCTTTAATCAAGTGGGATTAAAGGCGTGCGCCACCACCACCTGGCTAGATATGACTAATCTTAAATTGCCCAAAAAACATTAAAATATTTCCAGGCTGTTTACAAAACCTTTCCCTGGCTCTGACTGTAGACTAGTGGGGTGGGGGTGGGGAGGTTTGGGGAATGTGCGTGTGAGGAGAAGGCTGGCAGCCGGTAGAGTCTGCAGAGGCCTCTAGGCTAGCCATCTGCACTCCCACATTTTCCAGTTCCAAAAAAACTGGTTGCTAGAGGTTACGCTTTCCAGTCGTTTTCTGTACAACTAGACTGGAAGGTTTTGGCAAAGTTCCTAAGAAAGTCACTGAGCCTCCCCTGCCTGTGCTCTACAAGAAATGCTGTAGTTGGAGGCCAGCGGGTAGCATCTCAATGGCTCCCTGCCGGGAAGTGGGAGACAGGTGGTAAAGGAAAAGCACATATAGTAAATATTTTACTCTGAGGACTCAATTGTTCTTCTTTATCTGTTTTTTGTTTGTTTGTTTGTTTTGTTTTTCAAACTAGAGGAAGTTTAAGAAGTTTGGAAATCCAGAGAAAACTTTAAACACGAGGCTGTATAGTGTTACTGGATTTCAAAACAAACAAAAGAACAAAAGTAAAGTAATGCTTTCTCGCTGGAAGGTATCAGGCCCTGGGAAGGTGTTTCTGGACCAGGATCCCCACTGCTTGGAGCACTCTTCCAGAGGGGTCGCACTCACCCTCCTCGGGTTCTCCAGGAGGACTGTAGGCAGACCACACCCCAAGTTCCTACTTTGCTTTAATTTACAGATGCTTTAGGTTTGTCCAGGATTGTTCTATTACTACAGATAATACAGCGGGGACCACAGCAGACAAGGGCCCTTGCAGTGGGTTTGACAGGAAAGAGAGTGCTCAGCATTTGTGTGAAGAAGGTAAAGCAAAGTAGCATAATAAAGTGCTAGGACAAATGGTGGGGTCATATAGCTGGAGAAGTTACACTGAGACCTACGTGAGAAGACCATGATGAGAAAATGTGTGTGTCTATGTATGTGTCAGTGTGTGTGTTTTATAACCAAAGGGGGCAGCCTCAGCTAACTAGTGAGTTTGAGGCCAGCCTTGGCTCTATGACTCTGTCTCAAAACAAAACAAAAACAAACAAAAACAACAAGAATCAATGGGGACAAAAGTTGTGTTCAAGTATGAGTGCTCCGGTTGAAGGACCCAGAGAGATTGCTCACAAGTTAAAGGTGCTTGCTGCTTATGGAGGGCCCAGGGTCAATTTCCAGCACCTATGTGGTGACTCAAAACTTCAGTTCCTGGGAATATGGCTCCCTGTGCTGGTCCTTACAGACCCTGTGCACACTCAGTGCCGTTGATATGTGCAGACAGAACACCCAGACACACTGTCTTAATTTGCTTTCTATTGCTATGATAAACACCATGGCCAGAAGCAATGTGGGGAGAAAACGTGGTGCTTATTTCAGCTTGCCGCTTACAGTCTCACTGAGGGAAGTCAGCCAGGACCCGGGACGGACGCAAGAACTGAGAGCAGTGCTTACTGGCTTGCTCAGTGCCTGGGCTTGGTACTCCTGTGGCAGTCGTTAATCAGAAGTGCCCTAGACTTGCCACAGTCTTCCTGACAGAGCCGTTTGTCTCGCCTGGGAACCACTCTTCCCATGACTCGAGCTTGTGTCAAGATGGACAGAAAACTAACCAGGACACAAAAATAAATCCTAAGGGGAGGGGGAGTTTTCTAGATGAGGTGAGTGACAGGTTCACTAAGGTTGAAGACATGATTTGTGTGGGGAAAGAGACTGAACGGGGAGATCTGAGAGCAGGAATATTCAGGTGGGCTGGTTAAAGGCGGGAGAGAACTGACTCTGCATAGACACTCTCTGTCCTCCACAGCAATCCGCCTGCACATCTACATATGCACACTACACAGTAAAAATGAAACACACACAGAGCCTTGTAGGCAGGCAATCAGAGTGTGATGTGAATGGTGTTCTGGAAAGCAATGTCGCTGTCTCAGAAAGCTGGCTGCTCGTGTGGTCTGGGACCTGGTGATTCTTTCTACTAGTTGCCAGCTTTACAAATCAGGAGACATAGCCAAACATGTTTACAGTAAGCAGTGCAGCTCTTCCCAGCATAGCTGGAGAAGAACCCAGTGCCATCAGGGTTGGGGGATAATTTGAGATGTATTCCTCAAAGGAATAGTGTATAACAGTGAAAGTCAGCAAGCTATGCCTAGATATAATATTATGGCCAAGTCTCGGAATATAACCGATGGTTTAAATTAGAAACGGGCTTTAATTGGTATCCATTTTGCTCAACTAGAGTCCTCTTAGTGTCTCTCTTTGTTTTGAAACAGGGCGTTGCTATGTAGCTCTGGCTATCCTGGAACTCAATATGTAAATCAGGCTGGCCTGGAACTCAGATCTTCCTGCCTCCTCAGTGCTGGGATCAAGATGTCTGCCTAGTTGCCAAGATGAAGCTTTTAGTTCACTCTTAAGTGATGAGAGAGGAAGGTCCATTTTACTTTTTTATGGAGATAGGAATTATTAATTGTTGTAAACCAGGTAGACTCAAAACATCAATCAGCAGGCCACTTTCCCTGGCTGGGGCCAGTTCTTATCTGTGTCACATAGCCATCCTCTACTTTCTTAGCAAATTGTTTGCTTCCTGGGCCTTGGTTTTGTTATTGAATGATAGAGCTAGTGTGATGGAGTACTCGTGAAATCTCAGCAGTAGAAGCAGAGGCAGGAAGATTGTCATGTATTCCAAGCAAGCCTGGGACACTTAGTGAGTTCCAGGAGCCAGGGCTACTCACAATGGTGCATGTCCTGCCGCAGCACTCAGTTCAAAGGCAGGCAGATCTGTAAGCTCAAGGCCAGCCTAGTCTACAAAGACCTTGTCTCAAAAAGGATGTATCTGTTCTATTTCTTCATCTTGTGTGGGGAAGGAGGATCAGATCCAGTGTAAGTAGGCCCTGAAGAGTATCTGGTATTTAAATGGTGCTGAACACAGTGGTTTTGGGGGATTCTCTGCAGAGTCACAGCCTTGATGATAATTCAAGTACCACCTTGTTAGAAGAGTCTCAGCTTTTACAGGCAATGCTGGCCTTTGTGTGTTTGCACTTTCTTCTTTCTTGATTCAGTTGAATCAAGGCCAAGTTTGTTTTATTTTGCTTGGTTTTTTGAGGCATGGTCTCCTGTAGCTGAAGCTGGCTTGGAACTCCTGATCCTTCTGCCTCCTTCTCTTGAGTGCTAGGATTACAGGTGGGCACCAGCACTCCTGGCTGAAGCCAGGCTTAGAACTGTGGTATACAGCACGGGGAGCTGGCCTCAGATTTCTCCATTGCAGTTAGACACACCTGAAGGAAGAGGGTTTGAAGATAGAAATCCTCTTCCCAAGTCGTAGGAATGCATCTGGCCCAAAAGGAAAAGCAAGCCTGCGAAAGGAACGCTGCCGGTCCACATCCCAAATGGCATCCAGTTTCATCCCCACTCTGAGCCTGCAGAGACCCAGGTGGCTGAGCCTGCAGGCTCTCTGGGTCTGTAGCTCAGGGAGGCAGTTACTTTGGGAACTTCAGGATGACTATCCTGGGCTCTTGGTTTACTAAAGGAATGGGGTTCCACCAGCAAAGTTCTTCTAGATATGTGGTTCTTTACCTTCCTAAGGCTGAGACCCGATAATACAGTTCTTCACATTGTGACTCCCAACCATAAAGTTATGTCGTTGCTACTTCATAACTAATTTTGCTATTGTTATAAATCATAATGTAAATATCTGATATGCAACCCCTGTAAAAAGGGTCGGTTGACCCTCAAAAGGGTCACGACCCACAGGTTGAGAACTGCTCTAGAGCAAGATGGCAGGTCTGACCTTTTAGAATCGTGCAATTGAGCTTTTAAATTGGACCCTATTGAAGCCGAGGACATCGAACCCTGTATTTCTCTACCCGTCGGCCTCCATGTGTCTTTCTCCACACATCCTTCCCCAGCCAAGAACTTGGTAGACGTTAGCAGTCAGTCACCGGAGAGGACCAGCCAACCAGCAGTTGACAGGGGTCGTTGTCCTTGCCTATAGCTCTCACAGCTCTTGTTCTGCCAGGAGTGCTGACTGAACACCCTTCTGCTGCCTTCCTCTTCTGGTGGAGCCAGTGGCGTCTCTTGGCACCGTCAGGGTTGCTGTGTGTGGTGGAGGCGAGGCTCCTTGTGTGTCTGTGACTGCCTCTGCCCCACTCCCCTTCCGTTCTCTCAGTTAACCTCTTTTTCTTTTTCTTTAGGCCAATGAGGCGAGCTCAGAATCCATAGCATCCTTCTCCAAGCCAGAGGTCATGAGCAGCTTCCTGCCAGAGGGCGGGTCTTACGAGCTGCTCACCGTCATAGGTAACTCCCAGGGACAAGCTTGCACTCCCACTGCGGTGCCCTCAGCTCTCTGGGAGGGCTCGTGGTGACCGTGGGTTTCTGTGGGTTTCTTGTGCCGAGTATGGGAAGAAGTCATTTTCAGGAGGCCATAGCCTGCTACAGTGATTGGCCGAGGAGGACTGATGGACAAACCAAGAAATGTCAACTATGAAATATGAAAGTGCCAGCAGCGAACTTTGTAACTTGACTTTTCTGCTGAAATGGAGTTTCTTTTTCTTTAGAGTAGACAGGTCTTTGTGGCTGGTTTTGGTTTTGTGTAAGTCATTCATTCCTCTTTTCTCTCAGGCAAAGGGTTTGAGGACTTGATGACAGTGAATTTAGCCAGGTACAAACCAACCGGAGAGTATGTGACAGTACGAAGAATCAACCTAGAAGCTTGTTCCAATGAGATGGTGACATTCTTACAGGTAATGAAGTGTGGGTGTGGCCTTGGGGAGAGGTTCCTGGCCACATGGTCATTCCTCTAGGGGTTTCTGCAGGAGACTAACGTAGACCACGAGAGAAGTCAGGAGGCATCGATGGTCAGTTGATTGGGCTGTGGTGCTGCTCAGCCCAGCTGTCTCTCTTTAAACACTTCTGTTCGGTTTGTTCTGCATTATTCAGAGGCTAAGTAGCAAGCCTGCCCACAGCACAGCAGAGAGCAGCAGAGACAGGATCAGTCCCAGGAAGTCTGGGTCACAGCAGAGCCACCTGCTCTGCCACCAGTGACCATTTCTGGCCCTTAGCATCCTGTTTGCTGCAGGTGCCTTTTGGTTTGACAAGCAAGGAGCCTCCGTCTTTTTAAACTGGTGTAAGAACTGAGTGGGGGGTGAGATTCCTTGTGGTCCTATGATACCAGTATGAGTAGCATCCAACAACCACATGGTGGCTCACAACCATCTGTAATGGATCAGATGCCCTCTTCTGGTGTGCCTGAAAACAGCTGCAATGCAGTCATATACATAAAATTTGTGTGTGTGCATGTAGGGTGCTGGGAACTGAACTCAGGACCTCTGGAAGAGCAGTCAGTGCTTTTTACTGCTGAGTCATCTCTCCAGCCCCTGACTTTATTTTTTAATGTTTCATATACCTGCTTCCGGGGAAGGCGTCCCCAGTCAAGGTGCTGGGAATGTCTCTTTGTATTCCATAGTTGTCACTTGTCCATTAGTTTTTGTCAACTCTTACACTTTGATGTATAGTGGGAAAATATTTTTGTTCATTTTTAGATAGCATCTTGCTCTGTTACGGAGCCTAACCTCAAGCTTACAGTCCTCCTGCCTCAGTGCCCAAGCTGGGAGCATACTCTTAACTTAGGACTATACCTTGGCCTTCGGGATTTAATTAAGAGGCTCACCCCCATGACTTTAGCCACTGTTTTATTTCTGTCATCTCTGAGGTGGTTAACTTTCACTGTTGACAGCAGTGCCCCTGTATGGTGAGGGGTTGTTTTTGAAGACTCTTGGGTGTCTGTCGGTGGCTGGCAGGGCCACCAAGAGGCCTAAGTGGGCAACTAAGGTGGCCTTCCTCAAGTGCATGGTGGGCCTTCCTGCCCTGGAAGGAGAACATTTTCCGAGGAGAGCATCGGAAGGTACTAGGTCCCTACACTATCACCCGACTGCCATGGTTGAGCTGGGCACATGCTTGACTGCGACCTCAGCTCTGTAATCGCTTTCAGGGGGAGCTGCATGTCTCTAAACTCTTCAGCCATCCCAACATAGTGCCGTACCGAGCCACCTTCATCGCAGACAATGAGCTGTGGGTCGTCACGTCCTTCATGGCGTATGGTGAGTGCGACAGCGTCCGGGGCTGTCGGTGGGTTCTGTGCTGTTGCTTTCTCCTGTTATTACTGACGTCCCTTTCAGGCTCTGCAAAGGATCTCATTGGCACACACTTCATGGATGGCATGAATGAACTGGCGATTGCATACATCCTGCAGGGGGTGCTAAAGGCCTTAGACTACATCCACCACATGGGCTATGTGCACAGGTGTGTTCCAAGCCACTTAACCCTTTACTAGTCAAGCTAGAGTTCGTAATCAAGGGTCTAGATTCTGGGCTCACCACTTGGGGGACAGTCATTAGCTAGTCAGTGCTGAAGTCTTAGGACCTTTATTGTGGGAGAGGAACATCTGCTGCGGACCGCTGCCCTCACCCCTGACCCTGCCTTACCCTGTGTATTTCAGAGCAGGCCCATGGCGAGGGCAAAGCCAGTTTGCTCATTAGTTTGTGTCAGGAAAACTAACTCCTAGTGGGAAAGATCATGGACCTGGAGCTTCTTTCCACCTTGTAGGTTCCAAGGATCAAACTGAGGTGGTCAGGCTTGGCAGCAGGTGACCCACTGAGCCCATTGCAAACCCAAGCTGCAGACTTCAGGAGAAGTCACTATGAGGGAGAGCTTCCGGGCCCGAGACACACAGTAACTTCTAGTCACTTAAGAAACATGGAGCAAGAAAATGATAAATTTGATTAAATCAGGTTTAAAGATTTTTATTTCAAGCCGGGCGGTGGTGGCGCACGCCTATAATCCCAGCACTCTGGGAGGCAGAGGCAGGCAGATTTCTGAGTTCGTGGCCAGCCTGGTCTACAGAGTGAGTTCCAGGACAGCCAGGGCTATACAAAGAAACCCTGTCTCGAAAAAACCAAATCCAAAAAACAAAACAAAAAAAATTTTATTTCATAAATGACACTATAAATAATGTGTCCCAGAGTGTCTGAACACACATGAGCAACAAGATCATCAAAATAAGGAAAGGAAGCTGGGCGGTGGTGGCGCACGCCTGTAATCCCAGCACTTGGGAGGCAGAGGCAGGTGGATTTCTGGGTTCTAGGCCAGCCTGGTCTACAGAGTAAGTTCCAGGAAAGCCAGGGCTATACAGAGAAACCCTGTCTCAAAAAAAACAAACCCCAAAAATTAAAAAAAAAAAAAAAAAAAAAACTCCATAAGGAAAGGACAGCAGAATGCAGGATGGGAAGTCACCGCAGCAGGCCCAGGAGTCATGGCAGACACTCAGCCATCGTCGGAGATCTCAGATGAAGATAAGATGCCACACTGTACACATCCTGGAGGTGGTTAGGAGGCTGAGGGACCCAGGCTCATCATCAGGTCTGCTGACATCTGTGACATTTGCACTTAGTTGGAAGTATCTTGAATATCTCTTCCTGGAGAATGGGTAAATGTGAGTTTAGATTCCTGGATTAGAGATGCCAATAAGAAGCAAGCATTGGATGTATACAGGATGTATACAGTGAAGAAGAGTCTTGCTCAGCACCAAGGGGGGAGGGGAGTCGATTAACATAAGATGATCAGGTAATCTCGCACTTGCCAAGAATACCCAAGAACAAAGGTGCAGATTAAAAGTAGTAGGAGCCAGGCTGGAGCAGGCATGGCAGATCTGAGTTCAAGAGATCAATGCTAGCCTAGTCGACATAGTGAGTTTTAGGCCATGCAAGGGCTACATAAAGAGACCCTAATTTCAAAATCAAACAAACAGAAACCATTAGTCTACCTGGCATGGTAGTGCATGGTAAGAGAGGCAGAAGTCAAAGCATTAAGAGTTGGTCCTAGGGGGCTGGAGAGATGACTTGGCAGTTAAGAACACTGATTGTTCTTGCAGGTCCTGAGTTCAGTTCCCAGCAACCACATGGTGGCTCACAACCATCTATAGTGGGGTCTGACGCCCTCTTCTGGTGTGTCTGAAGACAGCTACAGTGTACTCATATACATAAAATAAATAAATTTAAAAAAAAAAAAAGGAAGAAAAGAGTTGGGGCCAGCCTAGATTACCTGAGTCGCAGGTTAGCTGGGGCCTGCCACTGGATCTGGTCACCACTGCAGGGGCCACACTGTTGACTAAAATTGGTTCTCTCTCCCCCAGCACCGGTCAGCCTGTCACTTAGGGCTGGAGGCTCTTGAGCCCCTCCCTTCCATACTACAATACTGACTGGCTTGGGTTTCTTCTGCAGGCAGCCACAGTTTCTGTGAGTTCATGGGTGTAGTGGTCCTGCTGAGTCCAGAAAAATCTGTTTTGGTTAGGTCCTCCTCCGTCTGATTCTTAGTCTTCCTAACAGTGGTCCTTGCAGTGATCCTTGAGCCTTGATGGAAGAGAGTGACTCAAATGTGCCATTTATGGCTGACCACTGACAGACACTTACAACCAGTTGTGAGTTTCTGCACTGATTGCCATCCATGGTACAGACCTTCTGAAGAAGGTTGAGAGATGCATTGATGGGTGTGTGGGTGTGAAGATACAGATTTAGGGGCTGGAGAGATGGCTTGATGATTAAGAGCACTGATTGCTTTTCCAGAGGTCCTGAGTTCAAATCCCAGCAACCACATGGTGGCTCACAACCATCTGTAATGGGGTCCGATGCCCTCTTCTGGTGTGTCTGAAAAGAGTGACTATACAGTGCGCTTACAGACATGAAATAAATGAGTAATTCTTAAAAAAAAAAAAAAGTTTAAAAAAAGATACAGTTTTAGAGGATGCGTTGACACTAGGGACATAGTAAGTTATAAAATGTAATGATAATTAAATGCTAGTTAATCCCAGCACTCCAGAGGCACAGGCAGGTGGATCTCTAAGTTCAAGACTAGCCTGATCTACAGAGGATTTCCAGAATAGGGTTACAGAAAAAGACCCTGTCTCAAAAACCCTGCACAAAATAAATAAGTAAAAATAAAAATTTGACTACATAAATGGGGCCATGTTATTTTTTCATTTTCAGATATGTTTTAAAATGTTCATAAATAAATTTATGTATGTATGAGGTGCAGTTACATACATGTGATATACCCATAGGAGAGAGTCAGCCATGTCTACTATGTGAAGCCTGCACTTCTGCAGCACTGGGCTTGCCTGTGACACTGTCTTTCCCTCCCCACAGGAGCGTCAAGGCCAGCCACATTCTGATCTCCACGGACGGAAAGGTCTGCCTGTCCGGTTTACGCAGCAACCTTAGCATGATTAGTCACGGGCGGCGCCAGCGTGCAGTTCATGATTTCCCCAAATATAGCATCAAGGTCCTGCCGTGGCTCAGCCCGGAAGTCCTCCAGCAGGTCTGTGTCCTTGGATGCACGGAGCCCCTTGATTTCCCAGGGAAGCCCAGGAATATGCTGGGTTGGGGCCACTCCGGTGTCTGGTAAGAGGATTCTAGAAGGAAGAGGCCAGGCGTGCCGCAGCACACGGCATGCACGTTAGCTGCCTGCTTCAGATGTGTGAGGTCCCCAGCTGTCCCTGACACTATTGTGCTTGCCCCAGAAATACCGCCCCGTGCTGTGGGTGGGGAACATTCTGGATATCCCTGGTGCTTTAGACCCCTGCTGAGCAGGTGCGGCCATCTCCTGTGCCTGTGTATTTCATCGCAGCGCCAGACATTCAGTCTCCTCGCACAGCAGTTAGGTGGCGAGCATGGCCCACGTGTGGTCCTGACCATGTGATGGCAGTCTTTGTTTTTGGTCCTTCCTATTTAAGAAAGACCAAGGCTGCAAATGGAGCCAGTCACCTGTGGCTTTTTCTTCTGACTTAGAATCTCCAGGGCTATGATGCCAAGTCTGATATCTACAGTGTGGGAATCACAGCGTGTGAACTAGCCAATGGCCATGTCCCCTTCAAAGATATGCCTGCCACTCAGGTAAGCCTGCAGGCCAGGGTCCCTTCCTTCTCCCCTCCCTGCCTGCCTGCCACATTTGGACACTGACATGAAGGAAAGTCACTCTTTTTTCTTCACGTTTTCCACCCTTGGTGGAGGGTGCTTGTGCAATTCTTTGTTCCCTTCTCTGTGATAAATGCTGTGGTCAGGAGCCCAGCCCAGGGGTGGGGCAAGTAGGGCAGCAGTGCAGAGAGAGGCCACACAGCACAGCACAGCACTACACCCCCCCACCCACCCACCCACCCCACCCCACCCCCGGCTGTGCACGCTGGGTAAACCACACGATCCACGTTGCTCTGCTTTGTTTTGAGAAACAGCCTCCGTGTAGCTCAGGCCAGTATCAGGCAATTCTTGACCTCAGCGTCCAAGGTCAGTGATTATAGCCAGGCACTACCATGCTGCTAAGCAACCCCAATCTTCCTTCCTTTCTTGATGAGTAGATATAGATTCTCAGGCATCTTTGAGTTTTGTGCTACCATATTCTAGGACACACTTTAAGAACCTGCATTCTGTAATTTCAGTAAAAACTCATGCTCCTGCATGTGCCTGCCTTTTGACCAAAATTTAGGCCAGGGGTGTAGTCTGCTCTTGTTGGACAGATAAACCCAGAGAAACTTATTCAGGCCCTGTCATACCAGGGAATGAAGTTGAGATTGTTTGGGTAAGTGTTTCCTGGGTTTCAGGTACCTGGAGCAAAATCTACAAGCAGAGAGGAAGTAAACTGAGCAGGGCCCCCCTCAGGTTCACAGACTGCCCCCCCTCAGGCTCACAGACTGCCCCCCCTCAGGCTCACAGATTGCCCCCCCAGGCTCACAGACTGCCCCCCCAGGCTCACAGACTGCCCCCCCAGGCTCACAGACTGCCCCCCCTCAGGCTCACAGACTGCCCCCCCAGGCTCACAGACTGCCCCCCCAGGCTCACAGATTGCCCCCCAGGCTCACAGACTGCCCCCCCAGGCTCACAGACTGCCCCCCCAGGCTCACAGACTGCCCCCCCCCAGGCTCACAGACTGCCCCCCCAGGCTCACAGACTGCCCCCCCAGGCTCACAGACTGCCCCCCCTCAGGTTCACAGACTGCCCCCCCAGGCTCACAGACTGCCTCCCCCCCCCCCCCCAGGCTCACAGGCTCACGGGCTGGAGAAGGAGGTGAGGGCATCTTGGTATGTTCCCTAAGGAGTTTGGTTCATGTCCCAGTGAATAGAGAAGTGCTGAAGATATTAGTGTAGGGGTAATGTCAGATTATCTATCTGAAAGGTGATTTCAATCTATCAATTCTAGTTCTTAGCTTAACTTAGCTGATAGAATAATTAGGTTGTGGAGCCTAGTATAAAAAAATGTATAAGGAAAAAAATTGAGAAACAGGACATGCTCAGAAAGGAGTGAGATGGTTAGTTAGTGTGGGCCTCGTTGGTGTAAAGCTAGCTAATGTGAACATTAGGTTCATATCCAGAAGCAACATTGTCCAGTAAAACTTTGTGTCTGCCCTGCACTGCCCACAGTGGGGGCCACAGCCACTTGTTATGTTGATCACTATGTTGTTATGTGGCCACTGAGACGGAGGATTGAGTTTTGAGGCTAATGTAAATATAGTCACATGTGGGTAGAGGCTTCCACATAAGCACAGTCCTCGAGGCAGCTCCAAGTTCTGTTCGGATCCCAGCAGCAGGTTCAGAAGGTCACGTGTGACAACAGCCATCTTCAGGTGCACCTTGCTTTGCCTGTGCCAAGCCTGAAAACCTTGAAGTAGACACCAGGCTGGGCCTGCCCTGGCACAGCGTGCCCGTCAGGCCAGGGCTGTGTGCGTTGCAGATGCTCCAGTGTGGGTTCCTGGACCCACCTGCACCCGCCCGACAGAGCGGCAGAGCGGAGCTGGGCTCACAGACTGACGCCACTCTGCGTCTACTCTAGAGAGCGCGCTCTAGTTGCAGCAGTTCAATGCTTTGCAGAGGGAGGCAGGAAGCTGGGCCTTCAGGCCGGCCCTGGTGAAGGCAGCCCATTCTCTCCTATCTGCCTTCACTGCCAGCCAGGGGCCAGTGTTCTTTGCAAAAGCCAGATTTACATGATTTACTACTGTGGTGAAACACCATGACCACACCACAAGTAAATTGGGGAAGAAAAAATGTGTTTGGCTTATAGTTGCAGGAAACAGCACACCGAGAGAAGGCACGGCAGAAACTCAGGCAGGGCAGGAACCTGGAAGCGTAACTCAAGCAGAAGCCATGGAGGGGTGCTGTCTAATGACTGGCCTGCTCCTAGGACTTCTGCAGCCTGCTTTACTATAGAACCCAGGACTATCAGCCCTAGGGGCTGGGCGCTGCCCCGTCAGTCACTAACTCAGAAAGTTAGAGGCCTGCCTGCCGCCCATTCATTCGTGTGGAGGCAGTTTCTCAGGAGGCTCCCTCCTCTCAGACAACTCTACTTTGGGTCAAATATACATAAACCCAGCCAGCACATCCACCATCTGCCTTCTCTGCCAGAGATCCCATTTGTTCGAGGGAGGAGATTTGTGAGGAGACTCTTGGCCTTCCTGGGCCTCTCAGCCCAGATCCATCTCTCTTCCCTAGATGCTGCTAGAGAAACTCAATGGCACGGTGCCCTGCCTGCTGGACACCAGCACCATCCCCGCTGAGGAGCTGACCATGAGTCCCTCCCGCTCCATTGCCAACCCTGGCCTGAGTGACAGCCTGTCCGCGGGTGGCCTCCGGCCTTCCAACGGCGACTCGCCTTCCCACCCCTACCACCGAACCTTCTCACCCCACTTCCACAGCTTTGTGGAGCAGTGCCTCCAGCGCAACCCTGACGCCAGGTACCTGCTGGCCATCGGGTGGGCGTCAGGGAGCCTGCTTAGTGCAGCAGGATTCCAGAGGCTGTGACTCTTAAGTGGATATCTGGAAAGCCAGCAAGAAGAATCGGCTTCCTGTTAGGAAAGTAGTGAGGGTGGCTTTGGCTGTTAGTTACTGGGAGAGCTGAGTGAGAGAGGAGAGGGTCTCAGAGGAGAGGGTGCGTGTCGGGGTTTGGGCAGCTGGGCCCAGGGGTCATATGGGTCTCTTCCCCTGTGTCTCCAGGCCAAACGCCAGCACCCTCCTGAACCACTCCTTCTTCAAGCAGGTAAGGTAGCTCCCTGATTCCAGCCACTGAACCCCTTGGGCGCAGCAGGTGTTTGTCCTCTGCTGTTTGAACAAGTGGGATGGCCATGCTTCTGAAGCCCTGAGGTGCACTCCTTCCTCTCCTTTTCTGCTCCAGAACACCACAGGGCAGGAGCTATGGCCTGCTAACAGAAGCTCCTGTGGTGTCCTGGGACCTCAGTTGTAGGGTCCATATCCGACCGTCTCTCTCCCTCAGATCAAGCGGCGTGCTTCGGAGGCTTTGCCCGAGTTGCTCCGCCCAGTCGCTCCCATCACCACCTTCGAGGGCAGCCAGCCTCAGGACCACAGTGGGATCTTCGGCCTGGTCACAAACCTGGAAGACCTGGAGGTGGATGACTGGGAGTTCTGAGTGTCTGCAGCCGGCGTCCTCCAGCTGGGGTGGGGTGAGCCTCCTTGAGGACCTGTACCTGCCTCTGGCTGCAGACTGGGTTCAAAGGACACTCTGCCGCAGAGCTGGCTGCTGGCTACTTGAAAGGACATTCTAGAAGGGACTTCACTGTTTTTGTGGCTTTTGAGACCCAGGGAATCCCAGTCACCAGGGACTTGGAGAGGCCGGAAAGCTGACATCCTGTTGTGTGAGCTCAGGGGACCTCCTTAGAAGGAAGAAGCACTGCATGGGCCCGAGGCTCAAGGCCCAGAGTAACGTTTGACCCCGGGACCTTCACATCCTCTTCCCAGCACTTGCCCCCAGCTAGCCTGCTCCCTCCTTCCTCTCCTCCCGGGCGGGGTGGACGCTGTAGGGCTGAAAGGGGACGAGTCCTAAGCCGTCTGCCCTTCCCTCAGGGTCTCCCCAGTATACCCAGCACCAGGGCAGTTGAGGCTGGGACTGGCGATCCTCACCTCCCCCTCTCTTGGACCCTGACAGCTGAAGCCATCTTAGCTCATTGTTTATTACACTCCTCCTCCTGCCACTGCTGCCTTGGTGCCTCCTCCAAGGGCCACACACACACACACACACACACACACACACACACACACACGCACACACGCGTCTTGCCTCATCTGAGGGCTAAAGAGTCCTTATGTTGTATTAGTTTCATTGTCAGAACAAATTAAACTTTTCAGAGTATGTTGGGAACGGCACCAGTGTTTCCATGTGTGCAGAGCCTGTACGCTGGCTTCTAGGATCGCCAGGCCCGCTCACTGCAGGTCACTGGTTCCCCAGAGTGGGCTAAGTATGGGCGGCTGGTCTGGCAGTGATTTCTTTAATAAGCATACATGCTAGTTTCTTAGAAAACTGGTCTTAGAAGAAACAGCCGTGGTCTCTTAATTCCCTAGCGTTTGAGTATTAAATTTTGCCTTGGCAAAATTATCTAGAAAGGGTACCAGTGCTGACAACTAGCCAAGCCCACCTCTGGGCAGCAAAGGGTGGAAGACTTTGTCTTGTAACCTGGTGTTTGTCCCCTTATGGTTGGTACTAATACCCAGCAAGCATAACTCAAGAGCCTGTGGGCCTGGCTCCAGCCAGAGGCCAGGAGCAAGTGGGCCTGTTCTAACCGTGTTTCTACGCACGCCCACCACTCAGCCCCAGCTCAGTGGTTTCCACCTTGCCAGTGCCCTTGGTGAGGCCCTCACCTCTTCAGCCTGAGGGAGGTCCTACACTCCTTTTTCTGAGGCTTCTCAGACCATCAAATGCTCCCCTAAGGAAACTTTGCACTTTCTGAGGAAGTTTTCCACTTGAGCTGAGTCCCCGTGGTTGGCAGAGTTCTCACCGAGTGTGCATGAAGCACCATCATCTGATCACCAGCTCCTCAGTACCCTGTACACTGGGCATGGTGCGTCGTACATTGCAAACCTAGCAGTTGGGGTAGAGACGAGGGTAGGCATGTGCAGCAGCCTCAGCTACACAGCTGCTTTGAAGAGACCTTGTCTAACAACTACTGAACATTTAAAGAAACTTAAAAAAAATTTTCCTACAGTAGGTGGGCTAGGGGACCTGAAATGGCATGTGACAAAGACCCATATGACGCTCCAGTGCTTCTGTCCCCTGCCCAATATGCTTTGTTCTCAGATACTTAAATATTTAAAAAGGATTTATTATATATAAATACACTGTAGCTATCTTCAGACACACCAGAAGGTATCAGATCCCATTACAGATGGTTGTGACCCACCATGTGGTTACTGGGATTTGAACTCAGGACCTCTGGAAGAGCAGTGTTCTTAACCGCTGAGCCATCTCTCCAGCCCCCCCATCAGATACTTTAAATTTTAAAATCTTTTTTTTTGTCTTATTTATTTATTTATTTATTTATTTATTTATTTATTTATTTTGTTTTGTTTTTTTCGAGACAGGGTTTCTCTGTGTAGCCCTGGCTGTCCTGGAACTCACTCTGTAGTGACCAGCGGGCCACGCTGGTCTCGAACTCAGAAATCCACCTGCCTCTGCCTCCCAGAGTGCTGGGATTACAGGCGTGCGCCACCACCGCCCCGCTTTTTCTTTTTTTCCCCATGTGTGTGCCCGTGTGCACCAGGACTTGCCTTGTAGCTCAGGGTGGCCTCAAACTCAGAACGCTGGCATGGGCCCACAGTTAGCTGCTAGCGATCCTTCCGCACTGCCTTCCTCCGTCTAGTTAGCTGCTGACTGCGGTAGCTCCCTCCAGCTCTGCCCACAGATGGTCCCAGCAGGGCAGACTGCCAGTCAGCGCCCGGGAGCAGCCTCCTGGGGCCGCTAAGGCTTCACCTTTCTTGTACCAAAGGTACAAAGTATCATCGTTTTCTTGAAGAATCTGATGATAGGTGTTGCCGATTTTCCCAGAAGAGTCGCCCCTAGCTGTGGAGGGTCACCCACCCATCACCAAGTCCACGGCCGGCCGAGCCTCGGTACAGGCAAACGCGGACCTGGGGCTGAGGGACAGAAGTGAGGCCCAGCGTGGGCACATTAGCACCACAGCGGGGGGGCGGGGGGATGGGAGCTACAGCCTGCTGCCTCCCCGTTCCCCTGCCAGGCAGGAGGCGGTAAGTTGTTCTGTTCCTGACACGCGTGGGCCCGCACTAGAGCCACCGGTTCTATTCCTGTTTCAGGGGAGTGGAAATATGTCGCTGAGGGTTGTGTGCTCCGTGAAAGGCTCCAGCTGGGCTTCAGGCAAAGCCTCCAGTGGAGGTCGGTGCCCTAGATGCTGCTTGCTGCCCGCTGTACAGTGGGCTGGGGTGGGCTTTGCTCTCTGACAACTCCAGTCTACACAGCTCTTCTCCCTGCGGTGGAACAAGGTGTGCTTGATGCAAGGAAGCGGGTCCTTTGACATAGGGCTTGACCTGGGCCATGGCAAGGCCAGAGGTTACTAATCCCACAAAATCTGGTCACAGAAACCATTTAGGATGCTGAGCTTAAGGGGGGGGGGGGGAGTTGGTGATTTCGGAAACCACACGGCTGCAGTTCTCGGTAGCGGACCCGTCACGCCCCTTCATACAGTGGCATCGGCCCACCGCCGGCTCCCTTGGCCTCCACCTTCCTCTGCCGGACTCCGTGGCTGCCAGTGGACCAGCCTCCCGAGTCCGCACAGTGGGGTCACTGAGGCTACTGTGGGGTCACTCAGCCTACTGGGTCTTGAGAGCGCAAGAAGGGGGCGGAGCTAATGGACTCGGCGTTCACAATGGCTAACGGGTAAACGGAGGCAGCAAAGGCCCAGACCATTTTTGAAGGTCCGCGCCGGGAGAGCCTTGCGTGGCGACCGTAGGCTGAACTCGTCTCCTCCCGAGATATGCGATTCGGTCCCCTCCGTCGTCCCTTCTCCAGGAGCGGCAGAGGAGGTTGGCTCCGGGAGGCGGGAGAGCGCGGGCTGTGAAAGCGGTGTGGGGGCAGACAAAGGCGGGGGGACGGCGAGCCAGGGAAAGACAAAGCGCAGAGGGGGGTCGGCGGCGGCTTCTCCCGGAGGCGGCCCCGGGCGCGCGGAGCCAATGGGCGGGCGCGGGGCGGGGGCCGGCGGGGGCGGCGCCGCGGTGAGGCGGCGGCTGCCGCTCGGGGACCACTGGCAGCGGCGGCAGCTCGCGCCCGCGCCACTCGCACCCGAGGCGGTCCCCCAGCGACCGACCCCCGCCCCGCGGCGCAGGCCGGGCCCGGTGAGACCCACGGCGGCCGGGGGGAGGGGCGCGGAGCGTTGCGGGGCCGACGCCGCCTGGCGGTTCGCGCGTTGCGCTCGCCGGGATCCCGAGGCTCGCGTCGGTCCCGCAGGGCCGGCCCGTGGTGGGGTGGGGGTTCGGGGTCTGGGGTCCCGAAGAGCGGGCGCGGAAGGCAGCGCAGCCTGGCCGGACAGGAGGTCGGGCCCAGCACTGTCCAGGGGCTGGAGGTCTAAGCCCGGTGCGGGGGAGCGCGGGTCAGGCGGTACCCGGCCCAGACCTCTACTGACCTCCCTTCACCCCAGGCGGGGTCTGTGCCTGCGCTTCCCACAGGCAGAGACCATGGAGCCCTTGTCCCCGGCCACTCTCGCTAACTTTGTTCTGTCCCCACATATGTTTCTACTCAGGGACCCCCTAACCCTTGGGGGCTGAAAGAGGGGCGGGCAGGCTGTTGGTGGGTGAGGGGCGGAAGTGGCAAGACCCAGAGCAACAGGAAATGACTTAGGGAAAGTCCCAACCGCAGCCCCCCAACCCCCTGCCTAAAAACACCCCAGCCTGCAGGGTGGGGGAGGGCTCATGGGGCCCCACTGACTGACTTCCCCTTGCAGAACCCTCTTGGCTCGGCGTCTCCTCCAGGGCTGCCAAACACCTCTGAAGAGCCATGTTCCAGGCCGCCGGAGCCGCCCAGACCACCCCTTCTCATGTAGGTGACCAGTCAGGTGGGGAGGGGTGAAGGGGACTGGAGCAGCTTGTTTGCTTGACACCTTCTGCCACCTCTTGAGTGCCCCTGGGATCTGGGCAGGGTCAGAGAGCTGACCCCTCTGACTGGCTCCTCTTCCCCAGGAAGCCAAAGGCAGCAGTGGCAGCAGCACGGTGCAGCGGTCGAAGGTAAGGTCCTGAGGGTGGGTGTGGGTGGAGGAGAGGGTCGGTGCTGAGCCGGCTTCCTGCTAAGTGTACTGTGCCCCCACTCCCCAGTCCTTTAGCTTGCGGGCTCAGGTGAAGGAGACCTGTGCAGCCTGCCAGAAGACTGTGTACCCTATGGAGCGACTGGTGGCAGACAAGCTCATTTTCCACAACTCTTGTTTCTGTTGCAAACACTGCCACGCCAAACTCAGGTGCGCCCTGCCCTGTTCCGGCCTGCCCACTTTCTCGCCCTCCCTACGCTGCCTTTCCGCCCTGACCCAGATGTTTCTGCTTCCTTCCACAGCCTGGGCAGTTACGCTGCAATGCACGGTGAATTTTACTGCAGACCTCACTTTCAGCAGCTGTTTAAGAGCAAAGGCAACTACGATGAGGGGTTTGGTCGTAAACAGCACAAGGAGCTCTGGGCCCACAAGGAAGTGGACTCAGGCACCAAGACAGCCTGAGACCCCTTTAACATCCGTTCCCTCCCAGCACAGGGCCTACAGCTGGGCAGGGGGAAGGAGGTTAACCTGGGCTTGGGGGAGCCGGGTGGGAAAGGCTTCCTCAGGTTCCAGGCATAAGGCTCTGCTCCACCATTCCTTATTTTTCCCATAGGAGGTTGGCACTGGGAACCAGAATTGGAATTTTCTCCATACTGCTTCCTTTAGCCCACCTCACCTCCCCCATGACTCCCTGGGAGGCCTACAAGCCCAGCTTCCCCATTTAGGTGCCTTTTCTCCAGCAAGGAGTCAGCATGCCCTCCTCAGGGTCCCAAGCTCCCTCACTGCCACCTGGGCCTTGTGTACCCCCTTGTCTCCCCATCTACCTCTGCCCCTTAGCCTGGTTATGAGCCACAGAGATTGGAAGAGGGAGAGTGCCATCTGCTGGGCCTCATAGATGCCACCTCGCTGGTGGGGGAAGGGCTGGGGAAGAGGCGAGATAGCCTGCAGCCTTCAGGGTCTGGGGGTCCCTTGTACCACAAAGCTAAAGCTCGTTAGAGCCTCAGCTGACAGGGTTGGCAATAGCTATCTATGCTCCCCCTCTGTTGTGCTGTTCTGACTGTTGTGATCAACCCTGTTTTAAAAATGTTTAAACAGATCTTGACTCTATTATGTGGCCGATGGGGTGCTTTGTGGCACTGATGCTGCAGGCTCATCACAGGGATGGGAACAGGAGGGAGCGGGCAGCCTATAATCCTCCTGGCCTTGAAGGGGCTGGGTGACAGTTGTCAGAGAAGTATTACCTAGAAAAACTGGTCTCTGCCACCTTGGGGTGTTAAGCTGTCGAACCTGAAATCCCACTGTGTACCCTTGTCCCAGAGAAGCCAGGCACACTCACTCGCAACTACACATTTTGTTTTTTGAGACAGGGTCTCACTGAGTACGTAGCCCTGATTGGCCTAGAACTCCGAGAGATCTGCCTGCCTCTGTTTCCAAAGTGCTGGGATTAAAGGCGTGCGTTATTCATGCCTGGCCTCAGTTCTTCAGGGCTAATTTACTACACTTGAGTAGAGTGGAATGCAAAACAGAATGTTTCTGATTTGGCCAAGACCGTCTGTCTGTCTTTCTGCTAGCGGAGCCCAGCTGTCTGGTTTACTCCTAGCCCTTTGCCCTAGAGCTTTGCAAGGAATGGTGGGAATCCACAGACTAGCGCACTAAGCCCTGTGGCTTCTACCTTTCCTCTCATTATTGTCATCTGCCTAGAGCTTCTTCTGTGAAGTGGGATGTCACAGCTACTGTGTCAGAACCTCCAGGGACAAACTTTGTGCCTCTGAGAGTTGATGCCCACTGAGGGATGACCGCTCACAGCATGGGAACAAGGCAAGTGTGACGATGCTCCTTCAGTGGAAGTCTGAGTTGTCCCGCCCCAGGCCCTAGTGTCCTGACTTCTGCAAACTGCCTATGGGACAGATGAACTGGTGAGCAAGAAGTCAAAGACTGCTAGGCAGCCCAGCCTTTGGTCTTGCTGATGGGTGAATCACTGGAGTATTCCTTCAGGTGGGCATTTGGGAAGCAGGCATGACAACGCCTTGGCTTTATGGGGACAAGGATGGTCTCTGGCTGCAGTAAAGAAACAGTGGCTGGGCGTGGTAGCACATGCTTTTCATACCAGCACCCAGGAGGCAGAGGCAGTTGGATCTCTGTACATTCAAGACCAGCCTGCTCTATATAATATAGAGTTCCAGGACAGCAGAGCTACATTGAGACCTTGCCTCTGACTGATGCTCTGTAAGAATGAGACAAAGGAAGCCCCTCCACCAGGAAGACTACAAAATGCCATGAATGGTCCTAGGAATTTAGCTATTGATATCTCCAGCTCAGATGGACGGCCAGTGAAGCACTGGGATAAGAGGGAAGGAGAGGAAGGAGGGGACCACCTGGTTTAGCAATGATGCTTGGCCAAGTCATACAGGATGCTTTAGGCAGCCATTTCAAGTTCTACTAAATGGCCTAAACCTGGTGTTAGGTATTGTACCCAACTCATCCCTGTAAAAATTTCCATCACCACCTTCAACCAAAAGCATGGTCACAGGACCCTTCTGATATAAATGATCCCTTTTATTGTAAGTAATGCACTGGCCTGGCTTTGCACTGCAAGCCCTCAGTCAAGATATAGTCAATAACTATGGCTGCAGGTTCTTCTGCACAATCCACAATTCAGACACAGACACAGAGCTGGGTGCTTGGGAGGGGCAGGAGGGTGGCAGCATGCACCTGACCCAGGCCTGGCCCTTCCACACGTGGTTGGTGAAGGCAGATAAACCCCATGGAATGAAGAACAAATGGTGGCATAGCGTCTTTGCATAGCAGACCAAAGGGCTGCTAGGAAACCGTCCTTCATAACCTTTGGGCCCAGGCCATCCTGGAGGCCCACAACTTCTCATTTGGATTTGTTAATAAGAAAAAATAAATTAATAGCTTGGTCCTGAGGATGCTGAACCAGCATGTCCACAGTTTTTGGCACAAAAAAGGGGGGGGGTCTTTTTTTCCTTTGGAGTGCAGGATTTGCTGGGTTACTTTTAAGTTCATTTTAGAAACATTCCCTATGAGGTAATAAGCTCCCCCAGGGGAGATGGGGGGCTCTGTGAGAGCCTGAACCTGTGACAGCAGAGTTGTCTCCTCTAACATCTTGTCAGCCCACCAAGCTTGATCTCCTCTGGGTTTGGGGTGTGGATATAGATAGGCTAAGGGGTGCTATACAGCCATCAGGATGGGGTCACAGAAAGGCCGAGCTGCCTTTGGCAGCTTTGGTCTAGAAGAAGGACCAGTCCCTACTTTGGGCAAAGGCTGAGGTGGAAGCAGGACTTTGCTCACTGGCTTCAGAGCAGTTAGGGAGTGGCCTGACAGACCCCCCAAAGGAAAGGAAGCAAAACAGAGGGGCCCAGTTGGCACCGTGCAACACACATCTCTGCAAAACCAGCTGCTTTCAATTTCTGTTCTCTCTTCAGGAGTCCATCTCCGGTAACAGTCTAGAATTGATATATATAAAACCATCAAATATGGATCTGAGATATAAATTAACAAGTACAAGGCCTCACATTACATGATGTGAAAAGGCTAAAAACAGCGATAGAAACTACATTCATAAAAGTGCATCGTCAACATACAACGAAGGCTTTGGCTTGTTCTGTGCCCATGGGGAAGTGGGCATGGCTGGCAAAGAGCTGCCTGGCACTAATCCCCAGCTCCCTGGAGATGCCCATTCCTGGGCACTGGCTTTTTTTTTTCTTCTTCTTTCCTTTAATGATAACTCCCAAGAAATTGGGGAGTTGGGAGGGAGGAGCTCTAGCAATAGGCACATTTGGAGGGGAAGAAAGGGGCTGGAAGAAAGGCCCAGCACCCGGCTGAGGTAAATATGGCCAACTCTAAGCTGTTGGAGATAACTCTTTCCCTAACCCCTGCTGGCATCCTCCCTGTGGGAGGAACAAGAAGGGAATGAGGCTGAGGACAAGTGGACAAGTCAGGCTAAGAAATACAGCTGGTGGTTTCGGACACGGTTGTGGCAGCACAAGGACTTTCTGTCCCATGGAGTGGGCTCAGGCCTGACGGGTTTGAGATGCAGACAGCCTGAGACAACCCCCTGCACTTTGCTGAGCTGCTCAGGGCCAGGTGCTCTGACTTGTCTATTTCTCTGCTCCAGTGAGGGAACAGAGTGCAGGCCGGGTGGAGGCCATCAGCTCTCCCATCCAGTCCAAGGCCTAAGCCCACATGGGTCTCCAGAGCTCAGAGGGCAAAGTCTCCAGTTTAAAAACTGGGAACAGCATTAAGAGTGACTCCAACTTGTAAAACAGAGAAAATTGCATTGACAAGACTGGGTCTCCCCAGGTTCTGGAGGCAGCTCCATTTCTCAGGCCCTGCTTATCCGGGTAGCTCCTCCTTCCCAGAATAAGGCAGCATAACATTTGCTTCACTCATCTTTGGTAAGACAGGACTGACAGCGCCCGCATACCTGGAAGCTCTTAGTGGGGCAGCCCAAACCGCTACCTTCTGTAGGCTGGGGGGGCTGGGCTTTACCTCAGGCTTGCGTGGGCTCATGCAGCCCAGATAGCTGGTGGTCTCCAAACGTTGGGAGAGAAACAAAATAACACTCTGAATGAAGTAACACTATTCATAACCTTGAGTAAGTCCTGTGCCCCAGTCCCTCTTGACTTCAGTGCTGTCTGCAGTGTTAGGACACATCTGAGGGCACGCAGGACCCATGGCAGTCTTGCATACTGTTCCCAGCCCTTCCCACCATACTGAGCTTAGGATGCTAAAGCTCTGGGTCTTACAGGCTGGAGCTCCCAGTCTTGATGTCAGAGCTATCCCATCCTGGCTTTGAGTCCCAGCGGCAGATGGGGCACAGACAAAAAATGGCTGGACCGACGTTCCACTGGTCCATAGCCTTGCCTGGAAGAAGCAGCAACTTCACTGAGCCTGACAGCAGCTCCTGGCCTGCTCAGCAGGTGGCAGCTGGCAGCAGCAGAGCCCTGAGAGCTCAGTACACTAGCTGTGCAAAGTGGTGTGTGAGCAGCTCCTCAGCTGAGGGTCTCTGACGAGCTTCCACAAATATGCGCCTCAGGAAGTCCCGGCCATGTTCTGAGATGTGAGAGGGCAGCTGAGGATTGGTAGGCTGGGTGGCAATCTTGAAAATGGCAGCCATAGCTTCATACTCTGCCCAAGGTGGTTTCTCTGTAAGCATCTCCACCACAGTACAGCCCAGGCTCCTGGAAGAGAGACCCTATGTCACCTGTCAGCCAGCTTCAGGCTCTCAGCCGCTCTATACACTGTGATGAAAGGAGGTATCTTTCTCAGATCAAAACTGAAGGACAATGAGCTAAGCTAAAGGTTGATAGGGTTGCAGATATATGCTGCATGCAAAGATGTCACTCGGATACTTACTGAGACTGTGAGCCTCCAAGATAATTCTATTAGTTTCCTGTTAGTGAAATTAGTTCCTATTTCCTTGATTTTTGAGTTTCAGGGCTGCTGTCTGCATTTCTTCCTAGCTGCATCTCTTTTGTGTGAGACTGAACCCAAGATTGTGTATATTCAGCACATTCGATATTAATAAGCAATAGCTTCCCCAAGACATTTGTTTGTGTTCCTTGGCTTCTGGTCCCAAATTTCTTGACTAAGTCACTCTAACCTGTGTACCCCCTGCCACGTCTCCCACTCCCCACTCTGACCTGCCTTTCTTTTATAGGGACCTCATCATTACCGCAGGCCCACCCAGATACATCAGCATAGTGCCTCACAGTTACATAAGACCTGCTGCCCTATAGTTACATTTATAGGTTTTGGCAGTTAGGATTTAGACACCTTTGGTGGATGACACATGATAACTTTCCAAGGACAGTTGTTCTTATAACTCTTGGGTTCTTTCTGAAGTCAGATATAAAGTTAAGCAACTCAAATGCAAGCCATTTGGGCACAAGAAGGGCCTGAGTTTGCTCGTTTAAAGACAAATCTAGGCTTTCAGAATAGATCCTGTATTCTCATTCTCTCTCTCTCTCTCTCTCTCTCTCTCTCTCTCTCCCTCTCCCTCTCCCTCTCCCTCTCCCTCTGTGTGTGTGTGTGTTGTGTTATGCACGTGAGCATGTCTATATTTGTATATGCAGAGGAAGGTTGCCTTTTGGTTAGACTGAGCGGTCAGAGAGCTCTCTGGATCCACCTGTCTGCATCCCAATGCTGGAGTTACAGGCATGCCTGGCTTTTATGTGGGACCTAGGGATTTTAACTTACGTCCTCATATTTTGTATAGCAAGTATTCTTACCCATCAAGCCATCCTCCCTAGCTCTAGAACCTACATTTTCTTTTTTCCTTTCTTTCCTTCCCTCCCTCTTTCCTTTCTGACATAGTCTCACGTTCCTGGTTGGCTTGGAACTCACAGAGATCTGAATGTCTCTGCCTCCCCAGTGCTGGGATTAAAGGGGTTAACCACTAGGTCAAATTTTAGTATATGTGCTGCCGAAGCGAGCACTAACCACTAGGTACAAACCTGCTTCTTAAAGAGGTCCATCAAACATGAGGGATTTTGACTCCTGTGGCTTAAGTCCTTAGCAATAACCCTTAGTTGTTTGGGATGAAAATTCATCCCTTTTGTCAATGTGCCCTGCATTTATCCCCTCACCCCGCACCCTGGGTGCACCAGCCAGCAAGAGTAGGTCCTCAGCTTCTCTTTCTCATACTGTCAAGCCCCCAAGTTCATGTCTGATTTAGAGATCCTTCAGCTCAGTCAGTCGGGGAGATAGATAGCATCAGTACTCACCACACATCTGCTTTTCTTCCATAGCCTTCGCCACTGATGACTTCAGGACTCATCCAGTAGGGGGTGCCAGTGACAGAGCGCATGCCTGTCCCTGACATGCAGATGGTCTGTAGGCGTTTGCTGGCCCCAAAATCCCCCAGCTTCACATTCCCAGCTGAATCTCGGAGGATATTGGCTCCTAAGGCACAAAAGGGCAGAGGCTACCAGTTTGTACCCTCTTATAGTTTCCTACTATCTCCCCTTCCAGGTGCCTGAAAACTGTGGGAAGGCCAGAGCCACCACTGACTGAGACCTGAGTTGCAGGAAGCCTCACAGTATAAGGATCAGCTCCATAGTCTAGATTTGCCTTTTGGACTATTTCCCCCATACTGCTTAACCAATTTGTATACTCATCTCCAATTAAGTAAGTAATTGGGATCCTAATTTTTCAGAAAGCTCAGAGCAGTTAGTAGTGATTGGTCTACTGGTAATGGAATGGTAGCCTTGAACCTAGGTCTCACTATGTAGCTTGTCAGATCTCAAACTCACTATGCTGACCAGCTGGCCTCAAAGTATACAGGGCTCTGCCTTGGATTAAAGGTTTACAGTACTATGCCTGGCTGAACCTAGGTCTTGATGCCTCACCACAGCTCTCTCTCTACTCACCCTTGATGTCCCGATGCACAATCATGTTGCTGTGCAGATATGACATGCCCTCCAGAATCTGCCGGGTGTACTTGCGGGTCACACTCTCTGTCAGAGCTCCATAGGCCTTCAACTGGTCTTTTACAGAGCCCTAATATAGCACAAGGAGTCAAAAGAGTCCCCTTATGAGAGGCTGCTTGTGAAAGGGGACACAGTTTTTCCAGCCCATTACTATAGTGAAGCAGGGATTCATTTGAGTCTCAATTGCATGTCATGAACACTTTGGTCAGGAGCTGTCAAGACAGCTTAGGGAAAAGCATCAACAGTCCTATCTCAAGCAAGTGGCAGCGGAAGGGATCCACTGTTCTAGGTGAAGGTTGTGCTTACTTGACATGGACCAGCCCTTCTGGATTTTCAAGTTAGATGGAACCTTGGCCATTTCTCATCTCACACTCTCTCTGTAGCTATAGGAAAGGCCCTTCTGACATCAAATCCTGCTATCACTACACATGGTTTCCCAGCTCATGCGATCAAACCCAGGTCAAGGGTGACTCACACCCATAGCCACTAGCCCAAGGTCAGGCACTCTTATGGGAATTTCACATGCTTCCAAGAGCGAGCACATACCCCTGGCATATACTCCATAAAGATGGTGAGGATCTTCTCAGCACGGTCCCGCAGACAGCCGTAGTACTGCACAATGCGCTCATGCTGCAAGTTCTTCAGCAACTGGATCTCACACTCCAGAGCACTCACCTCCTGGAGAGGGACCAGTGGTCACCCACCTAGGCACTCAGCGTCCAGTTCTGCCTACCCAGGGTCAGCTTAGCTTGTTTCACAGGGATCTGCTTTGGGAACTTCTGCTGGGGAACAGCAAACTCAACTGTCTAGCCCTTGGCCACAATGCTCAGTAGCCCTTGGGATGCAGTGCTCCTTACCCAGAGGAAGGAGGGAGGAGGGGCTATAGAAGCCTAGTTAAAGTAACGACTATATTTGCCTATTCAAACTGAGGTATAGACTATGTGACTCCTACTTCAAAAGAACAAATGAGTGAGTTTCACAGCTTCCTCCTGGGCAGAGGCACTGTCTGGGGAATGGGTGCAGAGTACCCTTTGGGGAAGTGGTCGTCACGTCTCAGTTTGGGTTCCTAGGGAATCTATCTAGCACAGAGGCAGTCCTCCCAGGGCTCCAGCCACTCTGGAACTAAGCCTTCACCCCTCAGCTAGAGCTAAGATGAACAGCAGGGGGCTTGAGAAGAACTTATGGGGAAGCAACTTGTACCACTTTAGGCCAGTACTCAGTAGGTGCTTTGGCTGGAGGTTAGTGCATGGGGAAGGCCATACCTTGCTTGTCTCAGGACTATCTGGGTCAAACTGGACCTGCTTAGAAGCAAGTTCACGTCCTGTGTCCACATCATAGCACAAGTAGACCCTGCCGAAGGCACCTTGACCCAGGAGTTTCCCCCGACGCCAATTGATGGGAGCACTGGGAGCTACGGAGAGCAGCAGGACAGCGTCAAAGCATGAACTTTCTGTATTTGGACCCAGTACCGCCCACCCCTTCCTTCTCTTGCAGGCCTAAGCCCTTGGTCAACAGGACCTTAAGGTCAGAGTCCTGACAAACAGAAGACTAATAAAATAGCATTCTGTGCTGATTAATCTTATTTTCAAAGCTCCCATGCATGTTGATCCCATGCATCATTATGATTTTTAGATAAGGCCTTGGTGGATAACACAGACTGGTCTTGAACTCACATATAATTCAAGCTGGTCTCAAACTTTAGATCTTTCTGAGTGCTAAGATTACAGGCATGTACCATCCCAGCACTTGGGAGGCAGAGGCAGGTGGATTTCTGAGTTCAAGGCCAGGCTGGTCTACAGAGTGAGTTCCAGGGCTATCGCCAGGGCTACACAGAGAAACTCTGTCTTGAAAAACAGAAACAAAACCAAAACAAAACAAAAAGAATATATTCTTTAGCTTTAACATGGGGAAACCAAAGACAAAGAAATGGCTCATCATATGGCCATAGGATCAGATCTAGATTCTAGAGTACGGTGTCTCTTCCAAAATTCTGTACAGAGTGGGAAGGATGCACCAGAGAAGTGTGCCACAGCTGAGCTCCTGCCCCTGCAGCTAGTCAGCACCCCACAGCCCCCTCCTAGTCAGGGACACTCCTCACATTTGGTTGGCACATTCCTTTCCTGCACAGTAAGGGCATTCTCGCTGTCTGCACTCCGTAGGCGCCCACGGGGGTCCAGGTATTGCAGAGCTACGCCCATGTTGTCGCCATTTGTGCTCAAGGAGCGACTTGAGGGCACCAGAGTGAATAGGTTGCCTTGATGCCGTCGTATTCTGGGAAATGTTCTTCTGCCTAAAAGGGTGTAAGAGTGAGGACAGAGCAAGTCAGAGCCTGGCTACAACCAGGTGTGAGAAGCAGAGGACAGTGACCACCAGCTCAGGCGCATCCTACCTGCCGCCCCCCCCCCCCCCCAATTCATGCCAGAAAGGCTGTCCTAGGCCCCTAAGATCAAGACAAAAGCAGAAATTTGGAAGTTGCTTGGTTCAAGAAGCCCTGAACACAGGGAAGGTTAGTCTATTTGTTGCTGCCACAGAAGATGACATTAAAGAGGGGGCACCCTGGAACATACACGTACTCAAAGGACACATTCCCAGTGGCAGCATTTTCATGGTCCTACACCCCCTCACTTCCCCCATATTTAGGTAGTTTTTTTTTTTTTTTTTTTTTTTTTGCCTAAAGCCTAGAGCACACTGCCCCAGGAATAAGAGAAAATGTAAAGGCTAGAGTAATTGGTTTCTTTTTCATCCACCCCTAAACTCTCCTTTTGTGGTGGCTTTTTCTAGGCAAAAGTTTGATCTTTGACCAGCCATCCAGCAGGGCCAGTGTAGAGCACTCACCATCACTGTAGTCTTTGTGATGCACAGACACGTGGTAGCGCCTGGGATAGGTTCCACCTTTTACTCCTTTATCATAGAGCTGGGTCTCCCGATCTGAGAAGACATGACAGTTAGTTACTAGACCCAGGGTAAATCAAAATGGATGACTCACATAAGCTCCTAAGCCTCCTGAGACTTTACAGTAGAATTTCCAAAAAAATTACTATATAGTTTTTGGCTTTCCCATTTAGAGGCATCTGTGGTTCCAATACTTACGTCCCCAGCCCCTGCAGTCATCTAGATTCTGTAGAACTCACCTGAGCATTCCTTTCTGTTGTCTGGGAAGCTCCGGGCTCGGGACATTTGTGATTTCCTGAAGGATGGGCTAGAAACAAAAGACTATGAAATAAACTTCAGTGCCTGTCTAGAGCAGCCCAGAGGGCAGAAGGAAGGACATCTGAAATGGTCCCCCCTTCCAAATGATGTTCAGAAAAAGGTGGAGAAAAGCAGCTCTACCAGGAACCTGGAGTCTGGTGCTCTCACACCACACTACAGTAGCCGGAGGCCAAAAATCAGGAGGGAAGCCTCCACCTACTCTACTGAGCTCTACCCTGGCCACTGCCCCTTTCCACTTTTGGCTTTTTTTTTTTTTCCTAATCTCTAATCTCTATAGTAGAAGAAGAGCTGCAAAAACCTAACCAAATCAAACCAGACCAAACCCCCATAACAAACCACCTCGGCCTAGGCAGTAATAATGAAAACACTGCAGTGTAAAGAATGCTTTGTTTGAAGTAAGGTTTCTCTATGTAGCCCTGGCTAATTCTGGAACTCACTCTTGTAGATCAGGCTGGCCTTGAACTCAGAGATCTGCCTACCTCTACCCTGAGTGCTGAGATTAGTGTGTGGCACCACTGCCTGGCAAAGAATGATTCCTTATTTTACAGAGTGAGCTTTTCCTCATTTAATCCTCATACGTCTGTAAGTTACAACAAATAATAAAAGTAATACAGGTACCAATTATTGAGTAGCTGCTTTGTTATTACTAGTTGGTAACCTACAGGTTAAATATAACACCTCTCTTGATATGCTCAAAGACAGCCAGGAAGAAAGACTTATTCTTAAGACCTCCTTTTGGACTACCATCTCATTTTAGAGATGGAGAAATTAATAACCAATAGGAAAGTGGGTAAATTAAGCTATCTTTTCCAACATCCAGTTAAATCTGAATGGACCTTTGACATGTCAAGTACCTTGTTTATGTGCATGTACTATGCAGATGTGGATGTGCATGTGAAGGCCAGAGACTAGTATCTGGTGTCTTTCCCAGTTCTCCTTATTTTTAGAGGCAAAGTTTCTCACTGAACCCTGAACTTTCAGATTCGGCTAGACTGGCTGGCTAGTGAGCCTCAGTTATCTTCCTGTCTCTACCTCCCCAGCAGTGGCTACACTTGTGCAGTGAGTACTGAACCCAGAGATTTCACCTGACATCTGGTAAACTGAATTCCCGCTCACATGCTTGTACTTGAAGTGCTTTACTACCCAAGCCATCTTCCTAGTCCTCCGAGTATCTTTTGAGGGATATTTGGAGGTCAGAAACTGTCCATCCTCTTTGATACCCCTACGTTTAGGACAGTCCAATCTAGATCTCTGTCCTGGCTGAGACCTTGCCTACCTCGTGGTAGCACCTCTTGCCATGCTTACTTGTGCCTTTTTGTTCCCTAATTGGAGAGCAAGCCCCAAAGAAATTAACACACTAATAACCACAGATTTATTCTGTGACATCTAGAGGACAGTGATAAGTCCACAAAATCAGCACTTTCATGGACAACTGATCACATAATTTAGAAGGACTCTATTCCTGTATCTGCTTCCTAGCCCCAGACCTATTCCCCAATCCCCAATCAATAGGTTCTTAGCATAAAGAGGTGATGGCCTACTCCAAAGACCCTTTCAAGCCAGGTTATGGCACAAAAGGAATTGGCATACGAAGACTGTGAGCTCCAGACCAACTATCTAGTGAGAACAGGTCTCAATAAAGCAAAATAACAAAACAAACCCTTGATACCACTAGGTGAACCACATAGCCATTGGCTATATAAAGCATACCACTGACTTCTACCAGTGTTAGAAGAAATATTTTACATCAAGAGATAAAAATTAAGCAATCTGGATATTCTGTTTTCTAATTAGCTTCTTATTCAATCAGAAACATTTGAAGAAAGAAAAAGACAATGGACAGACCAACCTATGTGTGAGAATCCCGTTTTTCTTTCAAATTTCAACAAATCATTGCTTCTCAATCCAAATCACAGTAACAAGGTTAAAAAGTAGGCAGAATATAGTATGTGTAAAGTCAAACCACATAAAGCACTGGGAACAACACAGCCAACAATAAGTGAACTGTTCTTCTAAAATATTACTAAGTTTATTTTACTGTGTTCCTAAACATTCTCAGAGTGTTGGGAAATTGAGGGGTTCTCTAGAAGCACACTGTTTTAATCCTGGACCCGTGGCTGTATCCAAGATATAGACTAGCCAATTCTACTCTTAAATCCATTCCAAAAACGCCTACTTATTAACCCAAACCACTACAACTCCTTACCTGTCTGCTGACCTGTCCAAGGATTGGCAGCTTCCTGACAAGGAATTTTCGGCACTGCTCAGGGGATCTAGCATCTGTAAGGTAAGCCACACAATGAAACCACAGTTTGACTCAAATCCCAGTCAGCTGACCCAGGGAGAGCTAGCATGTGGTTCTTTTGTCAAAATATGGAGGTGTCTTTGTTTCCCCATGTAGTGGAGGAAGAGTTACAGGGTACCATTCTCCCTTAGTTTGAAAGGCAAGCTTCTAAGATGAAGAAAAATGTTTGGCTGGCTTCCTCAGGACTCTGCCAATAGAGCAAAGTACTGTTTCTCTTGTTGGCACTTTCTTGGCCCATCAAAATTAGAGCCTGGCACTTGACATGGTATTGCCCTGCAATGGGTTTCCAGTGGAGTTTGGGTGGGACCTTAATGCTTCTGTTTATACTCTATAATTCACTGTTTATACAGATAAGCATTACCTCATTTCACAATGAACACTGCAAACCAAGAAAGGTGAGGAGACACATCCAAACTAAAAACATGGTTAGTGCACAGCTGGTGCCAGAAAAACAAAACACTCCCAGCTCCTGCTCTACAGCAGAGGTAAGAGGTGTCTACATAAATTAAAGTACTCTTCTAACTTATATGCAATAACGAAGGACCTTCAGAATAGATTTTTTTCCAACCAATCTTCTAAAAGCTTCATTTTTTTTCCCTCTCTCCCGGACATAGAAGTGGTAAAGATGGAACTGTAGCCTTCAAATTCAGAAAATGGTCACTACTCTATATCCATGGGGACTGGTTCCAGGATTCCTGCTGATATCACAGTCCCTTATATAAAGATATCATGTGTGTATGTGTATATGTACACACATATATATGCTCTAGACCCTTATCTAAGATAATATGGTATTTGTAGGTAAAACACACACACACACACTTCCTGTATACTTTACATTATCATGATTACTTACATATAATAATATAACATAAATGCTGTGGAAAGTTGTTAAATTGTATTGTTTAGGAGATGACAAAGAAAAGTCTGTACATGTTCAATACAGACAGATGGTCAGTAAAAAACCCAGGAAAGAAATCTGCAGTTAGGGGCTGGTGAGATGGCTCAGAGGTTAAGAACCCTGACTGTTCTTCCAGAGGTCCTGAGTTCAATTCCCAGCAACCACATGGTGGCTCACAACCATCCATAATAATGAGATCCAATGCCCTCTTCTGGCGTGTCTGAAGACAGCTACAGTGTACTTACATTAAATAGTAAATAAATCTTAAAAAAAAAATTAAAAAAAAAAGAAATCTGCAGCTAAAGGCTTATTGCTCTAAACTTAAAGTTACCTGGAAAGAAAGAGTTTTAAAAGGTTTCTCACATACTTTATAGCTTGAATAATTAAAGGTATAGGAATCTGCTTTCTGTAAAATCACACATGTACTAGTATTAAATTGTATGTGTGGCACTTGCACACAAGATATAGGAGCCCACTGAGCCTAGAAGAGATGCCAGCTACCTCAAAGATGGAGCATCAAGAAGTCTTAACTTCTATACCATCTGTCCAGCCCACCTCCAGCTACCCCAAAGATGGAGCATCAAGAAGTCTTAACTGCTATACCATCTGTCCAGCCCACCTCCCTTTTAAATATTTATTTTTATGCTTGTGTATGTGTCTGTGTCTGTGTGTAAGGGAATATGCAGTACCTACAAAGGTCAGAAGACAACATCAGATCCCTGCAGCTAGAACTACAGGCAGTTGTGAGCTGCCTGACATGGGTGTTGGGAATCAACCTCAATTCCTTGAGCCTTCTGTGGCTATTTTATCTATTAGAAATTTTCCCTTCTTAAGCCAAATCTCAGAAACTTATAACAACTTAACTCGCTGCAGTAAAGACAAGCTCACTGAAGGGCGGGGGTAAAGCAGAGTTCTTGCCCTTGCTCAGTTAACTGATCCAAAGTTTAATGTTTATTAAGTAAGCTATGTTAAAAATTTAGCCATCAAAATGGTTAAGCCATGTGATCACATTATGTTATAGAAGACTCCAACTTTGTAGACTGGAACAACAGAGTCAGACCAGTCTTGAGAAGGCCATGCTATGAGAGGGACTAATAATAAGGAACTGCAGGTAGCCTCTTGAATCTGAGAAACTCCTTGAATAACCTCTAGAAAAGAAAAATGGCTTCAGTCCTGCCAAGCACAAGGAGCTAAACTGTGCTAAGAGCCCCAAGCTTGAATAGGACCTTGAGTGTAGCCCTGTGAGACCACGAGGAAAAAAAAAACAGTTTAGTCATGTTTGGACTTCTAATCTAAAGATACTAAAATAATAAATGCTTTTTGTTTTAATACCAAATCTGTAACAAATTGTTATATAACTAACAATAGATAGGTAATACAGCTATTGGCAAAAGCATGTTATTTTACTAGTCCTACAATCTAATTTATAACCTGCTCCTCACCTTCATCAAGAAATAGAAAAACTAAAAGTAGCCAATGAAAAATATAATCTGTCAGGTCAGGACTGTTCATAGGTAAAACTAAAACACGTCAATGAAAAGTACACAGACAGAGCAGCACAGTGTTGCTTTGCAATCCACAGTGGGGTTATCATCAAGTGCTCACCTAACACTAGTGAGATTAAGAGGCTTAGATCTCATCTTTCAAAAGAACTGACCTTTGGCCCTTCAAAGGAATTAACCCATTTTGGGGGCAGAAATGGTTCTCAAAGCACTATGGGATGGGCATCAAATTCCTCAGATCTGTAATGGGATCACTGGGAGTCCCATCACAATCTTGGTCTGACACAAGTCATGGTACACCCTGATACCCCATCTCTACATCCTCATACTCACACACTGCTCGCTGGTCTCTGGGATGAATTCGCCTTCACTGTTGATGCTCGTATATGATCCCTGCCGGGCAATGTGCTGTTGTCGCTCAGGTACATAACCAGGGGGAGGAGAGCTTCGGCCAGGGTTCTGGGAACCTAGAGCACAGAACGAAGACCCTTTAACAACAGAGCTAAGATGTAGTACAGAGGAGCAGGGCCAGATAGAATACTGATCCCAAGAGGTCAGGGATGCAATTTAGATAGTCATGCAATTCAGCATGTTCAGCTTGAGGAAGCAAACACTATCCCTTCCTTAACAACTAACTTTCAGAGACAGAGCAGCACTAGAGCATATATAACTAAGAACTATGACACAGAACATGAATCAGAATGAATTCTGTGACAGTCTGTGTAAGCTGGATGTTAGTTAGCCAGCTTTAAAAATGTGCGTAGGACCCTGAGATGACTCAGCAGATAAGAGTACTTGTCAGTAAGCTAGAGTCCAACCTCCAGGATCTACATGATAGAAGCAGAGAGAAGACTCCTACAAATTGTCTTCTAACCCCCACACATGCTGTGGCATGCACTGTACATGTATGTATACACAAATGCAATAAATAAACATAATGAAAAATTTAATGTTCTTATATATTATTCATAATGTCAATTCTCTTGATAATGTCACTGTAGGTGCAATTTTTTGGTTTACATTACTGGGTTCTTAAATCTACCACCCCTCCAACCCTTACTCCACCCTAATTCCTTCCAACCCCCAAACACTAGGGAGGAGAGAAAGAAGGTTAGAGGGGAAAGGAGGTATAGACCTCTTTAGACTACTTCCTGCTGATTAAGGGAGCTGGGTTCTTTGGTCCCATCCCCCTCCAATCTCCATGGTCATCAGGCTATCCAACAAGCAATCGAGCAAAGCAGCAATAGCAACGCAGCAGCCGCACAAGCCAACAGCCACAGAGGGAGCAGCAGCTACCCTAGGCTCTCTTGGGGCTTTCCCATTTATACCCTCTCAAGAGTACCCAGAGTTCCAACACAAACTATCTGCAACTGGCAAAAACTGTGCCCTTCCTACAGCAGGGGACAACCATAGTTAATGGCTGTGGACAAAGAGCAGCCCCTATCCCAAACCTGGGATTAAAACAAAAACATTCATATAACCAACATTCTTACTACATGTTACATCTTTTTCTTTTTCCCTTTTGGGCACCAATGCCACATCTTCCTATCCTAGAAAGAACCTAGGAAAATGACCAGTTCAATTCTATACACATATAATTGGGAGATACACTGCAAGATCACAAGCCTCGAAACCCTAAATATTACCAAGCCCTGTGTGTGTGTGTGTGTGTGTGTGTGTGTGTGTGTGTGTGTGTGAGAGAGAGAGAGAGAGAGAGAGAGAGAGAGAGAGAGAGAGAGAGAGAGAGAGAAACTAGCTTGGCATAATGGCGTACTCTTATAATCCCAGGAATCGGGATAGAAGCAAGGAGACTAGTATAAACCACATACCAAGATTCTTAAAAGAACAACAAAAAAAGACCACAAACAAACAAACATACACAAAAACCCACGAGGGCTAGGGATGTATGTAGCTCAGTGAATGAAGTCCCCGGGTTTGATCCCCAACACTACACACTGCAAAACAAACAAGAAAAACTCAAACTAATAAAATATAACAATTATAACAAAATATTTCAATAAAACTAACAGCATCACTTCTCCTTAAAACCATTAGGTAAAAAATGGGTTACCTGAATGCAAGCACTAATAACACAATACATTCTAATAACTGGAGTAGCCACTAAGTGACAAATGGACCGATAGCAAATGTAGTATGGATACATTGGACAAAGGCATGACTCACATTCCAGGTATAATGGTGTGAGAGTTTATCATGAAACTTAAAGCACAATTTAAAACTTACTGTTGGACCTGGAGAAATGGCTCAGCAGTTAAGAATCCACACTACTCTTGCAGAAGATCAGAGATGGATTCTCAGCATCCCTGCTGGGTAGCTCACAAGTGCCTGTTACTCCAACACCAGGGGACTCTGATGCTTCTAGCCTCAGCTGGCACTGGCACACTCACACACACACACATCCATATAAATAAATGCAACACACCTTAAAACAAAGCAAGTCAGGCAGTGGCGTCTTATGTCTTTAATCCCAGCACTCAGGAGGCAGAGGCTGAGTTCAAGGTCAGCCGGGTCTGCAAAGTGAGTTCCAAGACAGCCAGGGCTACACAGAGAAATCTTGTCTTAAAAAATAAAACACTCCTGTGGGCACCGCTCACAGATCCTGATCAATTTCTGTAATAGACACTATGTAATTAGATTGGGGGAGGGCTCGGTTTGGTTTAACAGGCTGTCAGCCCAAACTGGCTATTAGAACATGGGTGTGGGCCTCCATCTCCCGGAAGCTGAAGTGTGCTGGTAGTATGCAGTGACAGTAAAGGCTTAGTCCCCACTTGAAATACTTCCAGCACCATGCCTGTGTGCTATTATAATTCTGGGTAAAATAGATTAGCCTTGAAATTGTTGTAGACAATGTTAGCTAGATGCTCTTGGGCCTGGACCTCTTTGTGGTATCTAAGCCAGGTTGGTTTCCCTGATTGGCTGGCACACAGGCCTAGGGCAGAAAAGCCTATCTAGAGTCTCCAGGCACCAGTGCTGTTTGGTCAGAGTTCCCTTCATTTTTTTTTTACTTCATGGATGTGCTCTGGACAATCCAGGTGAAGGAATTGTCCGGGTGCAATCAGGGGCTCTTAAGCACTGTGCCATCTCATCTTCCCAGCCCCCAAACTTAAATAGTCTTGTTCTCTTGAAAAAAAGAAAAGAAAAAGAAAAAGAAAACAAACAAAACCACAAAAACTCAGCCTGATTGTGGTATTGCAGCCCTTTAATCTCATGTTGTGAGTTCTAAGTTGGCCTGGTCTACTTAGTTACAGGCCAGCCATAGTGAGATCCTATCTCAAAAAAAGCTCTCTGAGTGGTGTCTTGGATAAGAATGGCTCCCATAGGCTCATATATTTGAGTGCTTGGTGCCTAGTTACTGGAACTGCTTTGGGAAGAACTCATGAGTGTGTCCTTGATGCAGGCATGTTGATGGCATGGCCCGCCCAGGTGTAGTCTCTCTCTGCCTCAAGCTTATAGGTCAGACGTAAGCTCCCAACTACTGCTCTAACACCATGCCTGCCTGCCACCTTGCTGCCACTATGATGGTCATGGACTCACACTCTGAAACTGTAAGCAAGTCCTCAAATGCTTCTTTTTATAAATTGCCTCTGTCATGATGTCTTTTCACAGCAATAGGAAAGTAATCAAGAAATTGTGTGCTTCCAATTTCTTTTCTTTTTCCTTTTGGTATTTTTGAAAGAGTTTCTCACTATGTAGCACTGGATGTCCTAGAACTCACTATGTAGACCAGTTTGGCCTCAAACTCAAGAGACCTGCTACTTCTGCCTCCCAAACTCTGGGATTAATGGTGTGTACCACCACACCCCATCCCCATTTCTTCATTTAAAATTTTCTGACTAAGCTAGATGTAGAGTTTATGGAACTGAGGTAGGAAGATCACTTGAGTTTGAAGCCAACCTAGACACAAGTATAAATTTAAAAAATTGAAAATGAAAATAGAGTCAGACCTTATGGCACCTAGGAAGTAGAGGCATTTCTGCTACATAATGAGTTCAAGGCCAGCCTGGGATATAAGAGACCATGAAATATAATAAAACAAACATAGATTCTAAATAGTTGACTGGTAGTGACTGAAACTATAAAAAGAAGTATAAATAAAAGGTCCTGTACATTAGTTTATCAGCTGAGTTCTTTTGAGCTTTGGCCCCCAACAATTTTTTGGGGGGAGGGATTTGGTTTTTTCAAGATAGGGTTTCTCTGTGTAGCCCTAGATGTCTCGGAGCTCACTCTGTAGACCAGGCTGGCCTCGAACTCAGAAATTCGCCTGCCTTTGCCTCCCAGAGTGCTGGGATTATAGGTGTGCGCCACCACTGCCCGGCAAGCCCCCAACATTTTGAGGCTGGGGTCCAAGAAAAATTACATGGATACACCTGGGCATATGTCCTGGGGCTCAGCTCCTCCAAGTACCTTCTCTAACTAGGTTTCTTTCTGTATCAGATAAGACCACGCTCTGAGTAAGGCTGGTAGCACATGCCCACAATCCCAGCACTCCCGAGGCTAAGCAGTATCAGCCAGGAGTGAGGGCATTCTGGCAGCGGCAAGAGGCTGCCTCTCCTTACCACTTCCTTCCACACTTCCTGGCTACTAACCTTAGGTTGTTGTCTTTATTTACGAGTTTCCTTTTTGTTGGACATTCATAATAATTACTTTATTTGATTTTCAACAATTTGCAAAAGACCTTTGACAAACATTCTCTGCTTAACTGCTAAATGGCAGGCACCCTGCAAGGTACTTTTGTTACTTAAGAAAAAAACAATCTTTAGACACTTCAAGAAAAATAATAACAAGGCCAGTGAGATGCTCAGCAGGCAAAGGTACAAGAAGCTTGCATCCAGCCTCACAGTAATGAGTTCAATCCTCAGACCCTACATGGTCTGAAGAGAGGACTGAGTCGACCATGTTGTCTTCAAATGTGCTCCCCTAGCTTCCTGAGAACAGTTATTCCGTCATGAAGAAAGCCAGAAACATAAGAATCCTTTTCTCTTTTATACCCTCTACCTCTCTCCTACAACCCAGAAATCCCCGACACCAGAAATGGCCAAGTGTCATCCCTTGACAAAGTATTTCACAGCAATTTAATTGGGTTTTCTGGGGTAGAACTCTGCAGGCAAGATGTTCTATGGAAATACCTAAGAGAACAAGTTTAGTAGCTGGAGGTGTGGGGAAGAACTTGACTCAATCTACCCTGGAAGATGTGACCAGCCATCCCAACTTCACTCTTTCCTGACAGAAACCAGTTTCAGAAGGAAAATTTAGGATACGTACTGTTTTAATTTCATACATAGCTCACTCAGCCTGCACTCCAGGACAGATAGATGACAAGTTCATCTATACTGTAAGAACTGCTGAAGAGTCTGGCTGAGATGCTTTTAAAACCCAGAGAAAGTATATTAAGCATAAACAAATGGGCCTCAAAAAAACTTTCTGAGTCAGGGAGGCTCCTCCTAAACCAAGAAGGACCAACAAAAGGAAGAAAAACACTTCCCAGCACTCTGGGAGGCAGAGGCAGGCAGATTTCTGAGTTCGAGGTCAGCCTGGTCTACAGAGTGAGCTCCAGGACAGCCAGGGCTATACAGAAAAACCCTGTCTTGAAAAATCCAAATCAAAAAAAAAAAAAAAAAATGCAATAGGCTACTGCTTGAAAAATGGTGGCAGGGTTTCACTATATAATTTGGGCTAGCCTGAAAGACCAGGCAAGGTGGCCTTGACTCAGAGATACACCTGTTTCTGCCTCTTGAGGGCTAGTATTAAAGGCACACACTACACCATGCCTAGGAAAAACAGGCTTTGCTTTTTGTTTGATAAGGCCGTATACTCCAGGCTAGATTTGAACACATCCTCTTGCTTCTATCTCCTGAGTGCTAGGATGACAGGAGTCTCACATTTGGTGCTTAAAGGATGGCTTCTAAAGAGATTAAATGATTCTCAGAGTTCTTCAAGAGACCAAGTTCTTCATTCTTCCACATGAAGTCAATTGCTCTAAAACATGGCTCAGTTGGTTGTACTGAAGACAGTGATTCTTGGAGCCATCTGTTGGGGGCTCAGGAGTCACCCCACAAACCACATGAAGACCAATCTCAGTCAGACAGGAATAGTTTATTAAACATACACACCAAGAAATTCTACAACCATAAGTCTCACTTAGGGCCCATCATCTTAAAGTTCATATGAACTGTTATGTCTAAAACAGCTTGAATCGGGGCTGACCACCAGGCAGCACTTCCTGCACCTGAGTATGAGCTCACTGTGGGTTTTGCAGTTTTAGCCTTTATAAACTGTCCCTAAGAAATGTTCCAAGTAGTAGTTTTCAGCTCCTGAAGTCAGAGCTATGTCCCTGTTTGACCAGTGTGTATTCAATAAACTATCCCTGTCTGATTGAGATTGGTGTTCATGTTGTTTGTGGGTTCAACTCTAGAAGCCCAATAGCATCAACCGAAGGACATAGTCTCAGATGAGAGGACTGAAATAATGCTATAATATTGTACTGAAATAGACAAAGAATTTTGTGTATTTCCTGTCTCAACCTCTCCATCCCAAAGTGAAAGTACCAGTTCTGAAGTCAGTACCTGAGCCATGGTATTGAAATTACCTGCAGACTGCAGGAGACAATTTATCTAGGTGTTTTAAAGCTCTATAGAAACTAAAGCTGCTCTGAGTATAAATTTAGGGATATTTTGCCATGAACTCACAGAACAATAAAATCAGATAAGATGCCAGGCAGTGGTGGCATACACCTTTAATCCCAGCACTCAGGAGGCAGAGGTACTTGGATCTCTAAGTTCAAGGCCAGTCTAGTCTACAAATTGAGTTCCAGCACAGCCAGGGCTGCATAGAGAAATAATAAATACTAAGATGACCTTGTGTGAACATAAGAATTTGCTTTTCTCACCCTCTCACTGGTTCCATAATCCAGATTTCTACATTAAATCTCTTCTTTCTGAAACAAGTTACGGCTTTTTTCTAGCACTTGAACCCAAGATGCTCTAGAATAAGAAGACACCATAATTTTACTTAGAACAAATGTTAAAAATGTCTCTTATAAGCAATAACTTAGAAGAAGAAAAAAGCCTCTTTCTTGTTGGTGATACTGACAATGGTCCAGAGCATTCCCTCCTCTACTGACTCTCCCTTGCTTTGGCAACTGGGATGAATCTAGCACACAAGGCCACTGCTGCAGACACAGGAGGGCCTAGGGTGGGGGTGGGGGTGGGGTAAGAGCAAAGGTTTTCTGGGCTTTTATTTCCAGCCAGAGACTTTCACTTTTTCCAATCCACACTGTGGCCTACAGAAAGCCAGCCTAGCTATCTGATGGGCTACACGCCAGGGGCTATTGTGCACAGGCCCACTGCCTGGAGCAGGAAAGGGAAGTCTCCCCAGACCAGGACTATCAGAGGAAGCAAATGGAAACAGCAGGAGGCGGCATGGCTGCTCCAGGGTATTTTCAGTTTTGTTTTTATCTTCATTTTAAAAACTGAGAGCCAATGAGAGGCACATCGACAACTGAGAACAAGTGAGAGAGGGCCAGGCCATGAGGACACTGAGCTGCGAGACCTGACAGTCACTTATTTACTAGCCACGACCAGGATGGACCCAGAAGGCGCAAAGCCCTGCCATCAAAGCACACCGAGTCACAGTCCTTGAGGGGACTCCCTGGGGGAGGGTAAGGGCAGCGGTTCCCATGGGACAGCCTTTACTGACACTCCAGGCTGACTGAGCTGCTCTAGCCACATCAAGAAGCCCAGGCTGGCATCACAGAATAGGCTATCCGAAGAGCTTCCTCTGAAGGCACTCTAAATGGAAGGAGAAGTCCAGGGTTTAAGCATGAGCTGTTAAAAATCTTCCCAGATTATGTTAGTCTGTTAGTGTCTTTAATCCAGAGAAGTCGAGCAGAAATAAACTGTCTCCTTCAACTATGAGTGATTCTTTTGCTTGTATTCTGACTTAGGGCTAAAGTGCAGCCTCTCACTCTCCCCAAAGAACCCTCATCAGGAAGCTGATGCAGTCAGGAAGTTGCCTCTGCAGGGAGTTCTAGGGCTTTGGGTCAGTGTTAATGTACAGGTCACTGCGAGTACAAAGAGATATTTCTAAATCCTTTTCTCTTTTAGGGGACAGATGAGATAGGAGAATAATCAAATCTTTTTTTCTTCTTCTTCTTCAATAGAAAATTGGAAGCAACATTTCCTGAACTGCTCACATGGGATAAGGCTGTGCAAAAATACCTCTCAATCTTTTTATCCCACAGACACCAGCAACAACCTATGTTCCAATTTTATTTATTTATTTGTTTGTTTGTTTATTTTTGGTTTTTTTGGATTTGGTTTTTTCGAGACAGGGTTTCTCTGTGTAGCCCTGGCTGTCCTGGAACTCACTCTGTAGACCAGGCTGTCCTCGAACTCAGAAATCCGCCTGCCTCTGCCTCCCAGAGTGCTGGGATTAGAGGTATGCGCCACCACCGCCTGGCCTATGTTCAATTTTAAAGCAGGTACTATCATCATGCACTTTACAATCTTACCTAGTGTCACAGAATGTACTGAGAGGAGAAGAAAACCTCTTCAGTGAAGGAAGGAGATCATTTTATTTTCTCAATATGTATTAGCAGAAACTACCTCAACTATCATGGTTTCTTGTCCCAGGACTAGAAGTTTATGCTATGCAGTGTTTTGACTTTCTGCTACCAGCTATTGCTATAGTTAAGATTCCAGCTTTTCCCCTTTTCCCTTCATCCAAATTCATCCTTCACTTGGAGGTAGAGTTTTCTTCTCCTTTTCACAGCACTATAGTTCTAGATTCCACAAAGCACCTCCCTGCTGAAGCTCACATATTTATGGCCTAATTGCCTCCCTACTCTTTTGCAGCTTATTCCTCTCTTTATTATTTGCTGAGATCTTTAAAGATATCCTGACACACTCTCTCTCTCTCTCTCTCTCTCTGATATGAAGCATGTGTGTGACTGTGTATGTTTGACTGTGTGTCTGTGTGTGTGACTGTGTGTGCAGGAGAGACTGTGTGTGTATGTGCGTTTGACTCTGTGTGTATGTGCATTTGACTCTGTGTGTGTGTGTGTGTGTGTGTGTGTGTGTGTAATGCCTCCCCTTTAAGCCACTAGCTTAAAAAGACCAACAGCGCCGGGCGATGGTGGCACATGCCTGTAATCCCATCACTCTGGGAAGCAGAGGCAGGCGGATTTCTGAGTTTGAGGCCAGCCTGGTCTACAGAGTTGAGTTCCAGGACAGCCAGGGCTACACAGTGAAACCCTATCTCGAAAAAACCAAATCAAAAAAAAAAAAAAAAAGGCTCAGGTATAGAGCACTGATTAGTGTAGCTAGAGTCTTGGGTTCAGTCCCTGTACTGGGAGTGGAAGGGAAGCTGGCATAACAGAGGCAAAGGCACTTAAGGAATTAGGATGTACTGCTATAAACACATTAGCTGTGGCTAGGCCATAGAGTGTCAGGGCACCACCCAGCAAACTATGGAGGAACAGTGCTTGAATTTCCACAGGCAGAGAGATAGAAAGAAGGCATTCATATAGGAAATCCCATCTGTCTCTCTAGTGATCTCTTCACAAGGCTTTTACTTCTTTGAGGTAAATTTCATTATCATGGAATTGTGTTGTTTTTTTGAGTCTCCTCGAACTGTAGCGTTTGACTGGAACTAATGACAGTTCTACGTCATTGTTCTTACTATTGTTCTTAGCCCTTCATGCTTTTGACTCTTGTTCTCTTCCCACCTCCTTTTACCTCTAGAAAGCTTACACTGGACAAGCTTATACAAAGCCTAGACATTTATGAATAAAAATGACAATTGTGACCTTTATCCTCAATACTCCCCCTCCCTTTATACTCCTTCTGGCTTTGACTTCCGCATATCTGAGCTGCAGACCACGGATGATGTGCCATGTTACAAATCAAAACCAGTGTTTCAGGTTTATGAGACATGCACTTACCAACTGAGCTCTACCTCCAGCCTGAGACCCATGCATCCCACTGTCTCAAAGGCATTTAAGATTCAGCACGACAGTGGCTACAGAGATGCCCCACAGTTAAGAACACTGACTGCTCTTCTAGAGGACCTGGGTTCTATTCCCAGCACCCACGTGGCAGCTCACAAATGTCTGTAGCACCAATTCAAACAGACATACATACGGCAAAAAAAAACTGAATAAAGTAAATAAATAAATCTTTAAAAAAAAAAACAAAATAAGGGGCTGGAGAGATGGCTCAGTGATTAAGAGCACTGACCGTTCTTCCAGAGGTCCCTAGTTCAAATCCCAACAACAACATGGTGGCTCATAACCATCTGTAATGGGATCTGACGCCCTCTTCTGGGGTGTCTGAAGACAGCTGCAGTGTGTTCATATACATAAAATAGATAAATAATTCTGAAAAAAATAAATAAATAAAATTCAACATGACAAAAATGTTAGGTCTGTCTCCCACCAGTACCCAAAACCAGATTCTCTTCTAGTAATTGCCTTAATGAACATGTTAGACATTTTCTTAGCTCCACAATTCAATAATTTAGCTCTTATCCTCAACACCTGAAAATTCAATCCAATGCCATAGTAGCATACCTTTTGGTATTAGAACATTTTGGTTTTAAAACATTTAAGAGTTTTATGTATAGCCGGGCGGTGGTGGCACATGCCTTTAATCCCAGTACTTGGGAGGCAGAGGCAGGCGGATTTCTGAGTTCAATGCCAGCCTGGTCTACAGAGTGAGTTTCAGGACACCCAGGGCTACACAGAGAAACCCTGTCTCAAAGAAAAACAAAACAAAACAAAACAAAAAAGAGTTTTATGTATGCAAGCTAAACTGCAGGGAAGAAACTATGTGACACCTTTACCTACCCCCTCAAAGAAGTATGGCATACAGTCAAAAAAAAAAAAAAACTTGCTAGAGAAAATCATCTTTTATTTACTGCCTTACATCACACAAGAGCCTTCAGCATAAAATCTAAAAGGTCTCAGGAAAGTTCCATTTTTATACTTCAATGTGACAGGCAAATGTGATTAGACAAAAAGGATATATCTACTACAACAGATGTGAGGGAACTCAGCAAGGCCTATTGAAATTCTTCTTGGCTTCAGTAAATGGGGTCTTCCCTAAAAGGTATAGTGTAGCACCAATGCTAGGATGAGGGTCTTCAGAACTTCTTTCAAAAAAAGTAGATCAGAGAATTTCTTTATAGCTATCTCTTACACAAAAGTTGAGATTAGGTTAGAGTAATATTTCTAAGTTTTATGACTAGTTTTCCAGGATAGGGTTCTCAACTACCCATGACCCACAGAGGAAAAGAGATTTTATGACCTGCACTGGGAAAAGAGTGGAGCAGGATACAGGACAAGAGGAAGTCTGAAACAGACTGCTTCTGAGACCCTCCCAACATCTTTCAATGCAAAGTATTTAGAAGTCAAAGAACCACGCTGGGTTCTTTTTAGGGATTCTGTGCCACAACAGAGCACCACAACTATCAACTAATAATGACAATTACAAATAAAGCTTGGGTATTGTCTTTTTAAATTTTTATTTTATTTTATATGTATGAGTGTTTTCTGCATTTATGTCTGTGAATCACGGGCATGCCTGGTGTCAAATCCCCAGGAACTGGAGTTTATGGACGGTTGTGAGTAATCATGTGGGTCCTCTGCTAGAGCAACAAGTTCTCTCTACTACTGAACCATCTTTCCAGACCCCCTATTCCTTTTCTAAAAATTCTTTTTTTCCCCTATGATATGGGTCTTTGCTTGAATATACATCTGTGTTCCCATGGAGACCAGAAAAGGGCACTGAATCCCCCTGTGTCTGGAGTTACAAGTAATTGTAAGCTGTCATGCGGGTACTGATAATTGAGCCAAGGTCCTCTGGAAGAGCAGCCAGAGCTTTTAACTGATGAACCATGTCCGTAGCCAAACGGACTTTATATTTTCAGATATAAAGTCAGAAATGTAGCTCAGTTGGGGGAGTAATTGCCAAGCATGCATAAAGTTCTGGGTTCTATTCTCAGCTCCAAATAAAGCAGGTATGGTGGTGCATGCCTGCAATCCCATAATCCCAGAACTAGAGAGGTAAAGGCAGAAGGATCTGAAGGTTAATAAGATGCATCCTCGGCTACACAATGAGTTTGAGGCTAGCCTGGGATACATGAGATCCTGTGTCTGTTTCATACACACATACTGGGGGAGGGGGGAGGGGGGAGGGGGGAAGGAGGGAAGGAGGGAGGGAGGGAGGGAAGGAGGGAGGGAGGGAGGGAGGGAAAGAAGGAGGGAGGGAAAGAGGGAGGGAGGGAAAGAGGGAGGGAGGGAGGGAGGGAGGGAGGGAGGGAGAGAGAGAGAGAGAGAGAGAGAGAGAGAGATCCTCACATATATAACCTCTGGAAAACTCACAGAAGCCCTAAAAGGATCTTAGGAACTCCCTTGGTTCCCCACACCACTCTGTGAAAAGTGCTGAAATGCCATGTTCTGTCAGTGTTATCTCAGATGGCTCAGGTCCATCTGTTCCTTGCCTTTACCGCTGGCACCAGACTAATCCAAGCATCGGACTTCTTCCACCCAGACCACCCACATTGGAATGTGTGATTCCCAGGACCCAGTCTACCCTTCCAGTCTGTTCTTCACACTTCAGCCAGAACGGTCTTTGACAATGCAAATCTGAATATGTCATCCTATCTTTTCATCATTACTTAAAAACCTAGTGACTTTTCACTGCGTTCAACAAGGATTAAAATGTGCCTTCATTACTGTCTGTTAGGGTCCTGCCCCCTCTCTTTGAGAAGGCCTGCTTTCTTTGCTCTGGTTCTTAGGACTCCAGACACTAGTACTTTCTTCAACAGTCCACATTCTCTCCAGCCTTAGTTCTCAACAAACAAAACATCTGTCCAAAGCCCTTGACCCCAAATCTTTGCACAGCTTCCGTATGTGCTTTAGATGGTAGCCTGGTGTTCTCCTGATCCCAAGATCAGGTCCTGCTCCTCCTTTACATATCATGCAGCACCACACAACCTCCTAGTCAGGTTCTAACTACGCACTGATCAGATTACGACAAGCAAACTTTTACATGTCTACATAGTCCAAGCCTATGTCTTGTTTGGTATGTAGGTTTCTGGCCCATGATGGACTTTTTTTTTTTTTGGTAATAAATGAACAAAGACATAGTTTGGTGGAAAAGATAACATGATTAGCATTCTAACAGAGAGGAATATATGGTGTAACATTTTTATGTGACTTCCAACCAACTTTACAAAAAAAAAAAAAATTCCCAGTTGCAGTCAGGGTTCTTAGAAGGTGGCCTTGAGATGCTTTCTTGACCTTCTCTATGCCTCTTCTAATGTATCAGCCTACCCAGACCTGAAAGACACAACATTCTCCAAAGCTCACCCTAAAAGTCTTCTCTCTTCAATGCCTATGGGAATCCTCCAGAAGCTCGTTAGGTCCAGCTCCTCCACAGAATGCACTTTCCATGTTACTCTGGTAGAAATCAATACCTATTAGGCTAGCATGGATGAACCTGGGTATGCTAAGGTAGTGCATGCCTATAATCCCCACCACTCGGGAGGTACAGGTAGGAGGATCAAATGTGTAGGAGCACTTGGGCTGTTTGCGACTTCAAGGTTTTTGTTGTTGCTTTTGTTTTTGTCCAATCAGGGTTTCTCTGTGTAGTCTGACTACCCTGGGACTCAAACTCGAGACTCAGCTGGCCTCAGACTCAGGGGGATCCACTTGCCTTTGCCTCTAACTCTGCCTCCAAAGTGCTGGGATTAAAGTCACGGTAGTACCATCACCACCCAGATTTGGTTTTATCTTTTAAAAGTCCAAGTCCATAGTACCTTAGACACACATGGTGTATTTTGGAGCCCTCCACGTTCTTCTGTAATGATGCCTAAGAGGTGCTCTTTCCCGCACCTGGAATGCTAGTCTTAACTCTTCCTTTGTGCATCAGTTCTGATGCTATCATTATTGTAGAAGTTTCTATTCTAGGGAGAACCTGTGTTCCTATCACCCTTGACTTCCCAGAGGCTCCATGGTCCTGTTCATTCCAGCCCAACACAGTGCTCACTGAACAACAGAAGCAAGGCTCTGGGTATGCTGAGGTATGGGCACCCATTTTCCAGATAAACCGAAACAATATAAAAAATTAAAATATTTAACATGTCTACTCAAGGAAATGATTTCCATAAATGGTTTTCTACAACATGGTAAAGGACCTCTGTGGCCCAGCAGTTAGCCCTTGCCTCCATACAGGAATCACACGTTCATGTTTAGGGGCAGAAAACCCAATTACTGCCCTGTGTCAGTTTTCAGCAATTACAAAGAATGATGCTGTCCATCCTTCCTCTTCTATTTCTACAAAGACTTTGGCAAAGTTTTCCTCTGCTTCTCCACTTTCTCCCATTATGATGGACTGACAACACCTGAAACCCACCCATTATTCACTAACTTTATGGTTCTATGTGAAAGAACAGGAGAAATAGGTAACACTATGTTGCCAACTTTACCCAAATTGGCTTGAAACTCACAATTCTCCTGTTTCAACTCTGTGAGTGGCTGACACATGCTTGGCACCATGCTTGCAGGTGGGCTCACTGTGGGCAGAATGTATAAGCTCCATTTCAGTTTCCTAACAATGTAAAGAAAACCTCCAATCCTCAGAGATCTTTTTTGCTTATTCAGATTTGCAATGTTGTTGATTTTGTGAGAATTTATTCATCTATGTTTTTTTTTTTTTTTTTTTTTTTGAGACAGGGTTTCTCTGTATAGCCCTGGCTGTCCTGGAACTCATTCTGTAGACCAGGCTGGCCTTGAACGCAGAAATCTGCCTGCCTCTGCCTCCCAGAGTGCTGGGATTACAGGCGTGCGCCACCACCTCCCAGCAGTTTAAATTTCTTAAATCACAAGTTTGTTGTTTCTATGTATTTCTTGTCCAATATTCATCATCTGTGATTATTTTTCATTCTTTTCGGTTTTGCTTGTCTTATTACTTTCTCCAGTATCTTTTTTTGTTTTGTTTTTGTTTTTGTTTTTTTTTTTTTGAGGGGAAAGTCTTATTTTTTTTTTTAATTCTTTAAGATTTATTTATTTTATGTGTGGGAGTACACTGTCAATATTCAGACACACCAGAAGAGGACATTGAATCCCATTACAGATGGCTGTGAGTCACCATGAAATGGTTGCTCAGAATTGAACTCAGGTCCTCTGGAAGAGCAGTCGGTGCTCTTACCCGCTGAGACATCTCTCCATCCTGAGGGAAAGGTCTTATATCGTACAAGCTGGCTTCAAACTTACTATTTGGCCAAGGGTGGCATTCAATTCCTGATACCAAGCCTCTAAAATGCTAGCATTATACAAACATACACTCCAACATCCAGGTCCTTCTCCAATAAGTTTTAAGTATTGCTTTCTTTTTCTTGATAAGATGTAATATATTTTGTAGCTGGGAGTATGGCTCGGTGTGTAGAACAATTGCCTAGCATGCCCAAGGTTCAAATCACATCACTGCTTAAAAATAAAAAACCCAAACCCAAACACTTACATACACACAAAATCCACATACCACATACAAACCAAATATTTTGTGTCAAAACACACATGGGATTTGAAAAGGTATTGCTTTCTTATATCATTTTATTTTGAATTTTATGTTTTGAGACAGAATCCAAAAGTCTAGGTTGGCTTTGAACATCTGATGTAGATGAGGAAGCCCTGAACTCTTATCTTCCCACCTCAGTCACCCATGGTGCATTGATACCCAAATTAGCTTAGCTTTGGTTTATATTTTCAAACAGGGTTGGTTCCATGTTGTCTGCATGTGTCACAATGCCGTCTTCCCTATGGTTTCTATTTTTACTAAATTATAGTTAAAACAGGATTTTCTTTGTGGGAAGTTCTCTCTCTCTCTCTCTCTCTCTCTCTGTTAGTGTGTATGGCTTTTTTGTTCATTTGTTTTGAGACAGTGTCACTATGTAAGCCCTGACTGGCCTAGAATTCTATGCAGATGAGGCTGACCTCAAACTTACAGGGATCCACCTGCCTCTGCTCTTGAGTCCTGGGGTTAAAGGTTTGCACGTGTGACACCACGCTCAGACATTTGTTTTTTTTTTTTTTTTCGGACAGGGTCTGCCGTGGCTTAGCTGGTCTGACACTCACAACATAGAACAGGCTGGCTTTACACTCTGGGCATTCCTTTTATTTCTGCCTCCTGAGTGCTGAGTCCGCAAGCCACACTACCATACCCACATTTGGGAGCTTACTTTTAATACCCTACTACAAAGGCAATGTTTTTCTTGGGGGGTAAAAAGTCTCTTTTCTATAGTTTCTAAATACAACCAATAACTAATGTCTTAAAATTATTAGCTCCCAAAGAGTCTTTAATTAACAAATTGATTTTTGAGCTTCATTAAAATTTCTAAAATATTGGATGTGGTAGCTCATGCTTGTAATCCCAGCACTGAGGGAGAAAGGCAAAGGGATTATAAATTCTAGGGCAAGCCAAGCCACATCCTGAGTTTCAGAGAAGCTAGAGCGAGACCCTGTCTTTAAAAAAAAAAAAAAAGACTCCAGTAAAGAGGCCAAGTTGGAGAGTTAGAAAGATAGCTCAGGAGTTACGAGTACTTGCTACTCTTGCTGAGGACGGGGATTACGTTCCTATTAACCACATGGCAGTTCACAACCGTCTGCAACTCTATTTCTAGAAAACTCAATGCCTTTTTCTAGCTTCTAAGGACATTTGGCACCCACATGGTGTACATACATTCAGAAGCACACATATATATATTTTTTAAAAAGCGAAGTTGCTATTATTTCTCAGGTTCCAGACAATCAGTTTTTTAGGATATTCTACACAGGGTCTTCTGAGATCTTGCCTCTTTCTCTTCAACTTGCTTATGAAAACATACCCATTAATTACTTAAAAATCTGAAATTCATTTACATTTAAACATGCAGCTAGAAACATTAAATATGAGTGCCTGAGTTCCAGAAATTACTCAGTGAGGCAATGCCAGTGTCTCAGCAATTCATTTGTTTTTGTTACTTTCTTGGGAAGAACATCACTCACAGACAGGTTCAGAAGCAGACAAAGTTGACACCTCCCAGACTCAGCTCAGGATCTGCACAGAGCAGCTAAGTTTGACAAAATTCTGTCTTGTGTGAAGAGGAAAACTTGGCTTCCTGTGGCAGCAGCAGGTCTCAGATCATCAGGGCAGTAAGCACATGCAAATGTTTGATAAAGTCATATTTCTTTTAATTTTTTTGTTTTGTTTTGTTTTTTGAGACAGTGTGTGTAACCCTGGCTATCCTGGAACTCATTCTGTAAATCAGGCTGGCCTCAAACTCAGAAATCTGCCCGGGCGGTGGTGGCGCACACCTTTAATCCCAGCACTTGGGAGGCAGAGGCAGGCCGATTTCTGAGTTCGAGGCCAGCCTGCTCTACAGAGTGAGTTCCAGGACAGCCAGGGCTACACAGAGAAACCCTGTCCCGAAAAACACCAAACTAAAACAAAACAAAAAACAAAACAAAAAAAAAAACAAAACAAAACAAACCCAAAACAAACAAACAAAAAACCTCAAACTCAGAATTCTGCCTGCCTCTGCCTCCAAAGTCACTGCCCAGCTCTTTTAGATTTTTAAAAAGACTTGTTTATATATATTTACATATAGGTGTACATGTGAGTGTAGATGACCACCAAAGCCTGCAAAGAGTATTGGATCCCCTGGAGCTGGAGTGATAGGCAGTTTAGAGCCACTTGCCATGGGTGCCAGGAACTGAACTTTGGTCCTCCTCTAAGCCACTGAGCCATCTCTCCAGTCTTCAGATTTCTATTTTGACAAAAATACTACAGTTCAAAAATGGGCTTTTCCTCAAATCCTTTGCTGGCTAGTTTTATGTTAACTTGACACAAGCTAAGAGTCACCTGAGAGGAGGAAACCTCAACTGAGAAAATGCCTCCATTAAGACGGGGCTGAAGGCAAGCTACGGGAGGGCCAGCCCATTGTGGGTGGCCTGGTGGTCCAGAGTACAGTAAGAGAGCAGCACTTTTCTACAGCTTCTGCATCAGTCCCTGCTTCCAGGTTCTTGCCCTGTTTGAGTTCCTGCCATGACTGCCTTCAGTGACCAACTATGATTTAAAAAGTTAAGAAAAATCCTCTCCTCCTCAACTTTTGATCATTGTGTAACCCTAACTAAGAGAGACCTTGAGAAATATCCAGAGGAACACTGTGTTATCTGTTATATAATGCAGAAGTCTGATTTGGAATTCTTTCCTTGGGAGGTCTAGCAGCAACTGTGTAACTTCTGTTCTACCCAGTTATATATACTCTGTTAATGCTCTGAGTTTCCAGGATAACTAAGCTGACTGGTCAGCATCTTCCATGTAGTACAAAGATTTCTCAGGAATAAGCAAGAAGTCTGTGTTCAAAACTAGTATGCAGACCTGACCTCTAACTTGACAGGTCCCTTGTAAGTCTTCAAACAAATGTCTGAGATCGCTTTTTCAAGGACATTTAAAACAAATTTAATCATGCCATCCTTTTATTATATTCTAAGATCCTCAAGAGTCTGGGTCATTTCATGTCCCCTCTACCCCAAATAAAAACATACGAGCACTACTTTGCATAGTGATAGTCAATGAGCATTTGATGATTGTTTAATAGTTGAACATTTTAATTATGAACACATCAAATTTACAAGGACAGTGAAGAAGAAACTTACTGACAGATAGGTGCCTGCTTCTAGGCTCAGGAGCTTGGTAGATGGTATTTATATCCCCTGCAGATTGGGAAGGCTTGATCCGGACCTGCCTGGACACTCCAGAGTGGGGAGAAGAACTAGTCTGTAAGAGAGGAGGCAAAAGTGTGAGCTACATTTTTAAGTAATCAGGTCTATGAAAGATCTTTATCTTTCCTTAGGACTCCTCACACTCCTCAGGCACCTTTTACTACATGAGCTACCAGGTTTTTCACAAATCTCAATCCTCATCTGTCTTGGCAACTCACTATCCTTTATGTATTTTCACAGCTTTAGTGATATATAAGCACTAAAATCTGCTGCCCCAATTCAAGGGGTGATGACCCAGATACAGAAATCAGGCACCCATGTAATAATCTACCAAACAGGAAAGAACTGTAAATACTTTCTCATAAAATTATTTATCAAGAGGATGAAGAGGCAGCTCATCAGTTAAGAGCACCTGCTGCTTTTACAGAGGACCCAGGTTTAGCTCCCTACCTATGTGGCAGTTCAACACTATCTAACTCCAGTTCCAGGGAACTCAACACCCTCTCTGGCCTCCTGCATTCATCATTAATTGTGCTAGCTTAGTCAAGACACCAGGCAAGAAATTAAAACACTGCAAAAACTTAAAACTGAGTATTGAGGATGAACAAGTAATACCAGGACATAATTTAAAAAAAAAAAAAAAAGGAGCATTATCAAGAGTAAAAATAGGAGCTAAAGTTTGGGCTAAAGTTTTTTGCTTGCTTCTCTGTATCTCTTCTACCTCCCAACAGGGGAGAAAAGTACCACATAAACAATGTCTATATCCTGTCCTTCAGGAAAAAGGCTTCCCGCTTCCAGGGGCAAGTTCAGCTGCCAAGCAGCCTTCTTCAGCCTTCCCATGCCAGACTTTATCACATGTAGGGTTGTCTTGACAAACCGTCTTGCTTTAACAGGAAGTCAGAACCAAGGGGAAGTGAATGTTCTTGCTGAAGCCTCCGATGTGCAATAGCTCTCTGCTGAGAGTCAGAAAGGAAAAAACAGCCCAAACCACACATACTGGGGGAAAAGGGCAAGGAGGGGCCCCACAGCCCTGCAGTTAGGGAAAGAGCTATATGATGATGAGTATGCAAGATCCTCTGCTTAGACACAAAACCTTTCACATAGTGGGGATTGACTCAATCTTGGCAGCATGGATTTAAAATGTATCAAAGAACATATACTCTAACCTTCAGTGTTAAAAATCTATAAACTGGGGGGTAGGAGGGGCTGGAGAGAGAGTTCAGAAAAACACTAGCTGCTCTTCCAGGGAACTTAGGTTTGATTCCCAGCACCAATATGACCGCTCACAACTATATATAACTTCAATTCCAGAGGATCCAACACCCTTTTCTGGCCTCTATGAACATCAGGCACACATGCAGTGCAGGCAAAACACCAATACATAATTGGGCTTAGTCTCCAGCACTGAGTAAAACTAGCCATGGTGATGCATACCTATAACTCCAGCACTCTGGAGGTGGAGGTGGAGGAAGGCGGATCAAGAAGTACTAGTTCATCCTTAGCTAAATGGTGAATTCAAAATAAGCTTGGGCTAGAGACTGCCTCAAAACAAACAATTATTTAAATACACACTAACAAAGGCTGGATGAGGCATCTGCAGAAAATGGAGATTCACAGAATAGAAATAAAAGGATCAACATTTATGAGTGACAGGAAATGAAGACCAAAGATACAGCATGCTGAACAGTACACTTCAGTGTGATCTCTGGTGCCAGTCTATGAACTAGCAGCACACTGGCAACCAGTAATGCACAGTAATTCTGGAAACACTTCACAGCAATTTGGCAGAGTAACTTTACATTGACTGAACATAACAACTGAAAACTATGGGCTTATAGTTTATAAGTGTTCATTTTTTCTTTTGTGTTTTCACGGATGCGGATTAAATGCAGGACTAGGGCTTTGCACTTATTAGGCAAGCATTCTTCCACTGATCTGGCTCCAACCACAGTCTATCTACTTTATATTTTATATTTCAATCTTCTTTTCTTTCTTTTTTGAGACAGGGTCTCTCTACTATATATATAGCTCTAGTTACTTGTTCTGGAACTTACTATGTAGACCAGGCTAACTCTGAGCTACCAGAGAGATAGTCCTGCTTCTTCTGTCTCCTGAGTGCTGTGATTAAAGGTGTATATCACCAACCCCAGCCCTATTTCACTTTTCAAATTAAAAAATAAATAATGAAAAATTAGACATTAAAAGGACAAAAATGGTATTTCATGTGCATGTGTACATACATGTAAATGACATGAATTAATGATGGGTATATTTCCTTTATCTCCACCTTTTAAAACAATTGCTTACTTAAAAATAACTATTTATGTATTTATTTATTTCTATCTGTGCATGTATAGAGCTCAGAGGATAGCTTATGAGAGTCAGTTCTCTCCTTCCACCATGTAGGCTCCAGAGATGGAACTCAGGTCATGAAAGTTGGCAGATAAGTGCCTGACTTCCTAAGTCATCTCATTTTTATTTCTATTTATTTATTTATTTATTTATTTATTTATTTATTGGAGGCAGAGTCTCATCATGTTGCCCTGGCTGGCCTTTTTTTAAACTAGACATTTGCTTTATTTACATTTCAAATCGTATCCCCTTTCCGCATCACTCCTCTAAAAATCCCCTCTCCCATCCCCGTCCCCCTGCTCATTCCCCTTCCCCCAATTTCCTGACTTGCATTCCTCTATTCTGGGTAATTGAGCCTTCACACCACCAATGGTCTCTCCTCTCAATGATATCTGAAATGGTCATCTTCTGCTACATATGTAGCTGGAGCATGGGTCCCTCCATGTGTACTCTTTGGTTGGTGGTTTAGTCCCTGGGAGCTCTGGGGGTACTGGTTGGTTCATATTATTATTTCTCCTGCAGGGCTGCAAACCTCTTCAGCTCCTTGGGTCCTTTCTCTAGCTGCTCCATTGGGGACCCTATGCTCATTCTATTGGTTGGTTGTGAGCCATGGGTATTTTGATCCACTTTCCAATAAAGACCAAAGTTTCCACACTTTGCTCTTCCTTTTTCTTGAGCTTCATGTGGTCTGTGAGTTGTATCTTGGGTATTCTGAGCTTTTGGGCTAATATCCACTTATTGGTGAGTGTGTACTATGTGTGTTCTTTTGTGATTGGGTTCTCTCACTCAGGATATTTTCTAGCTCCATCCAATTGCCTTAGGATTTCATGAATTCATTGTTTTTAATAGCTGAGTAGTACTCTTGTGTAAATGTACCACATTTTCTGTATCCATTCCTCTGTTGAGGGACATTTGGGTTCTTTCCAGATTCTGGTTATTATAAATAAGGCTACTATGAACATAGTGGAGCATGTGTCCTTATTACATGTTGGAGCATCTTCTGGGTATATATATATGCCCAGGAGTGGTATAGCTGGGTCCTCAGGTAGTACTATGTCCAATTTTCTGAGGAACCGCCAAACTGATTTCCAGAGTAGTTTTACCAGCTTGCAATCTGGCTGACCTTTTTTTATTTTTAAATTTTATTCTGTGTGTACATGTATGTGTGACATATATGCCAGAGCATGTATGCATGTATACGAAGACAACTTCTGGTAGCTGCTTTTCTTTCCACTATGTGGGTCCTCAGAATAGAGCTCAGATTGTTAGGCTTGTAGCAAGAGTCTTTACCTACTGAGAGACTTGTCATCCCATCTTTATTTCTATTGTTGTTTTTATTATTATTATTATTATTACACTATATATTATTATTACACTATATATATTATTATTATTATTATTATTATTACTACACTATGTGGGTCCTGAGAATAGAACTCAGATTGTTAGGCTTGTAGCAAGAGTCTTTACCTACTGATAGACTTGTCATCCCATCTTTATTTCTATTGTTGTTGTTGTTATTATTATTATTATTATTACACTATGTGGGTCCTGAGAATAGAACTCAGATTGTTAGGCTTGTAGCAAGAGTCTTTACCTACTGAGAGACTTGTCACCCATCTTTATTTCTATTATTACTATTACTATTATTATTATTATTGCTTTTGAGAAAGGGTCTCACTGCTGGTGGCCCTCAAATCATAAAAATCTGCCTGCCTCTGCCTCCCAAGTGTTGTGGTTAAAGGCATTCCCCACCATACCTAACTTCCACTGTTTTGTTAAATGTAAGTATTAATGCTAAAAATAGAAGCAGCATTTGCCAATAGTAACTCACCAAAAAATTTATGTAACTATGATATATCTTGTCAAGAAAATTATGTGTCATTGTAAATTATAATTATGAAGACTAAATACCGGCATAATGTTCATGACAATATTAAGTAAAAGCGTAACTTAAGAGACTTGCAGAAATAGCACTGAAAACATTTATATAAAGTATGTACACATAAGTTAGAAATTCAATAGGTATGTGCAGAAATAAACCAAAAAATGTATTATGGCAAGGACTATGTACAACTGCTTTGCTTTTTAAAATGTGCAACTTTAAATCAGTGGTTCTCAACTTTCCTAATGTTTTGACACCTTAATACAGTTTCTCATGTTGTGGTGATCCCTCCAACCACAAAATTACTTTCATTGCTACTGTTATGAATCATAATGTAAACATCTGTGTTTTCCAGTAGTCTTAGGTGACCCTTGAAAAAGAGTTGTTTGACTCCTAAAGGAGTTGTGACCTACACGTTGAGAATCACTGCTTTAAATTATAGACCTGAGACATTTATATAGCATTTGTCCTATGCAAGACCATGAGTGTCAGAACTCAGATGGTCAGTCATCTTTTAAATAATTCTGTACCACAGCTATATCTGTGTATATGTGTCTGTGTACCTCTTGGCAACTGGGATATGGATGTAAATAACTACTAGCCATCTTTAACTTCTCATCGGGATCAGGGGAGTACAGGCATCACAATCAGTCAGAGGTGTTAGTTCTCAGGCAGTAATTCTACTAAATTGACAATGCAGCCTCTTTTATAAGAAAGGGAGGTTTGTTAAAATGATCAACTTTTGCTAAGAATTTGTGCTGGCTGATCTTACATCAACACAAGAGTCATCTGAATGGAGGGAACCTCAATTAAGAAAATGCCTCCATAAGATTCAGCTGTAAGGCATTCTCTCTCTCTCTCTCTCTCTCTCTCTCTCTCTCTCTCTCTCTCTCTCTCTCAGGTATTTCATGACAGGGTTTCTCTGTATAACAGAGCCCTGGCTGTCCTGGATTCCCTTTGTAGACCAAGGGGATAGCCTTGAACTCTCACAGATTCATCTGCCTCAACCCCCACCCCCACCTTGCCACCCCCAGTGCTGGGATCAAAGTCATGAGCCACTATGCCTGGTCCCATAAGGCATTTTCTTAATTAGTGATTAATGAGGGAGGGCCTAATTTATTGTGGTTGGTGCTATCCTTGGACTGGTGGTCGTGGGTTCTATAAGAATGCAGGCTGGGTAAGTTGTGGGGAGAAAGCCAGTAAGCAGCATCCTTCCATGGACTCTGCATCAGCTCCTGCCTCCAGGTTCCTTCCCTGTGTGAGTTCCTAACTTGACTTCCTCTGATGATGAACAGTGAAATGGAAGTGTAAGCAAAGCCTTTCCTCTCTACCTTGTGCTTTGGACACAGGGTTTATTGCAGAATTGGAAATCCTAACTAAGACAGAGTTTCAAAAACACTCTTTGTGTATTATTTAGAGAAAGGATGAGAGAGTGTCTCAAAACAATAATACAGCTCCTATTCTTAGAGACTTTATAGTACTGTGTGATATAATTTACAAATATGCAACGAGAAGACAATTACTAACCGAAATATGAACTAGTATGAAAACCACATCCAAACTGAAGAAATAAAATAATAACCAACAATGCTGATACACTGTAGCAGATAAAATCAAACTGGCTGCTAAACAAACAAACAAACAAACAAACAAACAAACAACCCAGAAGAGTATATGGACTGACTGCAGATAAGAAAATTACAGTAAGCTAAAGAATGTGAAAAGATGAGAATGGGAAGCTATAAGCAGGGGCAGATGGCATTGTGGGGAATTGAATGAAAATGGCCTCCACAGGCTCCTATCTTTGAATGCTTAGTCACCAAGGAATGAGGCTGGTTGAGAATTAGGATTAAGAGGTGTGGCCTTCCTAGAGAAAATGTGTCACTATGTATGGGTGTTGAGGTTTCAAAAGCCTATGCTAGGCCCAGTGTTAGTCTGTCCATCTGTCTGTCTCTGTGTCTGTCCCTCCCTCTTTCTATCTCAAAAAACAAAACAAATTAAATAAACAGGCAGCATAAGGGCTAGTCTACCTAAACTACTGTGGTGTTCTATGTCCATCTAAACTAAACTATTGTGGTGTTCTATGTCCACACCTAAATTACTGTGGTGTTTTCTGTCCACAGGTCCCATCGCACACACCCACACTGACGATCCTCAGGTCCCTGTCCTCAAGTGTAAGAAATGGGAAGAGTGCCAAGAAACCTTCAGGAACATGCATCTACAGTGATGGCCAACAGGTCAGGATTGCAAGCATACAATGTACACACAGAATGCAATCACAGAATGTATATCCAGAGGGACCATTCAGTGCAGGAAATTATGTAAGAGATAATTCCCAGACATTTGGTAAAGCAGCCATTTTCCCCCAGTGAACAGAAGTTACCAGTTTAAGTTACCAGTTTAAGCTGGTACTCTACAGCCATTTTCCCCCAGTGAACAGAAGTGAAAATCTATTTCTCATAATGTGTCGGCAAGGCAAGGCAAGGCAAGGCAAGGCAAGGCAAGGCCTTGGAGTTGAGGAAGTTGGTTTCAAAAAGCATACGAGTCTCAAATATCTGATAGCTTCTGGTAACTCCTATGCTACATAAATATCTCTTATTAAGGTCAAAAATCTAATAGAAGGATTCTGTGTGTGTGTGTGTGTGTAAAATGTTTTCTCCTTTATCATGAAATATTCCCCCAACCCCCATTACTGTTAGTCAAATAATCTTTATTGTAACTGATGCTAACAATCTGGCTCCCAATGAAATCAAATGTAGAAAACTTGCTGGTTCCTGATGGGGCTGGACTATATGTCACACTCTTACTTTGGCTAAGAAACACACTATTCTATCAAATAAGCAAGGCAAGATGAAGAAATATAAACTCTGTCTTGACAGAGTCTACTTACATGGTTTCTGTCTTGGGATAACAGTAGTATCCTAAGGCTTTTCATACTTGAGCTTCTATCCAAAATGTCAATTGCTTTATCAAGATCATCTTGGTTTTTCAACAGGATGGATAGCTACAACAAAAGGACACAGAAAAATCATACAAAATACAAATCCATTTCAATGCTTTAGTCTGCAAAAACAAAAGCTAAAATATGTTTAAGAGAGAAACAATCTCACTGGCTACATTGGGATCTTAAGAGATCTAGCTGAAATTATAAAGGTTTTGTTTCCTCTCAATGTGAAGTAATTCCTAAAGAGATTTAGAGTCGTGCATTCATCAGTCCCTCTCAATCTTACAACAGTGCTATCACTGTACAGATATATGTCTTATGACCATTTATAGTCTGTCCCCCATTCCCACTACCAATGCCAGGTAGCCAGCAGCGCATTTTCTATCTCTATAGATTTGTCTTTTCTAAACTTTTAATATAAATGGAATTATATGTATGTATGTCTTGGTTTTTTTTTTTTGTTTGTTTGTTTGTTTTTTCTGTTTGAGACAGGGTCTATGTAGCCTGGTTGTCTTGAAACTCACTTTGTAGACCAGGTTGGCCTTGAACTCACAGAGAGCTTTCTACCTCTGCCTCCTGAGTGCTGGGATTAAAGCCATGCACTACCATGCCAAACCTCTTTGTTTTAAAAGTTTATGTGTGGGGGGCTGGAGAGATGGCTCAGAGGTTAGGAGCACTGACTGCTCTTCCAGAGGTCCTGAGTTCAATTCCCAGCAACCACATGATGGCTCACAACCATCTATAATGAGATCTGATACCTTCTTCTGGTGTGTCTGAAGACAGCTACAGTGTACTTGTATAAATAAAAATAAATATTTAAAAAAAAAAAGTTTATGTGTGGGCCTGAATGTGTGTGCATAGGCACGGGTATGGGTACGGGTATGGGTGTGTGTATGTATGTATGTATGTATACCACTTGCATGCAGATGTCTGTAGAAACCAGAGAGTACACTGTATCCTTTAGAAATGGAGTTTTAGGTCATTATGAGCTACTTGATATGGGAGCTGGGAACCAAACCTGAGTCTTCTTCAAAAGCGAGTTCTCTTATCTGCTGAGCCACCTCTATATTGATTAAATTCTTTAATTATTTTAATTATTTTTATTATTTACTTATTTATTTACTTATTTGCTTATTTGCTTGCTTGCTTGCTTATTTATTTATTTATTCATTTATTCATTTATTTATTTAGGTTTTTCGAGACAGGGTTTCTCTGTGTAGCCCTAGCTGTCCTGGAACTCACTTTGTAGACCAGACTGGCCTCAAACTCAGAAATCCGCCTGCCTCTGTCTCCCAAGTGCTGGGATTAAAGGCGTGTGCCACCACTGCCCGGCAATTCTTTATTTTTTAAACGAGTACAAAGAGAGCTTGGGCTTCATATTGAGACTGTCTTAAAATAAACCTGTAACACATATATACACACATCTCAGCAACCACCAATTTAGGGACTGTAGAGACATTTCCTAATTTGTTATCAAATATAAAACTACACAGTAAGAAGTTAAGGATGTGGTTCAGTGGTGAAGCACTTGGATGGAAGACTCACATCAACTGTCCCCAACACTTTCCCTTTAACATACATGTTTTCTATTACATAAGCATTAATACATTGCCTTTCAGAGTAACAGAAACCACTAGCCTAAACCAACTGCAGCCTTTCTTAAGAGCTAGAAAAATAATCTTCAAAAAAAATTTTTTTCCTAGGTGAACAGAAATAAATGACTGTTAGAGAAAGGAATGAAATAATTAATCAATGTATTAGATGTTAACTTGTTTGTTTGTTTTTTCGAGGCAGGGTTTCTCTGTCCTGGAACTCACCATAGACCAGGCTGACCTCAAACTCAGATATCTGCCTGTCTCTGCCTCCCAAGTACTAGGATTAAGGGCATGTGCCACTACCGCCCAGTTTAGATGCTAATTTTTGAAACAAGCTACAATCAGAATTAAACTCTAAAAGAAGAATCAACCCTTTATGACTGTAATAGACGATCTATCCTTTAGTTCTTTACACCAGCCCAGCCCCTGCTAAAATTTCCACTTTTGTTAAGGCTGTGTGAGGAAAACAACATAAACAAAAACCTATTACAAAAATATAAAGAAACAAACAAATAAAAAAAAGCCTTGGCTCTGGTAATGGCCATGGGATATCTAGTCCACTTGTTACTGAATAAGGAGGATGAATGTAGCTAAATAATCTCTCATACCATAAATAAAAATCCCAAGTTTTGCAATTAATAAGAGGCTCCAGAAACAGAAAACCTTCAGATGATATTAAAGAAACAAACTAACAAATTTTCAGTAAAAGGTAGGAAAATGCACAAGGCTGTCCTTGGCCCTTCCCATCCATCGTTCTTACCTCATTATTCATATAATGCAAATCAAGTGGCTGCCCAAAGACTGTTGTCACCTTGTGCTCCACATCTTCATATCTCACAGGCCGGCTGAATGCTATAATTCTAAAAGGGAACAAGAATGCTAGTTATCCATATATTTAAAATTTAGAAACTTAGTTACTGTTCTATTGCTGTCAAGAGATACCACAACCAAGCAACTTACAAAAGAAAACATTAAATTGGAGTCTTGCTTACAGTTTCAGAGGATGAGTCTAAGACCATCATGGTGGTGAGGGAGCAGACAGGTGTGGTGCTGGACCTCATCCACAAGCAGCAGATGGACACTGGGCCTGGCATGGGCTTTGGAAACCTCAAACCCACGCCCAGTGGCACACCTCCTCCAACCTGTACCTCCAACAAAAGTCTTCCCAAACAGCCCAATCAGAAATCAAACATTCAAATACATAAATCTATGGGGGCATACATATTCACAGAACTAACCACAGGAAATAATTTTGCTGTCAAATTTGCCTTCTTGGACTGGAAGTAAAGCTAAGTGATAAAGCAGTTGCCTTGATAAAAAAATTTAAACTCTTGCCCAAAACGGTGGTGCATCCCTTTCATCCCAGCATATGGAAGTCAGTAGCAGGCAGATCTCTGTAAATCTGGAAGCAGCCTGGTCTACAGAGGCCAGACAGCACTGAATGGTGAAATGTAAAAGTTCAGTTTGACCCTGTCTCAAAACCACAAACCTTCTAATAACAAAATAAATCATCAATGAAATTAAACCAAAAAATTCAAGAAAATCAATAAAGGCTGGGATTGATAAAAATAAATAAAATTACATTTTAAAAAATTAGAAGATGTAGAGGGCTAGAGAGACAGCTCTGTAGTTAAGAGCACTACCTATTCTTCCAGAGGAACCAGGTTTGATTTCTAATGCATGAGGCACACAGTGGTATACATGTAGGCAAAACATCCATAGAAATAAAAATAAAACAAAATATAATTTAATTTAAAGAAATTTAAAGTTGGGATTGGTGACGCATGTGTTGGCTCAGTGGTTAAGAGCACAAGGAACGTCACAACTGTCTTTAAGTCCAGTTTCAAGGACTTTAAGCTGGGTAGTAACGGCACATCCCTTCAACCCCAGCACTTGGGAGGCAGAGGCAGACAGATCTCTGTGAGTTCAAGGTTAGCCTGGTCTACGGAGTGAGTTCCAGGACAGCCACAGCTACACAGAGAAACCCTGTCTTGGGGAACTTGGAGGAAGGAAAGAGGCAGAGGCAGGAGGATCCCAAGTCCTAGGTTGGCCTGGAATACAAAGATGGTTCAATGTCTGCCTGGGTTATACAGTGAAAAATTATGTCAACTCCCATTTCCTTGGATAAAAGGAAAGAAAGAATTGAAGGGAAAAATCAGTAAGAAAAAGACTATCTCTCAAGCCTCAGTATAAGAGAATGTCCCTCCCACAGATTTGGAAAGGAACCAAGCTCAGAGATAAGTTTTTTGGCATCAAGTCTGGCTGTGAGACAGTCAGTCACCCTAAACTGCTTCAAAGTCTGGTTATGATCAGAAACTGCGGCTTTCCAGAGCTAGTAAAGAACCAAGCTGCTGCCATTGTACTGACCAAAAGATCTTAAGAATGCTGAACTCTGTCTTACTACTAAGTTTTTTCAGAGGGAGCCAGTCATCCTCTCCGCCCTCTTACAGGATAAAGTCCTCCACGTCTAAAATGGAAATCTGTGAATGCGAGTGCCTGCAAGTGTACGACTCATGACTTCTTTCACTTTTTCTGTAAATTCCAATTCGGCACAGGCCTTCATTTATAAGAGACAGTTCAATATTTAAGAGCCCCAGCTCTTCTTCCAGAAGCCCTAGAGTTTGTGTCCCAGCACCCACATAGTGGCTAACATCCTAGTTCCAGTTCCAGGGAATCCAATGCTCTCTTCTGGCCTCCTTAAGCACCTGGTACACAGGTGATGCACACACATACATGCAGGTAAAACATGGCCACATATAAGATTAAAAAAAAAAAAAGAAAAAATATTAACACTAAACAAAGTCTACAATGACTCTCTTTACAAAACCATAAGAAACAAAATACATGAAACCAGAGATACCTGGTACAGAACAGCTTAAGTTTGGCTCTTTGGTACTACTAACTCCCTCAAGCCTTCAATTTTACACACAGTACACAAACTGCAAACTCCCATGGTTCCTGAAAATAACTTGGAGAGGGAAAAAAAGGTAGATTTTCAAAACCTTGATAGCAACATTCTGCGGCTTAGACTTCAGAAAGCCATTCCTGCCTGACTACCTTAAATACTTGTGGTTTCTCTCTGGCAGCTTCTGTGAAATCAAACACGTTCACTCACAGTTTAAGTCTATGCACTGAAACTGCATACCACCTTGGGAACAGGGAATTCAGGAGACCGTAACTGCATAATTAAGCTCTAACACAATTGAGCTTTTGATTCCATATCTACTTCTGAAAAGCCTCTGGTGCTCTAACTTTTTTTCATTCTTCAAAAACTGTCAGGCCAGAAACTAAAAAGTGCCAATGATGAAGTGGCAGCTTAACTTCCTGCTACTGTCGGGACACAGGATATGAACTGGGGGACAGCTCTGTTCTTCCCTCCTCTAGGTTTAGAATAGCCCCAGACCTCAAAACAGCAGCAGGACCCTGGCTCTGCAGAATTACCATTTCCACAGTACTTTCACTAGAAAGCTCTTCCAACCTTGTACATTTCTCTGAGAATGGGTCATTTTGAGGGAGAGCCGCAACTATCCATCTCCTTTGGAGCTGACTTCAAAGTGGATTCAGCTGCAGAAAACTTAGAATAAAGAAAAGGAGAAGAGGTACTGAGGCACCTACAGCAGGGCTCTGACCTTGTGGGAATGCTCTTCACCCCTCTGGGGTGGTCCAAATGAGAATGTCTCCTCCAGGCTCAGGTTTGAATACTGGATCCTCACTGGTAGAATTGTATGGGAAAATTAGGAGGTGTGGCCTTGTTGGAGGAGCTGTGTCACTGAGGGTGGGCTCTGAGGTTTTAAAAGACTCCCACCATTTCAAGTTACTCTCTCCCTCCTGCTTCTGAGTCATGATGTGAGCTCTCAGTGACTGCTCTAGCCATGCCTTTGCTTCCCTGTCATGGACTCAAATCTTCTGAAACTTTTATAACGCCCTCCATCATAGTGTTTTATTACAACAGCAGACAAGTAACTAAGGAAACACACAAAGGGAAGGAGAAGAGGCATGGGAGGGCGACACTGAGAGCACCTTTAGGAGAACAGAGGCCACACCCACAACACAGGGCCCTAAATGCTCCCGATAAGCAGAGAGTTAAGGAGAATCACATTTTTTTTACTGAGAATTTCCACCTGGCACTTTACAAAGAGAAAGGAAGTCATAATATTACTAGAGGTAGTTTTCTGAGCTCAGTGTTTTCCCAGGACTTCAGCATACATTAACACAGAAGGCAACTTACCGTCTCTCCCCATTGTGTTCAAACTTGATTCTGACGTCACTCTGCCAAAAGGAGTAACAAATAGGTTAGAGAGTTCTCTGAAGTTTCCGATAAGTCATGGATAGCCCTTTAGGCAATGGGGAAATATTACCATTAATAAAACACCTAATAGCTCCTGTTCCAGTTTCTCCAGAAACTCTCTCTTCAGAAAGACCACTCTTTCCTTCAAACTTGAAAATTCTGCTTTTAATCTTCCCCTTTTTTTCCTTCAAAAAATTTTCTGTCTTTTTTTTGGGGGGGGGGTGTTCAAGACAGGGTTTCTCTGTGTAGCCCTAGCTGTCCTGGAACTCACTCTGTAGACTAGGCTGGCCTCAAACTCAGAAATCCACCTACCTCTGCCTCCCAAGTGCTAGGATTAAAGATGTGCACCACCACTACCCAGCTCCTTCAAAAATTTCTCATACAATATATTTTGATCATGTTTTCCCCTCCTCCAATTCATCCCAGAACTTCCCCCACCCAACCAACTTTTTGTTTTTCTCATTCTTTCAAAAACAAACAGAACCACTGTGGTGGTTTAAACCTGAATAGCTTCCACAGACTAATATGCTTAAATGCTAGTTAGTAGAACTATTTAGGGATGGTTAGGAGGTATGGCCTTGCTGAAGGAGGTGTATCACTGGGGGCTGGGTTTTGAGATTTCAAATGGCCATGTCAGGCCCAATCTCTTCCCATGCCCCTCTGATTTCTGCCTAAGAACGAGGCTATCACTCTCAGCTACTGCTCTAGCATGCCTGTCTGCCTGCCACCATTGATGATCATGGACTAACCCTCTGAAACTATTAAGTAAGCCCCCAATTAAATGCTTTATTCATTCAAAAACATTTTTGTTTTGTTTTGTTATTATTTTTCGAGATAGGGTTTCTCTGTGTAGCCCTTGCTATCCTAAAACTCAATTCTTAGACCAGGATTATCTTGACTCAGAGATCTGCCTTCCTCTACCTCCCAAGTGCTGGGATTAAAACATGTGCTACCACCACCCAGCAATTGCTTCTCTATAAGAGTTGCCTTGGATATGCATGTCTCTTCACAGCAAGAGAACATTAAGGCATCAACAACAACAACAAAAAAATCAAAACAAACAAAAATGCCAAAACAAAATGAAATAAAACAAACAAGAAAAGAGTTCATTTTGTGATAGGCATGGGGCCTGCCCTGGAGTGAGGTTGATATAGCTAGGGGCAGCCAATGGAAAGAAATTGATTTCACTTTGCCAACGGGTATCAGCTGCAAACAACTTCCCAGTTAGGGGTGGACCACTTCCACATCCCCCTCTCGGGGCTAAAGACCAGTATTCTCTATTGTGTTACATTCTTTAAATTCTAATGTGTTACAACAATTCAATTCAGAGACAACAAAACCCACTCTTTTTTTTAAAAAGATGTATTTATTTATTTTATGTATACGAGTGCACCAGTGCTCTCTTCAGACACACCAGAAGAGGGCGTCAGATCCCATTACAGATGGTTGTGAGCCACCATGTGGTTGCTGGAAATTGAATTCAGGACCTCTGGAAGAGCAGTTGGTGTTCCTAACCGCTGAGTCATCTCCAGTCCCTCAAAACTCACTCTTTAAGATTTATTTATTTTTTTATTTTTAATTATGACTTTGTGTGCATATCTGTATGTGGTATGTGCACATGGGTGTGAGTATATTTGGAAGCCAGGGACACTGGATCCTCCTGCAGCTCAAGTTACAGGTGGTTGTGAACTGCCTGATATGGGTGTTGAGAATCAAAGTCAGGTCCTCTGAAATAACAGCAAGTGCTCTCAACTGCTGAACTATCTCTCCAGCTTCTAAACACTTTAACAAAATTCCTAAGTGGCTACTCCTGGTTGGTTGCTCTGCCCTGATACAATAGCTTTCTAGTTTTACACATTCACTATTTCTACAACTAACTGAATTTCTCTACCTATTGTCACCTGGCCATTATACCTTTACTTCTTGGGGTTGCAGAGACAGTTCAGTGATTAAGAACATGTACTGTTCCTGAAAATGACTAATGTTCAATTACCAGCACTCACAGGAGGTAGCTCACAACTGCTTGTAACATGCCTCTAACTTCAGGCATATCCACATACTCATACATACATACATACATACATACATACATACATACATACATACATACTAAAATACTATTTCCTTTTGGTTGATTGATTCAGCTAAACAAAACATGAAATCCTGCCGTGTATCTTTCTAGTTACAGATAATATAACATCGTTTATCATTTCTATGCCTCAGTGTTTACAACTGCAGAATGGGGCTAAATATACCTTGCAGAGTTGCAATGAGAGCTAAATGAGATAATATTAGGAAAATATTTGACATGAAGTAAACATGTAATAAATGGTTTTTGCTTCTATAGCTGCTGCTGTTAGTTCTATCATACATTTCCCATAATCCTCCCAAAATTACCCCAGTAAACTAGGAAACTAGACAAATAACCTTCAGATATTGTTCCTACTTAATTAATCCAATGTGACTATCCAGATAGCTTATGAATGTTGGAAAGGCAAGGATTGCTTATCTAGTTTCTGTCCCCCTGTGCTAAACAAAGGAATGACATATGGGTGGTTAGTAACATTTGTTAAAATGGATGGATGAAAATAAGAGCAAAACCGAGTGTAAATGTCAGAAATAAAATGTCAGAAATAAAACTGGGGGCTGGAGAGATGGCTCAGCAATTAAGAGCACTGACTGCTCTTCCAGAAGTCCTGAGTTCAAATCCCAGCAACCACATTGTGGCTCACAACCATCTGTAATGGGATCTGATGCCCTCTTCTGGTGTGTCTGAAGACAGCTACAGTGTATTCATAAATACAATACATAAATCTTAAAAAAAAAAAAAAAAGTAAACTGGATGCAGTGGTATAGGCTTATGTAGTCCCAGTTAGTTGCAAATATCTTGAGGAAATCTGAAAATGACAGAAAAAGGAAAGAGATATCAGAGAAGAAAAAAAAACAAGCACAGGGTTTTGAAAGTAATATTGTCAAGAAATCAGTAAATAACGGACGAAAGAGAAAAACAGTTCACAATCAATTAATGAAAATTATTCTGAAAAAGACAAGTTAATAGACTGTAGCTAGGAAGAAAGAGAGCTTTAGGCATCTAAAGATGAGGAACACACAGAAGTGAACGACACAGCAGAAAAGGGAGTTTGTAAGGATTCCTTTTCCCAGGAGATTATAAAGCTAGAATTCCTTTCCAATCCTTGAAATGGAATACTGGTTCTAATACATACCTTAAAAGTTATTGCCATTCTCAAAAAGATTTCATATATGTAAAATCTTATACTTTGTTTAATAATAGTAATTAAGATCATTATGTACTTACTTTTAATGTAAAATATTAATATTTCAAAAATAGTGAATGCTCTTCAATGCAGGATTTTCATGCCTGTTTCTGCTTTCAATCTTTTCAATCTATTGTAATAACCTACATCATGAAGCCTCTAGAAAATCCCTATACATGCTTATGAGGACAAGGTAAACAGGACATAACATCACAATATTATTATGAAAACAGTTTTAACTCCATATATTCTCCCAGTGTCTTTCAAAGGACCAAAGAAGTGTTCTACGGGGTCTCTAGGCCATATCTTAAGAATCACTAAACTAGAATAAAAGAATACCAGAGCCAGATAGATGACTCAGGGACTAGTGAGATGCTTCAGCTGATAAAGATGCCTGCAGCCAAACCTGAGTCCATCCCAAGACCCAAATGGTGAAGGAAAAGAACCAACTTTCAAAAGTTGCCCTCTGATCTCAGTACACATAACCTACCATACACATACACACTGAACAAATTAAAATATAATTAAAATTTCCTAAAATTATGGCTTAAAGCATAGTAAAAGCATTCATTCTTCAACTTTACCAACACTGTATTTAGATGCACCTATAAAAACCTTCCTCAGACCCTTTACTGAACTGAAGGAACTAATCTATTCCAAGGTGGACCATAACTCAAGCATTGTTCTACATTAGTGCAAAAGGGAACTGAACTTTTACTCTAAACTCCAAAACACTCCTACCAAAGTCTAAGCAAGCCCATGACTAGTAAAACAGTATATAAAAAGATGCTTTTTCTGATGCTATGATAAAACGGAATGCAGACTTCAATGGATATCATCCTTTGCCCAGATAGACTAATCTGAACTAATCCCCAAATCTGGGTTTCTCCTATCAGCCACAAATAAGTTCAGATAAAGACAACTAATGCTCACTATTTTCCTTGACTTAGTTTAAACCTAATCTCCTCTGACTTGGTTTCAGCCTAAAGAACTTAGCAGCATTCTAACCACTTCTGCTCCTTGGTTGGTTCCTCTTTCATGGTCTCTCTTACCCTTCCCCTAACACATGACCACTTAGGCTTTAGACTTCTGGCTTTTTTGGCTTTTTGCTCCTCTCAATATCTTCTCTTCAGTCAACCTCTAAAGAGAGAATTCTCATATCTTTAGGCCCACCCCAATCTAAGATGAAGCAAAACTTCATTTGCTTGACAAGTATTTGAAGCAGATACAAATTCGTTAAGAAGGCAGCACTGGAGACCAGAGAACCCAGAGGATAGAGGCACTTATTGCCAAGTCTAAGAACCATTAGATTTTCATGGTAGGAGTGAACCAACCCCTCCGACCTCCACAGATGTACAGACACAGGCACATAAACACAGATGGACAGACGGATGGATGGATGGACGAACACACACACACACACACACACACACACACACACAGAGGCACATTCTCCCTCTGCCCCTCCCTCTCTTCCCTCTCAATTAGAAGTAACTACAACACCCACTTTTAGTCCCAGAACCCAGAAAGCAGATGAGTTCAAGGCTAGACTGATCTACATAGTGAGTTCCATGATAGCCAGAGTTACATAATGAGACTCTGCTTTTTTAAAAAATAAAAATTAATAGTTAAGATAGTGTTGGGGAATGCCAGGGTGGTGAGGCGGGAATGGGTAGGTGGGTAGGGGAGCACCCTTATAGAAGCAGGGGAAGGAGGGATAGGGCAGGGGGTTTCCAGAGGGGGAACTGGGAAAGGGGATAACATTTGAAATGTAAATAAAGAAAATATCCAATAAAAGAAAAGAAAAAAAAAGAAGTGCATTTAAAATTTTAAATAAAGTTCAGTAATAAAAATAACAAAAAAATGGGCTGGAGAGATGGCTCAGTGGTTAAGGGCACCGACTGCTCTTCCAAAGGTCATGAGTTCAAATCCCAGCAACCATATGGTGGCTCACAGCCATCTCTAACAAGATCTGAGGCCCTCTTCTGGGGTGTCTGAAGACAGCTACAGTGTACTTACATATAATAAAGAAATAAAAAAAATTAAAAAAGAACAAAAAACAAAAACAAACAAACAAAAATAAATTTAAAAAAAAATAACAAAAAAATTAAGATAGCGTAGGGGACTGAAGAGATAGCTTGGAGGCTAGAAGCACATGTCTCTCTTACAGAAGGTTGGGATTTGGTTCCTAGCACACTAAGTGGCTCACAACTCTCTCTATCTTCAACTCCAGGGGATCTGATGCCCTCTTCTGACCTCCGTGGTCACCAGATATGTGCATTTTACACATACATACATTAGGCAAAATACTCAAACACATAAACCTTTTTTCAGTGCCAGCATAGGAGTCAAGTTACCTTCTTTACGTTCTGATTCTACAGTTACCTGGCTGCAACCTTGCTCTTGTCATTTAAATCTCTCTGTGAGTCAATTTTCTCATTTGTAAAGTGAGACTGGTGATCATACTTTACTGGATAGACTTTTCAAAACTTTAAATTATATAATCACATAATGAGATTCAAATGATATCTGACATACAAATTCTCAATAAATGATTACAAAAACTCTATCTTTTAGCCAAAATACTTGGAAGCAAAATTGTCTGGACTGCACATTTAGGTCTTAGACACTTAGACTTAGGACACGGTGTGTACTCTGTATACCATATCTGTATACCAATGAGCTTCTTTCTCACTGAGGGCAGCAGCTACAGAAGCAGCCTACAGCCAAGGCAGAATACTCTCAAGTTTCTTCTATATAGAAGTGAGCTGTATGTGGTTCTGACCAACAGCTGGGACAGACCTGAGTTCTAGACTCTGGCAGCTGGATGTTTGAAGGTAGTGCCTGTCACCCTCGACATGAGTACAGTGATTATGGAGAAAGCTATCCTCCCCTCATACTGAACACATCAGGTTAAGCCACAGAGATTCAAGGTTTATTTGTTAATACAGTATATGATTTGTTGTCAAATGAGGTTCTGCAAACAAAAAACAAAAAAACTGGGACTGAGCACTACCTGCTCTTCCAGAGGACCTGGGTTTAATTCCCAACAGCCACATGTTAACTCTCAACCATCAATAACTCCATTATATCAGGCATCAGTCACATGCATGGTACACAGACACATGGCAAAATACCCATACATATAAAAATAAATAAAATTTAAATAACAGCAACAAAAACACCCTAAAATTTTTAGTTTTACAGAACTTTTAGGTTTTTCAAAACAACAGCTGTGGAAGCTTCTCCCTCACTCTATATCACATCATGACACACAGCCAAGTCCAGGTATCATTTATCTCAAATCCTCCCTCTCAACTTTCCTCACCCCCAACTCTCATTTTTTTTTTCCAAGACAAGGAAGGTCTCACTATATAGATGGGGCTGGCATAAAACAGTGATCAACCGGCCCTCCTGGATGAATGCAGGCATTATAAGAATGTGACCCATGCTCATCCTCCTTTTCTTCCTTCCCTTTTTCCCAGGTAATTTCCATTTCCTAGTACTGTGTGATTTCTGGGGTACACAAAACATTGCATATTTTGAGGCATGTCTTAAAGCAGCTTGACTACAGACATATATTAAACTGGCTGGCGAGGTGCCACAGCTACTGAGAAAAAGGCTGGGTATAACAGTAGGTAGAAAGCCTGACTAGCAAATACAGGTTTTGGGTTGGAGCCAGTCCCATGACTGAGGTGGTGACACCTGCCTATAAGCTACCATTTGGGAGGAGGCAGGAGGAGTCAAGTCCAAGGTCATCCTCTGCTAGGAAGTAATTCAAAGCAAACTGGGTTATATGAGGCCCTGTTTAAAAAAAAAAAAAAAAAAAGCAAGCTGTGATGATCTGAATGAAAATGCCCCCTATAAACTATATGCCCCCTATAAAGAAGCACCATTATTGGAGGTATGGCCTTGTTGGAGGAAGTGTATAACTGGGGGAGGGGAGCCTTTGAGGTTTCCAAAGCTCAAGCCAGGGCTAGTGGTTCACTGTCTCTTCCTGCTGCTTTTGGATCCAGATGTAGAACTCTCAGCTCCCTCTCCAGCACCATGTCTACCTACATATCCCCATGCTTCCTGCCAAGACAATAGTGGCCTAAACTTCTGAACTGTAAGCCAGCCCCAGTCAAAGGCTTTCCTTTATAAGAGCTGTCATAGTCATGGTTTTTCTTCACAGCAATAAAACCCTAATTAAGACATAAGCAAGCCGGGTAGTGGTTGCACACGCCTTTAATCCCAGCGCTTGGAAGGCACGGGCAGGCAAATCTCTGAGTTCAAGCCCAGCCTGGTCCACAGAGTGAGTTCCAGGATAGCTAGAACTATACAGAGAAACCCTGTCTCAAAAAAAAAAAAAAAAAAAAAAAAAAAACCAAACAAACCATAAGCAAACAACAAGAAGAACAACAAAAAAACACACAAAAGCAAAATATAATTTAGGTTCAGGCAAATCAAGTACCTGGTCCAAAGGTAGAGCTGGACCAAAGGGCAAGCCTCAAGGTTAATTCAAATCCAACAAGGACAATATGAAAAGCTGACAATAACACCAAATTCTGAGTTCAACCTAACTCTCAAAAGAAGCCAGAACTTTCCACTTTACCTTGGTTTTGTTTGTTTGTTTCAACATCCATTCTTTTTGTTTTTTGGATTTGGTTTTTTCGAGACAGGGTTTTTCTGTATAGCCCTGGCTGTCCTGGAGCTTACTCTGTAGTACCAGGCTGGCCTTGAACTCAGAAATCCACCTGCCTCTGCCTCCCAGAGTGCTGGGATTACAGGCGTGCGCCACCACTGCCCTGTTTGTTTTAAAGAGTAACTATAGGAAGAAGAGACAGTATAGAATTAGAAGAACGGGTACAAGAGAGGACAACAGGGACAGTTGACAGTAATTACTTAATAAACTTTGAGTTTTTAATTCTTAGAGCCCTTTTGGAGTCCATGTGCAGACTTGAAATCATTTCTGCTTAAATTTGGTGTTATTGTCAGCAAACAGTGAAACAGTGTTTTGGTAAAGCAGACATGTGATATTCAGAAAGAATATAAATATGACCCCACAGACAGTGGAATCTTGAGTATTGGTATCTTTGCTCTGCCTTGCTAGTCTTTGCTGACTGCATCCATGTATCGGTTTGCCTTAAAATGTGTTGCTGATCTTCGATTGTGGTGACTTCATAGAGAGAAAGCCACCAAAGCAGTTCTCATGAGATCCCTACAGTCTCTTGTCGCTTCCACACTCTAGCCCATGGTGAGCTTCATGATTTCTTCTGGACTGACCTGGCCTTACTGATTCTTGTGTGATGCCTACCAAGTGGACCAGACTGCAGCTGGTAATTTGTGCTTGCTGTTTGCTAGTGGACTGAACTGAGAACGATGAAGATTAGAATCAATACAAAGAACTATTTCTAAACAGGTCCACTTTCCCCATAACCTAATAACCTTTCTTTTCCACTACCTCTGGTAGGTGGTAGGCTAGAGGGGAGGTTAAATAAACCCCATTCAGGTAGACTGTGACAAATATATGCCTACACCAGGGTCTTACTATGTAGCCTTGGTTGGCCTGAAACTCACAGATATCTGACTGCCCCTGCCTCTCTAGTTCTGGAATTAAAGGCATATGCCATCACAGCAAACTATTTGCTGTATTTGAGTGGTTCCTTACACATCTGGAACTGTGGTCCTTTTGCCAAAGATAGTAAATAAATAAAATGAAAAGGGAAACAAAATTGTTTTTTATTTATAAATATGACGAGTCATAAGAAATTAATGGAAGCACTTCTAGGCTCACATGTATCTTATTTTCAAGCTGGCCAGTCTTCATCAGCAATCTCTGAAAAAGAAAAGGAGTTTTGAGTGGGTCTACCACAGGAACAGCTCACTCACTGTGAATGATGCTTTTATTCACTCAGATGATGGGATGAGATGAGAGCTGTACCCCAGCTGTGTGAATATGTATGTGGCTTGAGCTGAGCCCAGAGTGCTTCTTTCTCTGTTCTAACTATCCCCAGGCCTAGGCCTGGATGCTTCTAGCTACCATACAATCTAATCTTTCAAGCTGACTGATTCAATACAGCCTCTCTCAGCTTCTGACTGAATTTCTCTGCTTGGCATCATACTAACTTTGGCAATATGTTCTAATCTTTTGGTTCCTTCTCATTCTCTGGTTCGGTCTTCACCTGTGTCCAGCTTGTTCTCTCTGAAACCTGTCTCTGTAAAACTGTCTGGACTCAACTGCCATACATACACACCACACCACACCTTTCTTTACTCTCTTTCTCCTCCTCCTCCTCCTCGCTCTGCTCTTAAGTAGCCTCTCTTTCTTATGCTGTTTTCATGTGCATTGGGCATATCCTATCTCTGATTCATTTCATCACATCTTTCTTTGATTTGTCATTTTATCTGCTCCTTAATTAGAAATCACTTTCAATCATGGTGGCTTCCTTCTACAAACTAACCTTACCTTCATTGTTAGGGGTTAAAGATATATAATAAGGGCATGTCTACATTCCAGCCAGATCACACAGACCTAGAAGGTCTTTGGATGTGAACACTTGTCAGAGAAGCCGTGTTGCTGGATTAAAATTCTTCTATAGCTCTGTCTCTGGCCTGGTAAGGATAACCTCTCCCAAAATTCTCTAGTCTGGAACTGGAAACTAAGGCCCTGCCCTGCTTAAGGAAGCAGCTTTCCCATCCAGACATATCCACTAGCGAGTACCTGAAGGATCAGATCTTGACCTTGGAATCTATGCAAGCATAGAGAAGATTAGTAAGATTTAAGAAACAGAATTCATGCAAATAAGAATTATGTTTCTTCCCAAGAAGGAAGGAGAGGCCGGGAGGTGGTGGCGCACGCCTGTAGTCCCAGCACGTGGGAGGCAGAGGCAGGAGGATTTCTGAGTTCGAGGCCAGCCTGGTCTACAGAGTGAGTTCCAGGACAGCCAGGGCTATACAAAGAAACCCTGTCTCAGAGGAAAAAAAAAAGAAAAAGAAGGAAAGAGAGGGCCCTGGTCCTGGAAAGGCTTGATCCAGCATTGTAGGGGAGTACCAGGACAGAGAAATGGGAGTGGGGTGATTGGGGAATGGGTGGAGGGATTATGGGACATATGGGGAGGGGGGAACCGGAAAAGGGGAAAGCATTTGGAATGTAAACAAAGAATATAGAAAATTAAAAAAAAAAAAAAAGAATTATCCAATTTGTTCTTCAGAAATTCAGCTAGAGTTAGAAGTTTGCAAAAGATCATCAATTAGTAATGACAAGCCAATAAGGGCAGCAAAACCTTAAGACTTTCAGTTCCACAACAACACGCACAGTTCTGGTTAGAAATTGAATTTCCTCAAAGCTCAAATCCATAGTGCTAAAACATAGAAGAAATTATATAATTGCTACAACTTTACATTGATGTATTTTTATGATATGAAAAATTCTTAAACAGAAACAATGCACATTAAATATCTCTCTAATTCAAAAGGAAAAACTGAGGTCCACAAAGGCTATCTGAATTACATTCAGTACGATTTTTGTGACTAGAAATCAACAGGTCTGTTTATTTCCTGGCTCTACTCTAAATCTTTGTGTGAAAGCCCCACAAACTGTAAGTGTTGTTTCTATATGTGTTTACAGTCACTGACACTGTTAACTGCCATCATAAAACTCTATGTCAACAGGTGATTAACAAATAGCTTGTGACGGCTGGGTGGTGTACTTTTCACTACACTAAGCTGCCAGCCAGGAAGAACTAGCAACCATTAATAACTGTGATTTGATGAGTGCAAAAGAGATGCTGGGTAGCAAAGACTGTGAAGCCGTGCCCTGGTGTGTCATACAAGATGCTCAGCAGGTCTCACTGTGCTCTTGGCTTCCAGGGACCTAAAGTACAGAGGGAAATCACAAAACCCAGCAAACTTACCTAACAAATGTTTACAGCTGAGACCCTACTGCCCATGAATTCCCATAACTACTTAGAATACATATTTATAATCAAATTTATTTTCTCTTTCAGTTGGTTAGGAAGCTTGTTTATTTGGGGAAGCGGATGTCTAAAGTCCTGCCAAGCAGATATTTGAATTAGGTTTTCTAGTTCTTTCAGGCTTCAGACCCAAAAAATTCTGTCAATGAACCCAGTTCCTTTGGCTTCCCTTGCTTTGCCGACTTGGTATTGCCATTCTCACACTGGAGGGCTATTGGCCTCTGCCAACACTGTTCTACACTTGAATAAACAATTTTTCCCATCAGCCAAAACACTTGATTATCTTTAGCTTCAACTCTGTGGTTTGAATCTTCACCTGAATTTAACATTTTTTAGTCCAAGTTGGCATCTCAGCTATTTAAATTAGGTTTTTATTTTTCATCTCCTCTTTTCTTAAACACAGACCTCTAGCAGAAACCAAAATGGTAATGAAAAAAACTCTTTATTGGGCTAGAGAGATGGCTCAGTTAAGAGCACCAGCTACTCTTTCAGAGGACCCAGGTTCAATTCCCAGCACCCACCCGGTGGCTCACAACCTCCACATCCTGAGGATCCACCTTGTCTTCCAACAGCAATGTACACTAGGTATGAATGTGGTACATAGACATATATGCAGGTAAAACACCAGAAAATATAATAAAAACAAACAAATGAAACCCAAAAATACTATACTATCTCAAACCTAAGTTACTGTAACAAAAAGACTAATAATAAATGATTCACCCCATAAATTGTAAAGATCTGTATTAACAAATGACTCACATTGTCAGGCTCTTTTTATTACATTAACCTATAAACACATCTTCCCATGTATCTCCTGTACCCCTATCTCCCTCAATTTATTAGAAATGTACTTGTTGTCTTCAAGATTTTGTGAAATACTTTCCAGAAATGTCTACATTTCCCAAAAGAAACCATTCTACAATCTTGAGTTCATTTAAAAAAAAAAGTATCTTGATATTTTTATTGCCATTTTACCAAATATTAGCATAAAACCTTGACTTTCCATCAAACACCCATGACACCCCTTTATGCTGGGAATTGAGCCTTGTGCATGCTACCAACTGAGCTATCTCTGATCCTTAAGCTTAAATTTTATACAGCCATGTTAGTTCTTCTGCTTCACACACACCCAAGAATACAATATTAAAGATGATTCATTAATAAGCTTATCACAATGCAGAAACTAATAACATGTAAAAGACACGAATTAGCAATAAATCTATACATTTCTAAGCATGTAATCTTTTCGTCATCCCACCCCCACCCCAGAAAAAGGGTCTTATACTGTTAGTTGTTTTGTCCAATGCAATATCCACAAGCCACATATGGCTATTTAATTTAATTAAAATTAAAAAAAAATAGAAAATCCAGTTGCTCAATAGCTGCATGTGGTCAGTAGCTACCATACAGGATAACACAGAAGTGCAACATTCCTGACCACACAGAACCATTGGACAGCACTAATAGAGGCTGCTGTTGCTGAGTAATATTATTGTGAGAAATGGTCCCTAAAAGACAAGTTTGAGTCACACTAACTAATGACCTCTTCTAGCACCACTGGCAAGTTTAAAAGCACATATCAGTTTTCACAGGTAGTTGGGTCCTTAGCAAAACTTTCTTTTTCTCACTGGCCCCAGCACATGAGCTGTGGTTACCGTGGGGCTGCTCAGAAGGGCTGAGCTGCTGTCATTATGGTTTTTCTTAAAAAAAAAATCTGAGGTTAATAGCATGTATCCTCCACACAACAGAAAACTGTTTGGTGTTATTCAGTAAATTGTGGTGCCAAAGAGCCAACAGGTCTTACTAAGATTGCTTTCTGACAGATACTTAATCTACTCCACAATCTTCAGAGCCACTGACTTCTCTGTACAGCACCAGGCACAGTTTTTTGTTTTGTTTTGTTTGTTTGGTTTTTTTTTTGTTTTGTTTTTAAAACAAGACTTTTAAGTAACAGCTTTTAAGCTCTAAGCAGGATTCCTATGAAACTATCTGAGACTTTCTCTGGGCCTTTTCCTGGCATGGTCCCTTAGGGCCATCTCTTCACCCATTAACTGCTATCCATGCCAACAGTCCAGTTAGGAAAAGATCAGCTAACTGTAGCTGTGTTAGCAAGCACACTGCACACATAGGAAGACAGGAAGGAAAGTGAGGTCATTAGACTCAAGCCATGGGGGAGGGGACTCACTTCTGGTAAAATGTTCCTTCCCAACATAGCTTTGAATACAAGTAAATCACAGCACAGGGGAAGCCACACAATTAAACAAATTAATGTATGAAAAGTATAAGGAGTCCTAATTTGTTATTTCACCCAGTTCTGTAAAATAATCACAACAATAGAGGCAGATTTCTAAACTAATCTTTTTAACATGGAACAAAAACACTCCCCTAACCCCCAGGGAACTAAAATTCCTAAAGGCAGGAAATACTCTGGGACAGTATATCTAGCAGACCACAGATAAAACAAAGTTCTAAAGTCTTATAATTTCTTTGTAACTCTGAACAGTTGATAGACAAAGTTAAATGAGAAGAGGTTAGCTAATAGGAATACCAACAGGGAGAATGTCCTGGACAAATTTTCATCAAGCATATATACTTAGCTACTACAGCCATTACAGAGCACTAGACATTCATTAGCCTTTGTGGGACCCTATCCATCCACTCTTTTTTGAAGGTCACCTTAGCCAGGATACTAGACATGAGTTGATTTCAACATCACATAAATTTAAATGTTAACAAAAATAGGAAGTGTTTTTCTAAAGCAGCACATGACTCTCAATAAAAAGACACTCTCAAATACCCAAGCCAATAATGAGAAAAAATAAAATCATTCAGCATTGTTTTTTTGGTTTTTTGGTTTGTTTGTTTGTTTTGTTTTTCCAGACAGGGTTTCTCTGTGTAGCCCTGGCTGTCCTGGAACTCACTCTGTAGACCAGGCTGGCCTTGAACTCAGAAATTCACCTGCCTCTGCCCCCAAGTGCTGGGATTAAAGGCGTGCACCACCACTGCCTGGCTAGCATTGCACTTAAAATTTGTGATACTTAATAAATGAATTACCTTTCCTAATTATATTTTACATAAGCTAATGTGAAAATTATTTTTCCTCAGTATACAGAAGACCTACCAAATTACAGATCATGATCTGATCTGCTAAATAATCAGTAAAAGCAAAAGAATTATATAAATATACACTTCATAATAAGGGGAAATTATTCTTATTCTTCATAGATGAAATGCTATGCCAAGAACTCTAGTTCTTGGACCATACCTGGCTGCTACATATTATTAACTTTTTAACAGAAGTGTGAAAGGGACCAACAGCATCCAAGCCTAGTATTTAGAGTAGCCTTAGCTTCTCATATATTCCTCATTTAAAAACCCTCCCCAATAAATTAAGTCAAGCTCTACCAGAGCCACACATACCTGCCTGTTTGGGTGACCTGTGTCCTTGTTCTTCATGGTCTCATATCCAGACACCCGGGGACGTCGGCTCATCTGGAGGGCCACCAGGTCCTTCATGATCGAGTCTAATGCCTCTTGTTCGTCTGCATTTAAAGAGAGCATGCGGGCTAAGATACTTCAATACAGACCAATAAAGCACTATTTCCACAAATTATACGACTAATATTCCAGGGAATAAAATGACAGACTCTGAGCCAGATGTGGTAGTACATGCCTAAATGCCCACCCTTTAAGAGGCAGAGGCAGAGAATCACTGCACTGCAAGTATGCAGCCAGCCAGGGAATAGAGCAAGATCATTTCAAAATAATAAGACAGACATACTATAACTACAGTCATGTAGTGGTTAGAAAGATAATTAAGGTCAAGCTGTAGCAATCTAAATTTTAATGTTTTATTTGTTTTGTTTTGTTTTTTTGTTTTTGTTTTTTTCGAGACAGGGTTTCTCTGTATAGCCCTGGCTGTCCTGGAACTCACTCTGTAGACCAGGCTGGCCTCGAACTCAGAAATCCACCTGCCTCTGCCTCCCAGAGTGCTGGCATTACAAGCGTGCGCCACCACCACTGCTAATGTTTTCTTAACAGTCCTCCAGACTTCTGGAAATGCACTGATTGGGTCTAAGGAAATAGTTTATTCAATGCCAGAAGAATTCAACCATGAAAAACCTGAAAAGTTGAAGTAAGGAACAACACAGCACAATATAGTTGACTTCTGAATGAAAATATAAATTCACCAAGCTAATCAGGGGTAGGATTGGTCCCAGACCTGGTCTTCCTTTCTTCTTTCCTTCCTTCTTTTTTTTTAAGGTAAGGACTCACTATATATGTAGCTCAAGCAAGCCCAGAACGTGACATCTTCCTGTCCTAGCAACCTAGGTGGGATTTTGACAGGACTGGCAACCATACCCAGACTTACTCTTAAAGCACTATGTGTAAAAGAGGACATCTTAAAGGACCTCAGGTAGCTGCTTTGAACACAGTTGTTTTACATGGCTAACCTTTAAATACTGCGTCTAATTACAAATTTTACAGGCAGATCGGCTTCTGATAGGGAGGTCAAAGGGTAGTTCTCCTGGCCAGAGCACTTCGTCACCTACAACTCACTGCCACCTACAACTCACTGTCACCTACAACTCACTGGCTTTACTTTAATCCCTTTCTCTTGAAACACTGTGGAATACTCTGAAGACAAACTGTTCAAAACCCAGAACACAAACCAGTCCAACTCAAGCTTTAAAATTCTCCCAGAGATCTCTGCCCATTCAAATAACATTTAAAGGTTGAAAATAAGTGTATCCGTTGGTCTGGAAGAGAACATGAGGGTAAATTGTCACATGAGGGTAAATTGTCACACTTCCCAAATGATTCACTTAGGAACTTAGGACACACCTTTTGAAAAAGCAAGTTAAAAAATAAAAAAATTAAAAAAAAAAAACTCTACCCAAAGAAAGTGCCCATCTTCTGCCCTTCATTCTTGTCCCTTATAATATTAATAACTCCAGAGGAAGAAAACACAGCATGATTCTGGTCTCCAACTCCACTTGCCTCTTACCTCTTCCTAGAATACCTCTGAAGAGACATAGGAAAGACATTAAAAAAAAATAGTGAAAGATACCTATAAAGATATTTTTGACTGTTCAGAAAAGTAAAATTAAATTTAAAACCTGCAAGAAAAAAGTAGTTTCCTATAATTCCACTTTAAAATATATACAAAAATTGTTAATCCAGTAGTACAGTGGCCCATGCTCTTTAACCCACATATTGAAGAGCCTGAAGCAGGAGGTTCTTAATTTAGAGACCAAACTAGATAGCACAGCAAAACTTTCAATAACGAGGCCAGCCTGGTCTACAGAGTGAGTTCCAGGATAGCCAGGGCTACACAGAGAAACCCTGTCTCGAAAAAACTAAACAAAACCAAACAAAAAAACAAAAGAAACCTTCAATAAAATAACAAATGAGGAAGTTAAGTTCTTCAACTATTTTTTTTTCTAGCAATTTCTCTATTGGTTCTTTAAAGAAAGAGAATATAATATAGGAGAAGTAGAGCTATTGAGAATTTGCTTGTTTTATTGTTTTTAATCTAATAAACAAACAAACGAACAAAGCCAGTCATGGTGTCACACAGCCAGCACTCAGAAACAGGCAGGTGATCTTTGTGACTTCTAGGCCATCCAGAGCAACATAGTTAAGACCCTGTTTCAAAAAAAAAAAAAGTTTTTAAGGGCTAGAGAGATGGCTCGGTGTTAAGAACAATAGCTGTTCTTGCAGGGGCCTGGGTTTGATTCCCAGCATCTACATATAGTTTACAATCATCCAGGGAAGTCAGTACCCTCTTCTGGCCTCCTCCAGAAGCAAGTCAAGCAAGAGATGCACAGATAGAAATGAAAGCAAAACAATGAAGTGGATACTTCTAGTTTCTTTGGGAAGTCAGTTATATCAAATAATGTTTTGCTGTGGCACACAGGTGAAAGGATGGGTGGGTGTGGGACTAAAGGAGAGGTTGAACCTTAATAAAGTAGGTTGAGGAAAATGTATGCCTACAAACCCTAGCAACACACACACACACACACACACACACACCCTAAAGCATAGTATCTAAACTGGCTTAAATGTGACAAACACGTAAATTGCCTTATATTATTAAATATAATATATAATTGTACAAACTACAACAGTTAATCAGGGTTAATATAAGATGATTAGTACTAGATAAATGTTGTCTGAGAGGCATCTAGTAAAAATATTAAGAGCTTAATATATGGAGATTTGGGAGGATTGGGTTTTTGGGGAGGGGGTTGGGGAGGTAATTTTGGCTCACTTTGGAGACAGTGTAGCCTTGAGTGGACTGGAACTTGCTATGTAGACCAGGCTGGCCACATAGAGGTCCACTTGTCTCCATATCCCATGTCCAACATGCATGAAATTTTTAGTATCAATGTTACCATGGGAAGTATTAAGAATTTCAGTATTAAGTATTCAGTGGTAGAAAGTATTTCAGTACTTGCCCAGAGTGTGTAAGGCCCTACTTACAATCTCTAGGAGAAAGGGGAAGAGAATATTAGAATTTGCTATTATAAGGGTTGGTTTATCAGGTTGACAAATTCAGTGTTGTTTGGTGTTCCTAGGACTAGCCATATACTAGCCAGCTGATATAAGTGTGGCAGGGGTTTTATGAGCTGAATTTTATGAGGAACATAAAACTAGAAGCAGTGACATTTTTCAATGATGTTTCCAACTACAGACATAGATGACGACAAGAAGTGAACTGAGTGGCTCTTTTAGGCATTACTTCCTAGACTGAGATTTTTAACTCAATTATCAGCAATCCCTCAGCATGGAATCTCATCAAAGCAATTCTTAAAAACAAGAGCTTTCTTAGAAGACAGCAGTCAAGAATATGAACTTTTAGTCAGAAACATCTGAGTTTAATGAGTCCCTAAAACATGTTTTCCCTAAATCTCAATTTCCTCATTTGCAAAATGGAGGTAATAAAGCATCATTTTGGAGAATCAATTGGAGAAAGAGAGACATCAAGATAGAAGAGAACTTACAAATTACTTTTCATGGTACTTAGTAATGCTTTAAAAATGCTGGTTGCTATTACCATCAATATGAAAAGGTCAGTGGAAAAAGACAGGAAAGGCTATTTAGTCTACCCTAGGGTTTAATTCATTCCTGAATTTTTATTAATGATTAACACTAATCATTGCTCAATATTTATCATGCATTATACATTAGAAATCTTTTTAAAAAGGATTTATCTTATATATTTCAGTACATGCATGCCTGCCTGGTGCCCACAGAAGCAAGAATGATGCAGTGGATGTCCTAAAACTAGAGTTACAGGTGGTTCTAAGCCAACATGTGGATACTGGGAATTGAACCCAAGTCCTTTGCAAGAGCAGCCAGTGCTCTTAACTTCTGAGTCATCTCTCTAGTTCCATTTTGGAACATTTAAAAAGCAATCAGGAATGGTAAAGCCCAACTTTAATCCCAGCACTTACGAGGCAGAGGCAGAAAATCTCTGAGTTTGAGGCTAGCCAGATCTAGTGAGCTCCAAGGGCAGCTAAAACTACATAGTGAGACCTTAGTCTCATGAAAAGCAAAAAAGAGAAAAATTTAAAAGCTACTTCAGAATGTATAAACTCTTGGGGTAAAAGCATAAACAAGCTGGGAGTGGGGGCACATGCCTTTAATTCTAGCAGTGGGAGGCAAGGGAAGGGTAAACCTCTAGAGTTTGTGAGTCTAGTCTCCATAAACAGTTCTAGGCCAGCCAGGGCTACACAGTAAGACCTCATCTCAAAAACAAGTAAGTTAAAATTTAACAAGAATAAATATACAAATACAACGTAACTTTAAAAAGTAGATTGAAGAGACACACACCTGTAATCCCAGCTCTTAGGAGGCTTAAGGCAGTAGTATCACAAGTACAAGAGCAGCCTGGGCTATATAGTGAGACCCTGTCTCAAAACAAACAAACACACACACACACACACACACACACACACACACACACACACACACAGCTAAACCAGGTATGATGGCACATGCCTCCAAATTAAGCTGTAGGGAGTCTGAAGCAGGAGAATCACATCAAGTTCAAGGCCTGGTCTTACAAAACCAAAGTAAACTAATTTGGACAATATAGAAACCATCATACATAAATACAAATATTTAAAAATGTTTTTAAGATGCAAGTAGCAAGAATCCATATATAGATGGTTTTAAATAATCATTAACAGAATAAATAGTAATTAACCGAATAAAGATTCTTTCAGAAGAGCAAGCTATTTCAGCTATGCCGGAAAGCTCACAAAGTGAGCAGAAAAAAAAAGTAAAGAAAGAATTATCAAATAAGTGATAAAAGAGGAAAAAAGAGAATCAGCTCTTGATCAATATACTACCAGAAAAAAAAAACATAAAAAGGAAGAAAATACTAGAAATTTAAAAAGTAGGGTCATTTGTTGTGGCATGTCTACAACTAGCTTGAGAGGTAGAAACAGGAATTTTACATTTATTTGTTTGTTTGTTATATGTAAGTACACTGTAGCTGTCTTCAGACACACCAGAAGAGGGCATCCAATCTCATTACAGATGGTTGTGAGCCACCATGTGGTTGCTGGGATTTGAACTCAGGACCTCTAGAAGAGCAGTCAGTGCTCTTAATCACGGAGCCATCTCACCAGCCCAAAACAGGAGTTTAAGGATATTCTTAGCTGTATGGAGAGATCCAGGCCAGCTACGAATAAATGTGACTGTGTTTCAGACAAACAAACATGGGGTTGGAGATGCTATCTGGGTGAAGGTACTTGCTGCCAAGACTGACCACTTGAGTTGGAGCTCTAGGAACCACACAGAGGAAGGTGAGAGTCAACTGCCAGAAGTTATTCTTTAAACCTCTACATACATGCCACCATGGCATAGGTGTCCTGCCCCACAAAAAATGTACACACAAAATAAAAAAATACATGTTGTTTATAAAGAAATTTAGTCATCTGGGAAGGGTATGATGTGCATTCACAGGAAACAAGAAACCTATGAAACAAGGGTCAGAGAAGTCAGGCTGAAAAATGGAAGCACAGGTTGGCAAGAGGGCTCAGCAGGGAGAAGTGCTTTGCCATCAAGCCTGACAAACTGAGTTTGATTCCTGAAACCCACATGGTGGTAGGCAAGAAGTGACCCCTGTACAATCAATCCTTTGACCTCCACACACCCACTGTGGCACACATGAGCATGTACCTGCTATGCACATAAAAAGAGGGGAAGGGGAGGAAACAGGCTCCTAAGAAATCATAAGTACGCAGGCACCCTGTACTTGTATTTTTTCTTCTCGTATTTCTGATGTATGGTGTGGAGCAATGTACCCTCCTTTCTAGCGCCGGTAGGAAGTTACTGCTCCACACTCAACTTTATCTGAAGGGTTTTTAAGGTACTTCCCTTTTATGAGTTTTCTTGGTTAACCCAGAAGTTACAGGAAGCACCATGTCTTGTAATAAACATGGTCATCTTACAAGATATCTATTTACTATGCCACACAATCTCTTTTCCACATTTACAAATCCCCAAAGTAATATTTTGTTGGTCGCAGTTTTTTTAAGACAAGGTCTGTCTATGTAGCCCTGGCTGTCCTGGAAACTTGCTATTTAGACCATGTTTATCTCAAACTCCGAGTTCCACCTGCCTTTCTCCCAAGTGCCAGAATTAAAGGAGTACTCTATCATACCTAGTCTAAAGTAATATTTTAATCTTTGTCTTTACTTAACTAATGATATTATTTCTTCATCTTGCCAAGGCTCTGACTTAGCTCTGCCAGGTCATCTGATCATACTGCTCAACTCAAGAGTCTGTGCTTCAGAGCCCCTGAGTCAGATTTTACTTTCTCTTATATATTTCCACTGCCTCTATGCTGACTATATTCAGACAAAAAAATCCCATTATATTTTTATTGATTGGGAATTTGATACCATGTACCCTATCACACTTTCTTCCCAGTCCTCCCAGGTCTGGCCTCCTCACTGGCAAAAAGTAAGTATACACACCAAACCCCTTCTTCAATCCAAAAAAAAAAAAAAAAAAAAAAAATTTGTTCCTTCAAGAACAAGGATGAAGGACTAGGGCAACGGCCCAGCCTGGAAAAGCTCTTGCCATACAAACCTGATGCTTAGATCTGATGCTTAGATCTACAGTGAGAGAAAAGAACTGGCTCACAAAAGCTGTCCTTTAACCTCCACATGTCAGTGCACACACACACACACACTCACACGCTTTAAAAAAAAAAAAAAAAAAAACATGGTTCAGCCAAGCACAATGAATACCTGTTGATCTCAGCCCTCAGGAAATAGAGGCAGGAGAATCAAGTTCATATGCAAGTTTAGTTTGAGCCCAGTGTAGGCCACATGAGACCCAGTTTCAAAAAAACATAGACAATGGTGAAGGCAAGAGTGGTGACTCACAAATATAACCCTACCAACTAGGAAGCAGAGGCAGGCAGATCTCTGAATTCCAGGCTAGGCTGGTCTTCATAGTGAATTGCAGGCCAGCCAGCTACAGGTTGAGACCCTGTCTCAACTCCTCAAAAATTTAAAGATAATGAAAACTTTTAAAAGTGTAGTATTTGATTTTTTATTTAAAAGTTAAATACTAATATATATTGTTCTATTACTAGGAGATATAACAAGCTACCAAAGTTAACTAATGGCTCAAAAATTGTAAATGCATATTACAAAGTAAAGCACTTCTTCCTAGTAAAAATCAATAGAATCCACTTTATACCATTTGTGTGTATGCATCTGCATGTGCCTGTGCCTGTGGAAGTCAAAGGTTGATATCAGGTATCTTCCTGTACTCCAAATTTTGGGGAACATGATCTCTCACTGAACCTAAAATTCATTTAAGATGGCTGGCCAGCAGGCACCAGGAATCCTCTTGTAGACCTGCCCAGGCACAAGTCACCACACCTGGCTTTTCACATAGGTAATAGGGATTTAAACCCCAGCCATCACATTTGCATAGCAAGCACCTTACTAAGCTAATGCCAGCCCCCTGTCATTATATTTTAATACTTGGTGAAACTAACTTAAAAGTCTAGAGACTATATTACATTACACATGTGTTTTTGCGTGTGTATGTGTGTCCCAACTCTTAAAATACAGAATAGTCTCTTCTTGTGAACAACTGTACACTATCATTTTTTATTTTTAATTTATTTATCCTTAATTTTGTGGGTGTGCGCATGAGTGTGTCTTTGGAGGGGCACACCTGTGCATATATACATGTGGAGACCATAGCAAGACTTCAGATGTTGACGGGCAGTGGTGGCACATGCCTTTAATCCCAGCACTCAGGAGGCAGAGGCAGGTGGATTTCTGAGTTCAAGGCCAGCCTGGTCTACAGAGTGAGTTCCAGGACAGCCAGGGCTACACAGAGAAACCCTGTCTCCAAAAAAAAAAAAAAAAAAAAAAAGACTTCAGATGTCTTTGGTGTTCATTATCTTTCTTCCTTAAATCGGGGGTCTCTTACTGAACGGAAAATACACCATTTCAGCTAAACTGGTTAGCCAAGCAGGGAGTTCTCAAGATCTACCTGCTTTCTCCCCCAATGCTGGGGTTATAGGTTAAAGCCATTCCTAGCTTTTAATGTACATGTAGATTCAAAATCAGGTTCTCATGCTTGCAGGGCAAGCATTCTTACTCACTAAACTGTCTTCCCCACCCCCAACTGTCATTTAAAAAAATATCAAAAATCAGGGCTGGAGAGATGGCTCAGCAATTAAGAGCTCTGGCTGTTCTTCCAGAGAACAGAGGCTCAATTCCCAGCACCTACATGCCAGCTCACAACCATGTTACTTTAGTTCCATGGGATCTGACATCCCCTTCCAGACTGTGGGCACCAGGAACATATGTGGTACACACACACACACACACACACACTTGCATGTAAAACACATTACACATTAAAAGAAATAATTTAACACTACATCAAAATTCTACACCTGAGACTTGTATGGATCCCCTGAGACACTGTCTCAAAAACAAGTATCTGGAGTGGGCCAGGTCATTCAGTGGATAAGAGCTTGTCACCTGAGCTCAGCTCCTAGCACCCTCACCCTCATCAGACTGCTCACAACTTCCTGAAACTCCAGCTTCGGTAAATCACTCTTTTAACATTCACACAAACATACACATAAATAAAAATAAATCTTTTTTAAAGATTTATTTATTTATTTACTTATTTTTTTTTTTATTTTTTATTTTTTTATTTTTTTGAGACAGGGTTACTCTGTGTAGCCCTGGCTGTCCTCGAACTCAGAAATCCACCTGCCTCTGCCTCCCAAGTGCTGGGATTAAAGGCGTGCGCCACCACTGCCCAGCTGATTTATTTATTTTTATATGAATACACTATAACTGTCTTCAGACACACCAGAAGGGGGCATCAGATCCCACTACAGATGGTTGTGAGCCACCATGTGGTTGCTGGGAATTGGAACTTAGGACCTCTGGAAGAGCAGTCAGTGATCTTAACCACTGAGCCATCTCTCCAGACCCATAAAACTAAATCTTAAAAAAAAAAAAAAAGAAAGAAAGAAAATCAAAATCTACTCATAATACAGGCATGTTAATTTATTAAACAGATTCAAGATTCTCTCAAAACAGTTGTTAACCATGCTGAGCTTACTACAGGGATGGTCTAGACAAATTAAGACTGTTCTTAGGTGCTTCCAAAAGCCTTGAAATCATAGAAACTCCAACCTAGTTCTGTAAGTTATAATGACTACAACTCAAACCAAGTTGTTGATCTAGAACCATCTTTAATCCTGTATTCAGTTCCTAGATTCCTACAATATTTCCAAGTCCTTATCCATTTTTAATATATTCCCCCTAAACTTCAAGATATATTTATAAAAAGAACAAATAAACACTAGCAAATAAGTCCCAGGAATTATTAACACCATTACTATAATTATTGGAGGAAATTCTAGTATGTTCAAGTAAAAAAAATTTCAAGTCACACAGTTTCAAAGCCAAAAAATTAAAGATTTCCCACTCTTTAAAAGGATAAGCTGTAGTTTCCACTAGACTTTTGTTGAAGCTAACAGACAATATAAAATCTGACCTGTTTTTACTAATAGGTCAAGTTGTCAAACAGGCTTGAGCTTGGAGCATAGAACCACTCAGGAAAATATGACTATGAGTCAAAGTACATGCAGAGCAGAAATGCAAAATAGCTTTAGTCCTTTAGTCACTGACCTGGAGTTTAAATGTAATGAAAATATTAAAGAATCAGATTCTTTTTTCTTAAATCTTTTAGTTTGTTTGTTTATTGGGTTCTGGGGAAGTAGGAATTACTATAAATTTAAGGATAACCTGGTCTACACAGCAAGTTCCAGAGTAGCTAGGACTACACAGGGAAACTATCTCAGAACAACAACAAAAACAAAAACAAAACAGTAAAGAAAGAGCTAGAGAGATGGCTCAGAAGTTAAGATATACAGGGTGATCTTCCAGACAACCTGGGTTCAATTCCCAGCATACACATGGCAATTCAAAACTGTAGCTCACATCCTTACATAGGCATACATGCAGGCAAACCACCAATGCAGATGAGATAAAAATAAATAAATGTTTAAATGTGAGAGAAAAAGAGAGAGAGAAAAGAAAAGGTATTCAAGAGAATGCTAGGGGTGTAGCTCAGTGACAGAGTGTTTGCCTAGCATTCACAAGGCTTACGTTTGATGCAGCACTGGAAACAAAAATACATCTAAAAAGTGACATAGGATCAAATAAGATACCATGTGGGCTGGAGAGATGGCTCAGTGGTTAAGAGCATTGACTGCTCTTCCAGAGGTCCTGAGTTCAATTCCCGGCATCCACATGGTGGCTCACAGCCATCTGTAATAGGATCCGATGACTATTTCTGGTGTGTCTGAGATGACAGGGTACTCAATAAAATAAGTAAATAAATAAATCTTTAAAAAAATACCATGTTCCCTGTTCTTTTTGCTTTGGGACTTTACCCATGTACTTTCTTTCCTTCCAGTACAGCCTTTCCACATATTTATGCATTGGCTGAAAACATCTTCAATTTGAAAACAGGCTCTCATCTATTTTCATACTAGATAATGAGATGTTGCCATCATTATTGGATACTCACACACTGGCTTTACAATCAAAGTGTTACATGTGAGGTCTGTACATCCTCAAGTATCTCACACTCCCCTTTGGAACTTAAGGCTCACACACTGGGCAAGAAGGAAAGCTTATTAGGCTATTACAATATAGCTCCAAAGTTCAATGATTCAGCTTAAATTCTGTAGCAGTAGATATATGTGGGAAAACTGGGGAGGATAAAAAGAATTCTGTTCCCCAATAATATATAAAGAAATATGTGCCCCATATAATAAGCATTCCATAAACATTTATTGGAATATATTGTATTATAAATATAAATAAATAAAAAATGTTGAAATGTGAATCGTTACTAGTTTCCTTTAGTGTCTTTCAGATGAGAGCTCTGTAGGAAAAAAACTCTGAAATACAGCACGGAAAGGGAATAGAAAACCTAGCAAATGAGCAAATCCTTCCCGTACTATTTGAGGGGCAGTGTGATAAAAAACAAAGCAACTAATTTAAAGCCAGAGTAAGAAGCTCCACCACAATCGAGTATCTGGCCAATGTGCTACTGCACCCACTAAACCTCCTACAAAAATGTCTTGTCCTTGTTTTAGGGCAAAACAAACATTAACATTCCATCTTCATATAGAGCACTAATAAAGCAATGAATACTTCTGCAAAGAAAACTTTCACTAAATTTTACCCCTTTCTGACTTAGGATAATACTAAATATTTTTGCAAAACCTGATTGAGACCAGGAACAAGAGCATCATAATAGCTGCCCCAACTGGGGAAACAAAATATATTTAAAATGTCACACATTCCTTAGCTAAGTCCAAGTTTTTTAGTAAAGTACCAAAAATTATGAGGAAATACATATAAATCAGCTCAAATATTGTGTAGAAGATATTAAAAAACTTTTCTTAGATTACATCTTCACAGCAGAATTACAAATACTGACAAAAAGGAAATGATTTCATAGTGATTCTTTTATGTAGCGAATGCCTCTTTCAAAAAGTTACATAGCTGCAGGGATAGCGCAGGATAAAAATAAGAGCCGGGTTTTTCCAAAAGTAGGATTTGAGTTATAACCCACAGCGCTTAAGGATTCCTAACTTCCAGGAATCTGCGGAGAGGAGCGCAGCTCGCCTTTCTCAAGCCTCTGTTGCTAACAGCGAACCGCGTCGAATAGCGTCGCAGTGGATCCCCGCATACCCTCCCCCCTGCGCAGGGGAGCGCACGGAGCTCCAGAGCAAAGCCCCGGGAACTCACAGGCCAGCCAGTGTGAGCAAAGGGAAGGAAATGACACAGGCAGGAAAAAAAAAAAAAAAAAGCAAATCAAGGAAAAGACACAACAGCAGCTGGGCCTGCACCAGGCTCCAGCCCCGGCCCCACACTGAGCTCCGGCTCCCCCACCCTCCAGCTCGCGCGCTAGCTCGCTGGGGACCGGAGTGGGCGGCCCGACCGAGCACGGGCCTCGGTCCCGCAGACCCCTCCCCGGGATGCGCCGGCCGCAAGCCGGGAAAGAGAGCTGCCGAGTGGGTTTGGCCGGTAGGGCACCCCCGGAGGATCCCCGTAGCAAGAACGCCGCCCCGGTCGCGGCACCGCGGATTGGCGAGCGGTCCGCGGTCCTCAGCCCCGGGCCCGGAGAACTGTCCATGCCTGTCAGGCGGCGGCCCAGGGTCCTCCTCCCCTCAGCCCGGGGCGGGGCGCCGCGAAGCAGCGCGGGCACAGGCCGGGGCGGTGGCGGTACTCACCCATGGTGGCGATGGCGGCGGCGGCGGCGGCGGCTACAGCCCAGAAGTGTCACCTCCGCAGCCGGGGCTGCATGCCGGGGGAGCAGGCGGCGGGGACGGCAGCGGGCCTGGCGCCGCGCGGGGGCCGTGGGCTGCGCTCGGGGCCCCCGCCGCCTCCCCAGGCTCCGGCTCCGGCCGCGGCCGGGCGCTGTGGCATGAGCAGTGTGGCCCGCTACATCCCCGGAGCTCCCAGGCTCGGCCCAACCCGGCCTCGGCGGCGCCACTCGGCCGTCCCGCCTGCCAGTCCTGAAGTCCAGAAGTCGCTCCGACCGGCCACTGTTCTCCACCTCAGGAACGCTCCGAAAAACAAACCGCTGGGCGCGCAGTAAGCCTTGCAGTCTGTCACTCATGCCAGCATCTGCCAATCGCATGCAGCCGCTGGGCCTTGGCACGACCCCCCACTCTCATTACCAGCCAATAACCAGGAGGAAGTCAGATACTCCCGCCCCTCCTCCCCGCTCTCTCCCAACGCCCTCGCTCTCATCCGCCAGCTAATCACGACGGACCAATCCCGCCTACTCTCACAGGATGCCAATGGGCGAAGTCAAGACGATTTCCGAGGGCTGTCTATAGCCTGCCAATCACCGGAGACAGAGCCCGTCCTCTCGCGCCTAGCCAATCGCGGAGAGCGCGCTGAGCACCCCGCCGCGGAGCGTCGCTAGCTGGCGCTCTCGGCTTCTCTAGCCGAGGTGTGGGCTGCTCCAATCACGGCTCCGGCTTGAGGCTCCACCCACAACCCTCTGCTCAGTTGCGGAACCCTGGGCCGGCGCGCGGGCTGGCGCCGTTCCCCTCCGCGGCTACCCTGGCCTGGCGCCTTGTAAAGGCGTCTTCTGTAGAGGCCCTCAAAAAGTCACAGCCTTCGGCCCTATGGTTGTCGGCGATCTCGAGGTGCTGAGCTGTCCGGCCCCTGCTGGTGCAAAGTGTCTGGCGCGGACTGGGCGGGGAAGATTTGGCTCGGTGCTTCCAGGCCACTCGAGCTGCGCGATCCCCTGAGTAGCCCACGACCCAGCGTGCCGGGTTTGCTGGCTGGGCTGGTCTTGTTACTTCTCTGATCCCCTGGGTTTCAGCCCTCGAGGCCACACCTGATCCTCAGGCTCCAAAGGCTAGGGTAGTGCTGGAATGTGGATCCCCACATTCTGGGTTCTGCTCTTAGAGTTATAAAAGCGAGACACGTTTTTAAAAGAAAACTTAAAAGTACAGGAAAACAGAAAGAAAATCCCTACTCTGGAGATAGTTTTATCTATTTCCTACTTAGATATGCAACATTTGACCAAAAAAAAAAATAACTTCATATTGTTTTGTGGTGTGCTTACACTTCTGTGCTTCCTGTGCCACGAAATATTGTCTCAAAACAATTGTACGGACTGTGTGATCTTTCCAAAGAGCATTGTGATTAACTTCTTCAACCTCAATTGTTTCCACAATTTATACACCCAGTCTTTAGATTCCAACTCTACCACAATTGGTTTAGGTTCCCCTTTCTCTGGAGACTGTTCCAATGACATATTTCAGATTCCAGAAAAATCTTCAGATGCCATTTTCAGTTGTCATTTAGAAACACCTTAGGGGGTGGCTTTGGAATGTCAGATCTCTTCAGGAGTGTCTTACACAATCCTTTTTCTTCATCCCCACCCTCAACCCCGTACTATTTAATTAACTCTCTTTTCCTCTTTTTCTTTTTTGTTGGTGTGCATGTGTGTGGATGTGTGTGTGGTGGTGGTGGAGGTGGTGGTGGTGTTTGAGACAGAGTCCCTTTAAGCTAGGCTGGTCTGAAACTCACAGTTCTGTCTGCCTCTGCCCCCTGAGTGCTGGGATTAAAAGGCCTGCATCAAGTTTCATATTCTCACTTGAGAAATGCCCTAATTTCCTGAAGTGCTTGAAATAGAATAGTCTGAGGAAAAATAATGCTGAGGAAAAATAAAGAACACCAGCCATTTGCTAGATGCCAACCATGTAATCTCACGTAACCTTCCCATGACTTCTACCTTTCCTTCAGATGCCTTCTTTGTGAATTCCATTTCCACTGTCTGTCCCTCAGCCACTAAAGTCAAACATTTCCATGCTGCAGTTACCCTGTGTGCTGAGGATTCCAGCTCAGGCGGGTCTTTGTTCTAAGTGCCCAGGGCATCCCACAGGCACCTCAAAACTGCTACAGGTTCAAACTGAACCCATCACTTTCCTCTACTGTTCATGTTTCCTCTGTTCGTCGGCAGTTCCCCAAGGAAGACACTGCATTATTGGTGAACTCTTCCTCTCCATTCGACTCTAACCACCCATCTTACCAGGTCTCCAGTCCTTCTGCCTCTCTCTCGCTCTAGCTCCACTAGCCCCGTTCAAACCATCAAATCTATTACTTTGTTTACTTAACGTGTGTTCACACCACAGACTGACTTCCTATCAGACACATGATCTTAGAAAACCCTCTTTACGAATATTATAACCCATCAGTTTTAAGATGAATCAGATAGGGGCTGGAGAGGGAACTCGGCAGTAAAGAGTGTTCGCTGCTCTTGCAGAGAGCCCAGGTTCAGTTGCCAGCACCCACATAGCAGCTCACAGCTGCCAGTAAGTCCGGCTCCAGGGCATGGGGCCTCAACTCCACCACCGGCATGCCTGCATGTTGTCATACACATAGATAAACCAGGCACACACATGTACCAGTAATTTAAAAAACAAAAAAGAATCAAATGTGAGTGAGGGAACGAAGTCCCTCCAGGACCCAGCGTCTCTTTCTCTCAGGCTGTCTTTCACCTCCCACTCTCACTATTCCCACCCCGAGTCCATGCTGCAGCCACACTGGGAATTCTTCAAATCAATCTCAGCTTTCAGTCTATCCTCCTGGGTCAAGCATATTCAGTATATGCTCGACCCAGGGTGTGGCACTCTTAGAAAGTATGACCCCGTTGGAGTAGGTATGTCACTGTGGATGTGGGCTATAAGACCATCATCCTAGCTGCCTGGGAGTATTCTGTTAGCAGCCTTCAGATGAAGAAGAAGAACTCTCAGCCCCCCTGCACCATGCCTGCCTGGATGCTGTCATGCTCCTGCCTTGATGATAATGGACTGAACCTCTGAACCAGTCAGCCATCCCCAATTAAATGCTGACCTTGGACCCCCGCCTCCCTGTCTCCCTCCCTACACAGTCCTATGTGTCCTATGTTCTCTGTAGTGAATGTTCCCCATTTCTGCTCCCAGTCTCATTCCTTCTGAGGAGAATTAAGTCCTCTTAGTTCTCCATCACTCCTTGAGGAAGCCTTCCCTCCCCATCAAGTTGGGCTAAGGACAGCCCTTTGCTATTCTCCAAGAGCACTTTATTCTACTCTAATGTAAGCGCGTTTTGTAAAATAAGCAAAGAAACAGAGGCTGTCAGGAGGGGGGTGTAGCTCAGTGGTGAGGGCTCATCTAGAATGTGCAAGAACCTGGGTTTGCTCCCCTAGCACTTGGTTGTCGGGCGACAAGTGAACAAAAAAGAAGCTGTCCTTCAAATTGGCACGCCAACCAACTTCAACAGTACATTTGAAATACCTGCTGGGTGTGGTGGTGCACACATGCCTGTAATCCTAGTACTCAGGTAGGAAGATTGCCTCAGGTTGAAAGCCAGCCCTAGACTATATTGCAAGGCCCACTCTTTAGGACCATATAGCATAACAGGACAAAGAACAAAATTCCAGTGTGTTGAATGCCAAGCGGGGACACTAGTAACTAAATACAATGTGCACAAATATACCCCTAACTATGCATTTTATCTTCCCTTTGTGAGTTGCTTTCTCTCCTCTCTTAACACTGTGTGAAGCTGGGCCTTGCCTTTTTTTTTTTTTAAGATTTTATTTATTTTATGTATGTGAGTACACTGTAACTGTCTTCAGATATACCAGGAAGAGGGCATCAGATCTCACTACAGATGGTTGTGAACCACCAACCATATGGTGGCTGGGACCTCTGGAAGAGCAGTCAGTGCTCTTAACTGCTGAGCCATCTCTCCTGCCCTGGGCCTTGCCTTTTAAAGGTTATCTCTTAGTTATACACTGACTGCATGCCTGTGAGTGTCTGAGCCATACCTATTCCCAGCGCCAGGGCCCAAGAAAGTGTTGATCCTATCTGGCAGCCCTATTACATACTAGCTGCACACTTTCATTCATTCATTCATTCATTCATTCTTACTTTTTTTTTTTTTTGTTTTGGTTTTGTTTTTTGTTTTTGTTTTTTTTGATTTGGCTTTTTTGAGACAGGGTTTCTCTGGAACTCACTCTGTAGACCAGGCTGCCTTTGAACTCAGAAATCTACCTGCCTCTGTCTCCCAGAGTGCTGGGATTACAGGCATGTACCACCACCACCCGGCTACATTCTTTTCTTTCAAGAACATGGTGCCAATTGGACACAGAAGGAACAGTAAAAACAATGGACAAATTCTCTTAGGGGAGAGATCAAAATATCAGTAGACTTATCACCTGTTTCACAAAAGTTCTTTTAATTCAGAAATAAAGCAGGGTACATTTTAGATTACGAGCTGAACCAATTAATTTACTGTGTCATCAAGGAATAACATGCATATTTCATAGAAGATTCTTTCAAACTTGATTTCTTAAAAATTATTGGTATTGTCTTCTAAATAAGAGTAGTGTTCATTTTAAAGTCACACTGGTATAAATTTATCCCAAAGAGTACTTTGCAAGTAAGCAACAATACAGAAAATTCATTGTAACTTTTTTCTTCCTTCCTTCCTTCTAAAAGATTTATTTCTTATTCTATGTAAGTACACTGTAGCTATCTTTAGACACACCAGAAGAGGGCACCATATCTCATTATGGATGGTTGTGAGCCACCATGTGGTTGCTGGGATTTGAACTTGGGACCTTTGGAAGAGCAGTCAGTGCTTTTAACCACTGAGCCATCACTCCAGCCCACCTCTTTTCTAAGTAGACATCCAAATAGTTAAATAAGCTCTGCAGTGGTGGCACACACAGCACTTGGGAGGCAAAGGCAAGTGGATTTCTGAGTTCATGGCCAGCCTGGTCTACAGAGTAAGTTCCAGAACATTGAGGGCTACACAGAGAAACTCAGTCTTGAAAAACCAAAAACCAAACCGAAACAAAAAGAATAGTTAAATTATGATATAGTAATATGATACTATATGCTCGCAAACAAGAATAAAGACCCTCTACAAATACCAAAAGGATCTAAGATAACCTGTGACATATGACGTGTGTGTGTTTGCATGCACTCGCACTTGTGTGTAGTGAAGCTGGATTCTAAAGGGTGACTTATAATTTGAGGATTTATTTTTATTATTCTTAATTATTCGTATGTATGTAGGGGTGAGGGGAATATATGTATGAATTCAGGAGCCTGAAGAAGCCAGGGGTGTTTACCTGTGGTGTGTGTGTGTACATATGCATTTGTGTGGAGATGTAAGATGACCTTGGGTTCCACCGTGACTGAGGCAGGACCTTTTGGTTGTGTATTGCTGCTATGCATACTCCAGGCTGGCTGGCCACAGCTTCTAGGGACTCTCCTGTCTCTCTCTTCCATCTCTCTGTAGGAGCACTGGGATTACAGATGTGGCGTTACCACTTGGGGTTTAACCTGGGTTCTGGAGATTCCTTGCGTTTGCACTGCACCCACTGCACGGAACACTTCCTAATGCCTATGACTATTAAAGAGGCCTCTTGGAAGCTTTATTGTATGCTTTGCTATAAAAATCAAAGAAAAGTAACTTGGGTTGGGGAGAAAGGTCAGTCAATAAGTGTGTGCTTGCCTCGAAAGCACAGGAACCTGAGTTTAATCGCCAGAACCCATGCAGATATGGCAGGCGGGGGTGGGGCATGCTCTTATAGCCTGTTCAACTCCAGAAAAATGAGAGGTTGTTTCAAAGGTGCATGATGTTCCTGAAGATGACATAGAAAACTGTCCGCTGGCTGGTTGATCTCACACACACACATACACACACACTTAAAAAAAAAAAAGTAACCCAGCAGCATTGTAGTACTTCCACAGGTGACTGGAACCAGAGCCTTCGGTGTTGTTCTGAGCATACCAGGGCCTCTTGCACACGGCAACCCTGCTTTGCACTTCCCCTCCCAGGTGCTAAGATCATGCTTTACCACGTCCAGTTTACAAGATGCTAGGAATCATGGCTGAGGCCTTGGGCATCATCTGAACTACGTCCACAGCCCCACAGCACAGCAGCAGTTCCGGTAAGACTCAGTGTAAGCCAGGCTTGCTAGCACAGGCTATAATCCTATCCACTTAGGAGGCTGGGATAGCAGGATCACAAATTCAAGGCCAGCGTGGGCAACTTAGTGATGCTCTATCTCAAAAGATAAAAAATGGGGCTGGAGATATAGCTCAGTGGTATCTGTAGCCTTTGCTTGGCAAGACCTTAGGTTAGATTTGATCCTAACATGTACACACATATTAGTCAAAGTTGTGACAGAGCCTGTCACAAATATTTCCATCTTACCAGAAGGACACTCGCGCATAACCCTAGTGTGGCTTCAAGGCAGTGAGTAACTTTGTATTACTAAGACAATGATCAAAGATAAGATGATGTAAGTGATGATGTAAGCCATCCAAGCCCCGTTTTTCTGACTTAGAGGTTCGTCAGAGCCAGGCGTGGTGATTCATGCAATGAGCACTCCAGACACAGAGGCAGGAGGAAGTTCAAGCCAAGTATGTTCTACATAACTAGGGCTATACAGTGAGACCCTGGTTTGTTATTGTTGTTTAAAATACACACACACACACACACACACACACACACTATACCCAGACTTCCAAATGTTGTCAGTCTCCTAGTTGGGCAATAATATGAGGAAGATTTTTTTTTTTTTTTTAGTTTTTGGCTTTAGCTTTGGTTAATGGATTTGTTTTCTAACCTCAAAGTCAAACCCCTCTTGTCCTAACCCTCTGTCTAGCCTCCTAAATTGGAATACAGAGCCAGACCCAGCATGTGTTTGTTAGTTTGTGTCCTCTATCTCCCCTTGGGCCAGGGAGGTAGTTCAGCAGCAGAGCCTAGTGAGTGTGAGAATGTGAGTGTGTGTGTGAGTGTGAGACCCTGGGTCAGCTCTCCACCACAGAAAAAGAATAAACAAAAACCTCCCCTGAGAAAAATAACAGGATTCCAGAAAGAAAGCCTCAGTAACGCTGGCATGGTGAGCCACAGCTACAGTCCTCTCTGGAGAGGGTAAGGCAGGAGAATGACCATGAGTTCAAGGCCTACAGCAAGCTTCAGGCCAACCTGGGCTACACAGGAAGTCTAACTCACTAACTAAAATAAAACAAAACTCCAAAACAAAGCAAAAAAAAAAAATCAGTGATATCATCACTCTATAGTTGCCATTTCTCAGGTTCTTACAAATTTCCTCTTAGCCATAAAACAAAAACCAACCAAACGCCATGTGAGCTCTTGGAAGGTAAAGGGAACAGGAGCAGGAGCTCAAAGCCAGGTTGGCCACATAACAAATCTGAAGCTAACCTAGATTACATGAGACCTTGTTTTAAAGTGGGGAAAAAGAAAGAAAGAAAAGAACTAGTGAGGATAGTATTGTTGAGTACACATTTCAAAGCTTAAGCTGTGCTGCATCTAGTGCACATACCAGAGCCTGGACTCCGGGGGTCTCACACATACTAAGCACATGCTCTGCTACTGAGCCACACCCTAGCCCAGCATACATGACATTTTCAAATGACATAAAATATTTTTGTTTAATTTTTGGTTCGTTGAGGCAAGGTCTTACTATGTAGCCCTGGCTGGCCCGAACTCCATATGTAGACCAGGTTAGCTTTAAACTCTCAACAGTCCTCCTACTCCGGCCTGCGCTTGTGTTACAGGTGTGTGTCACCACAGCCAGCTTGATATAAAGTATGCTTAGAAAGGTAACTGCTTCGGGCGAAGGTAACTGTCAGGGCATTACTGTGCAATGGGAAGGGCTGTACTTTTGTCTTCTCATTCCCAATTTTTTATTATTGCTCTGAGAGTCCTGAACACCTACTTCATGATCTCCAAGTGAAATTTCAAAGCAGAAATAACAAAGGGAACTCTAAGCTTTCTTCCCTGAAACGCAGATGCTATTGTTATACAATTCACTTTTATAATGATAAAAGTCAGACAGAATGTATCACTAAATTAAAACTCTACCTTCTTAAATGTCCTTACTACCCATCTTCACAGTAGTTTTTGTTAATTATATTGTATGGATATGGCTATCTTTATATTTTAAGGGCTCAACTGGACTGGTACATAACAGGAAAGGTTCAAGTCTGCTTCTCCTTGTTAGCAACAGGAGCGGCCACCAGGGGTCAGTGCAGAGTCACTCTCACAGGCGCCTCACAGGAGGCAGGGCCCTGTGTAAGGAAACCAGTTCCACAAGTCATATTTACAGACTCTTCTAGATTGGAAGGGGCCTGTTCACATGAGTAGCCAAGTTCCCTTAGGGTTTCTCAGGTTATAAAGGATCATACTCCTTCAACTTAGTTTATATTCAACAATTCTAAAACAGGGCCATATTATAAACAAGTCTGTCAACATAAGATACCAGATTAGACCCACTCTCCTTTGTTTGGAAGGAGATGATTTGAGGGTTATTTAAAAAGATATTTATTCTCCAGAAAAGGGGAAATCATTTGAAATGTAAATAAAAAATATATCGAATTAAAAAAGATATTATAAAAAAGATTTATTATCCTTTTTCATAAACTATGTATGTGTGTGTATGTGTGTATATGTGTGCATATCATGTATGTGTGAATGCTATAGGAGATCAGAAGAAAAAAAAGAGCCATCTCTCCAGCCCTAGGTATAAAATAATTTATATATAAAATAATTATTTTATTTTCGTATTTTTTGTACATGTGTGTACACGAGTGTACATGATATGTCAGTATGTTTACCTGTGGGTACACATGTGCCATGGCATACGTGTGGAGGTCAGAGGACTCGGGTGTGAGTGTTCACCTTCTACCTTGTTTGAGACAGGGTCTCTTTTATTTTACTGATACGAATGCCAAGCTAGCTGGCTTCCAAGCTTCAGGGGACTCTGCTGTCCCAGCCTTCCACCTTCGCATAGGAGCACTGGGATTACAGACACACACTACTGCATTGAGCCATTATGTGGCTGCTGTGGATTTGAACTCAGGTCCTCACATTTGCATGGCCAACACTTTACTTGCCAAGCCATGTCCCAACCCCTTGCTCTGTTTTACAGGTTTCTTGGTAAAATCAAGTAACACAACAGTATTGTATCTATTCTAAAGCAGTTAATCAATATCAAGTTACCCCATTCAGACAATGTGCTAGTCCGAACTTACATGACTTAGCCCAACAAGTCTAAAAAGCCCTGGCTAGTAGAAGACGTTGCTATGAGGCATAAGGCATCCATCTGCTCAGGTATGAGCTTGGGTTGTTTTGCTGTTGTTGTTGTTGCTGTTGTTTCCCTAATCGTGGCTTTCCAGCTGTCTTTTTTTCAGAAGTAGAAGTTATCTTTCACAGCTTTAGGTCTTATCCACACTTTTTTATCTAAGGCTCCTTCAGAAAAGATTACTCTGAGCTTAGAACCAGCCTGAATGACTTATACCTTGGTAGGTGACCTGGGTTCAAGAGCTGTTCCACACCCATTGTGTGATGTGCTACCACGCAGGCAGTCAGCTCTACTAGACCTTCCAAACTTTCTTTGGTTAGGCTCTGGCCCAGCCTATCAGTCTTCCCTTTGCCTGTTTCCCCTCTAGTTATCATCGTTCCTGCTAAAACTGGGCTTCTGAGACTATCTATCATACCTAGGTTAGTATAAACCCTTTCAGGAAAGCAACCCCAACTGCTGATATCGAAGCAGGCCCTGAGGAGGCCATTTTCCTTGGCGCCTGATTTCCTATTGGCACTAAAGCTTAGGCTCTTGGAGAAGGGAACAGAAACCACATAAAGAGAGCAAAACTGGTGATCATGATCCATAATGCTCTGGGACAGCACCGTGTATATCCCTGCGTCTTCCCTTTGAGGCCTCACATCTCAGAGCAGGACATAAGCATCAGCCAGACTGCCTGCTCCCTAGAAAAGCACAATTCCTGTCAAGTAAGGTGTCCAGGGAATATTAGCTGCATGAACAAGTGAAAAGGCTAGGTTGTTAGACCAGCATTCAACTACAAGAACAGCCATGTCTCTATTCCAAAACAGAAAGAAAAGGAAAAAGACAATCTTAGTATGAAAGTAGAAAAGCAAGCATGTGGGTTTGAATGTTACTTAGTCCAGAGGCTCAAAAACCGGACATGAATCAGGACAACTCAAGAGTCATAAAGCATCCAAACGTCACTATGGTTACTACTGAAGACTGTTTTCCACTCTTCGGTGCCCCGGGACTCTTAAGGCTCTTCACAAGAGTCAGTCACCTGGGATCAGAGTCAGACCAGCTGGCCAGTCTCTCCTTGCATTCCAGATGGCCTGTGATACCAGCAGAGCTAAGAGTCCCTCTTTCCCAAGGCTGTAAGACACTGCAGCAGGTCTCTAATCTCCCACCTGTCTCAGCCTCTGAGATTGCTGCAGAAGCTCGCGCTGGCCTAGGAAGGAGCCTGGAGACACATCTAGTCGATATTGTCGTAAACGTGAATCACATCCTCATAGTTGTTGAGAGCCTGGATGAGGTGAGCAGCCTGCTCCAGCTCAGGCCCAGCCAGCTGCACCTTCGAGTGGGGGATGAACTCCAGCGAGCAGGATACGGAACACAGGCCCAGGGAGTCCAGTTTCTTCCTCACTTGATGTACTGAAGAAGCATCACAAATGAACTAGAGATAAAAGAAGTGTGCGGGGTGAGAAGCCGGGAAGTAAATCCTGAGTGGAGCAACCTGTACTAGGTTATCACTGTCCCTTGAGCTCATAGTTTCCAATGCTTAGACGTCTCCTTACCAACTCACAAGATAGGCCGTATCTGCCAGTGTTCACTTAATAACTGTGCAATTTGTGAACTCTTTGCTTCACCTGGATCTTGACAGTCAAAGAAGCGCACCTTTAGGTATCTATGAGGGACCCCTGGAATCCCATCCAACACACATGCTTCCGGTTGTCAGCTTGGAAGCAAGCCCCTTTACGCACTGAGCCATCTCACCAGCCCCCACACTCACTTTAAAAAGGTTCTTGTCTTCTTCGTCTTCGGCTTCCTTCACATCCTCGGCTCCCGCTTCGATGGCCAGTTCTAGGGCGCGCTCTAGGTTCACAGCTTTCTTCTCTCTATCCTCCACTCCAACCACAACCACTCCTTTTTTGTCAAAAAAGTGACGTGCTCCTTCAGCCATCATTCCCCTGATAGGAGAGGGAACAGGCAAGAGTGCATGGATGGTTCTAGAAGCCCAACTCTACACAGTGCTGTATCCTAACACTGTCCCCTCACCCATCCCGCCCCTGGAGTACCCAGAGACACCCAGCAACTCTCTTCATGCCGAGGCCGCAGCTGGTGCTGGTAAGGTGACTTCCAAGAGCATCCTCCCTCCTATTCTGCCCTCATCGGTGTCTGTAGGGTACAACTTTACTCACTGTTCCCTGTCCTATTAAGATTCCTGTCCTGGTGGAGTGCTTTAAGACTAGGCCGTTATATAGCCACCGATGGAATCATGGAGCAAAGATTTCACGTATACCTGATGACTGTATCTTTGGGATCCTATCTCATTCAAAAGACATGAATGAAAAAAAAAATCAGTTATTATATTGGATTCCACTAAGGAAGAAGTGTGCTTAGAACCTAAAATACTGCTGAGGACCAACAGCATTTGCCTTACGTAGAATTGGCACCTAAAGGTACTGTCCCCTTCCTCTTTCCCCTTTCTCCATATACGCACACTTACCCGTTCTTGTTCAGGATATATTTGATGTCCAAGTGGCACTTGGGGCTACTGTTTGATAATGCCTCAATAAGCAGAGAAGCACCTCCAGGGCCTCGGCCCTCATACAGCAAGTAAATGCCCTTGTTTTTCTGCAAAAATAAATGCATACATATATAATACATAATACAAACTTACATACACCGTCCTGCTTCCTAATGTCCCAGTGCCCTTCCTGCCAGCACCAAACCACAGGCACTAAAAAGTGGTTCCACCTATGACCTCTCAGGACATACGCTTGGGCCCTTTTGCCTGTCTCTTCTGAGGGAGCCTGATGGTATCCACGTCTGGATCACTGGAAATTCTCTCCTTCTAGAAAGGACTCTGTCTCCCTGGCTCCTCATAGCCTTACTCAGCTCTGCTCCCATGCCCCTCCGAGCAGAGCTCACATCCAATCCACCCCGTCACTCTAGTTTGCCTCTCTCTCTCTCTCTCTCTCTCTCTCTCTCTCTCTCTCTCTCTCTCTCTCTCCCCCTTTTGTTTTGTTTTGTTTTTCCTTTTTCGAGACAGGGTTTCTCTGTAGCCCTGGCCGTCCTGGAACTCACTCTGTAGATCAGGCTGGCCTCAAACTCAGAGATCCTCCTGCCTCTGCCTCCCAAGTGTTGGGATTAAAGTCTTTTTAACAATGTGTTTATTTTTAGTTAGTTTATATGTGTGGTGCATTTGAATGGCAGTGCCTATGGAGACCAGCAGTGTCAGATCTCTTGGAGCTGAAGTTACAGGTGTTTGTGAGCCACCTGATGTGGGTTCTGGAACTTGAACGTGGATCCTCTGGAAGCACAACGAGCACTTTCAACCACTGAGCCACCTCTGTAGCCCAACCCTGGGCACTCCTGTCTTTGTTCATCTTCCTATATTCCATTCCGTGTGAAGCCTACCTAGGAAAGCTCAGTGCCCCCAACCCTGGGCTGCTGAATTGTCATGGGAGCTACTGAACTCCGCTCTGTAGCTAAATTCAAACATTCCCCAGCTAGTTACCAGTTTCCTCTGGACTCCCTAGACCTTCATCGTTGCCCGTGCCACTACTCTTTCTAAGTGCCTTGGCCTGAATATTCCAAGGGCCTTTCAACTGATGACCTTCCCACCCACTTTACAAATGGAACTCAAGCTCCCTGTTGATCTCTGAGGTCAGGCTGCTGGGATTTGGGTCTGTCATTTTCTGCATGACCTAAGGCAAGTCACCAAATCTTTCTGTGCCTTGGTTTCCACTTTAGGTCACTTGCAGGAGTCACTGAGATCTTGCATACAGAGTTTTTTACTACAGGACCTAGTCTGGAACAAGCACCCAGTAACTGCCAGCTCTTATGACAATTGCTATGGAGAGTGATGAAAGGCCTCTATGGACTCAGCACTCTGTGAGGCTGAGGCAGGAGGATCATGAGTTCCATGCTAGCCTGGGCTACACACACACACACACACACACACACACACACACACAGTGTGCATGTGAACACACCAAGATATTTATTATCTCTTCAATTTCTTACCTATTCTGGAGGAAGAAGTGTAGAGGCCAGTACCTCCCCACTCCTTCTGTCACCATTACCCCTAATCTCTATTTTCACTGGCTTTTCTTCTTTAGACAGAAACATTTGAAAACAAAAACCAATCCCTTCTCCAACCTAATGTCAGGGCTTTCCCCAGTCTTACCTGTTCTTTCTATTCTATCTTCTCCAAGCTGGACAGCGCAGCTCTTTTTCTGTATCAGTCTCCATACTGTCTACCTAGCCTATTCCCAGTCATGGCCCTCTAGCCCGCCAGTTCTCAACCTGTGGGTCCCAACCCCCTCAGGGGGGTGCAAATGACCCTTTCACTGGGGCTGCCTAAGAACATCAGAAAACACAGATATTTAAATTGCAATTCATACCAGTAGCAAAATTATAGTTTAAAAAGTAGTAATGAGACAAGTGTGTAGGGGATCCCCACCACATGAGGTACTGTATGAGAGGGTCACAGCATTAGCAAGGTCGAGAACCACTGCTCTGCTCTAACCAAAGGCCAAGGATAGAGATTCTACAAAGGTCTCTGGGTTGAGCGTGTCAACCATGTTCCCACCCTTCCCCCCTGACAATTTAAGGAGTTTGTGGTGGCTTTCTAACCCTCTGGGGGCTGTGGTGAAGAATGTCTGAGGACACACCTCCGTCTTCAGTGCTGACTCGATGGTTGACTTGGGCATATTCTTGCTGCGACACACCTCTAAGATGTTGGCCAGGCTGCTGTTGTTCTCAGGGTTAGGGCCTCCCTCTGGGTAAGGAGAGAAGAATGAGCCAAGATATCTCTTCACAGCACAGGGGAAATGAGTGGTTTCCCGCCTCTCCAACCCCAAAACAGTGAGAAATTACTCTGTGTCAGAATACTAACATTATTTAATGAGGACAGCTCGGTGTGTCAAGTGCTTGCCTTGCAAACAAACTATCTGAATGTGATCCCTATTCCCCACATATAAGATAATACCAGCACCAGTTTATAATCCCAGAACCAGGCAAGCAAAAACAGATTCTGAGACAACTGGCTAGCCAGGCTGTCTATTGGGTAAGCGCTAGGCTAGTAAGAGCCCTGAATTTAAACAATGAAATAAAAGAGCTGGAGACATGGTGGTAAAGGTGCCTAATGTACAAACCTAGTGACCAAAGGTCTATCCCTGCAATCTACTTATAGGAGGAAGGAGAGAATCAGCTTCAGAAAGTTGTCCTCTGACTTCTATGTGTGCTGTGCTGTCACACACACACACACACACACACACACACACATATTCACACACTCATTCACAAATAAATGAGGTGGACAGTGTCTGAGGTATAACACCCAAGGTTGTCCTCTGGTCTCCACATGCATGTCCATACAAACACACATACACCTGCATACCCACCCCCACCCCCACACCCCTACAGAGTATTTCGTTTAGATAAGCATATTGGTTGGTGCACACCTGTAATCCCACAACTCCAGAGGGTTAGGCGGGAGCCTGAACTACTTAATGAATTCTGGGTCAGTTTCAATAAAGAGTGAGATTCTGGCTGGACATGGTGGTGTACACCTTTAACCCCTGGATTCAGGAGGCAGAGGCAGGTTCCAGGTCAGTCAGGGCTACACTGAGAAACTATGATTCAAAAAAACAAATGTGTGAGACTCTGTCACCAACCAGCAAACAGAAAATACTTAATTTAGTGATTCTATTGGAATAAGGAGAACTGTTTTGGGAAAGCAGTTTCTTTCCTGGGGGTTGGGGAACAGGAGATGGAACCCAGGGCCTTATCCATGCTCAACACTGTGCCTTATCACTAGGCTATAAACTCAGCCTGGATAAGAAGTTCCTAATTTTCCCAGTCTTTAGGGATAGTTATCCTGTTGCTAGGTTTCCGCAAACTCCATTTCTGTCCGATGAAAGGGTTGAATCTTAACATCCTTGCTTGTAGTATATTTGTTATAAAAAGAAGAAAAGAGAAACATCACCCACAAGTGGTAGTGATAAGTCAACGTTAGTTTAATGCCTTTTTTTAAATGCTGCAAGCCACCTCAAGGTAGGTATTGTCTTGCTTTACAGAAAATTAAAATTCAGTAGTTAAGCCACTTGGTAAAGGTCACTGAAATAATCTAGCTAATGACAGACTTTATGTCCTCCTAACTCCAGATACACACTTTTCATAGGATTTTTTTTTCTCTACTTCTATCAGCCTGACTCTAAAATGAGAATCACTGGAGAGACACATGGTTCCACACAGACCTTCCAAGAAAACGTCTTAGGCGCTCTGATGAGGGAAAAGGAAGCAAGAAATGACTTGACTCAGCAAGCCTGCTTCAACCTTCAATGGTTAAAAGCAGCTGCAGAGGGCATGGTTAGCTTTTTCAAGAAAGGCACGTTCTTTGTCCTCTTTCCTTCCATCCTTCTGTTCCTTCTTTTATTTATTTTATTTTTAACATTTTTAAAAAGATTTATTTGTTATATGTAAGTACACTGTAGCTGTCTTCAGACACCAGAAGAGGGTGTCAGATCTCTTTATGGATGGTTGTGAGCCACCACGTGGTTGCTGGGATTTGAACTCATGACCTTTGGAAGAGCAGACCATCTGAGCCATCTCTCCAGCCCTCTTCTGTCCCTTCTTACAAGATTAGTTTGTGTTTGCCTGCATGCATGATGCAGTGCCTGTGGAGGCCAGAAGAGGACATCGGGTACCTCGGAACTAAAGTTCAAGGCGGTTGTCAGCTGTTCTAAGGGTGCTGGGAATCAAACACTGGTCCTCTGAAGGAGCAGCAGGTGCTTTTAACTGCCGAGCTCTCTCTCTAAGCCCTGACTCTTACGGTTTATTCTTGCTTTTTTTCCCCTTTCAGCCATTTTATTTGGTAAATATATATTTTTAACTTTTTAAATAGATTCTCTGTGAATTTCACATCATGCACCCCAAACCCACTGATTCTGTCATCGCTCCAGATCCACCCTCCACTCTTGTAATCTCCCTCCCCTAAACAAAACAAAGCCCATCTCTGATGTGGGAGCAGAAGCTGCAGTGTGTTGTGATGTGTCTGTCACTCTGGATGTTATTTTGTCCACACAGCTTCACTTGCAAATGTTCATTACAATGAGTCTTGGGACTGGTTCGAGGCCTCCGGCTTCTGCCATACTTTAAGATTTGTTTCTATGGAGTACCTTCTAACCATGGACTTAGATGGAGTCATTTCTATTTTTCTAAGGGCAGGTCTCTGAATGGTCTTTGGAAAGGCAAACAGGAAAATGAACTGTAAGTGAATGCTCTGAGGGTTATGGGTAGGACAACTATGACAACTGGCGGGAGGGGTGCGGGAGGGTGGGGACCGCCCCAAGTGAAGCCTTGGCTTCAGTGCCCAGCAGTGGGGACTGTCGGGCTCTCACCTTTAACCGCCAGGCGGATACTCAGAGTGAGCTTAGAGAAGATTCGACTCCTTTCCATGTCCTTGGGGCCCTTGATGTGCCGGACTTTAGACCATTTATTGTGTCCTGCCGAGGCCGTCGCGCTGACATGCAGCGTCCTGTGTGGAGCTGCAGCACAGCCGGGGTTTTCATGCTGGGAGACGCACCAAGGACCCACGCGGAACCCGAGGCACCGCACACGAAAGCATCGGGCAGCAGTGTCTCTCAGGCTGGCGGCAGCCCGAAACATCATCTGCTTCGACAAGGGGCTGCAAGGTGCCAAGAGGAGCAGCCAAAATCAGCCTGTCTAGTCTGGCACTGGAACAACCCGGTCTGGACGTTCAGACTGCTTGTACAGGTCTCCAGAAACTCATAGGCTCAGCCCCACCTGAAGCTGCACAGCCTCGAGTGACCGCCAAGGAGCCGGGCGCGGGGACCCTAAATGGTGCAGTACACTTCCTTTCCCTGGTCCGTCGCGAAAACAGATCCCCGGATCCTGCAAAATTGGTTCCGCTGCCTCGAGGTACTCGTTCCAACCCCGCCCCTGCCAGGAGTGACGCAAACATTAATTGCTCCCGGTTGCTTGGAAACGACAGATATTTTTCCAGTAGAGATTCATGTGACTGATTTTCCCTCCTAACTGAGCAAGTCCAGAATAATAATTGTTTTGTTGAAAAAGAAATATGCAGTTCAGTCGGTTCATTTTACAGGTAAAGACACCACAGCCCAGGCTCCCTGTTTTTAAAAAAAAGGAAACACCTGGCCAGTGGTGGCCCACGCCTTTAATCCCAGCACTTGGGAAGCAGAGGCAGGTGGATTTCTGGTCTACAGAGTGAGTTCCAGGACAGCCAGGAGGACTATACAGAGAAATCTTGTCTCGAAAAACCAAAACAAAAGACTTTCTGACTGAGATTTTTATTTCTGTAAACAAGGATGGTATTGCCTATTTTGTAACCGTAGTGGAGAGTTGAAAATACAGCATAAACCCCTGTAGAGTAAAATCAGTGTGTTAAGTAGCAGCTGTAATGATTGACTTCTAAGCCCAAGTAGCTAGCTTGGGGACACTCAGATGAATCACAAAATTTGGGGGAGAGGACAAAAGATCAGGCCAGCCTTTGAGTCAAACTGCTATCTTCGTTTTCCATCTGCTGTTTAAAATTAGTTTGAATATTTTAAATGTATGTGTATGGTTATTTTGACTGCATGTATGTCTGTGCACTACTGGTGTGCCTAGTGTCTGTAGAGGTCAGAAGGGGTCATCAAGATAGCCTGGCACTGGAGTTATAGATGGTTGTGAGCTCTCACGTGGGGAACCGAAATTGAACCTGGGTCCTCTGGAAGGGGAAGCAATATCTTTAACTGCTGAGCTATCCCTCCAGCCCCTTCCGTGGGTTCTCTTAACGGAGAAAACAAGAGAAAAAGGACACTATGGAAAAATAAAGAAAAAACAAAAGTAGCAGCTGCTGCTTGAAACTCTTTCTAAGAGCTCTCCAGGGGGCAAATTAAGTCTCAAGAGCTTACTTAACACATTAAAAAAGCAGGACAGTGTGAAGGCCCTTTGAAGTCTTGCTCTCTAAAGTTAGACTGAGTGGATTCAAAGTGTGTCTCTGCCGTTTAGTAGTGCAACCTTGGGCAAGTTCTTTACTTTCTGTTTCCGTCTACATACTGTGGCCTTGAACAAGCAGGATGTGGGGAAGGGCAAGGCACAGATTTTATATTCTTAGTATGTCCAAAATTAATCTACTTAGCCTTTCATTCTCCTGTTCTGTCTCTGTATCTCCATGGGAGGCAATATGTTGGCTGTTAGCTCATCTTTTTGTCTCCTCCTTAGTTCTAGAACAGTGGGCAGCCACCAAGCACAACCTGAGTACAATTTCTTTTGCTTTGTTTTAAAGATTTATTGTATTTATATGAGTGCACTGTAGCTGTCTTCAGATACACCAGAAGGCAACATCAGATCCCATTACAGCTGGTTGTGAGCCACCATGTGGTTGCTGGGAATTGAACTCAGGACTCTGGAAGAGCAGTCAGTGCTCTTAATTGCTGAGCCATCTCTCTCCAGCCCTTGTTTTGTTTTTCGAGACAGTTTCTTTGTGGAGCCCTGGCTGTCCTGGAACTCATTGTGTCGACCACACTGGCTTCCAACTCAGAGATTCACACACCTCTGCCTGCTGAGAGCCAAGACTAAAAGCCTGTGCCACTGCCACCCAGGGTACAGATTCTTTGCCTCTTATGTCTCTCTAGAGTATCCTTCATTGTGAAGGACATACTTCAATTCTTCTGGTGAAACTCACTCTTTAGACCAGCCTAGCCTTGAACTCACAGATCTGTCTGCCTTTGCCTCCTGAGTGCTGGGATTAAAAGACATGTGACACCACTGCCTAAGAACCATGTTTTTATTTCTCTTGTGTCTATGCTATGGAGTAGACTTTCTGATATATCATAACCGTGCTTAACCTTTAAGGGGCAGCCAGACCAATTGTTGCAGCAACTTACATTCTCACCCTCATTATGAAAAGGGTTCGATTTCTCCACATAATCACTGAATATCTTTTTCTCCATAGCTATGCCCATTCTAGGAGCGTCAAGTGTCCTCATGGTGGAGTTTTTGTTTTTGTTGTTACTTTGATTTTTTTGGCTGCGAGCCTAGTCTTTAACAGCTGAGTCATCTCTCCAGCCCTTGTTATTTTGGGTCAGGGTCTCCCTATGTAGCTCTGGCTAGCCTGGAACTCACAATGTAGACCAAGCTGACTTCAAAGTCACGGAAATCTGCCTGCTTTTGCCTCCTAAGTGCTGGAATTAAAGACATGTGCCACCACGCCCAGCATCCCATAGAGGTTTTAATTGTACTCCATGACTACTGAAGCAGATTCTCAGGCTGAGTCAACCTTCCCACTTTAGATTTGTGTGTGTGTGTGTGTGTGTGTGTGTGTGTGTGTGTGTATGTGTGCTCAAGTGTATGTGCGCATGCTTATCTTTCTAATATGCAAGCCAAGCATAGTGGTACAAAAGATAACCACAGAGGCTGAGACAGTTCAAGGTCAGCATGGGCTACATACTGAGTACCAAGCCCAGACAGGTGTCCATAGAAGACCCTGGCTCAAAGAATAAGGAGGAGGAGGAGACTAAGGAGGAAGAGGGGGAGGAAGAGAAGAGGAGGAAGAGAAGAGGAAGAAGGAAGAGGAGGAAGAAGGAAGAGGAGGAGGAGGAGGAGGAAGAAGGGGTACTGGGGAAATAGTTCAGTTAGTGGAGTCCTTGCCTACTATGATGGTTATCTATTTGAATTAATCTAGAATCATCTAACAGACATGTTTCTGTGAGGGCATTTCTAGGAAGGGTTAACTGAGGAAGGAAAGACCTTCTCCCTGGCAGCTCTGATACAGAGGCCTGGGGGTTGTGGGTAGGAGCAGTGTTGCTTTGCCTGCTGTCCTTCCCTCCTGGTTGGCAAGTACATCCAGCCCACTGTTGCTGCTGCTATTCTGCCCCGACACTAAAGGTCAGGAGCTGTCCAGGAATCTCCAGGCTTTCAGGGTCAGAATAGGACTGCTCAAGCTGGCAGCCTGTGAACTAAGGTGGTACTGGGCTTTCTGTCTCTCCAGCGTGCAGACAGCTATTGCTAGACTGCCCGGCCCTACCATGTGAGCAGGTTAATCAGTCTCTCTTCATCACGTTCATTGTCAGCTCTTTGAGCCCCAGTATACCTACCACATGCAAGTCCCCAGGTTCCACAAGCTGGATGTGGTGGCGTACATATGTCACCCCAGCACCTTGGAGGTAGAGGTAAGAGGATATAAAAAATTCTAGGTCATCCTTAGCTACACAGTAAATTCAAGGCTAGACCCAGTTACAAAGACCCTGTTTCAAGAAAATAAATAAAAAGCAAATTAGACCCTGATGAACCTCATTGTTTTCCAAAGTCTCACTCAAGTTAACATCTACAAACCCAAGCCAGACAGCTTTCATCTTGTGACATTTCCCTGACCCACCCTGGTTCTCACCCAGACAGAAGTGGCCTCAGGTTCCTGGACACAGCCCCAGGACTGCAGAACACTGCAAGTCTTGGCATGAAGTAGGTGTCTGTGTTTTCTTAATTGACTAAGAAGAGAGTGAACAAACAGGAGATGCAAGGTAACAGGCTGGGCTACCAGATACTGTGTCCAACTGTAGTGGAGTCTAACCCCTACCAGTACCTCTGAAACATGACCACAGGTACAAACTGAGAAGAACTGAAGTCATCACAAGAAGAAATTCATTCTATACATATTCAAGTTTTATTACAAAGTATGATGGGCAGAAAATATGGTACTTCTTATACAGGAGGCTGAAACAGGACACATTGAGATTAGACTTCACATACTAGGAAGGAAGGTCACAGAAGGGGCACTCCACTCTCAGGTGCTTTTAAAGTCGCCTCCAGTGGAGAAACCACAGCTCGCTCACAACACAGTGTTAAATTTTTATTATAAGCCCTGTATACAATCAGCCCTGTGAAAATAATATTTATAAAGGAGAAATGGTTACAGTACAGTTCTGCAAAGGGACAGCTTCATCTGCACCTGAACAAGGGATACCACAAAAGCTTTAGAACAGAAGGAAAGTTTAAATATATAAGAAAGTAAGGTCGTACACATGAGGCTATAAAGAACACAGAAATGGATCAGTTAGAGCTTAACATTTGTAGAACATGAAATCTCCATTTTCTACAGAGAGGTTTATACAATCATGCTATAATTCACACTCAGGTCGAGGCAAGGGAAAGTCACTGACAGAGGGATCATAAGATACATGGGATCAAAGCAAGTGACTCATATTTGACTAAAGCTTCAGCTTGACAATTTCCATAACACACTACATCACAACCAGCCCAAGGTGAGAACGTTTCTTTCAAATGGTAGACAGCACAGCTCGGCTTCACGGAGTTGTCTCAAAGGCAGGGACTTGTACATTTTCCAGCTGTCACAGACTGTCAACATCCTTCTTCTGGGGTTCAAGCTTCTCTTAACTTACTGTTTCTGGCTGACACATTAGTCTAAGCCTCTTGGAGAAGCATCAGCATGTTTCCACATTTAACAAGTGACATCCAGATAGGAGCCCGAGAAGACCTGCTCATTCCGTAATGCCACACACTTGACTCTGAGCATTAGCCGCAATGACAGTATGGAAGAGAGAGAGAGAACGTAGATGGCTTGAGGGGAACAAGATCAGAGACAGCTGCCTCACAGGAGCAGAGAGGACAACTCTGGGAAACCCTGGCTCAGGGTTCATAGTAACTGCTGAGATCAGCTCTCCTCAGAAAACCCAAATGCTGAATAGGCCCTGACTTCCTCATCCTAAAGAAAATATGTGTTTTGAGGCCTCTACTGCAATGGTACTCTAGCCTAAGCCAGGCAATCAAAGGGACTGCCATCTTTTCACACTGGGGAAAGTAGGCACAGTTTTGGATTACCCACCATGTTTGGGAAACCCGAGTCCTACATTTCCTTACGGTCTAGGAATCTAGGGCCCAGAATGCATCAGGGAGAACATTCTACAGTAACAAGGTAATAAGGAAGGGGAAAAGGAAAGAAAAGAAAGGGGCTAGAGGGGTGTGGCTCAGTGCTAAGAACACTCGTCTAGCACGTGAGGGTCTGCATTTGATCCCCATCACCACACTCACAACGTAGAAAACTGAAAAGATTAGGGAAGAACCATGGATGCTGGGGGCAGTGGTACATGCCTGTGATCCCAGCACCCAGTTCAAGGACAGCCTGGTCTACAATGAAAGAACCTGTCTCAAACAAACAAAACAATGTCATCATGTACTGTCACGGGATACCCAATACCTAGAATTTAACCACCAGATATCGCCTATAGCAGCCCTGCTGCAAGAAAGGCTCTCTGCCTCCAGCTGTCACCCTCCTGGTACCCAGTGACACAGACGCTTTGTTAATGGTGCAGGAAGGCCAAACCTAGGCTGAGGCACAGGCTCACTCCATAGCTATGAGACATTGAAGGTCTCTCCCTCAGCTCTTCGTGTTCTCTATTTCCTTCTCCTCTACCCTACAACGTCAACTTTTAGTTGTAACAATCATCAGACACTGTAGGATCCTGCCTTTTTTCCCTGTTCTTCCTGAGCTGTCACCAGTTATCTGACCTACTTGTGACTTTGATAGGAAGTCCCCACCCACTTGTCATGCATCACTCCTCCTCAAGCCCTAGCCTTGCAGGTCTAGGAGCGAGATCAATGTCCAGTGGGGAAATGCGCAAGCCCACGAAAGCCTCAGACCCACTCACCAGTTCAGCTCTCTGCTAGTCTGACTGATCATGCTGCCTCCCACACAGCAGACACAGGAACCACAGGCCAGAGCCTCTGGCTTAGCTTGTCAAAACCACGTCAAAACAGAACTGCAGCTGTACCAGAGCCTGGAGCCTAGAACAGATCTGGGGACACTGACCCACGCACTGTGAGTATAACAACTGGCAAATATTACGAGAGTAACATTTGAAACTTTAACAGAGCTGTGCCTCAGGGAAAAGAGCACACTTATGGATTTCCTGCATCTCATGGCTACAGAAACCTCTTCCTCAGCTACAGGGGCCACCTGTGCACATGAGAGAGACTTCAAACGCCAGCAACCCTGCAACTGTGGGTGCATGTGTACTTGGAGACAGAGATAGCAAGTGTCTCACCTAAACCAGGTGGAGGGCAGAAAAGGAAGAGTGAAGAAAGTTGACAAATGTTCACAGGGCAAGAAACAATCACCACATGTGGTTGGTTTCCAAAGCACATAGATACCTCACACAAATGTCTTCTAATAACTGCTGCTAACCTTTTAAAACTTTGTTTTCAAGTTCCAGTTGACAAATCCCATCATTTAGGCCAAGTTAAAGTCTACCCAGAACAGAGGCGCTCCCTACAGGCCCTGTGATCACCCCAACTTTTACTATAGACTCAGCCCAGGAAGAAACTGAGGGCTCCTATAGCAGCAACCATCAGCAAGCCTGCTACCCTGAGGAGTCTGTACCTCCCTAGCAAATGCCACCAAGAGCAGAGGTCACCACATACTGACACAGGGCAACCACAGGTTAGTGCAGGAACATTAACCTCAAGCACTTGGCCAGTCAGAGACCCGAAATCAGAAAGACAGATTAGGAAGGCCAAGGAGAAATACCCTGACTGAAAAGGCCTTTCCTTTGGGACAAGCTCCTATGTAGTGAAGCTAAATCTAAGACTTTTGGTATACAACTACATCAGCTGTGGAAGGAATGAAGACTCAGCCAGCCAGAGTCCCTGCTCCCAGAGGAACGAGCCATCTTTTACTTCTCCAGCAGTGGCAGCGTGAGTGGCCAAAACCATCCACCAGCTTTCAGGCCTGCTACGATCAGATCCTCACACCAGAGTGTCTGAGAAACCGGCAGGCAGCTCAGCAGAACATAAGCCAGGCACTCTCCTAGACCACGCTCCAGATCTGCCAGGGACTCACACACAAGTCCCCCCTGTGGAACCAAGACACATAACGGAAACAGATACGTGAGGCCTGTAAGTTAGCATGGCCAACTGCAGCCTACAAAGTCCAATACTGCTCATAACCTTAACTGAGGTGAGGGCAAGTGCCCCAGGCGTGGAGAATCTTAGAGGGCTGACCTGGGACCACCACAGCTGATTAGCTCATCATTTATGAGAACTGCCTATCTCAGTCTAAAGATCGTGTTCAGGGTCAAGCACAGATGGTACCTCTCTGGAAGTCTCTTATTATTCAGAGCACTCAATCCAAAGATGGGCCAGTATCCCACCAGGTAGAGGAAACTCAGCAGACAGAAACACAGCTTAGCTTAGAGATCTCTCTTGCCTATCATTCAAGTTCTAAACTGGAAAAATAGATTCTGAAACCAGGTACTGGAAACACGATAGAAATTCAGCTTTCCTGGAAACCACTGTCCCTCAGCACAGCCCCTAGTCAATTGCTTATCTCAGCCCCACAGGGTACTCAATTAGTGAAGCCCGAGAAAGAGAAAGGAACTTGAGGGTGGAACAGAAGCTTCCTGTGTCTCCTGGGGCCTTCAAGGGCCTTCAGGAGACCCAGGCTGAGAAAAGGTTGGTGAGTCAGTAGACTTCAGAGCACCAGCGCAGTTGTCAACTCCCCGTCAGGAGTGCGCCCCACAGGCAGTGACTCAGGAAAGCAAACTGCTCATAGGGTCTAGGGTCCAGTACCCACTGCAGGCACTGAGGGAAGAGAGAAAGGTACAATGAGGGAAACCTGTGAAATCAAGAAACCAGAAAGGTTAAATTCTTTTCATTAAAAAAACTAGCCTGATAGATAAAAAACATACAAAGTTGAGGTTTGTTAAAAGACACTGGTGCCAGGAGGAAAGACAATCTAAAGTTGGCCTTTGTTCCCACTTAAGTGCTAGCACGACAGATGAAGACACGAGACAGACGACTGCCTCAGCAGCAGACAGACAGACATGGGGGCAAAGGGACACAGACAGAGCCAGTGCTTGTACTGTTCATGAACACAACAGCTGACAAACAAATATACAGAAACGTTTAATTGAAGAAGCAAAGAAGAGGAAAGGAGTGAAAATTCAAAACCCAGCCCTGGGCTGCAGTGGCGCCACACAGCACAGTCCAACACAGACAGCGGGGTAACTGGCCTGGACTTCTACAGCAGCTTCTGAACACAGTGGGTGTAAAGCAACAGTAGACATACTGGCCACTGGGACACGCTCTTCTTACATGGGGAGGGGAGGGGGCAGAGGCTGAGCACGCGAGCCCTGCCGGGCAGGGAGGCGCCGCTGACACTACACGCGGAGTATCTCCAGGCAGTTGTTGTAGCAGATAGCGATCCAGTCAGGCTGAGTGGAGGCCCACTGCACGTTGTTGATCTCTCCCTCAGCTGTGTAGGCCAAGATCGGGTCCTCGATGGCCCGAGGCATCTGTTGGATGTCCCAGATGAGGGCCTGATGGTCATCCGCTAGGGAGAAGGCAAGTGAGAACGTCATAGCTCAGTGGAGGGGTAACAATCTTGCATTTGGAGAGGCAGTCACAATTTGTAAAACATTTGCTCACCAACTTTGTCAAAGGGGCTTTTAGAGAAGAGGAAACCAAGATTTAGCAGTGTCACCAGATTCGCTCCCTCATGCTGTGCACCCAGCGAGGACCAACTCTAGGTCCTGACTCCACATCTCGGGTGGCCTTAAGCTCCACTTACTGCACCAGGGTTAAAGGATTACATCAGGACACTGGGAGTCAGCAGTCAGGAAAGGTCATGAGATACAATGATCCCAAAATATGATGTCACTTTCAGCCACTAAAAATACTTAAGTGAATAAAGATGTTTCTCTGATGACTGCTTCCCAGTTCATGTACACTTACATCTCAATGAGTTATACAGATAATGGACATGAAGTGCCATATAAACACACAACATTAAAACAGTCCCAGCAATAGGGACTGGGAACACAGTTAAGTGATAGAATGCCTCTTAGCATGTTCAAAGTCCTAGGTCCAGTCCCCAGCACCATCAGAAAAATAAACAAAAAAACTGAACTACTGCCAGTAATGTGTTTTGCTGGGTGTGGTGGCGCAGACTGTAATCTGAGCCTTTTGGAGGCAGAAGCAGGTGGGATGCTGCCGTGTGGAGCTCAGTCTGATAAATACAGCAGGTCACTGCCTGTCAGCATTATAAAGTGAGACCCTGTCCCAACAATATAAATAAATAACAAGACTACAACAAAACCCTAAGACCCCAATGCCTCCCCCACCACGGTCACCTGACCGGGATGCTTCCTCCCACTGTGGTCACCTGACCATGATGCTTCCTCCCACGGTTACCTGCAGTGCAGATGTGGCAGGACGAGTGTGGGGCCCAGGCAATGCCATTGACGCATGCTCGGTGGTTGTTTAGCCTAGCAACTGGTGTGCAGGGAACTCGAACATCCAGAATCACTACCTGCAGAAATACAAGAGAAAGGCCTAATAATTGCAGAGTATAGCAGGAAAAACACTATCATGCACACAAAATTGTAAGCATGGTCTTTCATTTGTGGATCTGAGAACACTAGAGACAGGATTTCCTGATGGAGAAAAGAAGGAAACGATGAGCAGACACAGACTGTGTCCTCTGTGCTGAGAGCTGGGAGGCTCTAAAGAGACTGAGGGAGAAGAGGAAGCAGGGGCAGGCAGCGTGAGTTTGGATGACCTACCTACCAATGCACAACCAGGATGTAAGAACTCTAAGGCATGAGCTATAACCAAGCCAATGCTAACTACTGTATCCTCTCAACCAACAATCCAGCCCTCTCATGAGAACTAGCAGACCACAGAGCTTCTGTCTGTCCATTTGCCTCCAACAGCTGGAGAGTCTGCCTAGAACACCAAGTGGGAAGGCGACAGTTAGATGTCACTTGTCTAACACTTCTTTCTTTATTGTGAAATGTTTATTTGCATTTTTAAAATTAGTTATACAACTAATTCATGAGAAATTACCAGATGGATTTATTATTTCTTCAGGACTAGAGTTTTTCCAGTGACTTCAAATTTGAAGCTAGGAAACATATGTATGCATTTGTTTAAGCCTAAAAGGCTCTTGCACACTCTGGGCCAGTAACAGCAAGTCCTCATATGCCTGTTGTTTGACTTATACTCTTATCCCGTCCATGAAGCTTCTGTAGAGGATCAGCTTCCTTATTAAACACTTTTCCAAACAGAGAGGCTGCTGAACAAACAACAGGAAGGAGTGTGAGGAACCTCAAGAGCCACGGTGACTCTGTGGCATCTGCACCGAGTCCCAGGAATCACGGTGACTCTGTGGCATCTGCACCGAGTCCCAGGAATCACGGTGACTCTGTGGCATCTGCACCGAGTCCCAGGAATCACGGTTACTCTGTGGCATCTTCACCGAGTTCCAGGAATCATGGTGACTCTGTGGCATCTGCACCAAGTCCCAGGAATCACAGTGATTCTGTGGCATTTGCACAGAGTCTGAGAACCACAGTGACTCTGTGGCATCTGCACTGAGTCCCAAGCTGCAGCTCCACCACCACTCCTCTGACTGTCTTAGCTTTACTCTAGCAGAAATTTATTTACTTATTTATTATTTTTGAAACAGGGTACCTCTATGTGGCCTTGTTGTCCAGGAACTCACTCTGTAGACCAGGCTGGCTGCAAAGTCACAGAGATCTGCCTGACTCTGTCTCCCAAATGCTGAGATTAAAGGTGTGTGTTAACATGGCCAGTAAATGTTTATTGGGTTTTGTGTGTGTATGCGTTTGGTTTTTTTTGTTTGTTTGTTTGTTGCTTTTTCTCTTTTTTTGTACTGGGGCTGGAACTGGAACTGGGGCCCTGAGCATGCTGGACAAACACTCCGCCACTGAGCCACAGCCCACCACAGCAGAGCTCCTCACACAGGAAGGAAAAGGCAGTGCCACTGCAGTGAGTGTGCAGCTGCCTCAGGGCGCACAGGAAGTTCCAAGCTCATTGGGGCTACGGAGACTCTGTCTCACCAAACAAGCAGGGAGAAGGGTCTAACACAGTCCTTGTATTGCTGGGATCCTCAGTCCAGGCCCCACTGACCCTTGCAGAGGACTGACACTGTTGGGGATGCTTTTGGTACTGCAGGATGAGTAGTAGCCTCTTTAGTCATCACCCACACGATGTCAGGAAGATTCCACACTCTTTAACTTTTGACAATCAAAAACATCTTCTTATATTTCCAAAGATATCCTGGGCACAAAACTGACACCATCTGAGAGCTACTCTTGTAAACAGACCAGGCACCTGGAGTCCAGGGCCACGGCTCCGGGGCTTACCTCCATTCCATCCATGGCCATGGTGGCCAGGTAGTTGGGGTCCTGCTTGTTCCAGCAGAGGCGGAGCAGGGGGTGGTGCTGGGGGTCTTCGTAGATGATGGTGCTATGCTCCAGATGGCGGAGGTCAAACATCCTCACAGAACCATCAGCACCCACAGAGGCAAACATGTCCCTGCCACCTCCTGCCCGGCTGAACGCAATATCATAGACCTGTCGGTAAGAAACTGCAGATTCAGCTCAGCCATCTCCTTCCCCACAGCATGGACATCTGTCATTTCCAGACCATCTGAACCCCAACTCATGACACAAAAGCAGCAACACTAGTGGCTTCTCCGAGAAGGAAGAGCATTCTACCGCAGATACCAGCTGGCTTCTTCCCATGTCCTGCTTTCTACTTTTCTCTTAAAACCCTGAGATAAAACAGAAACGACATTATCTAGCTGACACGCACGGCACATGTGAGTCTGAATAGGACTCTGTATTTTCTGGCTGTTAGTGGTTTCACTCACATGCAGTCAGATGCAGATCCACGGTAAAACCACATATGGTTCTACCAAACTGGTTAAGCTATAAAACCTAGACCTGACATCCATTTGTATGAAAAGGGTAACATGACTTTTGGTTTTGTGTTTTTAAGAGGGCAACTGGGAGCTGGAGGTATGTATGGCTTGGTGGTTAAGAGTATTGTTGCTCTTGTAGAAAACCCAGGTTCAGCTACGAGTGATCTGTAACTCCGGAACAGAGGATCTGACACCTTCTCAGACTATATACACATGTGGTACAAGGACATATATGCAGTCAAAACACCCACACACATAAAATAAAAATAAATAATTCTTTTTTTTTTTTTTTTTTGGTTTTTTTGGATTTTGTTTTTTCCAGATAGGGTTTCTCTATATAGCCCTGGCTGTCCTGGAGCTCACTCTGTAGACTAGGCTGGCCTCGAACTCAGAAATCCGCCTGCTTCTGCCTCCCAGAGTGCTGGGATTACAGGCGTGCGCCACCACCGCCTGGGCTAACAATTCTTAAAAAATAAAATCTCATGTGGTCCAGGTTGATCTCAAACTTGCTACATGGAAGGGCTCTTACGTGTGTGTGTGTGTGTGTGTGTTTAGACTGTTTTATTTTTACCTCCTATGTGCTAGAGTTATAGGCATCCAGGATCCCCCTTTAATCGGTCTTTCCTTTTCCTGTTGTTTTAAGACAGGGTCTCATATAGCCCAGGTTAGCCTTAAACTTGCTATGATATAGCTAGAGATGACTCAGAACTCTTGATTCTCCTGCATCTGTCACTTGAGTTTGATAGAAGAGCAGACATGTGTCACTACACCTGGCCCTGTGGATCAGTCAATCTTACATAGAGTATTTATGGTTAGAGGAAATAGATGGGTATCTATTAGCCCTATTTGTCCCTTAGTATCCAGAGCAGCCAGAGGGCCTACTTTTTGTTTTTTGTTTTTTGTTTTTTTTTTTTTTAAGATTTTTACTTTATCTGTATGAGTGTTTTGGCTCTTTGTATGTATGTGGACTGCATGGATAGCTAGTATCTGCAGAGGTCAGAGAGGGCATAGGATTCCCTGGAACTAGAGTTAGATGGGTGTGAGCTGCCATGTAGGTTCTGGGACTGACTCTGAGTTCTCGGGAAGGACAGCCAGAGCTCTTAATTACTGAGCCATCCTTTCAACCCCAGATCTTACTTCTTGTTTGTTTTTTGGTTTTTGAGACAGTGTTTCTCTTTGTAGTCCTGGCTGTCCTAGAACTTGATTTGTAGAGCAGGCTGGCCTCAAACTCAGAGAACATCCTGCCTCTGCCTCCTGAGTGCTAGGATTAAAGGCATGTGTTACCCAAGCCTGGCTTCAGATCCTACTTTTTTTTTTTTAAGATTTATTTATTTTTATTTATATGAGTACACTGTAGCTGTCTTCAGACACCAGAAGAGTGCATTGGACCCCATTACAGATGATTGTGAGCCACCATGTGGTTGCTGGGAATTGAACCCAGGACCTCTGAAAGAGCAGTCAGTGCTTTTAACTGCCGAGCCATCTCTCCAGCCCCAGATCCTACCTTTTTAAGTGAGGTAGTTTTCTTATCCTCCATCTGATGTCAGCTGTCATTATTACCAAGATTCTAAAATGTATGTTCTGTGTTTGGTGTCTGCTTTCTGTGGCTCTAAGTAATCCTCAGGCAGGGACAGGGATACCCACAGTGTGGCTCAGAGCACAGAGCTCTCAGCTTAGTAACTGCTCTGCTACCCTGTGAACTCCACAATGTACTAAACTCTCCTCTACTACATCTGCCAGGCAGCAAACCTTTTCTCCTCCTCTCCCAACACACACACACACACACACACACACACACACACACACACACACACACACGGCCTTTCCTCAGACAGATCTTCCCCAGGCTCCTTCTTTCCAGTCTGTCACTTGCTTTGATCCACCCCTGCTTCTTCTCTCTGTGTCACAGAGACCTGATTGCTACAGGCGAGTCTGGCTGGGCCCCAGATTTGCTGTCTGCTTCTGATGGTTCAGACAAAGGAATCAGAGGTGGGAAATTGGATTCTGGGATGCAAGAAGAAGCTCAATACTAATTCTGTCTCTGTTCAGAAGCATGTCTGCCAGGTAAAACCAGACTCCGGGTGCCAGTAGCCTTGGGGGTAGTGGACCCCAAGCCCCACCCCCGTTGCTTTCCTCTCCAGTTTTTTACCGTGTAAGCATTCTCTTGGTTTAAATCCCTTAGGCTTATTCTTGCAAGGCCCCTCCCCCATAATGGGGGCTGAACCTAGGGCTTCATGGATGCTAGGCAAGCACTCAATCAGAGCTGCGTTCCCAGACACTGAGCAGTCCCACCTTTTCTTTGTTTTGTTTTGTTTTGTTTTTTGTTTGTTTGTTTTTTCAGAGACAGGGTTCCCTCTGTATAGCCCTGGCTGTCCTGGAACTCACTCTGTAGACCAGGCTGGCCTCGAACTCAGAAATTCACCTGCCTCTGCCTCCCAAGTGCTGCACCACTATAGCCTGGCTGAGCAGTCCCACCTTTGAGTTGGCTCTAGCAGAGAACAGAGGCTGTTTCTACTTGGCATTTCCACAAGTTCCTTTAGAGGTCATCTCTGCAGATACAATCTTCATTAGATCTGAACTTAGCAGGAATCAAGTCCCATAGTCTTGCAAAAGAGCTTACTCTCAAGAGAGCAAAACACCACAGCCCTCAGAATGGCTGCCTGGCACTGTGAGACTCTGCTGATGGCCTTAAGGCATTTTTTTTTTTTTTAAATAAAAACAATGATATTACTTGAGGTGCAGGTAAAGGGGCAGCAAAGGAAATGAGACAGGGACATAGGCACTGTGGAAGCAGAGTCATGCTTCCCCACATCACCAGAGGAGTGAGTGCTCCCCTCAGCCTTTCTGATAAACACAAGAAACACCATCAATGACACATCTGCCTCCTGATAGGACTGAGAGCAGAAAGAGTAAGTAAACACATTCACAGTTCTGGTTTTGGAGAAAAGTGGTTAATTAGGATTGTCTGTTATGAAATTTTCTTCCTTCCTGTTTCCCCCACCTCTGAGAAACCATTACATTTAGAGAGACGTGTTACTCTAAAATTATTCTTAAATCTCACCAGCTCCTAGGATATCTATAAGAGACTTCATTTTTAAAATAAACCCAGCCAACTATGATATGAAAGGAGAAATGAGGTGTATGTTGGGTGGTTAGTGTCATTTAACGATGCACTGAGGGGGCAGGGTGGGGCAGGGCGGGGGTGAGGCAGCTCAGCCACAGGTGAGAGTACCTGCTATGTGCCTGACAACCAGAGCTCAGTCCTTGGAACCGCAGTGGGAGGGGGAAGACATCTCACTCCTTAACACACACAGGCCTGCACATACACACACTTTCTCTCTCTCATAATAGTAGCAGTAAATGAAACATGTTTTAAAAGGTGCACTCAATGATAAGTGTTGTTTTCTGTTTTAACACATTATAATTTACATGCCAACATTATGATCTACATAGCCTGCAACACAGTGTGAGAACAGTATGTCCTCTCACCTGCAGGTACAGGCAGCACAGGAGAAAAGGAAAAACATTACCTCTTTGTCATGGGCAATTAGCTGGGTCTTCACATGGCCAGACACGAGATTCACTCGTCCCAGCACCTGCCCCGTCTCTAGTCCCCAGATGGTGCACGTTGTGTCGATGCTTGAGGTACCTGCAGACATCAGAACACATCTGTGCTGAAGAGGCAGAGTCTATACAGACTCCCAGGGACAAGAGGCCACAGCCAATTCCTGAACATTCCCTTTTGTTTTTTGTGTGGTGGGGAGGAGAATTTCTTGAAGCATAGTAGTTCAGGCTGACCTTGAACTCAAGATCCTCCAGCCTGCAGCCCAGGAGCTGGGATGGGTGTGTACCACCACACCTGCAAGACCTTAGATTTCAGATGTGAGAGATGTGATGGACACACAGGGGAAGCTAAGCTCCTAGAGGAGGTAATAACTACTTTCCATATTTACCCATTTCACCCCTGGCCTGTTTTTAGGATGGAATGTGTGCCTCAAACTCATGGTTAAAAACTAGCATGGCCAAATCTGAAGAAATGTATCTTCAGTTTCCTCAAGCTGGAATTCAAATCCCTCACCTAGAAGATAAGGGTCCACCTCGTTCCAGTCAAAGGAGGTCAGGGGGGCACAGAAGTCTGAGTTCTTGTTATTGTTTAGCAAGCACTCCAGCCTGGTCTCTGTTTCACCAACCTGTAGAAACAACGAAGTAACATTAGCCCGCCTACACGTGCCACCCCTACTTAAAATCCTATTTAGTAAATCTAAGAGCAGGGAAGAAAATATTTTTATGACAAAGGTAATAAAACCCAAAGGCCCCAGAGCTGGGACTTCCTTTACAGCCCCTTCTCAGGTTAATAATGTTGACTTTAGTTATCTAGGCCACCGTTAGCTTGTCCCCGCTTGTCCCCGCTGGTCCCCGCTGGTCCCCACTGGTCCCCGCTGGTCCCCGAAATGCGTTAAAGCTCTCTAGGCCTTCACCACGCCTCTTTCTAGAGCTCTGCATGCCCAGCTCTTCGCTGCCTGTGTGCGGGGCAGGCCCCAGGCTCCGGAGCCCTGGAAGGGCCTCCTGATGCTGCTGCGCCCAGCTGAAGGGCAGATCCACCCACATGAGAAGGCATCACAATCAACATCCTGGGACTTCTGTACTCAGAAGTCTTGAATGTAGTGGAAGGTCCCACGTGCCCTCCACCTCACAGAAGGCCAGCAGCAGCAAGACTCATGGCACCTGGGCTACATGTTCTAGAAAACCCGCCGAGCTGAAACAAGCCAGTCCACAGGCACTTCCTGTGCTTCCTCTGTGTGGCAGTGACACTAGCTGTCTGCTTGTCAGGACCACACAAGAAAGCATGTGTGGCTACCTGCCAAAAAAGCATCTGCTTACCCTCCACACACGGAGATAGTCACCACTCGTCGCCAGAAGGTCTGGATACACGCCTTTTGTGTCAGGGATCCACATGAGCTTTGTAGTAGGGTATGGGTGGTCAAAGGTGTTTCGGCAAATAAACTCTGAACTCTCCTCATCTAAACCAACAAGTTGAACCTGCAAAACAGCACAACTGAACCACATGAGAGTTTGTTTTTCTTGAGCAGTGTCAAATACATCAGATTTCTGGCCAGTCTTGACACTGTACCCCACTGAGTCCGCAGTCAAGTTATTATGGTGAAGGACTCCCTAGATCTCTGATCCCAGCACTAGATAAAAACTCAAGAATCACAGGGTTCAGTAACAGTCTACAAAGATAGAAAAAGATAGAGAGAAGATCTGAACTCAAGTTTTCTGACTCTAAGTTCTGAATGAAGCTTTTTCTTCCTTTCCCGTTCTGAGACCATCTGATCATTTTGCCTTTCCTCCCAAGTACTGCGACTGCAGACATGCACAATCACAGCCTATCTAACGAAGTGTTGGGAATTGAACCAGGGATTCAAGTACGCTAGGCTAGTATTCTACCAACAGAGCTACATTCCCAGCCCCCATTTTGGCTTTTTGAGTCAGGCTGGCCCTGAACTCACAGATATTCTATCTCTACCTCCCAAGAGCTTAGATTAAAGGCTTGTGCCACCATACCCAGCTCCATTCTGAGTTTTAGCACATTGAGGACACATATTTGCATTATAGTGATGTGAAGAGTATCACTCTACTTAAAAAGTTCTCATGGAGTCCCTGCTGCCCTCAGGCTCACCATGCACACAGGGCTTGTCTCCACCGTCTAAGGGTTTGCTCTATTTATTGGGTCCAGGAGTTTTTCCACTGAGTTTCAGTTCTCTGTAAACTTTGCTCTTCTATACTACTTTCTGTGTGAATTTTAAGAGCATCTCTTTAAAATGTACAAAAGCTGTTGAGGTTCTGACTCTTACTGTCTTGAATCTGTGGGTCAGTTTGGGAAGAACTGCTAGCTTAGTAATATTGAATTTAGTTATTTAGGTCACCTTTAGCTTGTTCCAGCAATGCTTTAAAGCTTTGCGGGTAAAGATCTTCAACTCTTTCACTAACTTTATTTCTATGTAATTGTATGCCACTACAAATAATTTTTTTTAGGGTTTTAGTTGTATTTTTCCCTCCACTACCTAGAATGATTTTTAAATTCCATTTTCAACTGTTTGTTGCTATTATGTAGAAATAGTTCATTTTGTATATTAATTTTAGATCTTTAACTTTGGTGCAATAGTTATTATATTCTAAAAGTTCTGTAAGGAACTTTCTGTGTGTATCTATATACTTAATCATCAACAGACATTCTAGAAGTTAGGCATGGATGTGCAAAGTCTACACATGTGTAGGGGAGATAAGGATTAAGGGTGCAAAGGAGACAGACCCCCATGCTCCGAAACACTTCAGAGCAATAAAAGCAAAGCAAAGCGTAATAAATATCCTGTAAATATCCTGATACGCTGCTGCTGCTTTTCCTCTTCCTCTCCTCCTTTCCTGTTCCTCCTCCTCCTTTCAGATTTTTGAGACAGCGCCTCACTGGGTAGTTTTAGCTGTCCTGGAACTTGCTCTGTAGATAAGGTTGGCCTCAAATTCACAGAAATCCACCTGCCTCTGCCTCCTGAGTGCTGGGATTAAAAGTGTGCGCCACTACTACCCTGAGAGATATGTATTCTCTCTCTTCTTTTTTAAAGATTTATTTATTTATTTATTTATTTATTTATTTATTTATTTATTTATTTATTTATTATGTGTAAGTACACTGTAGCTGTCTTCAGACACACCAGAAGAGGGCGTCAGATCTCATTACGGATGGTTGTGAGCTGCCATGTGGTTGTTGGGATTTGAATTCGGGACTTCGGAAGAGCAGTCCATCTCTCCAGCCCTGAGATATGTATTTTTAACATTATCACTGATAACAGTTCAGAGGCAATTTTCCAGTCCTCAAATTCATTCTGAACAGGAGAGGAAGTAACCTTAAGATCTTAGCAGTCTTCCTTTCAGGGGTAAGTAGAAGGACACAGGTAGCAGATAACTTCAAAGAGAAACTGGAAAAAGGGGTTTACACTCACTTCTAAAAAGTTGCTTGTCATCCATCATAAGACATGTCTCCCGAACCCCACCTCTCAGATCCTGTGAACATCTCCTACTCAAGGCCCTCCAGACCCAACAGTCAAGGCTGACCACCCCCCACCGCAGCTAACCTGCCATTTCTTCCACTCCCTCTTTTTTTTTTTTAATTTTAATTTATTTATTATATCCAAGTACACTGTAGCTGTCTTCAGACATACCAGAAGAGGGCATCGGATCTCATTAGGGATGGTTGTGAGCCACCACGTGGTTGCTGGGATTGAACTCAGGATCTTCAGAAGAGCAGTCAGGGCTCTTAACTGCTAAGACATCTCTCCAGCCCCAATAAAATCATCGTTTCCCACCTTCTCCCTTTCCTTCCACGTCTTTCCAAATTTGTAAATTTTGCCTGTACCCTTTTCATCAGTCCCAACCCTGATTAATACAATACCTCAGCTTCATCAGGCTTCCAGGACTCTCCCACTCACTAGCTGCAGGGCCTTAGCTCCATCACTGTTGTTAATCCTGTTTCCCAACCTGTAGAGTTGAGATGTTCATGATACCTACTCTTAATAACTATGTAAACTGTCTTTCCCAATGCACAAGCTTCAACATTCTATCTGACCTCCTGCACAAAGCACTGGCAGTTTTCCTGACTCTGTCTTACAGTAATTACCAGTACCATACATTTGGCAGTTAATCCCATAGTGCCTCATGAGACGCTGACATTTCTGTTTTGTGTAGTAAGTGTCTTAATGACAGGGCTTGAGTTTTTCTTTTTATATGATTGGCTATTGTTTCCAAATTCAGCTTTCTTGTGCCTATTTCTAATATTCCCTGTGTTTGGATACTGCTGTCATTATTTCTGGTTACCCAAGTCCCAAGAGCAGGATTTCTGTATTAGAAAGATATGTGTGGTAATGGTGTTTGAACTCAAAGTCACACAAGTATTCTGCCTTTGAGCTATATCTCCAGTCTTAAAATTTAAGGAAACGTTCCAGTTTATTCTAGCATAGTGCGACAACTGGCAAGATGGAGGCTCCAAATAGAGACCCCATTGGGAGAATAATCTACCCACCTAGGACTCCAATTTATAAGCACCCCATGACTATAGCTTGATCCCAAGTTCTCCTTAGATCAGCTGTTTGCAATGGTGGCTCTACATTACAATGAACTTTAAACATCCTGATGCCCAAGCAATATCCAAAGCAATGAAATGAGAATCTGTGTAATGAATCAAACAAGCACCGTATCTGCGGGAGCGCCCAGTGGTCCAAACAGTCAGAGTTGTGAGCACCGTACTAGCTTTGCCACATCAGACTGGATTACGGAGCCAACCAAACCCACTTCTGGAAATGTGGGACCTTAATCCTACTTTAGTCTCAGGTCTTTGTTTAGAAGGGAAAGGCCAGACCCATTGCTGCATGGAGATTCGGGAAAAGCTGCAACAGGGTGAGAAGACTGAAGAGGGTCCACGACTTGAGACTTGCAGGCTATGAATAGCACAGCTTTCCACTGCCAGATTTGCCCCAAGGCCCGAGACTCATCTTGTTCAGAGCTCCACCTCGTCTGAATGGACCCTCTCTTACCTAAAACCATTTTTTTTTCATCTTATGTGTATGGCTGTTTTATCTGCATGTATGTCTGTGTATCACTTGCATGCCTGCTGCTGGAGGAGGCCAGGAAAGGATATTAGAGCCCTGGAGTTACAGATAGCCCCTGCTGCTATGTGGATGCTTAGAACTGAACCTGGGTCCTCGACAAGAGCAGCCAGTGCTTTTAGGCACTGAGCCATCTCTCCAGTTTCCACCCCTTAAAACCATCTTGAGTAGGTTCCTGTTTCTAAAAATAGTGAGTCTCTGTGAGGACAAGTCAAGCCAAACTAGCTTTCACGTGTTTTAAGGTAAAAATTTATGGGCAGAAGATATGGCTCAGTCAGTAAATGCCTGTCTCACTGGCATGAGAACCTGGGTATAATCCCCCCCAAGCTAAAAAGCCTGGTGTGCCCACACCTGTAATCCCAGCTCTGGGAGATGGGGGCAGGAGGATCCCTAGGGCATGTTAGTTGGTGTGGCTGAATCCAAGCTTCAGGGCCAAAGGTTAGATGAAGAGCAACTGAGAAAGACACTTGTCACTAACCTTTGACCTCCATTGCAACTCATGGACACACACACAGGCATAGAGTGTTTCTTAAAGAAAAAAAAAAATTAAAGCACCTTGGAGTTTAACTGATAACCAAACCACTGTAAGAACTTTCTAGTGTCACGCTTTAAAGGAAACAAAGCTTTTCTGGGCACTTTAAGTTGTGCTCCATCCTACCCCCTATATTCCAAGTCCTGCCAGAGGATGAGGAGGGGTGCTCCAGAGCAAACACTGCTTCACAGGGAGGGCCAGACTAATCTTGGGCTTAAAAGGACACCAGCTTTCCATGTAAGAGGAGTAGCTGGAGCCTGAACTCTACCTCCCCAGCGGGTTGTATCTTCAACATTTCAAGGTTCTGTTACTTAGGTGATTCAAGAAACCTACTCTCACGTTCCAAATGATGTCTTTGGAGGAACTTGTGTTTAGCTCTTGGTCCACTGAGTCTGACATGCTCAAAGCTTATGTTCAGATAACCAGATATTTGCATTATATGATAAAAAGAGACTGTTACATGGTCAGTGAATGGTCACAGTACAGAGTGAGACTGTAAGGTCACATCAGCCCCACTTCTCCCCGTGCTTACTAAGCTCTACAATGATTAGTCGATGGGTATCTTTCTAAATGATTTCTCCATGTATTTGTGTGTGTGTTGGAGGTATGTATGATGGTTTTTTTATTTTATTTTATTTTTTTTTGGATTTGTTTTTTTCGAGACAGGGTTTCTCTGTATAGTCCTGGCTGTCCTGGAACTCACTCTGTAGACCAGGCTGGCCTCGAACTCAGAAATTCACCTGCCTCTGCCTCCCAGAGTGCTGGGGTTACAGGCGTGCGCCGCCGCCACCACCCCACTGATGGGTTCTTTATAACAAAAACAAACAAACAAAAAGCCCCAAACATAGAGTTGTTCCATATAATTTATTCCACAACTTGGTTTGAATAAGAATGTCTTCTCAAGTCAATACAAATAGTTCCACCTATTTTTCTACAACAGACTGTGGTGAGCACACCTCAATTTATTTAACTGTTCATTTATTTTGGTTATATAGTCCATTGTCTTACAGCTACCAACAGTGCTACAATATATATTCTCATTTAATTATCTTTGTATTTGTGTGTTAAGGGCTTTTACTGGATAGATTCCTAGAGGTGTAATTGCTCTTTCCCATTTTAAATTCTTTTTTGTGTAATGTGTTGTACATGTTCATATGTATGTGTGCATGCATGTAGGGGCCAGATGTCAATATCACGTTCATATGTATGTGTGCATGCATGTACAGGCCAGATGTCAACATCAAGCATCTTCCTCAATCATTGTCCATCTTTTTTGAGACAGTCTCTCTTATTAAACCTGGAGTTCATCAATTTGACTCAACCATCTGGCCAGCAAGTTCTAAGGATCCTATTTTGGGGGGGTTTGGGGCTTTTTACATGGAAGCTGGGGCTCTGAATTCAAATCTTTGTCTTGGTGTAGCAGGTACCTTACCAGCTGAGCATCTGATCCCCGGTCTCATAGCTTCAATTCTACCCTCCTCCTCTAAGTGTTGCTTTGGGCTGGTGAAGCGGGACATGCCTGTAACCCCAGAACTGGGGATGGGAGGGCGCAGGAGCTAGCGCAGGAGGAAGAGGGTTTAAAGCAAGCCTGACTACAGCTAAGACCTCGTCAAGAAACAGGGGTGCTGGGAATGGTGGTGATACCAATACTGAGAGGCGGAGGCAAGAGAATCAGAAATTCAAAGCTAGTCTAAGCTTCATGAAACCTTGCACATAAAAGTGAAAAGTTATGAGCTATTAAGAGAAAAATATAGGCAAAATACTTTAAGACGCCGGCACAGGTAAGTACTGTAAGATGCAAGATAAATAAGAACTTTCTGAAAAGTCCAATAGCACAAAAAATAACCCTAAGAATTGAGAAATGAGATTGCACAAAATTACAAAGCTTATGCACAGCAAAAAAAAACAATCAGCAGCATCAAGATGCAGCTCACAGAATGGGTGACATCTCTGCCAACTAACTACACTGACAGGGATTAATGTCTAGATGTTATAAAGAATTGTGGAAATAAAAAACCAAAACCCCTAAATCCTATCAACAAATGGGAAAATTAATTCAAGTGACAGTTTTCAAAAAAAAAAAATAACAAAAGGCTTGAATATACAAATGAAAACTACAAATTCCATCTCACCTCAGTAGGAATGGTTTTCATCGAGAAAATAAATGTCAACCACTTCCAGCTAGAGTGTTACTGGAAACATGAACTGGTACAGCCACTATAAAAACCAGTATGGGGGTTCTTTAAAAAAGCTATGGGAAAAAAAAAATATGGGCATGGTGACTCATACCCATAATTCTAGCACTTGGGAAACTGAGGCAGGAGAATCACTGCTAATCCAAGGCCACCCTGGACTACAGTAAGAACAAGCCTCAGTCAGCACACCACAGGAACTAATACATCCATAACTATCTCTGCACTGTTCACAACAGCAAAGATACACACACAACCCAGAGGTCCACCACCAGGTGAGCGGGTACAACAAATGTAGTGCAAACACAATGGAATCGTATTCTGCTGTAAGAGAAAAGGTAGGGTGCGGGGGGGGGGGGGGGGGGAAGAAGGGGGAATGGGTGGGGCTGGGAATCATCATGATGTTAGGATAAACAGACTCAGAAGACAAAGTGTTTTCTCTCATATGTGGTACATTCATATCCATATAGCTACACACACACACACACACATACATGCATGCATGCACACGAACACAGAGACACAGAGACACAGACAGACAGACAGACACACACACACACACACACGCACGCACGCGAACACACAGAGACACAGACACACACAGACAGACACACACACACACACACACACACACACGCATGCACGCGAACACAGACACAGAGACACAGACACACACAGACACACACACACACACACACACGCACATGCATGCACGTGAACACAGACACACACACACACATGCACATGCATGCATGTAGACACACACGCGCGCGCGCGCACACACACACACACACATATGCATGCACACGCATGCACTCCTGTTTATATACACATAAAAGCAGAAAGGGGACCATGAGACAAGAGGAGGAGATGTAAAGGGGGAAGGAGGACAAGAGATGGGAGTGAGAGCTGCTGGGGAGAAGAGGGGGCAGGGAGAAAGAGAGGGGGCAGGGAGAAAGAGAGGGGGCAGGGGCAGGGACGGGGAGGAGGAAGAACCAAAAACAAAATATAATGCTATGTATGAAAATACTACAGGACATTCTTCTTTAAAATGATAACAGAAAATTAATTCTAAAAATGGAAAATCTATTGATTTTCATTGACAGTAAATAAGTGCCAATCCACCTGTACGTACCTCTGAGAACACTAAAGTTAAAAATAACCTTTTTCCTAATCTGACAGAAAAAAAATTGACATCTTTTATTTTTTATTTTATTTTAATTTTTTGTTTTGTTTTTTTGTTTTTGGATTTAGTTTTTTCGAGAGAGGCTTTCTCTGTGTAGCCCTGGCTGTCCTGGAACTCACTCTGTAGACCAGGCTGGCCTCGGACTCAGAAATCCTCAGAAATCGGCCTGCCTCTGCCTCCCAAATGCTGGGATTAAAGGCGTGGCGCCACCACTGCCCAGCAGTTAGATAATTTAGTTAGAAAACTTTTTTGTTCTTGTGCTAGGGATTAAACCCAGGGCTTCATGCACGGCTGATGTTGGTTATATCAGCAGCGATGGCAAAGTGATTAATGACGGCAAGTGTTGGTTGATTTGAATAACACAGCCGTTTATCCCACACTTAAACATGTCCACTGTGGTGTTCCACATGAGCACCATATGGCCTAAAGTGGAATAAATTTTCTTTCTTCTAAGAACTATGATAACAAACACAGAAGGAGATATGGCACTTTTATTTTTGAAAAACAAAACCCAGCCGGGCAGTGGTGGCTCACACCTGTAATCCCAGCACTCTGGGAGGCAGAGGCAGGTGGATTTCTGAGTTCGAGGCCAGCCTGGTCTACAGAGTGAGTTCTAGGACAGCCAGGGCTACACAGAGAAACCCTGTCTTGAAAAAAGCAAATCCAAAAAACCAAAAAAAGAAAAAAAAATTTGAAAAGCAAACCCCACAAGGTAGTGGGACAGGGTAACATATGTTGGTGATCCCTCACTTGGGAAGTGGGGGCAGGTGGATAAGGAGTTCACATCGCACCTGGGCTACATGAAGCTGTCTCAAGACATAATAACCTTATAAGATATGAATGATAAATGTTTATTATCCACAGAAACGAAAGTAAAGACGCATGCTTCTGTTTTGTGTTTTTGACATAAGATCTACTTTGTAACTCTGATTGGTTGGGAGCCCAGTATGTAGCCCAGGCTAGTCTCAAACTTATAATAATCCTCCTGCCTCATCCTTTCAAGAGCTGGAATTACAGATGACAGCGACCAAGCCCAGCTTGAGGGTTATTTTATATTACATATGTCCTCCTTAGGAGGCATTGGACATGTTCATAGTTTTAAATGAGGCACTGGAGAGATGGCTCAGTAGACAAAAGCACTCGCTGCTATTGCAGAAGAACTGAGTTTGGTTCCTAGCACTCACACTGGGTGGCTTACAACAGCCTGTAACTCCAGCTCCAGGAGACCCTCGTCTGGCTTCTGCAGCACTCAGTTTCCCCTCTTTTAGATAAAAGGCTCTGGAAGAACTTGAAAGGGGAAAAAATTTATTTGTGTGGAAAAAAAAAACCCAGTCTTTTGAGAATATTTTATTTTTCTTATATGAGTCCTTAAATAATATTTCTAGTGGTCTTAACCTTACAAACACTACACATACCAGAACCCTGAAAAACAGCTCCAGTTTTACTGCCACTGTGGGAGGAACAAAAGCCACTAGAGAGGAGACAAGAAATAAGGCTCTTCCTTAGGAAAGGCAGCTCAGTCCACACTTCCTGGACTGTAAACTGCTGGTGTATGTGTGATGTCTAGGCAATCAAAGTCCATCCTTTTCACCCATTTCTCAAAGAAGACTCCAAAGAAATGGGGACCCTTACACAGAGAAACACAGGTGCTTCCCCGAAATACTATAAACAAACCTAAAATGTTCAAATGCTTTCACCTGAACCTTCTCATATAAAACAGAAGCCCTCTCCCGGATCACTGTGGGTCAGAAATAATAAAATTTGGTCTGTGCAATGCCTTATAGCTAAATCCTAGACCACCTACTTCTTCCACTCCTCCCACCATCCTGTCATTCCTCTCCAGTCTGATGTTCATAGTAGTAAGACAGCGTACCGGCTATAAACACCACTGGCCGAAGCGTTCAGTAGCCCTGATCACCGTCATTCATATTTTTTTCCACTCAAATTACAACAAAAGAATGAAGGTAAGAGATGAGGGAAAGAAAACTCTTCTCAACACTTTCAAACCTATATCCCGCGTATAAAAATTCTCTCCTTCTACCAGTGTTTTGATGAAGTGATGGTGTCCAGCAATGCTGCAAATGAACGTGGAAAGAACCACGAAAAGAATAGGTCAAACGTCATCTTTCTCTATTCAGAAATAATGGCGGGATAATGCCACAGACTAAGGTTTCCGAGCAAAGACTGTTTGAGGGAGGGGTGAACATCGAGGAGCAAAACCAATGACCAATGACAACCTAGCATTAGGGCTCTGTATCCAAGAGAAACACCTGAGATGGGGAAGATCTTGCAATAAATAGCCCTAACAGAAATCTCGCGTGGCCGGGAATGCACGACCACCAATCCAAGAGCCCGCATCTTCCTCCACTGCCTCTCTCCCGCCCCCCACCTAGCAACAGAAGCACTGCGACAGAAGTGGGGGAAATGAGAGGGACATGGCTTTGGGGGGTGTGACTCCGGTTTGAAACCTGCTACTACCACCAAAAAAATCTTATCTGACTCGGGCATGTCGCAACACCGTGCCTCAGTTTCCCCGGCTGTCAAAACTAAGAGGCAACGAATGTGACGCCCACAGCAACAGGACCACAGAGGACCCACCCCCTTGTTGTGGTAAAGACGAGTTCGCAGGAGAGTTGTGGGGTCTGGGGCTGCCGCCCACCGCGAGCGCTCTCCGCCAGCTAGAAGCTGCACAACTCACCTTGTTGTTGTATTCCTCCACGAAGCTGCCCAGCGCCAGGCGAAAGCGCTTGTCCGGCCGCACGCTCCAGTTCATGGCGTACACAGTCCAGGGCGCTTCATATTTGTAGATCTCCTTCCGTTTGCCGTGCAGGGACATGGTGGCGGCTGGGCCGCAGAACCGGCCGGAGAGGCAGCGGGCTGGGGCACAAGACAGGCGGGGAGCCGGGCTTGGGTCCGCGGGTCCGAGGGGAGGCGGGGCCGGGGCGGTCAAGAACGGCCTAGCCCTCCTGCGGGTCCTCAGCTACACACACACACTCGGCCGGGCCCAACCACCAGTTTCAAACCAGCTCGGGCAGCGACTACCACCTTCCGTTTGGGGATGCCGGCCCGCCCTCTCGGAACGGAAGCCACGCGACCCCGCAGCAGCGACGAGCGTTGGCTGCCGAGCACGTCCTTTCCAAACTGTTCCTTCTTTTCATTGGTCAACACAGTCGTAGCGCCCGCGCCCTCCTCACTATTGGCGGAAATGTTTGTCATTCTGCTCATTCGCCCCGCCCAGCCCCTGGAGGCGGGTTCTTTTGAAGTCCCAAAGATCATTGGCTACCCAAGATGTCAGTCAGAAGGATAACGGCGCAGTGCGGGTGAATGGGGGCGTGGGTGGCATGGGGGCAAGTGTACCCCCCCTACTGATCCAAATTCTAGGGCCAAGGATAAAGCTTGTCATTTCTCCACTGCTGCTGCTGTTCTGATCGCCTCTCTCCACTGAGAGTAACTGTCAAACCTACCTTCATGGAGGACCACCTGCGTTTATTACTTTGCCCTAAGTCCGGCGGTCTCTCAGCCTTTGCCAAACGGGACCTCGCTCCAACTCCAATGCCCACCTTTTAACCGTTCTCTTACAGACCTGATAGAGACGTTCAGGGACAGATTGATTAGGATTGATTTGCAATGAGCTAGCTATCAGTCACTTACCTTCCTCCTCTGGGGTGTTCAGAAGCCAAATAGTAATCCAACTTTAAATGTCTATGTGCCATGAGTTTGAAATGCAGAAAAGCCTGGATCTAAGTACACCATTATAAATGTAAATGCTTTCAACGATATTGAAAGAGGTTGTATTGAATTGCTAGGCAGTATTATAAAACACAATTTTAAAATACGTTTATGTGTATTTGTATGTGCCTGCGTATAAGTAGGTGTACCACATGTGAACAGGTGCCCACGGAGGTCTGAAGAGGCATCCGATCCCCTGGAACTGGAGTACAGACGGTTGTGAGACACCATGTGAACGCCAGGGATCTAACCCAGGTCCACTGCAAGAGCATCCAGTGCTCTTGAGGGCTATACTATCTCTCCAGCCCATAAAACACAATTTTTAATGAATGTGATTTTAACAGAAACAAACACTGGAAGCCTCGAGGGACAATGGTATACATTTATCAACTATTTAATAGTAATGACCACATGTATGAACAAATCTACTGTGCATTTTTTTTAATAGAGAGAGCCTAGGCACGGTGTTACACACCTCTAATCCAGCTCTTGGGAGGCAGAGTAGGAGGATCAGAAAGTCACTGTTATCATGGGCTACAAAGCCATTTGGAGGCAGCCTGGGCTAGTTGAGAATCTGTTTCAAATGAATAAATTTTTTAAAAAAATAACTGGATAGCTAGGTGTGTATTTTATTGAAAGGTTCCGTTTCTGTGCTTATGGAAATTTGGTCCATAGTTTTCTATTGGTTATATCATTTCTGCTTTTTCAGTGGGTTAATAATGGCTTTGTAGTACAATCTTAGTAGAGGTTTTTCTATTTTATGGAACAGGTCTTTTTTAAAGGTGGGTAGAATTTGGCAGTCCTGGGCATTTCCTGGCTTAGTGCTGCCTCTTGTGGCTGGCTACGGATCTGATTAAACTGCTAGTATTCTCCTGATTTAATTTTGGTAGGTTAAATATGTCTAGGAATTCACCCATTTATTTTCTAGATTTTTTTTTCAGGTGTAGAATACAAACTGGAAAGGAATTCCTAATGGTCCTCTAAATTTCTTTGCAACCTGTTGATGTCCTGTGATGGTTTCTGACTTGGAAGACTCTAAAATCACTTGGGAGACAAGCTTTGGAGTAGGCGTGGAAGAGATTATCTAGATTAGGTTTCTTGATTGAGGTGGGAAGACTTACCTTAACTGTGGGCAATTCCATCCCATGGCTTGGGGTCCTAGACAGAAGAAGAAAAGAAGGAAAAGGAGGAGGAGGAAGGAGAAGGAGGAGGAGGTGAGGAGAAGGAGAAGGAGGAGGAGGAAGAGGAGGAGGAGGAGGAGGAGGAGGAGGAGGAGGAGGAGGAGGAGGAGGAGGAGGAGGAGAAGGAGAAGGAGAAGGAGAAGGAGAAGGAGAAGGAGAAGGAGAAGGAGAAGGAGAAGGAGAAAGAAGGAGAAGAAGCAAGCACCCAAGCCTCTCTGCTTTCTGACTGTAGACACAATGTGACCATCTGCTTGACAGACTCTTCTATGATTACCAGTCTGTAGGTATCTTTGCCATTGAAATGGTTTGGGGTTGTTTTGTCTTGTTTTGAGACAACAGATAGTCAGTTGGTTTTTAAATGTTTGTTGGTGAGTTCAGGCTAATTTCATTTTTGAGTATAGTTGAGAGATACTTTGTAATTTCTGCAGTTGTGTTGGCTGGTTTTCTGGATGTTTGAATTATCTTAGTATGTTGTTCTGCTCCCGTCCTGCTACCCATGGCTGCTCTCCGTCAGATTCTCGAGTGCTGTATTTACAGGCATGAACTACTTTAAAAAAATCTGTGTGCAGGTATGTGAGAAGGTAATATATGTGTGTATGTGAACATATGTGTGACTGCATGCTAAAGCCTGAGGGCAGCCTTAGGAGCTGTTCTCAGGAATGGTACCAACCTCTGTTGAGATGGGCCCCTCTCCTTGGCCTCAAGCTCACCAATTAGGCTAGAATGGCTAGCCAATAAATCTCAGGGATCCTCCTGCCTCAGGGCTCCCCCAGCCCCAGTGCTGGGACTGCAAATGTGCACCATCACTGCAAGGATTTTTATCAGGGTTTGGAGGTGGAGTTCAGGTCCTCAAGCATTTCCCCCACTGAGCCAAACGGCTCGCCCCCCATATGGTGCTTTAAACTAGTGTTAAAGTTTTACTAAGGTGACAAAAGTTAACTTTTAGTTTGTATAAACAGTTGCCAATGGTGTGCTCCTATACTCACTAACAGACTCTGAAACATCAACTAGAAATTGTAAAAGGAAGGAAAAATGGGTTGAGGGGGACAAATTAGAATTATCTGAAAAGGAATGGTGTTTTAACAGGTCTCTCAAGTTCAGTGGTGTAGGTTGAAACTGTGTTCTCCTTTATCTAGTGTGTTCTTTTTATTGAAATGTCATTTACATATGGGAGTGCACTTTTTTTTTTTTTTTTTTTTTTTTGGTTTTTCGAGACAGGGTTTCTCTGTTTAGCCCTGGCTGTCCTGGAACTCACTCTGTAGACCAGGCTGCCCTGGAACTCAGAAATCTGCCTGCCTCTGCCTCCCAAGTACTAGGATTAAAGGCGTGCGCCACTACTGCCCAGCTGGGAGCACACATGTTTTTCTAACCTGAGCACATCCATATGCTCATCACCAGAGCAGAAAGCAAATACTGACATGCCCAGAGGGCCTGCTCACACTCTGGTAAGCGCCATAGACTCTCTGCTACCAACCCAAGACCTCTCATACAAGGACAGTAAAACCAACTTCCTAAGGCTGTTTTGAGGGTTGGAAGAACAACTATGTGCAGGACAGGATGGTGGAGTGCCAGACAAACACTGCCCATGGCCTGATTCTCTATGGATGCTTAGGCCAAACCTCTGCTTCCCTTCAGCTGGCGATAGATAGCGTCAGGCTGTGGAGCTCTGACCCTCAGCTGAGACACCTTCAAGTCTCCAACAGACTGGGTATGGGAAGGGTTTGGAGAAGGCCCCAGCATAGGCAAGGAGCTGAGGATGATCAGGAAAATTACACATCTAGCCCAACAGGAAATGTTCAAGACTTTATTAGCTATGTGATATCTCATGTCCCAGATACTGTTATGGGACTCTCAATGGTAGAGGGGTTGAGGGCTGGAGCTCTGTCTTTTATGTCCAGCACAGAGGACACCTCTAATTCCAGCCATATTAGAGGCTTTTGGTAAAGGTCTGGTCAACCCTGGCCTTGGGTCTGGGCTTTTGAGGCAGAGGGTGGTTCTGACCTTCGAGGTGTGGCCCCAACCAAGACTCTCCAGAAGATCTGAAGCATCTCTCTTCTCCACCGACTCTTGCACCCTGTAAGCTACCTCTGAGCAACCCTCTGCCTGGCTTGCTGACTAAGGGGAGGCTGGGCCAAGCCCTGGGCCTCTTTGCTCAGGTCATCCTGGTCACCTGGTTCAGCAGGCTGTAGTTTTTCTAAGAGCCATGGGAGAGCTGTGTGGTTCTCCCCGGAAAGGGGCTTAACTCTGATCTTGCTGTATTTACATTCCCCCATGGTAGCTTTTCTCCTGGGATCCAAAGACCCTAACTCCTTGTCAATCCAGGATCCGAACCATGTCTCTGGAACTCCAGTTGCTTGGGAACAGAGCTGAGGTGTTCAGGGAGAGAGGAAAAGCGGGAACCACCCAGTCCCTGTACTTCCAGGGGACACAGAGGTGAGGCTAGAGGTGACAGGAGCCCCTCAGGTTGCTCTTGTTTGGAGGATGGCACCAGAGATTTGTCCACTGCCATGGCCACGTGAGGGATCCCGGGGGAGAAATTCCTGGGCGTCCGAATACGTTTGTCCAAGTCACCGTAGCTTAGGGTCTGGGAGAAAGGCAAAATAAAGAGGGTGTATTGTGTATGAAACCAGGTCAGGCTGAAATATTTTCATTTCGTGCACGAATGTGTGTGTGTGTGTGTGTGTGTGTACGCGCACGCGTTGTACATGTATATGTGTTGTGCATGTATGTGCACCAGTGCATGTATACATGAATACAGGTACATGTGGAAACCAGAGGTCAGTCTCAGATGTCGTTGCTCAGGAGATATCTGCCTCTCTTTTGTGACGAGGACCTAGGGCTGGCCAGTGAACCATAGGGATCTACTTGTCTCTATCCCCACCCCCCAGCCTTGAAATTACAAGTGTATACTAACATGCCCAGCTTTTAACATGGTGGTGGGGTCGAACTCCGGTCCTCACACTTGCAAGGCAAGCACTTTCCCAACTGAGCCATCTCTCCCAGCCCCTAAGCTGGATATGGATCCACTTTGAACTCAGGGATGGGAACTGGAAAGAGCTCTTCCAGCCCCTTCTCAGGGGACTGGGGGGGGGGGGCACCTGAGGGTCCTGTTAGATCTCCCCAAGCTGTAGAGTCTGTGATCACCGTGAGGGCTCTGCCAGCACCTGTCTAGGCTGCCCCTGTCTGGTGATGTAAATCATAAAACAGGCAGCAGAAGATACAGCTTCTCATCCCACCACAAACACGCCAAGGCTGAGCTGAGGGTCAGGGAATCACGCAGCTGCTTTCAGGGAAATCCTGGGGATCCCCTCACCTCTCACCTGTGCAGATGGCATATGTCCCACCAGAAGCGTAGACTCTGAACTCTGAGTCACTGACGTTTCAGGAAACAAGGCCAGGTCACTGGAGGCAGGGGCTCCCAAGATGTAGCTGGGGTGGCCCTGTGGAGGTTGAAGCAGCTGTAGGATGCGGCTGAGGTCTGACGACATGCGGGACTCCAATCTGCCAGACAAAGCGCCAAAGATACCTCTCACTTCTGTGACCCGACCTCTTCCTGTTGAGTGAAATGGTAGCCTGGGGCCCACCCGGAGTGATTTTTCCGCTAGGAGCCACAACGCCTTTGCCCCAATTTCCCTGAGCACATACTGTCTTTCACAACACCAGGGACTAGGCATGGTGCATACCACATTCAGTCTTAATGATGCTTTAAAATGTAGGCTATTTTCTGATTGTGCCCATTTTATAGTATGGTGAAACTGAGGCACCAAGCGGTTAAGCTCAGAGCTTTCTCACACTCTAACTTATGAGCTACACAGCTACAATTTGAACCCTCCTTGCCTTCAAGCCTTCCTATGCCACCCACGGGCAATCCCTCTTTCTAAGAATCTCTGGAATTTGTTCCTGCACATGGAGATATTTCTTCCCCCTCTCCCCCAAGAAGCTTCCTTAGTATGTTCTAGAATTTGCTGGAGGAAGCCATACTAGGTGTTATGCTTAGTGACATTGAATTAGAAACCTACCCTCAATGGATCCTATTCTAAAACCCAACCGGGCCCCCCAGTGATGCCCCTCAGCTACCAGGAGGCGGCGCCTACACCCAGCGAACACCATTGTAGCAGCCCACCCTCGCCAGGGAGATTCTCACCTGTTCATCTGGGTTTGGAGCTTTTCTAACTTCAAGCCTAGCTCCCGAGGCCAGCAATCCAGGTTCTGTCCTGGGTCTGGGGGACTCGGGGGCATTTGCTGTAGCAATTCAGGCCAAAGCCCAGATGTGTCTGAAATGCCCAGGGAAGGGGCAGCACCTTCAGGAAGGAAGGGGACAACCTTTGCTACAGCTGATTCCACAGGCGCTCCCCCTACTTGTCTGGGGAACACAGTATAAGAAGTGGTCTGGATACCCTGAGGACAAGGCCCCGTTCTTACAGAGGTCTGGCTTTCAGGCCCCAACTGGGATATCCGTGGGAGGGGGGCTGGGAGCCTCAGCTTCAGTGGAGTGGTCGGGTGGAGATTTCTAGCTCTGGTCTCATTGTGCATACAGCTGAAGGGGGGGAGGCAGGGATCTCCTGGTACTTTGATGCAGAGCCTCAGGCACTCGGCTGGTACCCCCACCCACCCCCAAAGAAGCACTGGGCAACTAGTGTGTGCTCCCTCCCCACTCATCGGACACAGGCCAGCAGGGTTGGAGAGAAAGATAAAGGCTTCAATCTCTTTGCCCAAGGAACAATCTTTCCTTATCACTGAGTGGCAGAGACACCTTCTTCAAGGAAAGACAGACACTAGAAGGGGCTAAAGGCTAGGCAAGACCCCTGGGCAGGGGCTGGCTGGACTCACCTGACTGGCTGTCATTGAGGAAGAAGCCTTGGGGGTCTTGGTTGCTTGGGGCCTGTCGGGGTGTTGACTGGAGACCCCCATCTGCCTTGTAGGGAACAAGAGCAACAAGTGACAGGGACCAGAGCTGGGACAGGGTCTCTTTCTTTGTTCCTCCCTGTCCCCAAGTTCCCCTCTGTGGCCTTTGTAAAGGCTTGGTGAAAAAGTAGAAACAGGCATCTAGACAGACACCCCAGGGGACCTGGGCAGCTTCCTGCTGGCTCTCCCCTAAGAGGCTCTCAGGCAGGTAAACAGCCTGGAGGTGATGAACTAACCCCATGTAACCAAGTAGCATCCTCTAGGAAACTCTGGGGAGATGGTTTTATGAGCAGCAAGCCTTGAGGGTGGATGGCAGAAGGCTCATTGCCCACTGCCTTTTCTCTGGTGTCCTAGTGGCTCACACCCCAGCGAGGGCCAGTCAGTAAGCAGTGTCTTTTGGTGAACACTGGGTCTGGAACCCTCAGTCCACTGTAGTGGTATCCATGGTAGCATTTTTTTTTTAAAAGATTTATTTATTTATTATGTGTAAGTACACTGTAACTGTCTTTAGACACACCAGAAGAGGGAGTCAGATCTCGTTACAGATGGTTGTGAGCCACCATGTGGTTGCTGGGATTTGAACTCAGGACCTTTGGCAGAGCAGTCAGTGCTCTTAACCACCAAGCCATCTCTCCAGCCCCCCATGGTAGCATTTTTGGCTTCAACCTTTCTGGTACCATGAGACTTGAGGGCACCTTGGGATTATAGTTGACTCTGGATAATTAAGACCATGAAGGCCACATCCCTTCTGTTCTGGTGTCCATCCACAAAGGCCACCAGCTGGCTCCCAACAGCTGGGCCAACAAAGCAGGGTGCTTGTAGTCCAAGAAGGGAACAGAGAGTCACAGAGGCAATAGCATGGGGAGGGACAGCCACAGCAAGAAAATCAACCGTAGCACCACACTTTAGAAGTTGTATGCCCCTAGGCCACGAGAGCTCTGGATGCTGAGGGTCAGTGCCTCCCTGTCTTTCTTACTAGCTGATTTCAGACTCTTCCTCCAGGAAGCCTCTGAACTTCCACTGAGCCTGTAGTGCCCACCCATCTCGGCAAACTGGATGTGATGGCTACCTTCACTTCCACTTGTCACAAGCTAACATCATCCGGGAAGAAGGAACCTCAACTGAGAAAAGGGCCCTCTCAGATGGCCCCAGGGCAAACCTATGGTGTGTCAAGGCAGGTGGTGCCACTCCTGGCCTGGTGGTCCTGGGTGCTATATGAAAGCAGGCTGAACAAGTCATGTGAGCAAGATAGCAAGTAGCATTCCCCCATGGCCTCGCCATCGGCTCCTGATTCTGCCTTAAGTGTCTGCCCTGACTTTCTTGGATGATGGACTATAAGCAGTAAGATGAAATAACCCCTTTTCTCCCCAACTTGTTTTTGGTCATGGTGTTTTAGTACAGCAGTAGTAACCCTAAGGCATTGGAGCACCCCAGAAATTGGCCGGCGCTTATGTGTCCTTGTGGCTTCTTTGCCTCTTTAAATGAATGGCGCTCTATTTCTCCAGGATTGCCGGGTAATAAGCGTAAGAGACAGCTGCATCCCCGTGCCTGCACCACGAGTCCTCTGGTGGCAGAGCCCATCTTTTTTAGCTTTGGGCCATGTGATGGGAAAGCCTGGCTTTTAAAGCCAGACACTTTGATTCCACATTTTGGCTCAGCCTTTTACTAGCCATATGGCTCTGGCCAATTAACTTATCCTCTCTGGTGATCAGTTTATTCATTTAGATAATGGTGGATAAGAAAATCACATGCAAAGACAAGATGAAAACAGCATAAAAGAAGCCCAGGATTTAGCGCACAGTAGCTGCTCATTAAGTGGGAGCTGTCACTATAGTGAGTGCCGTGTTTGTGCATAGTTGGTACAGAAGCATCCAGGCAAAGGATGCACAAGGGGCTGATGGGAAGAGGAAGTGGTCAAACGAGTGAGTCCCTTAGGCCAGGCAAACCAAGTCCTCAGCAGGCTGACTGGGTGTTCTCCACAGCCAGCTCTCTATGAACCCCGGCCACCCCGGCCCACAGGCCCAGACTCACGCCCCGCAGGTTGAAGGTGACCTCCAGCTTATTCCAGAAGGTGTCTGCAAAGGCAGGGTACATGTCCAGCACCTCCAGCAGGTCAGCTCGATGGATCTTGTGCAGGTCGCAGTAGGTCAGGGCGCGCACATCCGCGCTAGATTTGCCTGGCCTGGCATGGAGGCTGGCAGGCTCCCCAAAGATGTCGTTCTTCCCTGCCAGCCAGAAGGATGGTGGTCCCTCCGGTGTCTGCCTCCCTTAGGTAGACCTTCTCTCAGGGCCCCATTGACTGAGCTCTTCCTACCTCCCACCTCAGAGATCACACAGAGCGGGGTGGGGGCTGGGGCTGAGGGGGTCTGAGGACAGGGATGCATGTGATGGCTTTGGTGAAGAGGATGAGGAAAGCCATACTTCAGCCCTCAGTTCCACAAAAATTCCCTCGGAGCTGCTTCTGTCCCGAGTGTTGGTTTTCTGTCTAAGCTCCACCCCACACCTACCTGGCAATAGCCAGGTATGCCCCGCCCCAGAGATCTGGCCCACGATAAGAGGGGCTACTTGCCCCTCCTCTCCCTTTTTTTGCTCTCTCCGCTCTTCCACATACTCTCACCTCTCTGCCCCTTGGGCTCTCCCCCCACCCCACGTGGTCATGGCTGGCCTCCACTCCACTTCTCTACTCTCTCTCTCTCTCTCTCTCTCTCTCTCTGTCTCTCTCTCTGCCTTTCTCTACCACTAACTCCCATGCCCTACTCCGAATAAACTCTATTCTATACCATGCCTGTGTGTGTGTGGTCCCTCAGGGGGAAGAAGTGCCCGGGCAAGGACCCGCCTGGGCACCCCATTCCCCCACACCGTCGTGCCACACTCCCTTGACCCCCATCCTATCTTTTTAAGCCCTTTCACAGAGAACACGGGTTCGCTTTTTGTCTTAGCCCCTCACAACCGCCTTCCACCAGAATGTCCTTTGGTTTGCTTATACCCTTTAGTTCAGTTCCCATCCTGGACAGGGGCAGTAGGCAGTCAGGGACACTAGAAGTCCCTGCTCAATTTCCTTCTGCTCCCTTTGACCCACTGACACTACGGAGCAGGGGACCCAAGGATGAAACTTTCCAGCTTCCCCGGGTGGGACCCAGAGCTTTGGTTTCTTGGTCTCCTTACTCTCCGTGGTACAAACATGGGACCAGCTCGCCCCTGGTGGGCCACCCTGGGAAGCTCCCTCCCCACCCCCCTGTCCGCGAGTGTCTTCAACCCCCAAATGGGTGTAACGATGTCACCTACTCCACTGGACTGTTTGCAGGGGCAGAAGTAGCAATGTTTGAGAAAGTATCCCTCAAAGCCAGAGGCCCCAGGGTGGGTCAATGCAAGACACAAGGAGAGATGGAGGTCACAGGGTAGACATAGGGTAGATAGCCAAGTTAGCTGACACAAGCATTAGGTCCTTAGAGCCGGGAGCTATCCTGGCAAGAGGATATAAACATGAGTAAAGAGACTCTCCCACAAGGAGTCACTCAAATCCCTAATAGGCGGGTACTTAGGTTGTCAAGGTTACAGAATAATGTATCTTAGAAGCAGATGAAACCAAGAGCTCTGGGCCATGAAAGAGTGAGGGGTCCTACTGCCTAACACAGTTAGGGCAAGGAGGCAGGGGCTTTCAGAAGGATTAACATTTCAGGAGAAGGACCAGAACCCCAGGAGGAAGGGAATTTGAGCATGTGGTCATCCCTGCACAGTCAAGACTGGAGGGAAAGAGGCCGCTGTCACAAGTGCCACAGACCATGCTTTCTTTGACACCTATTGCCCCCAGGAAAGCCCAGACTCCTCAGCCGTGTGACACTGTACAAGGGTCATTAATAGTTCAGCACAGACAGAGGCCTAGATGGTGGAAAAGCATAAGCCACCAGGAAAACAAGGAAGATTATCCCCATATGGGATGGGACTGGGGCTCAGAGAAAGAAGGGACTTGCCAGGGTCACACATGGCATTCTGAACCTCGATACCTTCTAGGTAATGTAATATAGACCTTCATTTTTTAACACATGAAAAATTATGATCTAATGTCTATTTCTACTCAGGACAAAATGAGAGGATTTCTCATCTTTTACAGGAACTTAAATTGGACCTGCGTCTTAATTATTAATTATCCCTCCCATGTGGGTGGCATTTGTAACATGGCTTGGGTGGGAGGAAAGGACTTACAGGGGAGCCCATGCTGCAGGTCAGCCGGGAGAATGACTGCATCTGCCTGACAGGGGCAGGGTGGGTCCTGAAGACAGAACGGCAGCATGACTGAAGAGTGGAGTCACGGGGTGATGAGAAATAGTTGTCTAGCTGGAGCATGGAATACCAGCAGACGGAGACAGGACTCACAGAGTGACTCGATTGGGTGGAACCAAAGGTTCCCTCTGTCCCATAGGGACCTAGCAAAGGGTTCTGAGTGGACCAGGAATCTGCAGATGTGTAACCATTGGCTGTTGGGAGGCAGAAGTATTGAGCGTGTGCCTAATGAGAGGCCTTGGGAAAGGAGCTCCTGACACCTGCCCAGGAGGGCAAGACCCAGTAGAGGCCGGTACAGAAAGCACTGATAGATGTGCTTTCTATCAGTAAGGGAAACATAGCACTCTGCACATGACTGGATGGGGGCAGAGGACGGGAAACTGTCAGGATATTCCTGCAGTTGGCTTCAGCCCAGACAGTGGAAGGGCAGGGGACAAGGCTGCCTTTGAGGGAAAGTGATGGTGTCAAGTTGGAATCTGTTGCACTTGGTTTGGCTTTTTAAAAAATCCATGTATCTGTCTGTCTGTCTATCCGTCTGTCTGTCTATTTTGGCAGGCTCTTTTAGAGACGAGGCTAGCTTCGAGTGTGTATCACCATGATTAACATAGTGCTGGAGATTATGTCCAGACCTTCTAGCGTTCTAGGCAAGCACTATATTGAGTCACATTCCCAGCACTCTGGGAATGCTGTTTTGATCTATGGAGATACGGTGGGGTGGGGGGAGCTAGGACACAGCTCTGAGGATCCTTGTGGATCAGGCTGTGGGAGCCAGGGGCTGGCCCAGGTGAGCCTGTGAGGCGAAAAGAAAGCAGAAGGTCAGCTGCGGGTGACCAGCCACTGAGGGCAGGGTGACGGAGAAAGATGGGCAGAGGGGGCTAGGGGAGAACCAGGTCATGGAGATCAGAATCCAACATGGCTGAAGTCAGTTGGAGACTTGGGGTCAAGGGCTAGGAAGATGCAAATAGAAGAGAGAACCCTGAGGTACCTGAAGTCAGTCAAGTCACTTGCTGAAGGTCACATGACAGGCACAGAGCTGGATTAAGGATTCTTTGAGGTAGGTTTAAAACCCTTTGAGGCTAGCAAGACTCAGCAAATTAAAGGGCTTGTGACCCTCACAACCTAGTGTGATTGCCGGAAGGTGGAAGAGACAGCCAAATTGTTCTGTAACCTCTGTGGTCACAGCATACTGTGTCATGTCCCTGCCCAACGAATAACTAAATGGTTTTTTCCTTTTTTTTTATTTTATTTTTTTTATTTTTTTTGGTTTTTTCCTTTTTTTAAAAAAATTTTTTTTGTTTTGTTTTGTTTTGTTTGTTTGTTTGTTTTGTTTTTCAAAAAATGGTTTCTCCGTGTAGCTCTGGCTGTCCTGGAACTCACTCTTAGATCAGGATGGCCTCGAACTATCAGAGATCTGTGCTGGGACATGAGCCACCACTACCTGGCAACATCCAGGAATCTGATCAACACTGCTGTTAAGGATACTCATTAGGAAGAAGGCGACCCCGTAAGGGCCTCTCCAGCCTCAAGCCCCTTGGTCAACCCTACCTGACCCACCTAGAATGGCCACGACCACGTCATCGCGCAGGATCTCGATGGAGCCGCGAGAGATGAAGTAGAGCGTGGACAGCACGTCGCCCAGGTGCACCAGGGTGTCCCCAGGAGGCGCGTGCGTGGTCTTGAACTTGACCGCGAGCGCGCGCAGACACCCCTTGCTGGCGCCGCGGAAGGCGGGGCAGTGCTGCAGCAGCGCCCGGTGCAGGTGCAGGCAGATGTCCGCCTGCAGGCACTCAGGGAAGCCCTTCAGCACCTGCGGGTGGGGGGTATGGCGAGTCCCTCCGGGCGCAGCAAAGGCTGTAGGTGTTGCGTATGGGTAGAAGGGTGGGGACCAGGGGCAGACCGCACCGGGCCCTCGATCTCCCCCAGGGCATGAGTCGGGCAGCTGGGGGCCCACCCACTCCCCATCAGGGCTGCAGGGCTCACCGCGTTCATGTCGATGCCGTTGGTGTAGGACCAGGCATGCTGGAAATACTCTTCCAGGCGCTGCCGCAGTGGGTTGGGGATCTGGTGGAAGCGGATGAATTCCTTGACACGCAGCATCTGCGTGTGGTAGCGGGCAGTGCCCGAGTACAGGCGCTGGATGATGGCCGACACGTTGCCAAAGATGCTGGCGTACATAAGGGCTGGGGGCGGGGCGAGATGGGAATGAGGAGTTCCGGGTGACTCCTGGCCTCCCAGTATCGACAGGACCCAAGGAAGGGCCTCTCTCTCTCCATGGTGATAGCACATGGGACACAAGGGACAAAAGTCCCTGGCTACCTGCCCTTCTCATCTGCTTGTGCCACCAGGCTTTTTCGGGGCTCACAAGCTAGACTTCTTTCAGGAAAAAACTAGGGCGATGGTGTTTTGCTTTGCTTTCAGATTTAGATCTGTTTTCTCCTTCAAGTTGCAAAAATATAATACAGGGAAAACTCTGTCTCTCCTTATCACCTCTCCCTTCCCTTTCCTTGTTTTTGTTTTTCTAAATACTCTGAATATGACAACCTAATGTGTAAATTTCCACACCACCTCTAGGGTTCTGAAACCAGGTGTTTTAGGAGGCAGGAAGTTCTGTGCAGACTGTGAGCTCTCGGTCCTCTAGCTGACCCCTGGGCTGACCTTGGAGCTAGAGACTGCCTAGCTGTGGGTCTTCAGCAAGTTAAGATCTTTGGCTTCTCCTCTGGAACTGGGCTCCTAAGAGAATTTGACCTGGACTTCTGTGAGTTGCTCAGAGGAGGCTTGTTACTACATATATATGTTTGTTTGTTGTTTTTGAGACAATGCCCCTCTGTAGTCCTAGCTGTCCTGGAACTCTAGCTCTGTAGACCAGGCTGGCCTTGCACTCAGAGATCTGCATGCCTCTGTCTCCCAAGCGCTGGGACTAAAGGCATGTGCTACCACTGCCCAGGTACCATCTACATTTTTAAAATAATTTTTTAAACAAGGGCACTTTATGTCATGCAAATGACCTGGACTAGAGTAATGTCTAAACAGTTGCTAAAATCTGTATATACACAAATCTGCGTGCCGCCCACCTGGGGAAGAACCCGGTACAGCCCCAGGTCCCACTCACAGCCAATGAGCATGACGCAGATAGAGAAGACCTTCTCAGAGTTCGTGTTGGGTGACACGTTGCCGAAGCCCACACTGGTGAGGCTGCTGAAGGTGAAGTAGAGGGCGGTGACATACTTGTCCTGGACAGAGGGTCCCGAGGCTGGGTCGCTGCCATTATAGTGCTTGCCAAGCTGTGCGCCCAGGCTGTCCAGCCAGCCAATCTTGGGCTCCAAGTAGGGCCGCTCCACGTTGCCGATGGCGTACCAGATACAGGCCAGCCAGTGCGCAATGAGCGCGAAAGTACACATGAGCAGGAAGAGTACGGCAGCCCCGTATTCAGAATAGCGGTCCAACTTCCGGGCCACGCGCACCAGCCGCAGGAGGCGTGCTGTCTTCAGTAACCCGATCAAGGTGGTGGTCTAGGGGCAGAGAAAGGTGGAAAAAGTCAGGGGTCGGTTTTCGAAAGGACATATTCAGGCTTATGTTTGTTCTTTTGTATTTGTTATCACACAGTCATTCCACAAACACTCAGGAAAGCAGCGGGCACTTGGCCATGCAATTTAAGTAAGAAGCTCAAGGACTTCTCCGGCAAAGTCCAACATTCTGGCTGCTCTCGGAGAGAAATCTCATGGGAGCAAGGAAGAAAGGGAGATCAAGTCTGCAGAAGCAGGTCAGGGAAGGCTTCATAGAGATGACACTGAAAATGATGCTGGGGGGTGTGGTGGCGCGAGAGATGGTTAAGAACACTGACTGCTTTCCCAGAAGTCCTGGGTTCAAATCTCAGCAACCACATGGTGTCTCACAACCATCTACAATGGGATCCAATGCCTTCTTCTGGTGTGTCTGAAGACAGCAACAGTGTACTCACATACATAAAATAGATAAATAAAAATCTTTTTTAAAAAGATTAAAAACTAAAAAAGAATGAAACTAGTTCTCCAGGCAAAGATGAGGAAGGGGCGCTCTCGGTAGGGGACCGTAGAGGCATGGCGACATGAAACAGCATGGCCCATATGGGAAATCAACTGTGACCCTTGCACTGGAAGAGTGGGAGGTGACAGACAGCGAGAAAGGAGTCTGGGGAGGTGTGTTTGGCTGCTTCAGTGGGTCCGAGGATCCATGAAGATCTTGGTTTTGACTCCATGGGAGCCATGGGAAGTTCTGAGGGAGGCAGGGCAGGGCTGGGTAGGAGGAATGAGACATGAAACCTTCGGGAAAGGCAGGGGTGAAGTCTACCCAAGGATCAGTGGGAGCAGGAGGGGGAAGGGTAGACGGGAATGGTTCAGGGGTGGGGGAGTCGCATATACTTGATCTCTTCTGTTGGACAGGCAGGGGTGGCAGTGGTTGGGAACCCCAGAAGATAGAATAGCATGAAATGTTCTCACGTTACCCACAGGAAGCAGAGTGGGCAGAGAAGGACGGAGGCAAGAAGAGATGGAAGGACCCAGAAGTGTATTCATATGCAGCCTGGGTACCCCTAACTCCATGGTGACGACAGCTTAAAGGTAACATAAGGAGGTTATACTATGTGTGTCCCACAGAGGGCAGAATGCTAGACCGACTGGCAGCCGAATGCTCTAATTAGACCTACTAAGAGAGATGGGTAGAGTGATGGTCCCCAGGTCTGGAGTCATAGCTCGGGATGGCAGATGTCCCAGGCCCCTCTGCTTCCTGTCTGTATGAGTGATGGGCACCATGGCTGTGAGGCAGGGAGAGGTCAGCGTGGCTGCTGGCGTGGGCCCCATATGCTCACCTCGTCTGAGCCAGTGCGGAAGATAAGCAGGTCAAAAGGGATGGCAGCGACCATGTCGATGAGGAACCAGCCCTTGAAGTAGTGGACGGCGATTCGCCGGGGGTGGCTGACCACCTCATCGTTGGTGTTGACGTAGGTGGTCCGGAAGTTGATGACAATATCCACGACGAACATGATGTCCACGATGAGGTCCACCACGGTGAGCGGGCTGCAGGTATAGCCGCAGGTACCGCGCTGTGATTCATCCTGGTCGCTGAGCAGAAAGGCGGCGGAGTAGGGCGTGAAGACGGCTGTATAGATGACTAAGAGCAGGATGAGCCAGTCCCACACGGCCTTGAAGGGGCTGTAGTGCAGGATGGTACCTCGGTGAATGCGCGGCGCCTGTAGCTTATACTCTGGCAGCACGTCTGCGCCCAGGGACAGGACCTGGGATGGAAGCCATGGGTGGTTAGTGGGGTCAGTGGTCAGCCAGTGCTAGGAAGACAGGTCTATGGGGAGGACTGGGGAGGAGGACTGTCACAAAGTCATGAAAGTCAGAAGGACAAAGGAAGGGCACATGAGGGCCAGGTATGTCTGGAGGAGGTAGGACAGAGGGAGAGAGCAGGGCTCTGCCACATGGTTGATCCCTGGGAGCTCACAAGCATCCTCAGAAACAGCTCCTCTTGGGGTGAGCAGGGCCAGGCCTGTAGAGTATGTTTTAAGGAAGAGCCTGGGTTAAAGTAGTTTGCTGGACTGGTTGTCTTTAATAGGTTTTGGGTGGCCACTGAGCTAACTCCCCAACCCAAGTTTGGGATTCTTGATGGGAACAAGTCACTTCCAGAAGAGTCTTTATTCCCAAGGGCCAGTAAGGTTCCTCCCTCCGAGAGCATCCCACGGAAAGAGTCAAATTTGGGTTGGGGTTCAGTCAGTCTGGACACTCAACAAGTCCTGGGTCCACAGACCTCCGTCTACATCACTTCTGCGTCACTGCAGTCTGTAGAGCATCCCTCCAAGACCATAGCAATGGACAGGTGCTGAGACGGAAACCAGTAATTCCCAGCTGCCTCGCGTGAAGCAAAGCAGCTGGGGTATCAGGAAGGGCGTGCGTTTTTGAAACCAGACTCCAGGCTAAATTCCAGGGCTACTATTTGTTTCTTCTGTATCTCGAGGCAAGCCTAGTAACCTGTGGTCCCCTGTTCCCTCACAGGTAAAAACCAGAATAACAAATCTGCTTCTAGGGCCGTGGTCCTCAAGGTTTCTAATGCTGCAACTCTTTAACACAGCTCCTTGTGTTGTGGTGATCCACCCACCCCCAACCGTAAAATTATTTCATCACTACTTCATAACTGTAATGCTGTGACTATTATAAATCACAAGGTGATGTGACATGCGGGGTATCTGATAGGTGACCCACCCCCAAGAGACCGAAACCCTCAGGTTGAGAACCACTCTTCTACATCATTCCTGCGCCACTGTCTGACTCTGACACTGGTCCAGTAAGGATGGGATGGAGGGGGCATTGGCCATCCCCACCGACTCCGCCATCATCCCTGCTGTTATAAGGAGAACAGCCACGCTAGGCTCTGATCTTGCAGACAGGATAGTCAGGAGATGGGATCACAGAACGAAAGAAATCAATCTAAGGACTGATTTCCACTAAGATGGTACTGATGTGACAACTAGACCCCTCAGCGGGAGCCACCAGGTTCTGCTGTGCTTAGTTTTCAACCTTTGCCCGTCTTTTACTTCCCCAGGAACCCACTTGGGATTCTACACAGACTTGGACCCTCTTTTTTTCAGGGTTCTTTTTTTCTTTCCTCTACCCCTATATGCCCTGCCTCCATAGTCAGCTCAGTACCCTTCACCCTTCACCCAGCCAGCTCTGGGTCCATGTGGGCTTTCAACCAGGACCCACCAAAGTATCCCTGGCAGCTGAACTCTGTTGCAAAGTAGCAGGTCATGGTGCCACATTGCTGGATACCAGAGCTCTCCTCCCTGCCAGGCCTTTTCTTAGTCCTGTCCATGAGGCTAAATGGTCTCCTCCATAGTTGGTGCTGGCATTGGCTATGCTTCAGATGAGAAGGGGCAGAAAAAGAACTGTCTCGTCCCCTCTGCAGTCCCTGGCACGTCTGTGCCCTAGGCTCCTCTGTACGGCTTAACAAAGCCCCTTCTGTCTCCTGAGCAGGCGCTATGTAATGTCAATGGGTCCTCAGAGACCATTTGATCTCTTTCCTGCATATGATAGCTCTGAGGCCCGAAGGTTGGGGTGTCCTTTGTCCAAGGTCACTTAGTGAGCCCATGCCGGCATCCTGTTGACTTGAGTCTCAAGCAGGGCTCCATTCAGTTCCCCTGGAAGGGCCAACGAGCCCCTTAGAAGGGACTGTGGGGTCAGCTGAAACAGAGGATCCAGTAAGGGACATGCCAAATAGAAGGTACACAGGAGGGGCATTTAGAGATGGATTCCCAGAATATTACTCAACATTACCTAGAGCTACCTACCGGCACTACCCCGCCTACGCCAAGCATACTCTTTGCATACTGAGGCAAGGAACAGTCATCATCCCAAGAGCAAAGGGAAGAGGAGCAGGACCAGGCCAGGGCTCATCCCATCTCCCCATCCTCTCCTTGTCTTTGCATGGACTTGACCCTCTGCACCACTCCTGCCTTGCGATTGCAGAGCCATAGGCTGGCCCCGAGGTGGCCTGTGTGTTTTCTCCTCCTATCCTGGCATCTCCAGGCCTAGAAGGTATTCACAGGCCTTACTCACCCCAACCTCTACTGATTTCAGGCCTCAGGGCTGTCGCCTCAGGGCAGGCCTTCAGCTGTCACCTCAGGGCAGGCCTTCATGTCCTAAGAATCAGACTTAAACTGTACAAGAGGAGGCTGGGGACTCAGACCGAGATGTGAGGGAGCTCTGGATAAGTCACATCTCCCTACTTAGTCATGACCTCGGAAGAGCTGAGGTTTAAAGGACCCAGGGGGTCTGACACAGCCCACCACCACCCCTGTCCTGCAGACCCATACCTGGGTGACCTTTTCAGTGACATTCTGTGTCCGCTCCACCACCTTGTGGGGAGCGATGATCTCGATCTCCGTGGTGGAGCCTGAGCGGTGTTTCTCCAGGTTGAACTCCACGAAGTTGAGTGTGAACTGCGGAATCTGACTGACGGTTCTGTACTTTCCCGTGCCTGGGCCAGGCCCCTGTCCACTCTGCCTGCTGTGAGAGCCCTCTGGAACCAGGGTCAGGGTCAGTGCAGCCAGGGATGGGGGATGGCCTTGACTTCCCCCCCCACACTACTGTTACCCACCGACAGCACTCACCAGAGCCCAGAAAGCTGTGTGACAACAAGCGCTGGGTCAGGCTTCTGCTGCTGCTCTTGGCCAGGAGCTGGGCCAGGTCCTCGAAATTGAGGATGAACATGATGACAGCCCCGTCCTCATTCTTCACAGGGACCACATCCACCAGGCAGCGGAAGCTGGAAGCTGCAAACCCCGTTGGCAAGGGATAGGGTCGGTCACTGAGGAGGCCCTTCGTGCTAAGGAAGGGCCTGCATGAAGGTCAATTGAAGGGTATCCACTGGGAAGAAGAGGCCTGGACAGTGACCAGAGCTATTTGGCAGAGGGTAGGTAAAGCTGTCCAGCAGGTCCCCCCCGCCCTCTACAGGGCAGAGCGGCTCATCAGGAGATGGAGTAGCATCAGGTCCGAGCCTGTGCTCAGCACTCAGTTCAGGGCTTAGCTCTGGGGTTTGCTTCTGTGGTAATTAAGGCTTAGCAGATGTGGGTGGATTAGGCGGGGAGGTGAGGGAGGGCACGCCTGTAGCTCTGGCTGGCCCTGGGCTCAGCTCCCATAGAGCCATCCCACAAAGATGCCTGCTTCCCCTCTCGATGGAAGGAACTTGCTAGGAACACATCAAGTGCTGGGCGTGGAGCCAGTTGGCACATTAGGCCTTAGGAGGTTCTGGGAGCAGGCACATGAGGGTTCTGAGAAACTGATTTGTTGGAGCTGGCAGAGGATGTGGGGTGAGGACCCCTAGTCTCTCAGCGGATAAGAGGTTGGGGAGAGGGAGGAAAAGGTCTCACTTTTGAAGACAGAGCTGGAATAGTGCCCCAAGGCAGAAGCTGAGGCCAAAGAGTGGACAGGACAGTGACCTGGGGGTCTAAAGGGGGAGAGAAGGCCATGGAAAAAAAGGTCTTAGCATCCCAGGCCCAACTGTTGGCACCTTATGCCTCTGGTCACAGTATTGTCATCTCCTTGTTCTAGGGTCTCACCGTTGGCAGGCAGGTCAATATGAGTCGAAAGGCTGCCTATCTCAGAGTCCTGCCTGTGAGCGTGCACCCCTTAGGTGTGCTATAGCTATTAACTCAAACGGTTGTTAGGTGTCAGTTCCAAAAGGCAGGATTTCCCAGGGACAGCGGGCTCAGGTGACCATGCAGATCAGAAAGCCAAGCTGCTTTTCCAGAGGGCGGGTTTGGGTCTGTGTCACCTGTCCTGGGGATTGATAACTGACCCAGTGACTGTGAAAGGACAATGGATCCAAGCCATATAGTAGGAACACTGTCACTGCAGGGACCACCGGAACCTCTTTTTATCAGACCTCATACTTAGCACTCACTTTCCAAGCTGGGGTGCAGCTGTGACCCCCCACCCTCGCCCCCATCTTCCTTCCCACTTTCCTCCTGGGAGCAGGAATCTCCTGGATCAGGATCAGATTCCTGGATGCCCAGGCACCAGGAAGCCATCTGCCAGCTGCTGCCTGGGCCCAGGGGAGACATCCACACCAGAGACAGTGCTGCCTGCTGAGCCACTCCTGGGCTTCCAGTGCTACAATGACTCTGGTCAGCTTGGGGCACAGCAATGTCCCTGTCCCTAAGACCACACTATGCTCTCAATTTCTCTGACCCTGGGGAAATGAACCTAATACCAGGTGAGGAGCAGAGCTGGCAGAAGCACAGGCTCTCCAGACTTCCTGAGCCTCCGGGACTTCCCAGGGCCATCTTTAACTGGTTGTGTCCCGATGATGCAGTCTTGGGATGGACCCTTGCGTCACTGAGAGCCGGGGAGTTGGTAGGGTTCTCATGCAACTTTTCTTGTCCCACCCACCACGCTGGTGATAGCAGATGAGAGGATTTGAAAAGGGCCGGAGGGTTTTCTCTCCTTATACCTTCCCCGTGACTCGGAGCCCACAAGTAACTGGCTCAGTGGAAGAGGGAGGGAGTCATCCTTGTCTGTACTGAGGAATGGCGGCATTCCAGTGTCTTTGTCCTGCCCCTGGAGGAAGAGCCAGTCTCTGCCTGATTCTTCCCCCAGACATTCCTCTCAGCACATACTCCTCTGGTCAAGAGGAGTCGTCTGGCTCCTTGATCACCCCACTTCCTTCTGTTCTTCCGCCCCTTGGCTGTGTTCATCTCATTTTTCACAGTTCATGTTCCTTCCCTATCCTGACCCTTACCCTCTCTTCAACATGACCTCCTTGTTGTCTTTTACCTTTTGGGAGTCTGAGGATGAAAGCCAGGATATCATGCATGCAAGACAAATGCTTTACCACCAAGCCGCACCCGTCTCTTTATCTGTACCTCGCTTAGCACTGGTCTGAGAGCCCTTAGGAGACTGGTGCTGCAGGCTGATGTGCTACAGGGAGGGGCAGCTGCATCACGCTGCTCTTGGCCCTGCTGTCCTGAAATTTGTAGGTGTGTGGAAAACACCGGCTGGGGGAAGAATGGGGATAGTCCTGTCCCTATCTGGAGCTACAGACTAGAAAAATGCCAGGTCTGTAGTCTAGCTTGGGGGTTTGGGCTCTTCGGAGTATAGGACTTGGTGAAGGTAGACGGGACTAGACCCTCTGACAGATGTCTGTTAGGGCGGATGCGGGGTGATGGATCTGAGTATAGTTCTTGGCTCTAGCCTTCTTCAGCTTTAGGATTTTTCTTTTCCTGACAAACGGAAGCAGAGGAAAGGCTTTGATTTTGAGGGTTTTCAGACAGGGAGGTTTCCATGCAGATACACAACTGTAGCTTTGTGAATAGACTTAGGACATAGATAGAATTTCAGTTGATCACCCTTTTAAAGGGGAAGAAGAAGCCAGGAGGTGGTGGCACCCACCTTTAATCCCAGCACTTGGGGAACAGAGGTAAGTAGATCTCTGAGTTTGAGTCTAGCCAGGTCTACAGAGTGAGTTCCAGGACAGACAAGGCTACACAGTGATGCCCTGTCTCAAAAAAAAAAAAATAAGGGGGGATTATAAATAAGCCAGTTGGAGATGTGTTCAGGAAGCCTTCCCTCAACCCTGGAGTCAGAGGTTGGGGCAGAGAGAAAGAAAGAAGAAATCACCATTAGGATGCTTTTCTGTGCAATGCATATGAATATGATTTCTAAATCATATTTAAAAATCACGTGGTTAAAGTGGACTGTTAATGCAGACATAATTATCTGAGCACCACAGGGCAATGTAGGTCCTCTTCTTGGTTTCAGGCCAATTCAGGATGGTCCAGGTGGTCAGGGGCTTAGATAACAGGACAAGGAAGGCCTGAAGGCAGAACGGTGCAGGCTGGAGCTAGGGAGTATCAGATATGTGGAAATTTTTCTCTTTTCACCCAGAGCCAGTCTCCAAGACTAGGTTCCCAGGGTCCTTTCTGTTAGCTAACAGACCCTGACAGACTTCCGGAGACCTGAATCTTGATCTGAGGGGCCTTGGTCTAGAACTCTGCCCTTTGCCCAGATCCCTACAGGGTCTGAAAGCCCAGGAGTCCGTGATGGTCTCTCACCCTCTGGGTGCACATAGAGCTCTGGGGTCAAGGAAAGAAACAGAACGGACCTACTCTCTTGGCACTTCCACTTCCCGCTGTCCCGTCTTGTTCCTCTGGGACCCTTCTCACTCCCTTGACTGTCACCTCTTTCTTGCAATGATGTGAAGAGGTGAAGTCGCAGCTTTTAAAAATATTCTGACTTTGTTAACCCTGTGAGTACAGCCACCCTAACCTGGATGCCATCCAGGTCTCCAGTTCTTCGCCTCTATCACAGCACATCCCACCTGCAACTCACTTGGCTAGCAACAGAAAAGGACAGCCAGGAATGTGGCCAAGATCCAAACTGAGAAGCCCTCAGAATCCTAATACACACACACACACACACACACACACACACACGCGCGCGCGCATGCACGCACGCACGCACATGCACACGCACATGCACACGCACACACGCATGCACACACACATATACACACATGCGTACATACACACATGCATATAGATATAGTCACACACATGCACACACATATACACACATGAATGTATACATACATGCTCACAGGTGCATGCACACATCTACATACACATGTATACACACATACCCATGCACACATACATGCATACACAAGTGCCCCCCCACACATAAACACACACATGCGCACATAGTCATGTTCCATGCACACACCAAACCTCTGGAGAGTCGGACAGACTTCAGTTCCTGTTGCCCCCTGGCAGTGGGATCTCGGGAATGGGCTTCCCACACCCATGAAATGACGCGAGTTATCTAAGCCAAAGGTTCTTAAAATTGGCCGCCGATCAGATCCACTGGGGAGATTTTGTTTTTCCAGATACACCTGCCTGGCTTTATCTTGTACCTTCTGAATCAGCCTCTCTCCAGGGAAGGTACATTTTGCAAAACAAGCCCCAGGTAGTTCTGATGCAGAACCAGTTTTGGGAAAAGGCGCTGGTGATTTCCAAGAGACTCAATTTCTGACTATAGTTCCACGTTCCACACCCTCATCCACTGAGGGAGACTCAGGCTGCTGAGCTTTTGGCCCCCAGACCCGAGCTTATGTTTCAGTTGTGCTTTTTAAGGGCTTGGGCAGCACTTGAAAACACAAAGTCCATCTAGGTAAGCCACCTGGTTACAGTAAACCCAAACCCCTGGACTTAAGTAAGCCAGACTGTCTTCCTCTCCAGCCAGCAGCCCCTATGCACTGACCACCCATAGAGGCCTTAGGGGGCTGACTCCTCCCTTAATCCCCAGAGCAGATGAGGGAAGGTTAATTTCCATCCTAGCTGCTTGACAGCTGGGGCTGGCAGTGACAGAGTAGATAGCTGGGGGAGGGGGAGGGGAAGTGGAGCAAGAGGCTCTGTTCTAGGCCACGACCAATAGTTGGCTCAGCCCAATTTCAAGTTCCTTAGAAGACATAACATGCAATTCCCATTGCCTCTCTCTAATAATAAGGAAACTAAGGCCCAGAGTGACAATAGAATTGGTCCAGGCTCTTAGGTCAGATCCTTCTCCCAGGGCGCTCCATAAGACACGAGAAAGAGAGCCTATAGAACCCTTGGCCCAACTGCGGCTCACCGTCCTTGCGATAGTAGAGGATGTCCACCTTGCACTCTTCGGCCCCAAGCAGGGCCTGCGCCAAGCGGGACACGGCACTGCTTGGAGTGTTGGGGCCCGTGAGGAAGTCACAGGTACAGGGTCTCTGCATCACTTCCACACGGGAGTAGCCGAAGAGTTCGCAGAAGCCGTCATTGCAGTAAATGATGGCGCAGTTCTCCATCTGGGCATTGGCGATCAGGAACTTACGACCTGCGGAGGAAGAAAAAGGTAGGAAGACCGCGCAGCCCGAAGTGGGAAGTCGGGAGAGAAAGATTATAGGGACTGGCGGCAGCTGAGGAGGGGATTTACACGCAGGAGCAGGCAGGGGCCGGAATGAGGGAGGTGGAGGACAGAGCAAGGGAGGGTGGGAGGACCAAGAGTCCCGGGGGAAGGTCATTCCTTCTGGGAGCACAGAGGGGTGTGGAGGAGGCAGGGAGCAGGAAATTAGGGGTGCAGGAAGCAGGCTTGCGGGCTGAGGGAGATCAGGACAGCTAGGATCAGTAGATTGGAAGACCCCAGAACTCCTGGAGCACTAGTAGGGGTCCAGACCAGAAAGCAGGAGTGTGACCAGAGAGTCAGACCTGCTCTTTTGGTGAAATTCAGGAAGTCAAGCAAACCTCTAGGAGAGGCAAGAATGGTCTGGAAGAGTAAGTGGACAGGGACTGAGAGGGCAGGCCAGGGTCTGAGACACCAAGAAAACTGCTGTGGGGAGGTAGAAGAGCTGTATACTGCCCTAGACACAGAACATATGGAGGAGGTGTTGGGGACGTCAAAACGAAAGATTTTGTATTCAGAATCTTCTCCCCCTTAGCCCCCAGTCCTGCCTTTTCTTTTACCCCATCAGAAGTTAGTGAAGAGTTTGGCCCCTCCTGCCATCCAACCCGTACTACAGAGAGTCCCCCACACCCCAAAACCTCACACTTACTCTGGCCCTCAAACTTGCGGATGATGGTGTCCAAGTAAGTGTTTTGGGGAGCAACGTGGCCCCTGCGGACTGGCATCTTTCCGGAACAGCACTTGCTGGGAGTGACCTGCGCCCTGGCTCCTGGCGTCTCCTTTAGTCCTGGGGCTCAGCAGCATCGGGCTGGGGTGGGCGCCGCCCCGGGGGAGGGCTGTCGGGCCCCGCCCGTCCTCCAGCGTCTGCCCTCCCCGCCCTCTCCAGTCCTCCCTCTCCCACTGTTCAGCGCTCCTCCTCCTTCACGAAGCTTGCGCCCGCCCGGGAGCTGTCCGCGGCGTGGTGCTGAAATAAGCGTAGGAACGTAGCAGTAAGGAGGGGTGGGGGGGCGTGGGGTGGGGGGTGTTCAGGACAAGGGCAAATTCTCTGATCCATAAGAGGCTCTGAATCCTAGGGAGAGGGTCAGGGGTCCTGAACCTGGGATACTCCGAAGAACTTCTGCTCCTGTCCAAATAGACAGTGACCTCAGCATCTTCTTGAACCCCTTCTGACACTGAAGGAATTTTCCAGGCAGGGGAGGGCAGACGTTGTTAGGGGCTTCAGGTAGTCTTTTGTCGAAGGTTATCTTCAGGGATTTACTGCTGGGACTGACTGTGACAACGGGACACTTAGGCCCCTTGCCCACAAATGCCCGCCACCTATTAGCAAGTGACCACTGAAAAAGGTCTCTGTGTACTGATTAAAACTGAACACACTAGAAGGAGCAAATTGGGGTGGGGTAAAGTTTATTGAAAAAAAGGTTTTCTGAGAGGAGGAAAGAAAGACCACAGTTCATTAAGCACCACGGTGGACTTGGAACTTTGCAGAGGGTCCCAAGACCAATTTTGAGCCACATTTTAGCAGCAAGCATTCAAAGTAAAGCCACGCACCTTCGGAAAAGGCCTGAGGACGGCATCAGGGCAGAGGGGCTGGGCTGGGTGATGGGAAAAGTGGAAATGCAGAGGGAAAACGTTGGTAAACAACTCCCAATGCTAGTTTGAGCATCCAGATTTAATTGATGGACAGCTGAGCTCTTAAGAAGTTTGATTGATGTTCAGAAGGAAACTTGAAGACATTTGGAGGAAATATTCTGGCAGAAATATAAACTTTACAAAGTGGATGAGGGAAGGGGGTGGCCAGGGAGGCTCAGCGAGGCTTCTGTGGTAGTCCAGGTGAGAGGCTTGGAGTCCTGGGCTGGATGTGCCCTTGCCACGCAGAGTCACAATACCTGGTGGGGGACCTCGGCCACAGTGGCTGGGAGAGGAGGAGGCTGTCAAGTGTGGTCTCCTGGGGGTTTCCTTGGCTGCCCCTGAATGTGGGGAGCAGGCTGACTGTGGAAGAGAAATGGGGACACTATTTCCTATACAGTCAGCAGCATGGGCTTACACAGTGAGACATTCATTCATTCATTTGCTTATTCATTCAATCATTCTCCTGGTCCCCACATTACACAGGGTAATCCTGATGCATGTTAATCCTTTATGAACCTAACATCTAATAATAAGGACAAATAAAGGCATTATAGTACTAAATAAATGACAGAATAGTGCAGAGCTATCAAACAATGATGCTGTAGAGTCTGATCCTGGAGTAGAAACGGGTTAGACTTAGGAAGAGCACGGGGGTGGGGGGGGTGGGGGTGGGGGGGAGTGATCTAGAGACCTGGGCAGAGAGAGGAGTCGGGGAATCCCGCTCTGTTAGCCCGTCTCCTCAACCTGTGACTTTGGTATTCAGATGTCTAAAGAAAACTGGTCTCACGTTCGAGCTACCTGGTGCCTCTTCCCTGTGACCTCTGGTTATACTCTATTTCCCTTCAAGCCTTCCCTATTTCCCAGGAGTCCTGAAGCTTCTGCTCTGACTTACCTGAAAATATTAAGCATGGTATCCCCGTGGTCAGAAGACAGGGTAGAAAGGGCTAAAAGAGTAGGGCCAGAGGCCCCCTCCCCCTTTCCCAAGATTATCCTTCAAACATCAAATCCCAGCTACCCTCCTCAGGGTAGCTTCTCCCCATTCTCCCTTCCCCCACTGAGCCTGGAAAGAGGCTGGTGGCCCTGTGCTCGCTCTCCAGGGCAACGGGCCAGGCAGCAGGTGTGTGTGTGTGTTGAACAAGGCCATCTCCGGAGCAGAGTGACTAGAGATGAGCTTTGTTTAAATATTAAAGAAGTTGATCATTAATCACGCCTGGCTCAGTGCCCAGCTACCCACTGTCTCCATTCGCGAGGGCCTGGGCGAGGGTGGGGAGAGCCGTGGGGCAGTTTTGTGAGGTTACTTTGCCTTTCAGGTGGTCAAACAAAGAGCCTTTTTGGGGCCTGGATTGTGCAGACGGAAAGGGCATGGTAGAGGATCATCAGAGTGTGGTAGGCTATATAGAGCACACAGTGCTCAGAAAGTGGGCATCAGCAGTCCATAAAGAAATGTCTGGCTCTACTGAAGGACAGTTACTGAGTGGACAGCAATGGGTCTTTTTTCTAGAGATTCCTTGGATCCTACAGCCCTAGATAAGCCCCATAGCTAAACTTCTGAACAAAACAAGGATGTGTGGAGGGTTAGTTCTCGTATGGTGCGAAGGCAGCCTCAAAGGGACACAGCCACTGGCTTGCTAAAACCATTGTTTTTAAGTCACTGTAACAAAGTAAGGTTGAGCCGGGCAGTGGTGGCGCACGCCTTTAATCCCAGCACTCTGGGAGGCAGAGGCAGGCAGATTTCTGAGTTCCAGGCCAGCCTGGTCTACAGAGTGAGTTCCAGGACAGCCAGGGCCACACAGAGAAACCCTGTCTCAGAAAAACCAAATCCAAAAACCAAACCAAACCAAACAAACAAACAAACAAGTAGGGTTGGTCCAGAGTCCAGGACACCCGTGGATCATACAAGGTTAGTAGCCTATGCCTGCCTCACAGCTTTGCAAATACTGTCACACCACATGGTCACAGATCTGCCACAGCTGCACCCAGTCACAGCTGTGGCTATGAGTTAGGCCCATATCGTCCCTAGTCTCGGGCCGGTCTGTCTCAGACATCCTGCTACCCTGTCCCCAGTCCTCACCCGTCTCCATGGCGACCTCTCTCAGCTCTGCCATTCATCTTTTGTCCACTGAGCCTTCCCAGTGCTTTGTGTGAGTATCCAGACGAGCAGGCCAATACAGCACAGCATCAGGATGAAGCAGAGGCCCAGCAGCAGCCACTGTTTCCGGGCTGCCTGTTGGGGTTCCATGGCTATGCCCAGGAAGTAGGTGGAGGACAAGCTTTTAACTATCACAGCGTCTTTGTTCAGTGACTGTTTTTCCAAGTAGTGCAGCCTGAAGAACAGTGCCAGGATGAGGAAAAACATGACAAAACTCATGCTCAGCAACACCCACTGCCCCAGGTATGCCTGGTCAGGCTCTGCCTCCGTACCCAGAAAGGACACTTTCTTTGTGATTTTTTCTGTGGAAAAAAATAGTCGTAGAGAGTTAGAAAGCCAGAGGGAAGTGGCCCTTGAGTCCCGGGTGGCAGCCAGGAAGGACATGATGGCCATAGTCTTCTCTCTCAGCCTCAGGCCACAGGTGAGGGACTTGTCCTGCCGTGAGGCGGCATGAGAAAGCAGAAGAAAGAGAAGATGTATCTGGGTAGGGTGGCCTAACTCCCAGAGCCCAGCCTGGGAGCTCCTACCCTCTGACCAAGCTTGGCAGCCTTGCTGCATGATGTGTAAGGAAGCTACTGGGTGTGAGTGGACTTCGGAACTGGCTGAGGTTGCCCCGGGCCTGGTACAGGTGGGGGTCACGCAGATCTACTGTCTGGCTCAAGCCAGGCCATGAATTGACTAGAGCTTAGTATTGAGCCAGAGCGGGATAGGACAGGGCCAAGATCTGCAGTAGAACTAAGGCCAGGGTCAGCTTTGTCCAACCTTCATAAGAACAGCTGAAGTCTGGCCAGCCAAGGACGTCCCCTTGCTTCACGTTCTCAGTCACCAACCAGTTCATCAGCGGCTTGAAGTAGGTCAAGAGGGCCTTGGTGGATATATTGGGCTCTCCAGTCATCTCCTTTAGGATCTGCTGCCAGGGCCGGCTGGAACCCAGCCTCAGGAGATCCCTGGGGGTGTAGAGTCGTCTGTGAGGCCTTGTGGGAATACCAGCAGGTGCTGCTGAGAAACCCCCCTCCTCCAGGTAAACACAACTTTAATTCCTAACTCTGCCAGCCAGGACCCCAGAGCGCTCAGCATGGGGGATTCAATCACTCATTCTGAAGCAAGATTCACCTGGATGTGGCTATCAGCTTCATCCTTGGGCAGCCTTAGACAAAGAACTCAACTCATCTAAGCGTCATCTCCATAAGTGGAGGCAACACGGCAGGGTTGCTACCATGCTGCGAAGCAACAAATACCGACTGTTGCTGCTGATTGGTGTCAACTATTACTGTGGTCTTCCTCATTCTCAACTCAAACAGTCAGAGCCCCTCCCTGCTCAGGCTGATATATTTGAAGCAGCAACAGCCCCTCCGTCCTTCTTGGCCACATAGGAAGGATTGAGAGAATTCAAGGGCTGTGAGCATAGGTGGTTCTCTGTGTGACCCTGCATGCTGCACAAATACCAGCTGTCTTGAGGCACACCCGGGGCTGGGTGGCAGATGGCAGGCTCACTGTATTCACCATGGCGGGTGCAGAGGGTGCTCAAGGCAGAGCTCCAGGCTCTACCCTGGACAAACAGTAGCACCGGGCAGATGTTGACATTTCTCAACCTGTTGTTCCAGGGTCTGATCAGGAAAGGGGTGGGAGCTAGAAGCTTAGAGGTCACTGTATAGGGCTACACAGGTTCGAAACTCAGCAATACTACTTATAGACTATTTAACCGTAGACATTTAAACGCTCTCAGCTGTAGTCTTCTCATCAGTAACGTGAGCTCCCGTGAATGTCTGCCCATCATGGTGGTGGGTATCAAGTCACAGGGTGGTGAAGGAATTTGTAACTTGCAGGATTGTTCATGCTACTTGATAAACGACTGGAGTCAGATGTGGGAACTGAAGGCCAGTAGCTACTTGGCAGAAAGCATGAGACACATTTGTCTAGAGTATAGGGCCCTGGGCTTGCGTTCCCCAGAATTTCAAGAAAAGAAACAAAGGAAGACAGAAAGAAGAAAAGAAATCACTGAGGCAAAAATCTGCTAAGATTTACTTATCAAGGCAAAGAGTCATCAAGAGAAATAAATAAAAAATAAAAATAAATCACAATTCCCAAATGTTTTTAAGATGCTAGATCCTGGGTAGAGGCAAAAAAAAAAAAAAAAAAAAAACCTTACTGTAGACCTGAGTCTCACTGTGTAGGCCAGGCTAACTTTGAACTCATGGTCTTCCTGCCATGACCCTCTAGGTGCTAGGATTACAAACTTGTACCACCACACACAGTTGGGAGAATAGCTTTGACTTCTGAGAATCTGCCCGTGAAGAAATGGCTCCACAGGCTATTGGGCTGTGTGAAGAGAGCTTAGCTACACACGGCCAATAAAGGACTGTAGCACTGGTTGCTGGGCACTGCCTCAGTCTCCACACCAGCAGCACAATCCACAGATGAAGGCAGGGCCATCATTGCTGGGGGACTTTATGAAACTGTCCAAGGTCCACTTTGATGGTCAGAACCAGCCCAGCACTCTGGAAGGGACCAGAGAGCAGAAGCACATGAAAGCTACCCCAGGGAGAAGGCGGGGAAAGAATCCCCCTTTTCTTCTGCCCCATCCCCATCCCCATCCCCATGAACCTGGGGGCTTCAGCTCCTCTCAACATCCACCACCTTTCCCCACACCTGAGCCCATAAATATCCACACGCCCTGTCTTCAGTGTACTGAGACTTGGGTCTCAGGCTCCTCACACTTGGCCGTTTTGTGAATTTTCTCTTTTACAAAGTAAGACCTTTCTCCCGTCAGGGTGTTACCAATGTGGGCCTGGTAACACCTGCCTCCTGCCCCTTCACTCCCAGAGTTCCTCACTTCCCCTCCTCTCCCCACCCCCCTCCACTCTGTTGCCACTCCCCCAACGCTTCTGACACTCCCTTCCCTAGAAGGCTTTCTTCCGCTCACTACCCAGCGAATGGTGTACATGATGCTCAGGATGGAATTGGGGGAACTTTTTGGACCAGGGGTGTAAACGGTGAATCGGGTCGGGAGGGGCGCTGATGAACAATGTCACGTGCTTTGGGGTGAAGTTGGAGTCCTGTGTGTGCTGGGTAGGGTAAGAGAGGGAAGTAGAGAGAATGACTGATGTCAAGTGTTCCCCCCTCCCCCCCAAGCAAGTGGCATAAAGGGGAGTTAGACCCGAGCTGCTGGGGAGAAAACACAACATTTTTTTCCATGTCTGCTTTGGGGACAGACATTTCCTTTTGGTTTCTGGTTAGACTTCCTGACCTTCAATTCACCAAAGTCTCTTCTGCTCAGCCTCCTTTTTAGTAATTCAGGATTCGTTTGTTTCATAGTCTATTGCCCTCTGCTGGACACAGGAAGACTGATTGGCTTTGTTCTAAGTAAATGCTGAATGAACAAGACAAGCAGCTGGAGGGTGAATGACGAGCCCAGAGATGTAGAGTGATAGACAACCAGGAAAAGCTATCACTTGTGTGTGTGTGTGTATACATCTCTATGTATACATCCATATCCCTATGTAGAAAGGAAGGAAGAATTGACGGGGGAGGTGGGTGGTGGTGGTCGTGGTGATGCCCATGTCACCGAACCCTCTAAAAGCAAAGCCCAGAGGACCAACCCTTCTACTCCATCTAGTAATTGCAGATGATTAAAGGGCATGGAGGAGTCATAGATAACCTCATTACATGTATAAAGGAAGCCAGGCAGAGTGACACATACCTGTAATCCCAGCACTCTAGGGAGGTAGGTGTGGGAGGATCTCAAGTTTGAGGCTAACCTGGACTACAAGACCATAACTCAAAAAACCAGAAGTACAACTAACAGTCTAAAATGCATGCAGGGGATAGTAGGTCATCTATCCTCCAACCCTCTGCAAGGCAGAAACAACACTCAAAGTCGAACTATTAAAGAAACATACCCAGATCAATAGCAGTCAAGAGGACAAAGACCTGACCAGTGGACAGATGCCCCAACTCAGAGGTGGGAGAGCTGGTCTTGGAACCAGAAGACCTGACGTGATCTCACCAGGGCCTCCATCCCGTTTCCTGCTCGCTAAATGAATGACGCACCATCAAGTCACTTCTCTGACCTTCAGTTTGATTACTCGTAAAAAGCCAATGACAACTTTCTACGCTACAAAGTTAAGAGCTACCAATGTGAAACGCAGATCAAGAGTCCTGCTAGCAGAGAAAATGCTTCGCTTTGTTAGGTTCATGTCCTCTGCCTGCTCCTCCAAGCTGGCTTCAAGGCAAAACCTAGGACCGCAACAACGGATCCGGAAGGGAACAGGCTGAACATCAAGTGCGTCGGAAAAGACCGGAAGGTCAAAGTGGACCAAAGGCTGCCAGAAGTGTGTCAAGAAGCGGCAGTAAAAGCAACTTCAGTTGGCCCAGGAGCCACGCTGAGCGCTTCAGTGGGGAGTCAGGAAAGGCCAATGACCCAAGGGTGCCTCAAACACAGTCAGACATTCACAAGAATAGAGTAAGGAGATTCTGGGTCTTAGGTCAGAAGGCAGAGGCAGGATGCCGGCCCTGGCTTTTCACAGGAAGACAAGTCGATTTACTGTCTGTGTGAATGAATTCCTGTGTGCTCAGAGCGTCTCTGAACGTGGCAGGCTCCATGAGAGAAAACAGGCTTGTGTTCATGTCGGAGCGAATGCGGTGTGCTTTGAGGAAGCTCTTCCACCAGAATGTCAGCTCAGTGCGGTTGCTCAGGGGGGCTCAGGGGGGCACTGTGAGGGGGGGAGGAGTCTGAAGCCAGGACTCCCTGTGAGGGAGATAGCAGGGCCTGGAAGAACCTGGGGGGGGGGGGTTGTGCACTTACTCCAGGATCTTCCCCGCCACCTTGGAGTTATAGATATCGCACCGGTGCAGAGGGCCCACGTGGCCTGAGGCCCGGCACAGTACTTCATGAAGTTGAAACTGCAGTACTAGGCTGAGGAAGTACCTGTGTGGAGGAAGGGGGAGGTGGTCTTTGGAGAGGAGGCCTGGTATAGGAAGCCCAGACCTTCTTGGGCACTCAGTGGCTGTAAACCTCCATCTTTGCACCGTCTGGGACTTCCCCACCCAGTCCCCATGTCCCCCAGATCCCAGCCAGCTCTGCCCACAGGGCCCAGACCTTTACCGGACGTATGGCACACTGGCAGGGATATGGAACTTGGCACCTGGGTCAAAATCATCTTCTGACCGAGGGACAGGTGGGCACAGGCCTTGGTACTTCAACCTGGTGGAAAAGAGACAGGGGCTTGGCTGGAAGGTTCTCGGAGCCTTGTTTGAAGCGTGCATGTGTTCAGCCATTCTGGACCTGGCTTGCAGAGGCCATTCCGTGCATTTTCATTGACTTGATAAGTGAGAACATGCGGAGTCAGGAATCAGAAAGCTTAATAATAGTGGTTAACAGTGGTTGAACATGTATACTGGTCATGGGTTCTCTCTCTCTCTCTCTCTCTCTCTCTCTCTCTCTCTCTCTTTATTTTTTGGATTTGTTTGTTTGTTTGTTTTTTATGGAGACAGGGTTTCTCTGTATAGCCCTGGCTGGCTGTCCTGGAACTCACTCTGTAGACCAGGCTGGCCTCGAACTCATAAATCCGCCTGTCTCCGCCTCCCAGAGTGCTGGGATTACAGGCGTGCGCCACCACCACCTGGCTGGGTCTTCTCTGTTAACACTGGCCTGATCTCTGTGGAGACGCCATCAAGGGACCCAGTGAGATCAGAACCTTGCTTACATCCATCTTAGTGATGAGATCAGACTATAAACTAGCAAACAGGTTATTTAATCTAAACAGTGCTAAGAAAAAACAGAAAGCAGGTGTGATGGGACATACCTTTGATCCCAGCACTTGGGAGGTGAGTTTGAGGCCAGCCTGATCTACAGAGTGAGTTCCAGGATAGCCTGGGCTATGCAGAGAAACCCTGTCTTTAAACAAACAAATGAACAAACAAATACCCCCCCCCCCCCCAGAGACTTCACAGAACTAAGGGAAGATCGGTCAGACGTGCCACCTGCTACAACGCAGTGCGAGCATCTGCTAGAATGACCCTGGATCACGTGATCTTAGTGCTGCTGTAAGCACATTGGGCCACCGGCAACCTATAGGGCAGACACAAAGTCTAACCGGTCACAGGAGCCTGATGTCGGCCACCCTGTGTCCAGAAACCTTGAACTTGATAGTGTGATACCCGATGGACATGGAGAAGCCTGGGCTATGGGCATGTATTGTCCAATCAGCTGACCGACCAGCTTGGCAACTGCTGAGATTGTCTATAGACACTAAGGCTCCAGCAGGCTTGCGTGTGTTTTGAGGTAATTGACTGCCTCTCCCCCATGGAAAGTCTTTCTAGCAGGCAAAGTGCTCAGGCCTCTGTCATCCCTTTTCTGGTCTTCTGTGGAGGGAGCAGACAGCAGGGCTCTAGACGCTTGTTGGTCCTTGTTATACCATAGGCTTTTACTTTTTTGTTTTTTTTTTTTTAGGGGGGGTTGTCTTTTGGAGACAGAGTCTCATGTGGCTCAGGCTGAGCTCCAACTGGCTATGTAGCCCACAAGCTGCTGGCCATGCCTGCAAGACTCTGTCCTCTCCTCCTACCTCCTGATCCACCTCTGTCCACTTTCCAGGTGCTAGGTTACAGGGATGTACCACCACACCCGGTTACTGCTCTGTTCTTGGAGAGGCCTAGTTGGTTTCATGGTGTGAGATTCCTGGCCACCCACAGAGCAGACAAAGTCACTGCCTGGATCCCTATTTCACAGAGGAGACAGAATCCTAGGAAGTTAAGAGATCTGCTCACTGCTGCCACCAGATTCAGAACCAGGCCCCGTGGTTCTGAGGCACCTGTGTCGGCTCTGTGCGCGTCAGTCTGTATGTCTTTGCTTGGTAACAGCAAACAGCACACATTGCCTGGCTTCCCCAGGTTCCCAGGACACCAACACTTCACTCTGACCAGGCATCCATCTTCCCCACCTGAGGTTCCACCACTCCTGGTTGTAGACGCTCGTCTGAATAGTGCCATCGAAGACCTTCCAGCGAAACAGATCCACCATGTAGCTGAAGGGGATGAAGGGAATCTTCTCCAGGGCGATGCCCAACAGGAAGTTGATCTCCTCCTCTGGGGATGGGGTCAGGGCAATAAGGAAGCAGCAGTCTTACTGCTCCCTTCCCTCAGCCTTGCCCTGAGGGCTTCAGTCCTCCTCAGCCCTAGCTGAAGCCCCAGGCTCAGGCCACCCTCCTGTCTGTGACCCCTTGTCTCCCGTCACCTGAATCCAGGTGCTGTTGGCTGAGCAGACCTCTGGCAAGCAGGTGCTTGTGGGAGGAGACTGAGAGGGTGATTATTGACCCCACCGCTTCTTCGAAGGCTGGGCTGGCACCTTCTTGGTAGATTATGGAGAGGTTTTGGTACTGCAAGAAGTACTGGATGTGGCCCATCTGGTGGAAGACGGAGAGCAGGTCTTCTATGGTCACCTCGGTGCACTTCTTTACCCTAGAGTTAAAGTGTAGGGGGGAGAAGGAGTTTGAGGATGTCCCGGTGACAGAACCGGCGACAGAAAGCTTCTTCATTCAAGCTTCATTAAGGTTTCATTAGGGCCATCAAGCCGGAGACCAGAAGGGCCTTGGCTACCATCTTTCCCTCCTCTAGACCCCATGCCCACCCAGTGACTATATCCTCTACTTTCCACACCCACCTTCTCTTCCATGCTTCTGAATCTCACCCCACTTCCCCCACCCCTGCTCTCCCCTGCTTACTCCTTGCTACTTGGGAAACCAGAAGAGGGGGAAGAGGAGGCTGCTGGGTGAAGACCATGCTGGCCGTAGACACCTGAAGTCGTTGAACTTGTAGAAGTTCCAGGATGAGGTGTGGCACTCCACATTCCGCCCGTCAACTGGCTTCTCCATCATAGACTTGATCCAGAACGTAGGCGGGGCGGGCAGCATTCCCATAGAAGTGAAGAATAAATTAGCCTCTTCAAACATTTTTTCAGGCTTCCAGTGCTGTGAGAGAAAGAGGGACCGTGGTTCTGTCGCCCAGGGGCATTGTGGGACAGAGGGGTGGAGAAGGGGCAAAATCCAGGGCTCAGCACTGACTTGGATCTTCATGATCTTTGTGACGTCCTCAGGGGGTTTGTCTGGATAGGGCAGGACCAGATCTAGGATATTGTCCCAGGACTGAGCCCACATGTTCCCTGGAAAGGGGGTAAAGACGCTAAGAGGGAGAAAGACTGGCCATCCCCCTGTCCCCACTCTGCCACTAGTCTGGCCCTTACCCAAGAGGTGGGCAGGGATGGGCCCCCGCAGGTCGATGAGCTCAGGCCCATAGTGGCGGAACAGTGAGCGGCGCACATAGGCGTGGAGGTTCAGGTAGAGAGGCTGCAGCTCCTTATAGAGCTGCTCCAGGTCTTCCTCCAAGGTGTCAGACTCATACTTAGCTCGCCATAACGCCCCCATGTCTTCGTACCCTAGGACAGGAGAAGAGACTTATTCGTGTTTGCCGTGACACCGGTGCATCCAATGGCCTGGCGGGAGGAGACCCAGACACACTCCGAGGGTGCGTCCCTACCTCCCCTGTTCTGCAGGGGTCTTAGGTATGAACACAACCTCCCAAGGCATTGCCCGCCCTACAGTGGAAGCTCCTGGCCATGCCTTGCAAGGTCCTGTCCTTTCCAACTGCCTGTCCCAAGCCCCAAATCACCCAAAGCCCTGTGGTCCTGTGGCTTTCTTTCTGATGCCCTAAAACCCTGGTTCCTTCCCGTTGTGCTGCAGGCTGTGCAGATACTTCCCTGCTTCCTGCCTTCCTGTCCCCTGATCATCTTTCCAGTGTGGACAAATGTCAGAGAGACATGCCTTGAGCATGTATCTGAAGTTCTCCCCTCCCCCACTGATCCCAGCAGCTCCTCCCTTCATGGCGTCATATTAAGCGGTATTAGAGGTGCATGCATGCCAGATGAGGCTCACCTCCTACTCAGACTGCCCCACGAGGATGTCCATGAGGCAGACATCTGCCTTTTCACTTACAAACCCTCAGGCTCTCCCTTAGCACTCTGCCCATAATGCGGGCTCTATGTCTATTTGCAGGGTCCAGTTACAGGGCTTGCAGATTCCCAGCATCACCGTCCATGCCGATTCTGCTGCCGCCTGAGTCCTCTGCAGACTCAGCTTCATTCTTTTCCTGGTCATTGACCCAAGACCTTATGTCCAGCCTGCTTACCATTATATTGCGCAGCCTTGTTGCTGAGACGTACGTAGTCGTCGAAGACAGGACGGAGTTGCCGACCGACCGCATCCCGCCAGCCCTGCCAGGCCCATAGCAGCTCCTTCTGGTCCCTGGAGGTGGCCATGATTTCTTCGAGGTCTGTGCCCAGACAGGAGTCACATGGCACCCCCTACCCACTTACCTCTCCTCTCACCCACCCTGGGTGTTCCTTCATCAACAAGGGGACACAGACAAGGTCAGAAGCAGGGCTCAGTTGCTCACCAGGCTCCAGGGGCAAGCAGGGACCCTCATCCAGGCACACTTCAGCTCCATTATATGCTGTCTCCATGTAGGTCAGAAGTCTGTTGTACTGGGGGGGGACATATATCACCCAGGGTAGGCCCATGTTCTTGGGTCCACTCCCAACACTAAGCCCCACCAGCCAGGAGAGGTAGACCTGGCTAAAGTACCCCCCCCCCCCCATATAGGAAACTCTGGTTCCACCCCACCAGTACCCGTCCCTGCCCAAGCTACTCTGGTACCGGGTCCGACCTGACCCACCCTCCTGTGGGGTGCAGGAGTGTGTGTGTGCCTTGGAGGCCTGGGGCTGTCTGTCACCTCCAGGAGATCCTTCGTGGGCAAGGCTGACTTGTCTATGTTCCGCAGCTTACGTAGCATGCGCTTCACATCTGGGTCCAGAAAATGGTTCATCCTAAACATGCGGGCCCGGGTGCCAAAGTACAGCATGAACTGAGACCTCTCCGCCTCCTTCTGCATCTGGAAAGAAGGCCGTCACATTGCTCACGGCAGGATGGGGGACGCAGCATGGGTCCCATGCTGACCTCTGAGGTCACAGCCCCAAAGCCCACTTTAAGAGTCCAGAGTCATTGAAGATTCACTAAGAGGGTTAGGACGGCTGTGCCCCTAAGAGGAAGGAGGTAATGTTTGCGAGGGCAAAGAACCCAGAAATTCTTATGTAGAGAAAAGTCAAGGCCACTAGGAGCTCTGGCTCTGCAGCCTACTTTGCCATATGTTTTGGGGTGTCCTTCTTTCCATACACTCTGGACACAGGGCAGGAACTGTGATCCCCAACCTGCAGGATCCCTAAGAAGAGTCAGGAGGGGGAGGGAGGACCTTGGGGAGAGTGGTACCACACCATGTTCTCTTGATTTCGCCTGGTGATGTTGGTGACATATTTCCAAGTGGCTTCCATAAGCTCGTTCAACACGACTTGGGCTGTTTGCTCATAAAACTGCAGGAACATCTTCGCCTGAACTTCACTGTAGAACTCATCTGCAGGGGGTGGGGATCGTGTGGGCCTGGGGAAGGAGCTGCCCCTCCACAGCCCTCTTATTTGGTCCTAGGCTCCTTCAAGTCCCAACCATACCTAAGCTCGGCTCCCCCACAGTCCTGAGCCACGGCAAGAGCTGCCCGTGGTAGAGGAGCACAAGTAGCAAGGCCCAGGGCAAGTCCATCTTGTTCCCATGGCCAAGAGAACAGCAGAGCTGGCGCAGGCAATGGCCAATCACGAGTCAGCTCCATATTTGTGACATCAGGGGCCGAAGGGTCTACCATGGAATGTTAGAACTAGAAAGATTGCCACCCAGCTATCGGCTTGTTTAAATGCCTTCAGTGTGCAGGAGAGGAAACATTTGAGGTCCAGAAGAGCCAAGTCATGTGACCTGGTTCCATGGATAGCTAATGGGGGAGTGAAGAGGAAAATCTGACTTTTCTTCTAGTTGGTCACTTTTCCCTGGGGTTGGAGGAACCCTTGGACTTTAGCTAGGGACGGATGAGGCCACTCCCCTTAAGGCTGAGATCCCTTAAGTAGGATATTTGTTGAGAAATGGATGGATGGATGGATGGATGGATGGATGGATGGATGGATGGATAGATGGATGGATGGATGGGTAGGTGGATGGATGGATGGATGGATGGATGGACAGAAGTTATACTTTTGGATCTTTAGACTCTGAAAACCTAGTAGAACTCCCAAGTTCTTCTGACATCTTTGGCCCACATTTTTGGCCTTTATTTCTCTCAGGAGACATGTGACCAACTCCAGGGCTTCCTTCCTCTTTCCCTCATGCAGGCTTCAGTAGGAGCCACCAGGGTATGGCTGGTCCCTGCATTCAAGGTAGGCATCCATGAGTATCTGAGACTGGCTTCCAAACCAACCACAAGACCGTTTCCTGCTAGCTCCTGACGACTCCCAAGTACTCCATTGCATAGAACTTGGGAAGAGCAGCCCAGTCTGAGCACTTTAGGATTTCTTCCTCAGATTCACTTTCCTGTACTTGTTGACTCTACCCTGTGTCTACCTTACCCTCAGCCTAGGAGTGCTCACCCCATGGCTCACACCAGAACCACCCCCAAGTTTATTCATTGTCGTCAAAACATATTAAATTCCATGAAAGTCCAAGGAAAGAGGGCTGGGCTGATCGAAGCTTACAGGGAAACCCTTCTTGCTTCAAGCACAGACTTGTTGATAAAACAGGATTTGGGATACCAGGCATGACAGCACATGGCAACCCCCAACTCTAAAAGGAGCATAAGGTTTTGCGTTGTCGAGATAGTGTCTTGCTCAGTAGTCTAAGGTTGATTGGTCTGGAACTAAATATGTTCCTGCCTTAATCTTGGGAATTCTAGAATCAAAGGCTCGTGTCACCAGGCCCAACAAATGCAAAATGTTAGAAGACAAGAAAAGGGATTCCCCCAGAGAAAACAAAAACGAAAACAACACACACACACACACACACACACACTGAGTGGGTAAGTAGAGGCTAGAGCCCTGTGGCCACACAGGAGGTCACAGTGCCTCTACCACAAAGCACTGGTACCCAGGTTCAGCAGCCAGTCACCCCTACAGTACAGCTATGACACCTTTCCTAAAGCCTGAGCCAGAAGGCTTGGTTTCTTTTTCCTTCCTTCCTTCTTCAGTCTCCCAACCCTTGTCTTTCTAGGCTGTGTCTCCTGGAGCCCAAGCTGGCTTGGAGTTAGTAAGCTGAGGATGATTTGGGGCTCTCTGTTCCTCCTCCTAGATCCCTAGTTTTGCAGGCTGTGCCGTTACTTCTGGTTTATGTGGTGCTGGGGTTCACATCCAGAGCTTTGTGGGTGCTAGGCAGGCACTCGACTGAGCTACATTCACATCGGGCACAACTCATAAGTGAATCTTCTCAAATAGAAGGAAATCTAGAGTCAGGTGTGGCTACAGTAGCCTGCCACCTAGAGGACTTTCCAGGTACTGGCCCTGTGAGGGGACTTTCACCATCACACTCCTTGTAGGAAGCTCATGAGCTAGGCACTTTGACCAACACCCCGTTTTCAGACAGAGGCAAGGAGAGGGGCTTGCATAGACATAGTTGGACTCAAATCCAAACGTGCTGGTTCCAGAGCCTGTGCCCAATGACAGAGACAGTGAACAGAGCAGATGCCACTGAGGAAAGATGTTGTCCTTGGACCTCCCTACCTGTGCTGTGGTGAGCAGCCCCCAGTAAACAAACGCAATTTAAAACGAAATAAAACCCATGGACAAGCCAGGAAGAATGTGTGCTGTTTGGTGGCCAGGTGAGGTCGCTCACACCTAGAATTCCAGTACTGGGGACTCTAAGGCAGGAGGATCACTTCTCTCTTTCCTTCTCTCTCTCCTCTCTCTCTCTCTCTCCTCTCTCTCTCTCTCTCTCTCTCTCTCTCTCTCTCTCTCTCTCTCTCTCTCTCTCTCTCTCTCTCTCTCTCTCCATAGAAGTGCAAACAGGCATTTGACCAAATGTAGTGTTTTGAGAATGTTGGCATATATCTATGTCTATGTCTGTGTGTGTGTGTGTGTGTGTGTGTGTGTGTGTATAAAATCATAGTACTCAGGAGGCTGAGGCTGGAGGATTGAGAATCTGAGGTCAGCCTGGATCACATAGCAAGACCTCCATCTCAAAACACAATAAATCCAAAACTATAATGCTTCAAAATGTGGAGTGGTGGTGGGGACTAGGATGACAACCTCATTGGGAAAGTGCTTGTTGCGCAATCACGAAGACCTAGGTTCAAAGCTGGGCGTGGCTACGCACATCCATACCTTGCCAGGTGACCGTTGGACCCTTGGGGACTGTAGTCTGATGGAATTGGCAAGCTCCTGGTTCTGTGAGAAACTTTGTCTCAAAAAATAAAGTGGAGGGCTGGCAGAATGACTCGGTGAGTGAAGGCGTGAGTTTCAAACAGCCTGAGTTTGGTCCCCAGGTCCCACACAGTGTAAGGAATGAGCCAACTCCTGCAAGCTGTCCTCTGACCTCCAGACATGCTTCGTGGTATCTATGTGCACGTGTCCCATACAGTACAACCAAAAGAAGGTGGGGGGCTGGCAAGAGGGCGCGGCGGGATAAGCTCTTGGTGTGCAAACCTGACAGCTTGAGTTTCATCACGGAACTATGCTGGAAGTAGAGAACAGACTTCTGAAAGTTGTTTTCTGATCTCTACACAGGGTGCTAACAAGCTCACGTGTGCACGTGTACACACTCTTACACACACATACACACACACTAGAGTGTGAAGGCTCGATGCCCCAATGTAGAGGAATTCCGGGTCAGGAAAGTGGGGGGGGGGTTGGTAAGCAGGGGGAGGGGGTAGAGGGGAGGGGGTTTTTGGAGGGATAACAAGGAAAGGGGATAACATTTGAAATGTAAATAAAGCAAATATCTAATAAAATAAAAATTGCCGGGCGGTGGTGGTGCACGCCTGTAATCCCAGCACTCCGGGAGGCAGAGGCAGGTGGATTTCTGAGTTCAAGGCCAGCCTGGTCTACAAAGTGAGTTCCAGGACAGCCAGGGCTATACAGAGAAACCCTGTTTCAAAAAAACCAAATCCACCCCCCCCCAAAAATTTAAAAATCAAGACAAAACAGTTTGCCACGGTAACCACATGGTAAAATCCTCTGCCCTCAGCCTGTAGCTAGGTTCTTTGGGTGAAGGCTGGTGACCTCACACTGCCCATAGCCCTGAGAGGCAGCATGAACCTCTGTAGTTTATAAAAATAGGAAAGGAGGTTATGTGACAATGACCTTTGTCTGGCAGACAAATAGCAAAGGGGAAGGGGGTGGGGTGGGGGAACTAAAGTCTGTGGTTATAGGGCGTGGAACAATCCAGAGGGTGTGTGTTTATAAGTTTCATTGTCTTGCTGAATTGTAAACTTCCACCCTCTTGTAAATCCAGGATTCCTCAACTCCATATCCCTGCACATACAGACCATACACACACACACACACACACATACACACACACACACACACACTCTCTCGGAGAAAGAGATAGAGACAGAGATATGCAAAGCCTGGAGACAGTTTGAGCTGAGGATCCTAACAGAGTGGGGCCCAGCTGGAAGGCGAGATTCTGCCCCAGAAATCTGACCATTTTCCATTTGGTCAAGAACTAGGTTTAGCAATTAGGTATCTTTTTTAAATAGATGAATTTATGTTAAAGGGAAAAAAAGATACATAGAATATTGTGATACCTCATTTATATCATATGTAGAAAAAAATAAAATAAAAAGGCTGGACGATACCTTAGTGCCAACAGTGCTTTTATGTTTCGCAATGTTGCTATTATGGGCTTTTTACTCAGATTTTCCAAATTTACTACATAAATATGTAAATAAAGTTACTTCCAATGACATCCCCCAAATCCGAGTAAACCTTTCAACGGACGGCTTAGGCTGAGGGGGTGTGCTCTGGAATGCGGAGGCGGGCTGTAGCAGTGAGCCCACTGTGTGGTCACTGATTAATGCTCTTTCCCATGGGCAGAGCCTGTGTGTCTCCATCAGGGAACCCGGGCTGTCCACTTTTGAACCAGCAGGACTTCGACACCCTCTGTGAGCCAGGTCCTTCCAGGGCCCTCACTCTGTAGCAGGGAAGGGCATCCAAGGCCTTCCCCCTGAGACACCCACCCACAGAGAGGTCACTGTGGAACAGAATGAGCCGTCCACAGTGCATCCACATGTGAAGCAGGAGGCAGCCCACGGTACCTGCTTCCTCTCTGTTTCCTAGGATCCTCCCTGGCAAGGGCATGGGTGGGCAGGACACCTTGTCTGGGCTGTTAGGAAGGTTGGCGGAAAAGGTCGTAGGGCATGGGGTCCAGAGCACTTGGGATTAGGTTCCTGCTTGGAGAGAGACTGAGGGTGATCAGTAAAGGGTCCTGCTGGACTGTCAGGAGACAGGCGAGCAGCCGGTCCTGTCCCTGGCTTCCCACAAGGGACACAGAGTCAGGTGTTGGGGAGGACCTTTAATTGTATTCACAGAGACTGGGCAGGGAAGGCCATGTTAGATGCTGGTTGTCTAGAGAATGGGGGCTGGGCCCGGGGGACAGAGTGGATGGGGACAGCAAAGGAGGAAGGCTCAGCTAGGGTATGTTCCACTCAGAACCATGCCCCCATCCAGTTTCTTATGGGACACTCCTCTGCTGGCCTTGCCAGCAGGGTCACCTCAGGAGTGTCTGAGCTCCACCTCAGATCCAAACTGGGGCCCACGGTGGGGCCGGCGGAGGCTGTGATGGTTATGGATGTTGTAGAGTCGATGGGCGAGACCCACGGTGGCCACCAGCAGGGCGACGCCTAGGAAGAGCAGCACCCACTGGCCCACGCGGGCCTGCTGTGGCTCCAGGTACATGCCCAGGAAGTTGACGCGGGTGGACTCTGGGAGGGAGCCTTCTGAGCGAGCTGAGCGAGGAAGCAAGGAGATAGGGCGGTGGGCGGGGCGACAGGTGGGCTGGGGTCCCGTGGGCTGGGGTCCCGTGTCCTGGCGTCCCTGTTCTCGATCTGAGATCAGACTGGAGTCTGTCTGGACTGGGGATGGGGTTCAGCCCTATGTGAGCTCTGGGATCTGGGCCGGGGACTGGAGGCGGGGTGGGTGGTGGTACCCGTGCTTGGTGTCCAGTTGTACTCCGGCCAGCCCAGTGTCTCTCCGTGTCTCCTGTTCTCCGTGACGAGCCATTCTGTCAGTGGCTTGAAGTAATTCATCATGGCGGAGGCTGACATGTTAGGTTGGCCTGTGATTAGCTTCATGGCCTCTGGCCACGGCTTACTGTAACCCAGCTTCATGGCATCTCTGGGGGAAGCACCAGAGAAAGGGAAACTGAGTAAGAAGGACCAGGATTCTCTTACTTAGTCAGACACTTTCTCCAAACCCATTTCCCATGCCTAAACAGCCCTTTAGGATTGGGAAAAGCAGAGTAGCTCTGAGGCGGGGGTTGGGGTGTGGGGGATATAGGGGGTGAGGGATATGGGGGTGTGGGGGATATGGGGGTGTGGGGGATATGGGGGTATGGGGGGTATGGGGGTGTGGGTGATATGGGGGTGTGGGGGGTATGGGGGTGTGGGGGGGGTGGAGAGGGGAGGGCCCAGGGACTCCAGTGTCCTCCTGGGAGTGACATGTCGAGGGTGACTCAGGATCTTCTTGGCTGTTCTCCGTGCTCCTAGAATAGCTTTAGTGGTTTCTCGGGGCCAAAGAGTCAAAGGAGGTTCAAGGGCACTCACGCCAGGAGCTTTCCTGCTTCCTTGGATTGGTAGATGTCGCACTTGTGCAGGGGACCCGTGTGCCCAGCTGCGTGACACAGTGCCTCGTGGAACTGGAACTGGATGATGAAGCTGATAAAGTACCTGAAGTGGGGGGAGGGGATGACGTGGGTGAAGGGCCTAGACTAGAGGAAAGGTGGAGTGCGGTGGAGATGGAGGGGCTTGATCGTGCCAAGGAGACCCAGCCCCTCTGACAGTCACAGGAATCACTGGATGCAGTCAGGATGTCACCTTTGGTGCCATCTGAGCTCTTCCCAGCTATGCCTGTATGGCTACTGCCCACCACAGGCGGCCTTCATCCCTGCTCCAAGGGGATGAACAAAGCAGGCAAGGAGAGGTTAATGAGAGAACCCATCAAAGCCTTGGCAGGCCGTGGGGTTTCCACTGCTGGAGCAGAAGGCTAGGGGTTGCTGGGTGGAGCCTGTGGACGCAGTAGGGCCTTCTCGGTAGGGAAGGCAGTGGGAACAGTCTTATCTGAAGTAGCAGGGATTTCCTGGTGGGAACCTGCCAGTCAAGCCTGGGCAACCACACCGACTCTGGTTTTAAATGTCCAGAGTAGCAGAACAGGCTCCTTCCTTTGGATTCCGGGCACAAGCTGTTTGCTACCCACTCCCCTGGCACTTCCTCAGTGTTCGTGCAGGCTGCAGGCCAGTGAGATGTGCTTTTCTAGAGAGCCAAGTCTCCTTTGTTCACTGTTATCCGGATAATTGTGCTGAGCTGGGACACTGTCACAGCGTCCATCTCTAGGCAAGAGTGAGTGCTGGAACCTTAGGAGATCTGTTAGGTGGCAGTGGCCTTACCGGAGACCTGTCCCCTAAAGGTCCTCACTAGGGTACTGTCTAGGTCAAGGCTGATGGGTCCCAGCAATGACACTTCTTGCTTCTTGGTCCTCTGAAACCTTGGAGAGTGACAGTTGTCTCTCCTGCCAGGCCCCACACTCTATCCATCCTGATACCTGCTGACTTTAGTCCTGGTGTCAGGACCTGCCGCCCCTTGGCTTCCAGAGATTACTAGAGGCAAGACCTGTAAGCCGCTAAGCCTTCCTGAGAGGTCTTCTCTGTCCTCTGTGCCTTGCTTCCAGGTAGTCTGGGTAAAAGGGACTCTGTCCTGGGATCTGCTGAGTCGCAACTCTGGGTACCACACTCATCCTTCCTAACCCTGAGTAAGCTCCCCCACCCCCCCACCCCCAGAGCATGAGGAAGGAAAGGAGCTGCCTTGGCCACCTAATGCTATAGCTGAAGGACGCCCAGGCCAGTGCGCGGACGCAATCCACTTATGAGAGTCATTTAATAATGGAGGACCGCAGCTACCAGGTCTCCAGCATGTTCTGTGTAGAAGGGTGGCTAAGGTTAGCCCTTGTGCTGAGATCAAGGTGAGAATATGGATACCCAGAGAGACAGAGGACCTTGTTCAAAGAACATGACCACTGAGCCTCAAGCTGGTAATTAACCCGTCCCTAAGCACCCAGCCTCCTACATAAGCAGTCTGTGCTGCAGACTACAGGATATTTCAGATATAACTCAACATGTTGACTGCAGGCAGTTCAACAGTTGGAACAAAGGCCCCACAAAGGGATCTTGTCTCAAAACTAATCAATCAACGGGCTGAGTCAGTATCCAGCCAGGTGATAATTGCCCTGTTAGTGGTGGGTGTGATGGCCCATTTGCCTGGCTAGGTCAAGATAAGAGGACTGCTGTAAATTCAAGGCCTGCCTGAACTACACAGTTAGCTCCAGGCTAGCCTGGGCTGCAGAATAAAACCTGCTTTGAAACAGAAATCCTACCTAGACTAGGCCTTGTAACCAGTAGCCAATCTTCTGGTGAGGTTTCTGCTTTTAACTGTTTAGTTGATGTGACCTCTCGTGTTACCCAAGGAACATTTTAAAAGAAATGGCTTTGGTAGCGGGTAAGTGGACCCCAGGCACTGCGTATCATGAGCCAGCTCCTCCAGGTGTGATGGGGTGGTTCGAGGATGGAGTGTCCAGTGACAAAATTTAAACATGACCCCGAGTGGACCACCCTTCATGGCGCCATCTCCGTGCTTCAGTCTTACCTGATGTACGGCACATTCGCAGGAACGTGGAACTTGGACCCTGGATCAAAGTCACCTTGGGATCTAGGCACTGGAGGGCAGAGACCCTGATACTTCAGCCTGTCAGAGAGGAAGATGTGGTAGAAGGCAAGTTTAGGGAGAACCAAGTTGAAAGGGGGTGGGTATTTTTTTACTTGAAGAATGGTCCCTGCATCAAAATGTCCTCTACTCCTGCATGCTGTGCACCTGTGTACAGCCACCCCAGGGGACCCCATCACAGGTGTGTGCACACACATACACTTCACTGGCTCATCGGTAGACACTCAAAGCGCATACAGACAATTCAGAGATCCCTTCCAATTCACAGCCCCCCACACCAGAGTGTTCTAGAACCTGAGGCTCCACCACTCCTGGTTGTAGTTCTCCTTGGTGATGGTTCCGTCGAAGACCCTCCAGCGCCACTGGTCGATGAGGTAGCTGAAAGGGATGAAGGCGATCTTGTCGAGGGCCATCTTCATTAGAAAGTTGATGTTATGTTCTGCCAAGGGAAAGAGAGAAAGAACACGGTCTCAGGTTCATACCCGCCTCTTATGGGGGGGGGGGGGGGAAGGGCTATCGGCTCAGGTCCAGGTGGGGGAGGGGAGGAAGATGCTGAATCTCTTCATCCTTCTTAGGATGGTCTGTGTGATTTCCTCTCAAGCTTTGTCCTGCTGGGTTCTCTTCCCTCCTAAAGGTCTACAGAAGATCTTTGCACAGGGGGCGGGGTCTGCAAAATCGTCTTCCTTCCCGCCTCCCAAGTATGTCACCCCTTCTGGGTCCCCAGCCTGGCCAAGAGGGTCTCTGCTCTCTCTCACCGTAGCCACTGCCCTCACTACTAAGCAGGTTGAGACTGTGTAGATGCTTGGGGGTAGACACCGACAGAGCCAGAACATCTCCAATAGCCTCATGAAAACCAGGGTTGGCACCCTCCCGAAAGGTCACAGGTAAGTCTTTGTACTGCATGAAATACTGGATGTGGCCCATTTCGTGGTGGGCTATCACCAGGTCCTCCATGTTCACAGAGGTACACTGCTTGATCCTAGGGACAGGGGTTGGGAGAAGGGGTGTTAGAATATCAAAGGCGCAAAGGGACCACAGTGCGTGCATCATAGGAAACAGACATGCTCCCCATATATGCAAGGAACATGGCATGATGGGAAGGAGAAATCAAGCTACCCTAAGAAAGAGGTAGCCTGGGGGCCAGAAGTTTCTAAAGGTCATTGTAGGCATCCCTCTGTCCCTAGTTTCCCTGAGGAGCTCTAATCCACCCTGTCTATTGCTTTCTGACCTGCTCTACAGACCCAAGACATGAATTCTATACATTGTAGAATGTGTGTCCAGTGTTTTCCCACGTACTTTATCTTCCAGGGTTGGGGCTTCCAGAGGAACCTATGGGCTGTGGCAATTTCCATCCCATTTAATCCAAAACCTCAGAGTGGATTCACTTAAAGAATGCTAATGGTCAGGGCTGAATGACAGTTCCAAAGCTGTCCAAGACAGAAGGCTCCGCCTCCCTGAGTTGATTCCCTCCTCTCTCCTACAAGCCACTTCCAATGATGGGCACTTCTGCCTGGGGTCTAAGCAGAGTCTCTCAGTGCAGGATCCCCTGATAACTCTTTTTTATGGGGACGGGGAGGAGGAGCTGCCCAACATGCTCGATCCACTGAGGGTGGATTGTGCCTATCTTCTTCTGACTCCCCATAGAAAAGGAATTCTCACCCCATAATCCCAAATCCCCTTGTCAATGTACCTGGACCTTACAGCTCCAAGCCCCAATGCTTTCAAAGAGTCCCAGGCTAGGCAGCACCCCCAACCCCACGAACCCCACTTTGTTTGTGCCCTAGCTTTGTATACTTGTTTTATATGGGTACTTCATCAGCTGGGGACAGTATCTCCGCTCCAACCCAGACATAGTCTCCCCTCTTCTTTTGAATCTCAGTTGTCCTTGGGGCTTTCTATAGCCAATAGAATGTGGTAGACATGTAAGGTTAAAGATAAAGACACTTGTGATTCCAGCACTTGGGAGCCTCAGGCAGGAGGATCACAAGTTCAATGCCAGCCTGAGCTATCTAGTGAGACTCTGTGTACAAAGAGGGATGCCGGAGGGAGGAGGGACCCACAGCAGACAGGACTCTATCAGTTTTAAATTTAGCCACTGAAAAACCTGGCTGCTTCTGCTTTAATACACCTGCCAGCCTGTGCCAAAATGATGCCCGGATCAACCCCAAGCTGCCGCAGCCACACTAACCAGACACCCTAACCAGCTCACTTTAAACATTCTAACCTAGGCACTACATGTTGGGGGGGGGGACTGAAAACCTCAGCCAATAGCCAAAATGACATTCTGGGCAAATGGCCCCAGATGAGCTGTTAAAATTACCCCAGCTGTGTCTAGGGTGTAACTTAGTGACAGAATGCTTTTCCAGCTTTCACAAAGCCCTAGGAGTCACTTCCCCCAGTGCCAATTAATTAAAGTTTTAAGAGTTTATATATTTGTGTGTGTGTGTGTATGTGTGTGTGTGCACCTGGCGTGGCATGTCCGTGGCCATCCAAGGACAGCAGTTTTTGAAAGTCCATTCTCTCCCTGCACCAGGTGGATTTGGAGGATTAGGCCGTTAGAGGTGACGGCAAGCACCTTTATTTTCTGAGACACCTTACTGGCCCAATTAAGTTTTGGAATATTCTGAGATGTCGGTCACTGGAGTAAGGACACTTTCACTGCACACTGCCTGAAGCCCTCCTGTAGTGCACAGCACGTGGAACCTTGAAGATCAGCTAGTCATTTTATGCCACTAGATTTTGGGGCAGTCTGTTAGACAGCTGTAGGTAATTAATCCCAGCTTTATAAGGACAGTGCCTCACCCGTCATCATCGACAGTGAGTTCTGTGTCAGGCACCCAAGCGCTAGTGTGCCCACCTGTGTACCAGCGGCATACTCACAGGAAGAGTCAGCAATATGTAAAGGACACTTTGTAGCACACACAGAGCTTACATCAGGTCTGTGGTCTTAAGCATCCAGCGGACCACTGAAAGAGCTGCCCAGAACTTCTGGCTTTCATTTCTTAGGTGGAATTTCCCTACCTGATTCTCAGGCCTGGAACTGGACCCAACTCTTTGACTCCCAACTACATCCCAAACTGCCCCCATCTGTCCTGTTCACTCCAGTCGAGGGGATAGCCACAGAGCCATACCCTTGTCCCCAGGCTTGAGATAAGGGTCCTACTTCCAATCAGACAGACCTGAAGTCCTTGCCGTTGTAGAAGTCCCAGGCAGAGGCATGGCACACCACCTCCCGTCCATCGCTTGGCTTCTCTAACATGGACTTGTTCCAGAACTCAGGGGGCACTGGTAACAGCCCCAGGGAGGTAAAGAAATCATCAGCTTCCTTAAATATCCTTCTGGGTGTCCATCCCTGCAAGCACAGAGAGTTCTTTGCAAACTGGGCTCTCTGACTGACAGACACAATTGTGACAGTAGAGAGGCTGTGAGAGGAGAGAGAGAATCTGCCCTCCACTCTGGGCCTGCCCTCCCTCGTTCCCTCAGGAGCTCCAGAGATGGCGGCCTTGGCTTCACTGACCTGCTTTTTCATGGCCTCCGAGATATCTAAATTGGGAGCGGAAGGGAAGGGCGCCACCAAATCATAGATGTTGGACCACGTCTGTGCCCACATGTTCCCTGGAGGCAAGTGGGAAAGAGATGGCAGAGAGCAAACATAATTGTTTAGGCTCAGAAAAATCCTGCAGGAAGAAGGGCCAGATCCTAATCCTATCAATCAAGGTGGTATCCCTTGAGCACCAACTGTTTGCAAACTGTGTTGGGTTTTTGATGTCTCCACCTGCATACCCAGCCCTCAAGGTCACTTCCAATATTGGCTGTAGGTAAAGCCTTGCTAGTCCTTAGGAACCGATAGTCTTTACTACTCATGAGCAGTGAAGGAATCCTCCACAAGAAACCTGTAGTCCCCAGAGCATCGGCACCCATGACCACCACCTCCAAGGTGCCAACCAACCTAAAGCACATGGCATGCAACAACCTGTAATCCTGCTTGCCCCCTGGTCCTGTGTAGCAGAGGACCTTGGGTCAGGAGAGAGTTATATAATCCCAACAGGGGTTCATAACTCCTCAGAGATGAGATTGGGTTTAAATGCCCGCAGACCATACTCTTAGCTACCTTTACAGTGTCTCCTCTCTATTCTCTGAAGTTGTATTATGCAGGCCACCAGGACTCCAACAGGACTCAACCATCTCCTCTGGGAACAGCTAATGTCCGAGAGTTTAGTGTCAATTTAAGAGCCCAGTTCTCCAAGATTGGAAAGAAGGGGGACATTCAGAATGAGTGGAAAAGTCAAAACTCCACTTAGAGACAGGAGTCTTCCACAGCTGAGGGAGGGTGTGCCAGAGAATGGTGGAGAGATGAAGTGGGTGGGAATGTTGGTGGGGGGTACACTGTACTAGTGTACAGTGTAGTGTAGTGTAGCGTAGCTTAGCATAGTTTAGTGTAGTATAGCTTAGTATATTATAGTATAGTTTAGTATATTATAGTATAGTTTAGCATAGTATAGTTTAGTATATTATAGTATACTTTAGTATAGTATGTATAGTATACTTTAGTATACTATAGTATAGTATAGTATGTATAGTATAGTTTAGTAGAGTATACTATAGTTTAGTATTACATAGAATAGTTTAGTATATTATAGTATAGTTTAGTATAGTATAGCATAGTATAGTTTAGTATAGTATAGCATAGTATAGTATACCATAGTATAGTATATTAGTATAGCGTAGCATAGTATAGTATAGTATAATTCAGTATAGTTTAGTATAGCATAGCATAGCATAGTATAGAATATATAGTATAGTTTAGTATAGCATAGCATAGTATATATAGTAGTTTAGTATAGCATAGTATAGTATATATAGTATAGTTTAGTATAGCATAGCATAGTATAGTATATATAGTATAGTTTAGTATAGCATAGCATAGTATAGTATATATAGTATAGTTTAGTATAGTATAGCACAGTATAGTATATATAGTATAGTTTAGTATAGCATAGCATAGTATAGTATATATAGCATAGTTTAGTATAGCATAGTATAGTATATATAGTATAGTTTAGTATAGCATAGCATAGTATAGTATATATAGTATAGTTTAGTATAGCATAGTATAGTATATATAGTATAGGTTAGTATAGTATAGCATAGCATAGTATAGTATATATAGTATAGGTTAGTATAGTATAGCATAGCATAGTATAGTATATATAGTATAGGTTAGTATAGTATAGCATAGCATAGCATAGTATAGTATATATAGTATAGGTTAGTATAGTATAGCATAGCATAGTATAGTATATATAGTATAGTTTAGTATAGCATAGCATAGTATATATAGTATAGGTTAGTATAGTATAGCATAGCATAGTAGAGTATATATAGTATAGTTTAGTATAGCATAGCATAGTATAGTATATATAGTATAGTTTAGTATAGCATAACATAGTATAGTATATATAGTATAGGTTAGTATAGTATACTATACTAAAGACTTTCTTCTCCTCTCATCACTGGAGATGAAATTCTCAGCCCCAGGCTGGATCCCTGGCCACCTGGAGTGTTCTACATCCCTCCTGGGCTCTGCCTGGTCACTGAGTTGACATCTACTTAGATTGTCTTTCAACTCCCCCAAGAGGGATGGAGGAGGCTAGGATCTTGGGAGGCAGCAATGCTCCAAGTGAGTGAGACTCAGTAGAACCATCTTCTGGAGGGATGTCTCCCAAATGACCTCTAAATGTGCTCCCTCTGGCTTCACTGTTCGCAATCACACCAGGAATGTGCTGACCCAATGGGGGGGGGGGAATGCTGGTGGCCTCTGTTTCCCCCCTACCTCTTCTCATCTCTTATGGTGTCCCTCCCCTCCCTCCTTCACGCACTATGGGTTATTTTAATAGTTAAAGCCCTAGAAGGCTCTTTGCTGTCACCTTGACCCAGACTCTCCACCCCATCCCTGCCAAAACCTCACATCGTGCAAGGCTCATGGAAGTTCTCCAAGCCCCATGCCAAGACTCCTGGGTCTTGTTATCGCAGGGCATGGTGGGTAATGTAGTCTTCCCCTTAAAAGATGGTAAAAAGTCTCGTACATCTTAATTCCGTGGCAGGCATGGCACCAGAAAAGCTGGGGAGAGTGTCTCAGAGTTAAAGCAATTGCCTGCCACATATAAGGTCATGGGTTCAATCCTCAGCACCACAAACAACGCTTGTGGTATGAAAGATGAGTGAGGAGTTCCCCCTTCCCCTCTCCACTCAGCCCTGGCCATGCTCCCCCAGAGCTTTAGGTTCTGTCACGATTCTGGTTTTATCTCTGCCCTGCAGCCGGCACTATCCTGGACCAATGCCCTTACCTAGCAGGTGGGCAGGAAGGGGGCCATCCAGGTTGATGTACTCGGGCCCATAGTGGCGATGCAGGGAGCGGCGCACGTAGGCATGCAGGTTCAGGTAGAGAGGCTGCAGCTCCTGGTACAGTTTTTCCAGGTCTTGCTCCAAGCTGTCCGACTCGTATAAGGATCTCCATGAGTCCCCTCCATCAGTGTAACCTGCACAGGAGACACAGCCAAGCTCTCCCGACAGCCATCACTCACCCAATATGTCCCTGACATTTCTAGGGCCCTACTTGCTCCTAGCCCATGGGTCCCAGAAGATCTCTGAGGAGTTTGAGGTTCTGGGGAGCAGATAGCCAGGGGCACCAGCACTGGTAACTCACCGTTGAGCTTGGCAATCTTGTTGGAGAATTCCACGTACTTTGGGAAAAAAGGAAGGATGGCCCTCCCCACCTTGTCTCGCCAGCTCTTCCACGCCCATAACAGCTCTTCGTATTTCCGGGATGTGGCCATCATATTCGTCAGATCTGGAAGGAAGGAGTCGGGTGGGGTGGCTTGAGCCTTGGCCCTTGGTTCACCTCTCATCTGCTTATGAGGGAACTTGGTTGTAGAATTTCAGATTTGGAATAAAACTGGTAAGAGCACTTGGAGATGACAAAAACAGGGAAGGAGTCTAGTGGGGGGGGGGGGAGATGGCCTCGAGGAACTCCTAGGGTGCCCACCTGGGGTGACATGTTACAAACACACAACCTCAGACACTCTGAAAGGGGATAGCCTTTTCTTCTCTTATGGGCATCTCAATGGCATGTTTATGTACACTTGTAGGGTGTGGCTAGGCCCAAGCAGAAACAAAAGGTTCTCTCATAAACCTTCCCTGGGAGAAATGGTTTGTGGAGTTTCACAGGCCTGAGTTCAAGTTCTCTCTCCCACAGACCTATCTCTTTCTATATCTATAAACAAGGAAGTGACTGTAGCCCTCCCCGAAATGTGGAAATGGATGGCAGAGCTCTGTCCCTGAGCAGGGGACTGTGACTCCTCATTGCTGTGGCCCTGGGGATCCCCAGCATTCTTTGCAAATTGTCATTGGGCTGAAATTAATAAAACAGTAGCTGCAAGGGCTGTGTAGGGGCAAGAACTATCTGAGCTGCCCCCAGCAAGGAGGAGACCCTGCGGTTATGTCCTGTGAAATCCACTCTGCGCAAGAAACCCCAGTAAGAACACACAGGTGGCATCCGACTCTCAGGCTGGGTTGAGGGTCACACAAGACTGCAAGCGTCTATCTTGAAACAGGCGCCTTCTCCTCCTGCCCTGCCCTTGGCTTACATGGAGGCTTGGAGCATCTGATGCGGCCCACGCCCTCACAGTTGAACTTATGCTTAGTGTCTCTATCTGGGTATTCTATGTCATATATAATACTTGTCACAGAAAAAGGTAAACTTAATTAGCTTTCTTTGAAAAAGATTTGCTTTCAGAATTCTGTGCCTGCTTTCTGATGAATCACCAGTCTTCACGAACCTTTTAATTACTATGTCTGTGACCAGATGGCCTGGTCCTAGATCAAAACACTATGTCGGGGATACCAAGTGCTACATGTTTTTAAAATGTACATATTTAGAAATAGACACCCCGACATGCAGACATGCCCCAGGCATTCTTACACGCCCATGAGCATGAAGCACAGACACGTCCCCCCTTCCTCTTTGCGTGCATAGCCACATCTACTACCTATAGGGCAGACCCTGCTCCGGGACTCTTTCTTCCTCCTGTTTATTTTCCATTTCCCCTTCTATTTCTTATTGTTCTGACACGGGAGTTGGGGTGGGGTCAGGAGGAAACAACTTCTGGTAAAGATTCCTTGCAAAGAATGCGTATCAACCTTGGAAAGAGTGGGTTGTGAGAGTATTTGTGTGGGTATTGGTGGGGTCAGAGTGAATCTTGGCAAAGGGGACACAGGCTAAAGAGAAATAAGTAGAGAGAGAGAGAGAGAGAGAGAGAGAGAGAGAGAGAGAGAGAGAGAGAGAGAGAGGTGGTTATGAGCCAGTTCTCAGCCGGTTCAGTAGCAGGAGGATGGTGTGGAATGGTATCAGCTAGGAACAGGAGGGCAAGTTCTAATTTGGCGTTCCTAGGGCTGTGGAACTCTTGTATGATTCATTCTCTCCCATTTCCTTCTCAGCAATCTCCCTCAGGGAGGGAAGGGGTTCTAAGGAAGTCAGAGAAGGTGGAGACCTAAGACCAGAAGGTCTGCGACTCTCCTTTCAGGGTTGAGGCTCTGAAGCACACGCTTGAGAGCCTACTGCTCTGAGGTGGATGTGGACAGAAAGAGGGCGAGGACTTCTGGGCAGATGAGACAACCTTATGGGGCAGAGGATTAGGGAAATTTGGCTGGGGTTCTGGTTCTCAGTGGGGGCAGAGCAGTTCCACCAGTGGAAAGGAGTTGAAGAAACCCTTCCCTTGATGGCACCCTCATCCCTACCACCACCTCTCTCACCCAAGGGTGCTCTCACCAGGCTCCAGTGGCAGACAAGTGCCATTTGTGTAGCAAATGTTAGCTATGCTGTACGTTGTCTCCATGTCTAGCAGGATCTTGTTGTACTGTAAGGGGAAAAAAAGGGTGGTGAAGAGACCCCCGCCCCCCGCCCCCATTTTGTTCTGGTGACAGGTACCAAGGGTGGGACCCACGGGAGCATGTGTCCTCAGAGCATTGCAGTTACGGGAATTGCAGAGACATGGAGACATGACCCACAGTAAGACTTGACAAATCAAGAAAGCAGTGTAGACCCAGACCAGGCTGTGACTCATCTCCCAGCAGTCTCCACTCCCTGCTCGGAATGGCCACATACCTCCTCTAACTCCTTGGGAGGCAGCACTGCCGGACCTATGTTCTGAACCTTCTTTATGATCCGCTTGATGGTAGAGTTTTGAAAGTTGCTCACATCAAATGTCTTGGCCCAGGTGCCATATTTCAGGGTGTAGTTGGACACTTCCTTGTTTTTCTGAAGCTGAGGGGCACAAGGGGGTGGTGTCACAGGCTCAGGATATTTGGCATGGCCTCTGGGTAGGAGGGTCTATAAAGGTGATGGTGAGGAGTGTTGTTTCATTAGGCTGGTGTCTTTGCCCTGACAGATACCCTTCACTTCAACCTGGACCTAATCTACGAATACCTTAGGTACAGTATGAGTTCTTAGGCAGATACCTGCAGTCTCGCAAGTAGGGCAAAGAAACTTAGCATGCAGTGTCATTAAGATGAAGGCAGTGTGCTGTTAGATAGAAGGTCCCCACCCTGAGTATTCAGGGATTGCATCTTTGAAATGGAAAGAATTTCACTGTGTATGCATAACTGCCAAGGGGTATATGCAGAAGACGTTGAGGTGCCAAGGACCCAGGGGCTGCCACATATAGTGGGTGTTTAGTCAACATTAGCACCCAATGGTTGGAGCATATGGCTAGAATTGGCTTTCTGTGGTATAAAGAATACTCGGTCATAAAGGAAGGGCCGGGGTAGAGGGGAGTAATCCCTCAGTGCTGACAAACAGGCCGTCAGTCCTTTAAGGAGTGACACTAACATCGCTTATGTTATAAGTCACTTATAACACTGGTGTTATAACATTAACATGTTATAAGTCACTGATGTACAGTGGATTACTGTCTGAGAGTCCTAAACTAGAAAACGGTAACAAACTAGAGAAATTTGCTCAGGTGTGGAGTCCAAGCCACTAAGAAATGGAGAATTGTTCTAAATACTCTGTTCAGACTTTTCGCCAATTTTTCAGCTTGGTGCTGTGTGTGTGTGTGTGTGTGTGTGTGTGTGTGACACACACACATGCTTCATGCTGGAGTTGGTGGAGGTGGCTCCTACCAGGATATTGCTGCCCTCTCTGGTAATGTTGGTGTTATAATGCCAGTTGGCCTCCGCGTACTCGTTCCAGAGCACCTGGGCTGTCCGGTCATACTCCTCCACGAACCTGTGAGCCTTGGCTTCATCGGTCTCTAGGTCTGTAGGAGGTGAGGAGGAAAACAGACAGGCCTTGCCTTCCTTACCACAAGGTGTGGTCTCACTGGCGCTCCCTCCTGCTGGCCCCTGGCTCCTTGCCCCCTCATGGCCCTGCCCCCTTCCAGGAGTCCCACTTGGGATCTGGGTTGTCTGGCTGTCTGTTGCTTGGTGGGTTGTTGTCTGGCTTCTGGTTGTTGCCTGGTTGGTTATCCCCTGGTTGGCCGTTGCGTGGTTGGCGGCCACCTGACTCAGGGCTGGTAGAAGGTGACCACAGCAGAGCAGCAGAAAGAGGAGGCTGGGCAGTCCTGGAGTGGCCCAACCTTGGCCCATGGCCGCAGGAGAGCAGAGCCCTGCAGCCCCCACCACTGGCCAATAAGAGCCGAGCCTGCTGTGTGACCTCATAGAGCAATGTGCCAGCCAGCCTGACCCCGAGGGGCCCTCAGGCTTGGGCACACTGTCTCTAGGACCCTGGGAGCGAGACATTACCCACTTTTGCTGTAGAGCCCTTATGATGAGCCCAGGGGTGGCTTGGCACTGAAGCAAAGGACACTGGAGCCCAGCTGGCAGCTGGGACCAGGAAGCTGAGGCTTTGGGCCCAGAGGCCAGAGGCCAGAGGCCAGAGGCCAGGACTTCTCCCGGTCCCAGTCCACCCTCACTCAGAGCTTTACCAATGCCCTCTGGATAGTCGTCGGGTAACGGTGGACGCCACTGATACTCAGGCCAGCCTAGGACTTCGCCATTCCGCCGATTCTGCTCCTGCAGCCACTGGCTGACTGGTTGGAAGTACTCCAGTAGTGGCTTGGCATCCAGGGTGTCTGAGCCTACCAGGTCCTTCAGCACCTCCTGCCAGGGCCTGGAGGAGCCAGCCTGCAGCACCTGCCTGCCAAGCAGAGTGATCGCCGTAGGCTCAGGGGCCACAGGGTGGGGCCACAACAGCACCACTACCACTTTGTCTCTCATTAGAAAAAGAACTCTAAGGTTGGGGGGTGGGCCTCCGTGAGACTGGCAGGGGATATTTGCCTGGCCCTGGCAAGCTGAAGGCTTGCTTGATAAATATTTGATGTGTAAGACAGGAGATGGAGAGATGGAGTATGAAGGAATAGAGGACAGAGTCTGGCTTTGTGGTGCTCCTACCAGAGCAGGCAGCTACCTGCAGAGATGCCCTCCACCAGCCTCGTCCCTCAGCCCCCCTCGTGTTGCCCATCCCTGACACATACTGGAGCTTGGCTCCCGCCTGGGTGGACTGGTAGATGTCACACTGGTGTAGAGGGCCCTGGTGGCCTGCCTCCTTACACAAGGCTTGATGGAACTGGAACTGCAGCACGAAGCTTACAAAGTACCTGCGGGCACAGACAGGCGCTAGAAGGAATGTGGGGAGCTAGACAAAGGTGCCTTGCGGAGGCTCTAACCCGTGTCCTGTAGGCGCAGCCGGGCTAAGGGCTGTCTGTTGGGAAGAAGGCAGAAAGGGAGCGTAGGCCAGGGAGGAGCCCTCTGACTCTCAACCCTTGGGTCTGAAGGAGGACAGAGCAGGGGTGTGGGTAGAGCAGGGATACCTGATGTATGGTGTGGCGTTTGGGATGTGATACTTGGCTCCAGCATCGAAATGGGTTTCATTCCGGGCAACTGGTGGGCAAATCCCCTGATACTTGGTTCTAGAAGAGGATGTTTAAATCCTAAGGCCCTAGGCTGTACAGGTTGCCTGAGACTTGCAGAAAAGATACTGGTCCCACTGTAGACCACCCCCTCCCCAGCATCCCTTCCACCGCCTGGAAAATGGAGACTTCCCGAGGGCAAGGTTTCAGTGGGAAAGGAGGAGGGCGGATGTTGTTAGAGAGGAAGGGACAAGACTTGTAGAGGCAGGAGGTCCCCTGGGTGACACTTTCCCTAACCCTCTTCTCACCGAAAATACCACCAGTCAAAGTTGTAGCGAGAGGGTGGGGTACGTCCACTGAAGACACCCCAGCGCCACTGGTCCACCAGGTAGGCAAAGGGCAAGAAGGCAATTTTCTCTAGGGCCATCTTTAGCAAGTAATTGATGTCACTTTCTGTCCAGAAACAGAAAGAAAATGTGGAAGGAGAGAGTCCAAGACAGAGTGGCCCTGGGGCCGGGCCATCTGGCAGGAGACGAGGCTGGGCAGATAGAGGTGAACCTCAAGTGCCAAGCCTTGTTTAGACAAGGACTCTGGGTGAGTGCTAAGCTCGGGGTGTGTGTATCTGATGCCTCAAGTTAAAAATAAGGACATGATGGAGTGGGGAGCCGTGGACATCTACTGTGGTAGGAGATTTGAACGAGCCAGGCTGGACACGCCCCCCCCATACCTATGTCAGTGGCAACATGGTCCAGCAGGCCAATTTTGTGCAGATGTGCGGGGGTGCAGACGGAGAGTGCGAGCACATCCCCAATGGCCTCATGGAAGCCAGGGTTGGCGCCTCTACGCAGAGAGATGGGCAGGTCCTTGTACTGGAGGTAGTACTGTATGTGACCCATCTCATGGTGTACTGTGTACAGCTGCTCCATTGTGATTCGTGTGCACTGCTTAATCCTGGAGTGGGGATAATGGGGGTGAAGGTGATGTTGAGGGCAGGACCAGAGCACTGGGGAGGCTGGTCCCGGAGGAACCCAGGACCACAGGGCCAAGGAGGACTCTGTCCTGGGGTGAAGAGTGTTTAGGAGCTAGCAACTTTTTGGACCCTACCCTGATCCACCACCACTCAAGTCCTCCTCCATGCCAAGGCAACACAGCTGCGGTTCCTCAAAGCCGCAGGGATAGTGAGCTAATGAGGTGATAAGCCCTATTGCCCTGGACTAGACCAGTCCCCCAACACGGGCAGGTCTGTGTCACAGCTGCCTCCTTAGAACCTCTGCGCGCACTCCTCTCCCCAGGTCTGACCTGAAGTCCTTCCTGTTGGAGAAGTCCCAGGCAGAGGCGTGGCACACCACCTCACGTCCATCCGTTGGCTTCTCCAGCATCGACTCCGCCCAGAACTCAGGAGGCATGGGTGAGAGCCCCAGCGAGGTGAAGAATTCCTCTGATACCCGGAACATGTGCGTAGTGTTCCAGGCCTGGCCCAGCAGGCAGGGAAACAGGTCAGGAGGCAGCCATGTGGAGCCAAGCCTTGAGCTCAAGGCTTGTGATCTCCACCCAAGACAGTGTCCAGCCCGGGAAAGGTATCTACGGTTCAGTGGCCTCGCTTCCCAAAGGTAGGAGGGCACTACTGACTCTACCACAGCAGATCACCCAGCCACCATGGACAGAGACCCTAGGAAAGGGGTGGGAAGACGCCTGTCACATGACCTCTTACTCCATCTCACTGCCCTACTTGGGACCTGACTCCCAGAGCTTACCTTCTGTACCATTGTACTGGTGACATCGAGGTTGGGTTTGTCTGGGAAAGGCACTACCATGTCGTAGATGTTCTCCCAGCTCTGGGCCCACATGTCTCCTACGTGGAAGAAGCAAGTGGGACAGCTTGGTCTCCTACCCAGCCATTCCCGTTTCCTATATAATGGTCTCCTGCATGGCTGCCAGCACTTTTATACCCTTGGGCCAGAGGATGTGTCTCCAGACTCTCTGTGGGCTCCACAGGACTGGCTGTGGCGTTTTTTTCTGATTAGGCCAAGATCCTTCACCAAGGGGCCACAGGCTCCCAGGCTCCCAGGCTCCTGTCCTCAGATATGGTCTAAAGCCATTGACTTGACCCCTAGCTCTGCTCTAGTCTAGCTCTCTGTTGGCTCTAAATTCTTGCATGCCCTAAATAAACTTCAGTGTCCCCTTCTATAAAACAGGATTCCAGGCTGGTAGGGACCTTGAGCCATGGGGGCTTCCGGTAAGAAAGCAAATGTTATGACATTCCACATACTTGCGGCACCATGACGGTGACCCGCCTTCCTTCTTCTAGGCATCTTCCTGCACCCACGCTCCTCTTGGCAGCAAGGCCCAGGTTCTTACCCAGCAGATGAGCAGGAATAGGCCCTCTGAGGTTGATGTATTTGTCCCCATAGCGGCGGTACAGTGCACGGCGGACATAGGCATGGAGGTTCAGGTAGAGGGGCTCTAGTTGGTGGTAGAGATGCTCTAGATTCTCCTCAAAGGAAGGGGTCTCATACCAGGAGCGCCAGTAGGCTCCTGTGTCTGAGAAGCCTAACAGGGTGGGAGAGTTCAGGTGAGGCCCACGGCGTTGGTTGTCCACATCCTAGCTTCAACTCTACCATTTTCCTGACTCCAAGCAATGGACTGAGATGTTTGCTCAGGCTGGCCTTGAACTCAAGATCTTCCTGCCTCGGTCTCTCGAGTTCTGGGGTTACAGCTGTGTGCCATAACCAGCCCCCACTTTTTAAGACCAGGGTCTCACTGTGTAGCCCAGGCTGGCTTCAAACGCCTCATCCTCCTACCCTCAGCCTTTCAAATACTGGGATTACAGGTATGGATCACCAACCATATCAAGGTCCACTCTAGGCTCCAGCAAAACAGGTCTGAGAGCACAAAGAGTCTTAGGGTTGGGAACAGTGCTGAAGGTAGTACCAGGAGCATCAACAAGAGGGGGCAGGACAGCAAGGTCTGTTGGCTGCAGATTTCATACCATTCCCACTAGCTATGAGACCTTGAGACCACCAGACTGGCTGTTTTATCTAGCTCAGGAACTTGGGGCTCACCAAGGACCACAGACAAGAATGCCTGGTAAGATAGGAAAGATGGCTGTCTGCCCATGGAGGGGAAGACGCAGGCTCACCGTCTTGTCTGGAGGCTTCGTTACTGAGGGCAGTGAAGTCTTGATAGAGGGGTTTCAGGGGGATACCCACAGCATCATGCCAGCCTTCCCAGGCAAAGAGCAGCTTGGCATAGCTTCGTGAGGAAGCCAGGACGTTGGTGAGCTCTGAGAGAGGTGATCAGGGTCAGTTAGGAAACCAGAGGTATACAGTGCTCTTCATTCTCACCAGCTTCCTCACGCCTCACTGTATCCCCAGACCAAGGGCATCCTATGGGCTTGAAGGGATGAGGCTATCCAAAGAAAGCACCAGGCAGGACCCTGCTCCCAGGAACATGTCTAAGGCAGTTGACACAGAAAGGACATTTAGAGGTTAGAATAGACAGACCTTCCGTGGCTCATTGCATAGAACGGCTCGTCTTGTGGCAAAATGCCAAGGGACTCAAGGCTTGTGGGAAGCTTTTGGAGAACGTGACAGGACCCCTGATGGGAGAGCTATGTGGCCAGAAGGCAGCCATGGTGAGGGGCAGGCTAGCCCAGTGGCTCTCCACCTTCCTAATGCTTCCATCCTTTGTGTGGTTGTAAGTCCCAGGGAGTCCCATGTGGTGGGGACTCGCAACCATAAAATTATTTCTGTTGCTACTTTACAACTGCAACTGTGCTACTGTGGTGAATCATAGTGTAAATATCTGTGTTGGGTAAATATGGTCTTAAGTGACCCCTGGGAAAGAGTTGTTCGACCCCCCCCCCCCGCAAAGGGTCGCAACCCACAGGATGAGAACCTCTGTGCTAGAGGTCCCTGAAGTGAGTTTTCCAGAAGAAGCAAGGGTATGGGGCAGAAGTGTGGGTTCATCTACACATTCCAGCCCCAATGGGGTAGCAGTGCCTTTGATTTACTGACAAACATCATCCTAGAGGTGACCCAAAAGGACCCGGAAATCCCAGCAGAGATGGGATAGGACCATACCTGGGTCCAGGGACCAGCAGGTAGCAGTCTTGTTGGGGAAGCAGACCTTGCCAGTGGAGTAGATTCTGCTCATGTTGCTTAGCAGAGAGTTGTACTGCCGAGTAGGAGTTGAGGAAGTATTAGTGACCAAATATTAGCCCCTGGAGTTCATCTTCCCACCCCCTTGGCTGGAAGGAAAAAGTGGCCCAGAGAAAGGATGTACCTCAGACAAGGCCACTGAGTTCTCCCAACCGCCACTGTCTTCTAGTGCAAGCAGCCTTTGCAGGTGGTACTGACCAGAGGGCTGAGACAAGCCTCAGCTTGTCCCCAGCTCACAGCGGGCATGAATCCCTGCTACCCCCCGGGTCCTGGGTCTGCCTTCCCAACCATTCGAATAAAGCCCATAAACCAAGTCTGCTTAGAGATTTACTCTTGACTGTGTGTGTGTGTGTGTGTGTGTGAAGGGGGGGAGGGAGGCAGAGAGCATATCCCTCTTTGTATGGGCAATGCCATTCTGAGTATGAATTCCAGGGTCTCACACATGCTCCGCTACTCTGGTAAATCAGCTACACTCCAGCTCCTGTATTTGACTTTCTACTCCACAATATAAAGTAAGCAGTCACAATCATGCATCTGGAGGAAAAAGCCTGTGAACAGCACTCTTTCCCCAGATTCCTGATAACCAAGGTCTGTAACAGACTGTAAACCCTTGTCTGCCGGCTTTCTTTCCCAACCACAATAGGCACTTGGGGCGCTCGAGTTCTGCCTCCACCCTCAGACCCACCTGCTGCCGCTGGGCCAGGGGCAGGTTGGCAGAGCCTAGGGTCCGAATCGATCGGATGATCCTTCGCAGCTTTGAGTCAGTAAAGTTCTGCCAGATGGGCTCATACAGTTCCTTGGCCTTCTTACCCCAGACCTCTGCAAACTCCTGGCTGATCAGGGCCGCTTCCTCCTGTGGTCACCAGGAGGGTAGAAAGAGTAGTTCATCTTAGGAAGAGGCCATGTGGGGGAGACTACAGTAGTGAGAGAGCAGAGGGAGGCTAAGGGCTTCCAGACCCCTGGAAGAGATCCTGTCCTGGAGATGAGCGTGGAGCAGCGCCCCTCCTCCTGAGCCCTCGGGTTGGAAAGTGTGGGAATCTAATTCAAGGGAACAATGAAGGAGAAAATTGGGGCCAGAGTAGGGGACAGTGAGTGGAGAGCCAGGAAGAGAAACTCAACAGGAGGTCGGGCAGCTGCCAGAGGTCAAGGGCTCTGGAGCCAAGCCGGGTACCCTGCTTCCCCAGATTCCTGATAGCCATTGTGCAGACAGCCATTCATTGCCCCAGCCCTTGATGCCGCTTTGGGAGCATTTTGGCCTCAGAGGAGCCAGCTTCATCCACTCCATTCTGGTGTTGGCATGGATCACGTGCCCAGCCTCTACTGGAGCATCATCGCCTGTCTAATGCGCAGAGCGGGTGAGGGGGTCCGGCCTGGGCAGGGGTCCCACGAGGGACCTCACTGCTCGGGGGTGAGGCTGGGGGCCCTTGGAGCCTGCTGCCCGCCCCGGGCGACTGACCGAAGGCCTGTGATTGGCCACTGCGCCCTTCTGCGCCCCGCCCCCGCCCGGGCCCGGGCACCCACATAGAGCCGCGCATTCTCCTCCGTGATGTTGGTGTCGTACGCCCAGCTGGCCACGGAGCTCTGGAACATCACCACCTCGGCACTCGAGTTATAGCTGTCAGCGAAGAGCTGCGCCCCTGCCTCGTCCGCGGAAAAGTTGCCAGGTTGCAATCCAGGGTCGAGCGCCTGGGCGGGCGACGGCGGCAGCAGCACCAGCAGCAGCAGCAGCACCAGCAGCGACAGCATCAAGAGCAGAGGCGACAACGGCCACCGCCCCCGCTGGCCAGACGCAGCCCCCATGGCGCGGTGCGCGCGGTGCGGCGCTGCCCCTTCTCCCGCGCCGCGACCGCCCTGCGGATTATAAAACCCAGCCACCGCCGCCTCCCGACACACCCCTACCTCCCCGCCCCTCCGTGCTTCCTCCTCGCTCCAAAGTCCCCGGCAAAGCGAGCCCGACTGATTCCCCGCCCGCCCTGGGCAAGGGGAGCCCCGAGGGGCCTGGAGAGAGGGCTAGGGCTGGGTCGGGCTCTTAGAGGAAGCTAGAAAGGGATCCCTGGCCTCAGCAAACACTACTGCGGCCCAACCGTGCCCTCTGGCCGCCACCACGTAGTCTCAGGCCACAGAGTCTAGGAGGTTTGGCATAACCCTCTTTCCGGGCTCTTGAGTGACAAGGGGATGGGGGGGAGGGGTGGCTGGCTGGTGCCACCGGGATGGACTTAAGGTTGCCAGGTCATAGAGGAAAGGGGTCGCCTGCGTGGGTTCAGGAAGCTTTGGTGTCCTGACAGGTGCCTTGGCTAGGGTGCTGCAGATGTCAGCAGATGTTCACCTTGGGCTTGGGTTATTGGGATGCCTCAAAATAGGGTCTGTTCTGCTCTATGAGGAGGAGCCATGGATGGGTCGTCCTAACTGAGCCCTAGAATCTCGGAGTCGCACACTTTGAGAACTAGACAATACCTTAGAGATTACTGCAACCCCCTGCCCTTTCAAAGTGGAGAAATTACCACTGAGACAGATCGGCTTCAAGTCACCTGAGGTCTCCACACTCCCAGTCATTTCCCTGTCTCCTCCACCTGTCCTTCAAAGTGACAAGCCTGGGGTGGGAAGATCATGTCCTCTCAGTGCGCCAGGAGGAGGCAGAGGCGGAGGCGGAGGCGGAGGCTAACCTCTCAGCACCAGGGCTGCACCCCCAGAAGAGGTGGGAGGGCCCTTCTCTTTGCCAGATGGGGTGATGTGCTCTGGAGACTCAGGTTGAGATTGTGCTGGCCTGTCAGGTGACGTGGTTCCAGAGAAGAGGTCCCAGGGGACAGAGGATGAAGGGGACCAGCAAGGGGCCACCTGGTGAGAACTTAGGTGGTCCATACTGCTTGGGCTCCCAGGATTTGAGGGTTGTGGGTTATGTGTGTATTTCCCCATCAATGAGCTGTAGTGTTTCTGGAGGAAGCAGGCTGTACCCGGTGGAAGTTTAGGAGGGGATTCTGAGGGTGGCAGGTATGGAATTCAGAAAAAGGATCCCAAAGAGAAGGGTGGGCAGGCAGGCACTGAGGAGCAAATTTGTTTTGTTTTGTTTTTCTCTTTTCTTTCTCTGTCAGAAACAGAACTGAAAGCAAGGAGAGAGGAAGACAGGGTGGAGATGGAGGCCAGACTTGTCTCTGAAAAGCTTCTGAGAACCAGGCCAGGGCAGTAGAAGAGCAGGCAGGACTTTCTGCTCACTTCTTCTCGGGCCCGGCTGTGTGGCGGTGTGACATCCTCCATACTGTCGGGTTAGGGACTAAGCTCAGGAATGAACAGCTCAGCCTTACAGAACAACGATGAAATTGGAGGCTAGCTACCGTGATGAAATAATCTAACCTTGCTTACTGATCACCCGGGTACTTGGAGTCATCACCCGCCTCCTCCTCTCTCAAGGTGACAATGTATTTTAAGAGCTTGTTAAGACACAGGGCTTTTCCACTATGCCATACTTTGGGGGAAGTGGTTAGAGACTCGGTCTGTCTGCTTTATTTTCTGTAGGTTTCCCAGAGCTTAGCATGTACCTGTCACAAAGTAGGGAGCACGGGGATCACATGAATGCCTGGTGTTGGTGCTCACGCTCCTGATGGGACACTCCCGGTCCCTGCAAGAGTGATCTATGAAGAACTAAACCCTACCAACTTGGAATTTACAGTAATAGAGACATTGAATATCCTGATAAGTCAAAGTTAAAAATAACTTTCTCTATTTTTAGGGTCTTGCTCCATGAGGGAGAGAGAACATAAAGAGTGACCTTACATTTGTATCGCATGTTGGATGTTTCTGCACCCTTGTGTGTGAGTGGTATAATTTGATGTTTAGATATTCCCGGGAGGTAGGGAAGTGGTAAGGTTCTCTCTCCCGTCAGCTCCCTTCCCAGCTGCCACTGAGACTGTGGAGGAAGCTCCCAGTCCCGCAGGAAGATCTGATTAGGGTGAGGCCAGTGAGGAGCTGTGAGTGTCCCGCTCACCTGTGCAGATGGGGAGTGGGGCCTGCTTAGCCAGTCTCTCACCTTTTAAATCCTTTTCAGTTTCTTGTAACTGCAGAGCTGGGGTGGGGCTGGGGGTGGGGGGAATAGTCTCCAGGGGGAGGGGGATGGGATAAGGGGTTTTCGGAAAGGAAATGAGGAAAACTGATAACATATGAAACATAAATAAAGAAAATATCTAATTAAAAAAAATAGGGTCAACACTAAGCACTGTGGCTTTACTCATGGTATTCTTATCCTTGGGAAACCAAGACAGGACCAAAAGTTGGAAGTCAGCCTGGGCTCCATGAGTTCCAGGTCCATCTTGGACTATATAGGGAGACCCTTCCTCAAACAACAGCAAAGCCCCCCCCCCCCAAAAAACCCCCACAATACTAACATGACCAACAGTAGAGGAACCAGAGAAATGGCTGGGTGATTGAGAGTACTTGGTGCTCTTGCAGAGGACCTGAGTTCCCAGCACCACATTGGGTGGCTCCGAGGGCCTGTAACTCCATCTTCTGAGGGTCTGATGCCCTCTTCTGGCCTCTGTAGGCACTGCATGCATGAGGGACACAGAAGCAAACACACATTAAAAAAGAACGAAAGAACTGGGGGCTCAGCAGTAAGCCCTTACACTTATTTCTATTGCTTTTCATTGTCCGTGTGCCATGTAACCCAACAAGATAGTTTAATAAAATGTCATTCGAAGGGGGTGCAGGGTGATATTGCCAACTCACCCTGGTAATCAGTTGCTCCTTGTAAACAAGCATTATAGATTATATTATTTTACAACACTGTATGTCTCTCATGGCTAGCCTTTGGTTTTGCAATAAGACGCAGCTTCAACTAACAGCAATTCTGCTTCCTCTGTGGCCCGACTGCTGGGATAATAGGTGTGGACTACTGTGCCCAGCTGTTCAGTTGATTTGTGTGTGGTATATGTAAATGTGCCTGTTAGTGTGCGTGCCGTACAGAGATGCCTGTGGCCAATGTCTAGTGTCTCTCTCAGCTGCTCTCTACCTTATTTTATGAGAGTGTCTCTCACTGAGCCTAGCACTCACGGATCTGGCTAGACTAGCTGGCCAGAGAGCCCCAGGATGCCTGGCTTTCTACATAGGTGCTGGGAATCCAAACTCGGGGTCTCTGGCCTCCGTGGCAAGCACTTCTCTGACTGAGCCATCTCCCAAGGCCCTCAACTGAGTTGTGTTTTTGTTTTATTTGCCTTTTGCTTTCTTTGAGCCAGGCTTTCTCTGTATAGCCTTGGCTGTCCTGGAACTCAACTCTGTAGACCAGGATGGCCCTGAACTCAGAGAACTGCCTGCCTCTGCCTCCCAAGCGCTGGAATTAAAGGCGTGAGCCACCACTACCTGGCTTCTTAACTGAGTTTTTGAGGAGTAGGCCAGGATAATTAAATGGAAGGAAAAAGATGAGGGTTTTTTTTTTTTTTTGGTTTGTTTGTCCTAAGACAGAGAGATTGACAGCTTGTGGCCAGTCTGGACCAACGTGAACAGTAAAGTAGACACACAAATGTTAGTAGGAAATGATGAAACTAAAAAATTAGAATCCTTATATGTTGCTGGAAAAATTGTACAGTGGGATATCTATATATCTGAATCTATAATCTCCAAATCTGTCTATATCTATCTCATCTATCAGGGGGATTGAAAACTTCCCATACAAAAATTGTGCAGAAATGTTAATAGCAACATATTATTATTCATAACACCAAAAAATGGATACAATCCCAAAGTCAGTAACTAATGAAGGGATAAAATGTGTTTTCACACAATATAGTATTCACACCATGTGGTGTTCACACCATGTGTAGTCACACCATGCGGTATCCACATAATGTAGTATTTTTTTCCTCCAAGAAAGGAATGAAGTGATTATACATGTTACAACATGAATGAACTCTGAAACATTATGCTAAGTGGAAAAAAAAGCAATCACAAGACTATATAGGAATCCATGTATTTGAACTGACCAGAATAAGCAATCCAGAGAGACAGGAAGCCACTGCCTGCAATGGGGGTGGGGTGGCGGCCAACAGGAATGGGGTTTTTTTTAGGGTGATGAAAGTAAGCTGAAATTAGGAAGATGGTTGCATAGCTCTGTAAATGCATAAGACACTCTATGTACTTTAAGAGGGAACGTTCTTACAGTATGCAATTTATATCTTGGTAAACTGTTAACTTTTTTAAAACACCCACAATTGGGACACAGAAAAGCACTTGCCTAGCACATGAAAGGCCCTGGGTTCCACCTCCAGTACTTCACACCAAAGCCCAAAGGTCTGATTATAGCATCATGAAGTCCGACTAGTGATTGGTTTTGACTCACAGAGTGTATACACACTCCCCTTTGCTCAGTCCAAACCCGGCACCCTCAGGACTCCAGCTCAAGTCCTGTCTAGGAAGTAACCCTGGACTCCCTGTCCCATGTGGGTCTCTCCTTTCTATTTATCAGATGTTGTCTACAGTGTTTGACTTTTGCATTGAGACTGGACAAGGGGCCTTGTGTTCTACCACCGAACTCTCCTCCTACCCCGTTTTATGTTTGCTTTTTATATTTTTTCGAAAGAGAGCATCGGGGATCAGGCAGGCAGGAAGACTGACAGACTAACATGGTATGTTCCCCACGCTGGCCTCCATTTTCTGATTCTGCATTAACCTCTACAATAGCTAGGACTACAGGTATAGCAGTACCTGGCGGTGGCTGAGTCCCCACACAGGCACTGCTGTGTCACTGTCTGGGGAGTTTAATTTCTATTCACATCAGATAGAAAGGACAATGGAAGACCAAAGAAAAGGCTCTGTATCGGAGTCTGACTTGGTGAGGCAATGAGTGTTTGGGGGTTGCATAAATGGGCTTGGGCAACTATGGACAGCGACACTACCAGTCTCTCGTGGACAGTTATCAACCATTTATATATCCCTGGAGGGGAAAGGCCACCTGGGCCACCTTAACATTCTATCCCGTCTCATGGGGGAGTGCTAATGGGAACAATTGTGTGAACATCTGATGGTGCGTGCGCATCACAGCAGCTGTCATTCAAGACAATAACGATCATCTCTAACCTGGAAGAAACGGCCTCACAATGGGCACCAAAAAGAAGGAAGGAAGTCACCTCAAGATGAGAATCCAGAAAAGCCAGGATCGCACATGTGCACCTCAGGACCTTGGCCCAGGAATCTCTTTGAGCCTCAGTTTCCCCATGCATACAGTGACTGTGACAATTCTTACCCGTCCTCTCTCTTGTAGGCTTGTGGGAAGATGGATGGTTACAGCTCCTTCATCAGTGGCACAGCACGTGATGTTGAGCACGGTGCGGTGGAATGGGCCTGCAACCCCAGCACTCAGGAGCTAGAAGCAAGATTGAAAACACACACACAAAAGAAAACCAAGAACACCAAATATTTATTAATATTAGAAGCATCTGTTGACAGTCATCTTCTGTGTGGCAGTGAGCTGAGAGATGACTGTTTTGGTCAAAAACTAGGATAAAGGGAAAACTTAGTCCCCAAGGCACGGGGCTCAAGTCTGGTAGGAAGGAAGGTGGCTGTTGCCAGCAAGATGGGACAAGCAAAGCAGCTTTGTCTATGTAGACCAGGCTGGCCTTGAGTCCTGTGTAGCCAAGGATGACCCTGAGCTCTGACCCTGCTTCCTCTTTCTCAGTGTGCTGAGATTGCAGATGTGCTATGCCGGCAGGGCCCAGGAGATGCTGAGGAGAGACCAGGGCTCCATGCCTATGCATAAGTCCCTATCTTCAGCTACAGCCCCAGGCCCAGTTTCACATTGCCTAATAGCCATGTGGGAAAAAGCAAAAACAAGTAACAGGCTAATATATTTAACTCAAAAATATCTAAAAATGGTCTTTCGAAGTGTAGTTTCTAGCAACGTATTTTGCCCTTTGTCTTTGCTGTTTCTGAAGACATCCGGATCTCAATTCAAATGCTAAGATTTCAACAGCATGTAATACAGTCCAGCCAAAGCAGTCCTTTGCATTGAATGAGCCAAAACGTGTCTCACTGCTTCTGTTTTAAAACTGGCTAGGTAAAAATAAAAACCTCTGTCGGGTCCAACTGCGAACAGACAGGCTAGAGGAGAGTCTGTGGCAGGTGTTTGCCTGAGGAGGGGACAGCTTCCCACTCAGAATTTGCTGGGCAGTACGTTTATGCCCACGGGCCTTCCTGCCCTACTGGTTGGGATTTTGGACAGTGACTACCACAACAAAATGCCTCAGGCCGCAGTGGTTACCTCGCCAAAGAAACGTGAAGTCTCAGCGGTGCAGAGTCTTATTTTAGGCCTCATCTAGCCCAGTTTCCTCCCCTGGGATTAGGTTCCTGAGGGTCTCTGAAGGTCACAAAGCCACTATTTATTTTGGGATCTTTGTTTAGGAGAAAGCAGTGTTGGGTGATGGACCTCCTGCATTGTGGCAAGCGCTCTAGCTCTACCATTGAGCCCTGCTCAATAGTTTCAATGCCTTAAAACCATCTACCCTTAATTAAGTCACAAGTGTCTGATCCTGGTCTTCTAGCCTAAAGACAGAGCAGCTCGCCCTGACAATGCCAGACGGCCATCGGATCCTGCGCGCCCGGGATTCCTCCCGCATTTCTGAGCACGAGCTGCTAGTGCACAGCTGCCCTGGCGACGGGGCGGAGCTGGCAGCGGCTCGCCGCATCCCACGCTCTGCTCATCTGCAGTTTGCAGACAAAACAAACGCTGCGGAAGCGTGGAGATGAGAATGCTGGGCCAAAAGTAGCCAGAGGTCTGTGGGGGCCAAAAGCAAGGCCCTGCGATGCGGGGGAGGAGCCCTAGGCAGACTGGGGTCAGTGGTCACGTGTCTGGACCCGCCCAAAGCAGGGGTGGGGCACTGAGGCTGCGCAGATGTTCCCTCCTTTTGGACATCAGGTTGAGACCTTTGTGTCAAGAATGGGAGACAAGCTTTCACTCTTAAAATGCCTTATTTATGAGGTGTGTGTACATGACATGTAGTGTATATAAAAGCCAAGAAACGCGATAGAAATTTAACACACTAACCCGCCAACCAACACTATTATATGTCCTATGTCCGGTCCTTCATTTCACGTGCCAGGAATGTGTGAGTGCGTAAGTGTGTGTGTGTGTGTGTTTCAGTCAGAGGACAACTTTGTGGAGTCAGTTCTTAGCTGCTACCTTTACGTGGGTTCTGGGATCGAACTCTGGTGCTCAGGTCCGCATGGAAAGCCCTTTTACAGTTTGAGCTATCTCACCTACCACTGAATGCTTCTATTTTCAGTGCCAAAGTAGCGCTGAGAGTGCAAATAATCCAAACGGCCAACAACTGGCGAATAAATGAACAAAATGTGCCGTATCCACGTACTGGGATATTATTTGATAATCAAAAAGAAGAAACGGATACATACAGAAAACAAAAGACTGCTGGACATGGTGACTCATGCGCCTAAGCCCGGCATTCGGGAGGCAAAGCCAGGGAGGCCTGGGGGAGGATTGCCACAGTTTGAGGTCTCCTTGGCCTAAAGAGTGAGACCCTATCTCAAAAACAAAACACAGCAAGCCAGGTGTGGCGGCAGGCATCTTTAGTCCCAGCATTCTGGAGGCAGAGGCAGGTGGATCTCTGATTTCAAAGCCAGCTCCGTCTACACTGAGTTTCAGGAGAGCCAGGGCTACTTAAAGAGAAAAACCATAAACAAATGTGGCCACTTTGGCATGCTAGGCATTAAGTTCAATAGTAGAGTTCTTGCCTAGGATATGTAGCGTCCAGTTCTCTGAGCTCTGATCCCCAGGACTCCCCCCGCCCCCATAGCTCCTAAGGGGGAGGGACAGACAGACAGATAATTGATTGCTATATTTAGTGTATTTCTAGCCAGGCTTGGTAGTATACATCTGTAAACCTAGCTGAGGCAGGAGAATCAAGAGTCTAAGGATGTCTGCCTGGCATATTCCTTTATTGCCAGCACTCGGGAGGCAGAGGCAAGTGAATTTTTCTTGAGTTCAAGACCAGCTTGGAGCCAAGTGGTGGTGGTGGTGGCGGCGGCGCACACCTTTAGTCCCAGCACTTGGGAGGCAGAGGCAGGCGGATTTCTGAGCTTGAGGCCAGCCTGGTCTACAGAGTGAGTTCCAGGACAGTCAGGGCTACACAGAGAAACCCTGTCTCAGAAACAAAACAAAACAAAACAAAACAGAAGACCAGCTTGGTCTACTCAGTGAGTTCCAGGCTAACTGAAGCTTCCACGTAATTAATTTATTTAAAAAGGCAAAAGAAACAAGCGGGGTATCTAAGAATAAGATGACAAAAAGAAAACCAGACCCCTCACCCTCTGCCCCTGGAGAGGGAATGGGGAATTAAGCGCAGGCCAGTTACTTTGAGGACAGGATATGGAGACAATGGATACAAAGTGGTTCTCAAAGGCGGAGGCAAAGAGAGGAAAGGGCAGTTCTGGGAGCTGCAGGGCAGAGCCTAAGGGTGCAGAGGCTTCGTGAGGAGAAGACGGAGGGAGGGAGGGAGGCTGCACTGGAGCTGGGCTCTTTGTCTCCTCGGCCAGAACTAGCAGTGCCCCCCCCCCCTCATGTCACTTTCCTGCCAATCATGTGACTTGTGTTAGTTAATGACACGTGAACCGCCACTTGGTATGGATCTAGAAACTCCAGAGGTGTTACAAAGGTCAGCAGACATTCGGACTGCAGAACTCTAAAGAAAGAAAGACTAGGCTTGGTTCAGGCCTGACAGCACAAGGGAGGTTGAGGCAGGAGGATCACAAGTTCGAGGCTAACTTGAGCTACACAGCTGTACTCTGTCTGCTCAATAAATAAGCAGTTAAGATTTTAGATGTTCTCTCTCTCTCTCTCTCTCTCTCTCTCTCTCTCTCTCTCTCTGTCTCTCTTTCTCTCTCTCTCTCTCTCTCTCTCTCTCTCTCTCTCTCTGTGTGTGTGTGTGTGTGTGTGTTTAAGGCAGGGTTTCACACATCATCCCAGACTGGTTTCCAACAGACTATATAGACAGAGACAATCTTGAACTCCTTTTTTTTTCCGAGACAGGGCTTCTTTGTGTAGCCCTGGCTGTTCTGGAGCTCTCTCTGTGTAGACCAGGCTGGCTTCAAACTCAGAGGTCCACCTGCCCCTGTGTTACAAGTGCTGGGGTTAGGGGCATGGGCTACCACACCCAGGCGGGCTTCACTGGTGTGCCTCCTGCTCCCCTCCCCTTCCCATGGGGTGCCCTGGGAAGTCTGCATCCGCCCCCCCCAACCTCTTCCACTTTCACATATAAGTACTCTACTACGTCCCCACTGCCTTAAGGTCATTTTACCACTCTCATGGTCCCCTTCCAGTTTCATCACACACCCCACCCCTACCCCCACAATCCACCACTAATCCCCCACCCCCCCCCACCTATCTCCCAGCCCCAACCCCCTACTCCTACCCTCCCCCAGCCCCTCCCCACTACACCCGCCCCTCCCCCTACATATCCACCCCCTAACCCCACCCCAACCCTCCACACCTGCCTCCCAGCCCCCAACCTCCCTTGCCTACCCCACCCCAACCCTTCCCCCTACCCCCACACACCTACTCCTACCCCAACCCCCCACATCTACCCTCCACTCCTACCGCCGCCACACTCCCCACCCCTACTCTTTATCCCCTAACCTCACCCCCACCCCATCCCTATCACCACTCCACCCCTACCCCCCATCCACCCCCCCCACCCCCACTCCTACCTTCCAAACACTATGTAAATTCTTTCTCTTTCATTTTTGTTTTTGTTTTAGTGCGGATCAAAAGTCCCAGGGCCTCATGCATGCTGGGCAAATGCTCTACCACACACCAGGGCAGGCCAATGCCCTGGAGTAGCCCATGCAGAGGGGGCTCAGTAGTATTTTTGTGGGCTTTTTGTTTCATTTTGCTTTGTTTTGACATTTTCTTGTCTTATTGGTCTTTTCCTTGTTTTGATTTTTGTTTACATGGAGTGTGTGTGTGTGTGTGTGGTGTATCTTGAGAGGAAGAACATAAAGTTGGATGGGTGAGGAGGATCTGAGAGGTATTGGGGGGTAGAAAACACAAAATATATTGTAAGAAAAAATGTTCTTTAATAAAAAAAAATCCACAGGGGAGAAATAGATTTTATTTATTTATTTATTTATTTATTTATTTATTTATTTATCTATTTATTTATTTCTGACCAAGAGAAGGGATGGGACTGAATCTAGAGGGGTTTTTTTTATTTTTTTAATTTTTTTTGTTTTGTTTGTTTTTTTTCCGAGACAGAGTTTCTCTGTGTAGCCCTGGCTGTCCTGGAACTCACTCTGTAGACCAGGCTGGTCTCAAACTCAGAAATCTGCCTGCCTCTGCCTCCCAAGTGCTGGGATTACAGGAGTGTGCTACCACAGCCCCGGCTGAGAAATAGATTTCTTAATGTTGGGGTGCATGGAGACGGAAGGCTGTGGAAAGCACTGCTCTTTCCCACCATGCTTCTCGTGACCGCACTACCCTATTCATACCTGAACGTGGCCAAGGAGAGGAAGTGGCGTGGCTCACAGGCTCAGCACCTCCAATGTCTTGCTCTCTGTGCTGCGTTCTTTATTGGATGCGGTTGTTCATACATTTTTCCCACAAGAGGAACTCCTGCTGGGTCTGTTCTCTCTGTGAAATGAATTCCCAGCCTCCCTCAGACTGTGCTGCACACCATAGAGGAGGACCCAAGGGCTGGCTAGCACGTGCGCACGTGTGTGTGTGTGTGTGTGTGTGTGTGTGTGTGTGTGTGTGTGTGTGTGTATAGAACCCCTGAGCCAGCTATGTGGATGGCATTGGGGCAGTTGAAATCACTGTTGTCCGGGCAGCCTGGTCTTCCTGTGACAACCTGGAGTTGGTGAAAAATTTCAAGTCTCTTTCATGTGAAGAATGAAGTTTGGCTTGCAGCTGTTGAGCAGAGGTGAAGCCCTTGCCTGGGTTAAATTCTCAGCACCACAAAGAATCAAACATTACTCATCTGCTCACAACACAAAAACTGTCAGCTTTGGTTTCTTCTTCTTCTTCTTCTTCTTCTTCTTCTTCTTCTTCTTCTTCTTCTTCTTCTTCTTCTTCTTCTTCTTTTTCTCCTCCTCCTCTTCCTCTTCCTCCTCTTCCTCTTCCCCCTCTTCCTTCTCTTCTTCTTCTATTATTTTTATTATTGTGTTATTGATTTCTTTCCGTGCTGGGGACAAGGCTCAGGAGCCCAGTTACATTACTAAGCCAAAGCAATCCTTTTTTTCTTCTCATCTTTTCCTTTCTTTATGTTTTCTGGGAGGTTGCACTAGAGGTATAGGCTGGTCTAGAACCTGAGATTCTTCTGCCTCAGCCTCCAGAGTCCTGGGATTTTGGTACTGATACATGGACAGTATACTACCCATGCCTGGCTTCAACTCTGCCTCATTGTTTTGAGACAGAAGCTCAGGTAGCCCAGGCTAGCCCAGGCATGTGTGTGTGTGGAACTCAGCTCTTGTTTCCTTTCCCCAGTTGAGCTGATACATGTGCCCAGGCTTGCCTCCTGAGATGTCCCTCTCCTGTTTTGAGTATTCCCTCAATTTTAAGTTAAACATAAACTTAATAAGTAAGACATTGCTTTTAAAAAAATTGTTGAGTTAGTGTTTAATAGGTAGCATTTTAGTCTTAGAGATGAATGTGTTTCTTCTCTTCTTCCTTCCTCCTTCTCTTCTTCATCCTCTTCCTCTTCTTTCTCTTCCTCCTACCCCTCCTTTTTCTTCTTGGAATCACTATGTAGCTCTGGCTGTCCTGGAACTTATTACATACACCAGGCTGGCCTTGAACTTACAGAGATACCCCTACTTCTTAAATGCTAGGACTAAAGGAACCTACCACCACACCCAGTGAGGATGTATTTCTTACCATTGCACTGTCTATCTAAGAATGTACAAGAAGGCTTAGTGGGTAGAGGCAATTGCTGCCAAGTCTGACAGCCTGAAAACAATCTTTGGCTACCCCATGGAAAGAACCAAATCCCTCTGAGCCCTGTGAACCCTCACAATAATAATAAGTTTTAAAAGCAATTAAAAATAATAAAGAAGTTGAGTGTAGGCTTGCATCTATAATACCAGCATTCAAGAGGCTGAGGCAGGAGGACTGCCACATGGTCAAGGATGCGCTGGCTCACATAGCTCCTTAAAATAAATAAATAATTTGAAAGTTGATGTACTGCTGAAAAGCCTTGGGGTGGTGTGCCCAACCCTGTCTCCAGCACACCCTGGCCACACACTTCCAGGCTGCAGGGAAGGAGAGCAGCCTGGCTCTACCATGGCTGTAGACAGCGACGGTGCATTTTGGCCGCTCCGGCCAAGAACATATGAGTAAGTTCTGACTCATATCTGTCCTTTCCGCGTTGCTTCATCTGGCCTGGGCTTCATTAGAACCTCCCACTCGTTCATTTACTCCTTCCTTGGCACGGTTCCACCGGGATCCAGAAAAACAGCACAGGGCCTATGCTCATGTTTGGTGACACAGCGGGGACAGCCTTGAGCAAGAGCAGCCTGGCCTCACCTGCACAGACCCAGCGGGGATGTCCTGAGGTGGAGCCCCAAGAGGAGCTGAAATCCAGCAGTTGTGGCCTGGGGGGCACAGAGACACAGTGCTCAGTGTGAAGGGACCAGGAAGTGACAGGCAAGCTGGAAAGAAAGGCTGCCTGAGCTGAGGGGACGAGAGTGTGGGCTGTCCTCCCTCCAGGCATCAGAGTAGGGAGAGCAGGGTACCAGCATGTGCAGAGGTCCAGAGATCAGGGAGGCCATGGCCCAGTAGAGCTTTGAGCTTGAGGCCGTTGAGTGGGTGGCTGTCTAGACAGTGCAGGTTGAAGGGAGGCAGAGGACTGTCTCTCATAGAAGAAATATGTTCAAACCAGCTCAGGTGAGGGGCAAGAGACAGACAGTGGTGAGGGTTGGTTAAGGAGAGGGTTGGTCCTCAAGGGCTGGGGCTTTGCTGTGAAGAGGGTTCACTGTAATGTCGCTCATCCAGCAGCTGCAGACCACCCCTGTGGTCCAGTCTGCCTCCCGCAGCCACAGGACCTTTTGACCTTTATCTGTCCCCTGCATGCGGGTGGGTCAGGGATCCATTCCTAAGAACTTACCAGGAGGCACTCAGCCCTCCCCAAAAGCCCAGGAAGTGGCTGCCATGGCCTTCTTCAAAGCTAGGCCTGGGTTACTCAGGACCTAGCTTCCTCCTCTATGTAACAAGATTGGCAACCTCTACCCAGGATGCCCTGTTGCTGGGATGTGGAGGTACAACTTGACTAGGCTGTGTCTCCCTAGTACTTCACGAATTTCCACTAATTCCAACTTCCTAACCTTGCAAGTCAGGTACCACTTAACTCCCACTTTGCAGGTGAGAAAGCTGAGGCACAGGAGTCAGTAGAATGAGGTCATCAGGGGTGGAGCCCAACATGGTGGGACAGGGTCTCCAAGAGCAGTAACACTGTCTGATCTTTCTCCTTCCCACAGACTGTGAGGACTTCCGTGGTTACATGAGAAGACAGTGTTCAGGAGCACGCTGGTTTTGTCATGTTTTGATATGCAGCATAGACTGGTCTGTCTCATCAGCTATCCTCCTGCCTGAGGTTGCAGGTGGGTGCCCAAGCCCAGCCAAGTTCCCTACTCTTTGGACTCAGAGACTTGGTACTGTTTAATCACAAATCTTAAACCGATTTATTCTGGCTGTGCCTCTAGGAAGTCAAAGTTCCCCTTTGACTATCCTTATGTGAACAGGGACAGGATAACACCCCTGTAAGCTGGCCCTGGTTAGGGTGTTCCTCCTGCCCACCACCTCTTCAGTATCCAATATATATATATACAAAATTTATATACAAAATGTCCTGGCAGGGATGAAGATTTTTCTGGAGAGACGCCCTGTGTCCTTCCTTGTCTGCCAGGTACTGTGACACTGGTCCCCAATGAACGAGACTCTTCCCAGGAGCCCCAGCCTGGTGCCAGCCAGTCTTCATAAGACTTCACACAGTTCTGTCTGAAGGCCTTGCAGGAGAGACAGAAGGAACCACACTGAATAAATCTCTTTTCTGCTTTTCACTCCCCCCCCCAAGTATGCATGCGTACGTGCATGCAAGTGTGTATGTGTGCACATATTATATGGCATGTGCATATGTGTGTGTTATATGGGATGTGTGTGTGTCTGTGTTGTATGTGCATGTGGTGTGTGTGTGCCTGTGTCTATGTTGTGGTGTGTGCATGTGGCGTGTGTGTGCATGTGGGAGGTGTGTGTCTGTGTCTGTGTTCTATGTTGTGGTATATGAATGGTGTGTGGGAGGTGTGTGTATGTGTCTGTGTTGTGGTGTGTGTGTGTGTCTGTGTTGCGGTGTGTGCATGTGGAGGCCAGAGGTTAGCATCAGGTGTCACTCCTCAATGGTTTCCGTCGGAAGCTCACTGACCGTCCTGTTTCTGCCTCTGGTGATGGAATTACAAGTGAGCCACAGCTGTGCCTGGCTGGCTTGCTTGCTTTCATTACCCCTTCTTCCTTCCTTCCCTCCCTCCCTCCTTTCTTCCCTCCTTCCCTCCCTCCTTTCTTCCCTCCTTCTCTCCCTCCCTCCCTTCCTTGCTCCTTCCTCTCTCCCTCAATTCTTTCTTTCTTCTTTTTGTTTTTTGGGACAGTCTCTATGTAGTCCTGGAGCTTGCTATGTAGAGCAGGCTGGCCTTGAACTCACAGAGATCCTTTTGCCTGTCTCCTGAGTCCTGAAACTAAAACTCTAAACCACCTCACTGGCTTTTCTTTCTTCCTTTTTATGTGGCTCTTGGGGCTCGGGCACGCGCGTGCGCCTGAGTGGCCTGCACCTGACTGAGCCGGCTCCCAGGCCCCGCGCTTGTCTCTTTTATTGGCTTCTTGCTGAGAATGCTGAGCTTAGGTTAACAGGGCGTCAAAGCACAAGCTTTTTCCCTAACAACTCTGGGGACGTCAGCTCCCCCCAAGGCCTTCCTCTCTACCCCTCTTGAATCTATCTGCCCACTGCCAGAGGCCCTGCCTCGCAACCCTCCCTCTTTGCCTCTCCAATCCATTGCTACAGTGCTGTGAGGTTTGCTAAACTCAAATCTGATTTCAGGATCTTTTCCCCAAACCCTCTTTACTTGTGGTCACCTCAGGGGACAGAAGCCACACTTCTGAGAGCCAAGTACAAAGTCCCTCCTGATGTGGCTTCTGTCTCCTCTGTGTCACCAGGTCTGGGTCAATTCCATATGGACCTGTGTGTGCGCTTCTTGTAGGCCAGCTGACAGTGATAGCATGTTCCTGAGTCAGCAGGGGAGGTGGTGGACCGCCACAGAACCTGCCCCGCCCCCACTCTCTTTTGAGGCAGGATTCCAGGAACTGGAAGCCTCCAGCTTCTCCCTTCTCTGTGCGGGAATGGCCGACGGCTGAGCTCTCCTTTCCTATCACAACAGTTTTTATTCTAAATAGCTATTCTAATCATTTTGTAGTTAAAATATATTTCTTTCCTAAAATGGTGATGGGAATAAATGAGGCATTAAAAAAACAATTCCCTTGGGGCTGGGGAGATGGCTCCACCGGCTTGTGCAGCAAGCCTGAGGATAGAAGTTCAAATCCCGGAGCCGACGTCAAAGCTGAGCACAGAGAGTGAGCATCTGCCACCCCAGCGCTCCTGCGATCCCAGCGCTCCTGCGATCCCAGCGCTCCTGCAGGGGAAATGAAAGGCAGCGATGGGAGAATGCCCTGGAGGGCCAGCTAGCCTGGCACAGGGCCATGGCAAAGCAACACAGCAAGCCCACCTCAAACTAGGTGGAAGACAAGAACAGCCTCTCTCTCTCTCTCTCTCTCTCTCTCCTTCTCTCTCTCTCTCTCTCCCTCCCTCCCTCCCTCTCTCTCCTCTCTCTCTCTCCCTCCCTCCCTCTCTCTCTCTCTCTCTCTCTCCCTCTCTCTGCTTTTGGTCTGTATCTCTGTCTGTGATGGAGGCTGACAGAGGAGCCCAGTTGGAGCCAGGGCTTCAGGTTCAGAACTCTGCTCTCACCATGGTGGGCTGGGAGAGGCTCTTCCTGGTGGGGGAGGTGGTTGTTCTCAGGTCACCTGGAGGCCTTGCTTTGTCCTCAAGAGCACCTCTAGAGGTAGACACTTCTGTGCAGGTGCCAGACAAAAGTCCCAAGGCAAGGCAAGGGGACCGTCAGCAGCAGTCATCATGACTGGGCAGAGGCCAGGCCTTGGCGTGCTCCAGGGGAGGCATGTGGCCTGTGTGGAAAGAGGGGACCGTTCTGAGCATTCCAGGGCCAGCCCCTTGGAAAGAGCAGGGAGGACTGAGGACCCCACACGGGTGATGAGGCCTAAGACAGATTCGTTTGGACAGGGACAAGCTGGGGGTCTTCCTTCAGTTTTAGCCACTGCCTGTGGCTTCCTTGGTAAGGGAGATTTTGGGTTGAGGTTGAGCTTGGTATCTTCAAATCAAAGCTTTTCTCCTGATAGCAGCACTTGAGGCAGAAGGTCAAAGGCCAAAGTCAAGAGGAGGAGGAAGGATGGTGGTGGGAGGCAAAAGACCACGGAGAGGTGAACAAGAGGGAAACTTTGGACTCAGGACAACAGGCTATGGTCTGGCTGTGACCTTGGAGAGTCAGCAGTGTGGGTGGCCACTGGAGGTGGGGCCTAGCCCAGCCCCTCACTGCTGCCTCATCATCTTCTGTTCTTCTGTTCTGTGGCTACGATTGTGGTCAGGGAGGAAGCTGAGATGGAGCTCTGTCTGGGAATGACTGGCTGGACTCCAGCCCACAGCCTGCTGGGGTACACAGCTACCCCTGGGGTGCAGAACTTAGTGGAGAGACAGGCCCTGCTTCTACAGCATCAATAGCTTGAGGCCTCAGGCTTTGGACAAAGTGCAGGAGTCCCTGCCCTGAGGTTTACAGTCGGTAGGTGGAGATGATCAGAGGTCAGGAGTAGCAGGAGTAACACCTCCTCCTTTCTACCGCTGGGCAGGGGGCTTCCCGCCTGGCTCCAGCTTACATGTTGTCTTTGCTGTTACGACGGCAACAGGTCCTGAGTGTTTGATGCCCGCCTGCCCGACTAGGGAGGGAAGCAAGGAGATGGGGACTGAGGCCCTTACTGGGTCCTCATTTCTTTCCAGGAGGGAAAGCTGCGGAGTGCGTGGTGTCAGGCTGTCCGAGGCCCAGGGCCTCCTGTTAGCCTGTTACTGGCCACAGTAATGCCTGGGCTGAGCTAGGGGGAGTCTGTGAGGCCGCGCTGGATAACAGCCATGTGGTTAGACGCGGCTACACTCAAGGGTCTGTGGAGATTGCCCACATGCCCTGCGCGTTACCGGAGGGGGAACCCTGGTACACAGTTTGTTCCTTCAACCTCTGCTCTCTGATGACCTGTTTACCTGCCTGCCCCGGTCTCTGCATACTCAGCTAAGTTCTCCATCCTGGAGCAGCGGAGGGCAGGGCTGCAGGCCTCTCACACGCCTGGCTCAGGGCCTTCGTCCCTCCTCAGCCGTTCATGGGAATTCCCTTCCCCAGGCTCCTCAGGGCCGCAGCTCTGCTGTCCCCTCAGATAGCTTTCCTTAGCGATGGCCTCGTGATGGCCACCTCTGCTCTGTCTCGTGATTCATTATCAGCTTTTCATGCCTGCTGTGTTGACGCAGGGCACCTAAGCTTCATTCGATTAGGTCGGTGTGTAGAACATATACATATGGAATTTGTGGTTTCTTTTCTGATCTTTGTTCTGTCCCACGTCACTGGAGTTCTGTCTTCAATCTTACTGTCTCTCCAGGGCTAGAACAAAGCCTGGCGCACAGCAGGTGTCCTGTGAACCTATGCCTTAAGGAAGGGGGAAGGAGGAGAAGGGGAGAGAACAGGAAGGAAAGGAGGGAAGGGAAGAGTGGAGCGTCAGATCCTGCAAGCATGGTCTGCCAGCCCGTCACACTGAGGAACAGGAGATAGACTCCCCAGAAGGCAGTTGGAGAGAGGGGACAAGTTTGGTAATAAAGATGGTGACCTGCCAAGGTGCCCAGCTTCTTCCTCACCCTCCTGACCTGAGATAAAAGCCTCGCAGCTTAAAACAAAGGCCCTGTGGGCTCCCTCTCCCACCAGCAGGCCGCCTGCAGATGGACTGGCCCAACAAGTTCAAGGCAAGTTTACATAACAGTTGTGGGCCAACCGGAAACTCTGTCTTCTAACTGGCCAATCCTATCTTAGAGGAGGAAGACTCTGCAGAGACTGAAACCCCCAGCCCTGGAGAAGAGACTGGATTTTCTGGCTTCTGGAGTCTCTCATCTGCTTGAAGCTCTTTTTCTCTGGTGTTTGCCCTGTGCATGAGTTTCCACAGCCCTGATAAATGCTTTTCCTCAACTACTGATGCTGTCTGTCTGCTCCTGTTTTCAGAGTTCGAGATCTTCCCTGTCTGCTAGTTCTTTAACTGGCAGAAGAAATGAACCTGATCAAGAGCCCTAGATGGTAGGTAACACCACCATTTCCTGCCCAAGGCGGTTCCAGAGGAAAACCTCAGCTTGACTGGCTCACCACGCCTCTTCTCCACATTTGGGTTCTGTGACTACAATATGTTGTTTGTCTAAGTCTTATTTTCTCAGAATAGACCAGCCTTGGGATCAACCACGGATGGGCAACAACTCAATCTTTGATGTCCCTTGTCCCCTCCCCTTAGTGTTCCTGAGGTCTCTGGTGGCTGTCTTTACTGCTGGCTCTGGAAGCACTGTGGCCAGGGTCTTGGCTGGCTGCCACTCTTGCCACCAGGGTGGTTGATCCAATAGATGCTGTGAGCCTTCCTGGGTCTCTGCTCTTTTGGTCACCTCCAGTAGCCATGCGTCTGAAAGATAAAGTTTTCTTCCAGAGTGATTCACGGTTCTATTTTCTTTTTTCTACCCCGCTCCTCTCCCCCCTCCCCCCACCCCGTTCGCTCCAGCCCATGGTTCTATTTTCAACTTGATCACAGAAACTGTTACATACATACACAGCCCCAGAGGACTGAGGATGCTGCTGCCTAAGTCTGAGGGTGGTGGACATAGGGCTTGCTGCTCGTCTGAGAGCGGGCCAGGGGACAGTGCAGGGCAGGGCCCAGTTTTCGGAGCTGATACAAATTTGTTTGGCTCAGGCATGTGGATTCTTGTATCACTCTTCACATTCCTCTGGACTCTAAAAACCCCAGAAACACTTGGGAACTACGCCTACACTAGGCTTCCATGGTGAGATAAACAACAACAAAAAAAATTAAAAACTTACCTTTAAAGTAAAACCAGGCTGGACGGTGGTGGTACACACACCTTTCATCCCAGCACTCGGGAGGCAGAGGCAGGCAGATTTCTGAGTTCAAGGCCAACCTGGTCTACAGAGAGAGTTCCAGGACAGCCAGGGTTACACAGAGAAAAATCAATACCTACCACAGACACACAGACACACAAACACAGACACACAGACACACACAGATATACACACACACATACCGCACATACACACACACCACACACATACATACACACGAGACCTGGTTACATTTTGAGAAACACTTAGGCTAAATTTTTAAAATAGACATTTAACTGGAATCCTGATTTTTCCTTCAGCTTTCTGCACCGGGCAACCCTGGGGAGAAAGAATGTGCCAGGTGGGAGCGGGTCTTCAGTCTGGCATCCTGGTTACGAGAACAAGATTCATTCTGCTCAGTGCCTTTTTGCTCTTTAAGGCCTTTGCTCGAAGCCCCTATACACGTGTGTGTGTGTGTGGGGGGGGGGGTCGTTATCACTCTAGTCTTTCCCATGCTGCCACACTGGTGGTCAGGAAATGCACTCTGAAGCAGTCGGCTGGAGTCTTGAAGGCATGAGTTAGGGGATGGATGATCCAGCGAAGGATCCTCCCAGCAGGAGCCACCCAGGCCTTGGAAGGCACTTTAAGACCAGCACTGTAGCCAGGGAGTCCAGCACTTAAGATTCCATCCTGCCAAATCAGTCCCTCCTTTTCCTCCCAGAAGCCCCAATACACCCACCAAACAATGAGAAATGGCTCAGCTCCATGTTTAGTTTATAAGCATGTATTTATTGCCTGTTGTTTGCCTGTTACCACACCACGGAAGCTGCTGCTTACCTTAAAAAGTCCATTAGGTTCTGCCAGATGAAAAGTTCCCTTAACGTAATTCCAGCTCTTGGGTCTATCTCAGCTGCACACTAGGCAGCATACTCACCCTCTAAGAAGGCACCCTCTCCCCAGTCCTTGCTTCTACCGGTGGGAAGCTCCCAGCTTGCTGAGGAGTTCCAAGGACTGCCTTTTTGGGGGTTGTACAATCATACTTTGCCTCACAAGGTAAAAGACCTCATTTCTCTCTCACTCTTGGTGAGTCTGGCCATCCATCCAAGAGGAAAGAACCTTCTGTTCCCAGCTTGTAGGAAGTCTGAGCTGGGTTCTTATCTACACAGAGCATTTCCTGGATAGCGGGCCAGCATCCGCTAAGCTCCCAGCCTTGGTCTCGGCAACAGTCTTAGGTACAGACCTTGGCACACCAGATCTGGGCCTTAAATGAGAAGTTGGAAGGACGGAATCTATTAGTCTCTGTCTCTCTGTCTGTCTCTCTTGTGTGTGTGTATGTGTGTGTGTGTATCCTGGAGTGGAAAAAAAGGGAGGCAAATTGTATCAACAACAGTGCCTATGTGGTCTATGTGGCGGGTGCACAGATGCGGGAAGGGCAAGGTTATTCCCAGACTTCCAGTAAAGTGTAAAGTGCCATCTCCGCCCACCGCCCACGAGTGCTGGGAGAGCTGACCCTGGGTTCCCGGAGCTGAGCTGGGCCCAGGCCGGGCCTGACACCTAGCGGCCTCCTGGGTTCAGGCGTGGCGAGAGTAGAGAGCGAGAGGCCAGAGCCCCCGAACCCGGGCGCCGAACCCGCGCCCCTAGCCTTCTCCGCACGCCGGTCCCGAAGCTGCTGGAGCTCGGGTCTGGAGTGCGGGTCGGTGTAGCCGAGGTGGCCTCCCGAGCGCCCGCGTCTGGCGGTACTTCCGGCGCAGGTGACCGTCGCCTCCTCGCGCGCGCTACCGCCGCCCCGCCGCCACCCCGTCACCATGGCGACGCCGTCGCGCCGAGGCCCGTGGAACCTGCCGAGCGGCCAGGGTGCGGCGCGGCGTGGCGCGGGGACGCGCGCAGGCCTGGCGGCGGCGGGACGAGGTAGGCGACGGGGCGGCAGGGAGCCGAGCTCCGCGCGGAGGAGCGGCGGGGACTGCGGCCAGGCGAGGCCGGGCTTCGAGCCGCCCTCCCGCGCGCACCTGCCCGCACCGACCCGGGCGCTGCCCCGCCTGCTCCCTGACGCGGGGGTTCCTGCTGCTGGCACCCGGCTAGGCGGCCGGGGCAGCGCGGGCCGCGTCTGCCGGAGTTCGAATGGGGACCCGAGTTCAAGTCTAGGGGCCTGTGGCTGTACTGTAGAGTGTAGAACAAAGTGGGTGGGTGTGGATCAATCTGCATTCGCCGCGACTGAGCCCCCTCTGTCCCCGCGGCTGGTCCCTGCGCTCAGGTGCGGCCCTGGTGGATCCTCTCCTCCCGCAAACCACCGTCCTCCGGCAGGATTACTAGTTCCTATCCTGGCAGAAAGCCTGGCTTCGTGCTTTGGCTTTGGAAGTGACGCAGGTGCAGAACTTCTCGGAAGGAGGGATTTGCGGCCACCTTTGACTCCTCAGAGCAGTAGCCAGGCCACCTCCCCTTTCCGGTTACTTCTCTTACCCTTACCACCTTTCCTCCCGCGTCGAATCACAAGTCAGAGACCCTTTTTCGTTGCTCTTCCTCTTTTTGTCTTGGCAATTTTCTTTAAGAAAAGTTCCATCTCCGTCGCCTGGATTCTGTCCTGTTCTTAGCAAAACAAAAAGCAAAGTATTAATACTCACCTCCCTTAGATACCTGGATTGCTCCTCTGCTCCTGGGTCGGGGAGGGAAATATTGAACTGCTCCAATCCCACCCCTTGTAGGAGGAACCCCTGGGACCAGAAGTAGAATTGCCTGCAGATGCCCTGCCCTGCCACTGTCCGCGAGTGGGCAGAGCCCAGACTTCTTGAACTCACAGACGTCTGAATGCTGGGATTAAAGGCCACACCAGGCCTCCTGCACCATTTTCTAATCAACTCACAATTAATTAGCATACAAGTGGGAATATGAAATTTCAGACTTTAAAACTACCACCTAGGTCGCGTGGGTGACCAGAGGCAGTGAGTCTAGAATGTGGGAGGCTGATGCAGGGGGACTTAACGGTTAAAGGCTTCTGGGCTACAGAGGGAGATCCTGGTTTAACCCCTACACACACACACACACACACACACACACCAATAAGAACTAAAGGCAGACTGTTTGATAGTCTTCCTCTCCCTAGAAGTTTCTGTTCTATCGGGGGAATGGGTTGGTGGTGGGCAGGAGGGGTTTGTGCTTCCTCATGTGTCCCTTGACACCACTATGACGTTGAGGAGATATCAGTTTTGTTCAATTGTTGTTTGCTTGGGCCCTAGTCAGATGGCAGGCACTTGTGCAAATTTTTCCATTTAATTTGTCCAAAGTCCAGTGAGGTAGGTCTCAAGGTCGTCCCCCCCCCCCCGCCCCCACAGTTGAGGAGGCTTGGAGAATGGACAAAGCCTCCCAGAGCATACACAGTAAGTGGTAAACAGTGGAACACACTTTGGATTACATTTGTGGTCCAGGCTGCCATGTAACCCTCAGATGTCTTAGGGGTTTGGCATTCATGGGGCCCTTCTTCCATAAAAATAAATAATGATATTTTCAAATTACCCTGGCGTAAAGACAACATACAGACTGGTTTCAAAAACTAAACCATTTCAACCCTTAAAGTTCAGCTTTCCCCTTCTGAAATGAAACAAACTCTTATTTTTAACTATCGGCGAGTTCTGGTGCAGAGGCCACACCTCATGCTCACTCTACTTTCTGTCTGATGCACCTTCGGTGGCCAGGGCAACAGCCGAGATCCTTCTTGGCTTTTGTCTGGTGTTTTAGGATCTTACCCATCAAGGAAGGCACTAGTCCCTGCCCCCACCACAGTCTTTTCTAACTCAATTAAAGCCTGCTGCTGATGGGGGCTGTGGCCAAGCCGGGTGTGCTGCTGTCCGACTCCCAGGTGCCCCGCGCTGCCTCCCGGGTTGCTCACCATGTGCATCTGGTAGCAGTAATGAGGTTAGGCCTGGTTGCCTTTTAATAAAACACAATGGGCTTGGAGAGGGAGCGTGATGTTCAGCACAGGTTGAGCCCTGAGGGGAGCCATGTCCCTGTGTGATTACATTAAGTGGGAGCCAGTCTGCAGGTGGCGCGTGGAGATTGGGGTGTATCTACTTGACTGTCGCAGCCCAGAGATCTGTCACCCCACCCTGAACTCTGAGAAAGGAAGGAGAGAGAGCCATGTGAGGGGCCACATGAGCACCAGTTCCTTGCAAAGCTCTGAACTAAGTGTGAGGTGTCAAGAGGCTGAGACAGGGGGATGTTGAATTAGAAGCCAGCCTGGGTTACACTGTGAGACCATGTTTTGAGAGAAAGGAGAGGGAGGGAAAAGGAGAGAGAACAGATCTGTGGGAGCAGAGGAAACCCAGGTCAAGAGTGGCCATTTCCAGCCTGGGAACACAGAAGCACAGCAGCCTGTAGTGAGAGCGTAACCAGGGACCGTGATGCAGACACACACGCTTACAAGGGGACAATCCACGACCCCTTTAAAGCTCACAGATACAGGCTTGCCGCAGGCTGAGCAGCTCTGTCCAGAGCCTTGGGGGCATCCATTTTTATTAAAGGATTCCTGGATATCTGTAAGGTACAGGCCAACTCAATAATTTTTGGTTTTGATACAGGGTCTCCCTATGTAGCCCAGGCTGGCCTGGAATTGGAATCCTCCTGCCTCAGCTCCTGAGTGCTAGGATTCTGGGTGCCTGGCAATGCTTTATCTTTTCTGCAGCTCCATCTTTTGCACATTCAGAATGTAGTGAATCTGACGTTCCTTGCAGATAAACCATGCCTGCCCCCCTCATGCCTCTTGCATCACATTGCAGCCTTACCTTCAAAGGATATATTTCCTGAGGCCAGCCTAGCTCACCTTTGTCCCAGGCTGGCTTGTCTGGGTGTCCAGCCGCTGCTGCTCCCTCCCTCCCTCCCTCCCTCCCTCCTTTCCCTGGAACCCTTTTCTCCTAGAGAGCTGCAGAAGCACCTGTGCCTGGTGCTAGGCCTGTACTGAGGGTGAGAGGGGCCAGGGAGATTCTCCAAAGCGTTAATTGGCTTACATGTTTGGAACGTGTGTGTGTGTGTGTGTGTGTCTGTGTCTGTGCCACCCTAGTTACTGGGCATTAGGAAGTTCAGAGCCACACTGCTAGCAGGAAACCCAGAGTAGAAAACCCTTTGTCGAACTCAAGAAGTTAGACCCCAGGGAACCAAATAACCCTATTAAAAATGGGGTACAGATCTTAAGAAAGAATTTTCACCTGAAGAAATTCAGATGGCCGAGAGGCACCTTAAGAAGTGCTCAACATCATTAGTCATTAGGGAAATGCAAATCAAAACAACCCTGAGATTTCACCTTACACCAGTCAGAATGGCTAAGGTCAAAAACTCAGGAGACAGCAGGTGTTGGCGAGGATGTGGAGAAAGAGGAACACTCCTCCACTGCTGGTGGGGCTGTAAGATGGTACAACCACTGTGGAAATCAGTCTGGAGGTTCCTCAGAAAACTGGACATGACACTTCCAGAGGACCCTGCTATACCTCTCCTGGGCATATACCCAAAGGATTCCCCGGCATGCAATAAAGACACATGCTCCGTTATGTTCATAGCAGCCTTATTTATAATAGCCAGAAGCTGGAAAGAACCCAGATGCCCCTCAAAGGAGGAATGGATTCAGAAAATGTGGTATATTTACACAATGGAATACTACTCGGCAATTAGAAACAATGAATTCACAAAATTTTTAGGCAAATGGTTTGATCTGGAAAATATCACCCTAAGTGAGGTAACCCAATCACAAAAGAATACACATGGAATGCAATCTCTGATGAGTGGATATTAATTAGCCCAGAAGCCCTGAATACCCAAGGCACAAATCGCATAACAAATGACTCCCATGAAGAAGTATGGAGAGGGTCCTGATCCTGGAAAGGATCGATCTAGCATTGGAAGGGAATATAAGGACAGAGAAAAAGGAGGGAGGTGATTGGAGAAGGGATGGAGAGAAGAAGGTTTATGGGACATATGGGGAGAGGGGATCCGGGAAAGGGGAAATCATTTGGAATGTAAACAAAGAATATAGAAAATAAAAAAATATATATATAAAAAAAGAAAACCCTTTGTCAAAGGATGGTGCCCTTCTCCAGGTCTGGTGGGGAGGCTGTGCAGGGATGGCTTGAGATTTTACCCCCCTTCCCACCACCCGCCTTTGGCAGTGCTGGAGATTGAATTCAGACCTTGAGTGTGCCCCGCAAGTGCTCTGCCACTGAGCTACATCCCCAGCCCTCTGTGGCCCTTCTTGTAATGTCTGCTACGGTTAATACTTGTCCGGGCGCTGCCCACCCCCACCCCCGCAGGGCCCATCTCTGTTCTAGCATCTAGCATTGTCAGCTGCAAGGGGCAGCGGCCGGCCAGCGAAGCAGCTATCTGCTGATGGTGACTTAGGGCGTGTCCTTTAGTTATTGTCTCTGAGCCCTAATGTTGGGGTAACACTCTTGCTATGCTCACAGTACTATTGCGGGTTAAACAGAGGGTTTGGTTCAGAGTGTGGGGCTCACTGGCGGTCAGGTCCCCACCCCGCTGATGCACGCAAGCCCTGTCTCACTCTGGGGTGCATGCAGGGAGCAGCTAGGCATTTGCTACACAGGGAATTCCAGAAGGACTTTTCAGTGGGATGGTAAAGACACCCTCTCACGCATTCCCTTGTGAAGAGACCTTCTCTGCGGTTTCTGCCCATTTCTCGAGATGATTGACTGGGGCAGAAAAAGCAGTCCGTATCGGGTCAAGTGCCTGACCCCTGCATCCCAGATCTGCCCTTTGTGTTCTGTGAGGTATGAAGAGGCTGGCGGTCATCTGCTCCTGCTGTTCTTCCTGATGGGGAGCTAATCAGATTCTGCTGTGCTTCAGGCTCTCGAGGGATGAATCTAATAAGGAAGGAGTGACCTGGAGAGGAGGAGCAGGACAGAAGACTCTAGGAGGACAGCATTCTCTCTGTGTTGGATACCTGAGGAGTCTCGGAGAAGTGACCTAGCCTTTAAGGAGCAGGGCAGGACACTTCTGGAGAGAGCGTCGTGGGATTAATCTAGAGCAGAACCCAAGAGGGTAAGGAAGTTTTGGGGGAGCCTTGAGGACAGAGAAGGGGCTGGAGCTGCACTTGGGAGACAAAGTAGTTGGCAAGATGCCATTGTCCCGGAGTGAATCTGCACAGCAGTGTAGGCAGCAGGGAGCAGAGGAGGAGGACCGCACTTTGTGCTGCCACCGCAGGGGTGCTGAAGCCTCCACGTGGACCTGGTGGGAACATAGTGGGGCTGCAGAAAGATAAGTTAGGATCGAGTGGCAGCTGGCGTCATATGACTTACAAAGCTAGGCGTGTCCTGGTGTGTCAGGCAGATTGACTAGGGAGAGGCTAGCCTGATCTGGTAGGGCCTCAGAGATGGCTGAGAGGAAAGAGGCGGGGAGCCCCTGCGCTGTGTGACCTTCAGTGGATTCCCTGGGCAGGAGCAGGGCAGTCCATGGTTGTCTGGAGTGCTGTGATGGAGAGGGAACTGATCTGGGATGAGGCTGAAATGTTAATGGGGTGGGAACCTGAGGGAGGATGGGATTTTGCGGTCACATTGGGGACAGACAGGGATAGCAGCAAGAATTCCAGAAACAGTTTACTCTTAGTCAGGGCTTCAGAAAGAATTCCTACACAACAGGGGTAGCAAGAAGGAAAATGTCAAGAATTTGAGCTAACTTGGGTTCACACAGGTCTCCAAGTGGTGCATATTCCATGAAAGCTGAGAACCAGTCTCCTGAATACTCATTGTAGGACAGCAGAGCCTGCGGGCAGGGTTAGGGGCTCAGCTAAAGACCGACAGTGCAGTAGTATGGGGTTCTTGAACCAATGAGGCAGAAGTGTGTTCATTTACATGCCAAGATGTACATGCTATGCCATTGCATTAGGATGGGTTAGAAGATGCATGGGGCTATTTCTACAAAAAATGTATGTAGATGTTTGACAAAACATGTGAGGATTGGGGGACTTGCTTTTTTGTGTTTTCAGAGAGTGTATAATTAGCTGCCTTGGTCTTCTTTTCAAATGGAGGAGTTGCTGTCAGAGAACTGGGAGGTGGGGCTGGAGCTGATGAACTGAGGGAGCTGACAGACCCAGCCCGAGCACAGTTGGGCCAGCACGGGCTCCAGCTAGGCTGGGGAAATGGCTGCCACGGCTCCTGGTGGCTGCTGTGTGCATCTTCTGGTACTCACTGCTGCTGGGAGAAGTGGCTGGCTGGGGAGGCAAGTCCTGCCTGTCTAGGGACGGGAACAGTAAGCTGGAACTCTGATGTCCCAGTGGTGGTGGCATTGGTGGTAGCCTTGTCCAACCAGGGTAGGACTTTTGTCTTGAGTCCCAGCCATTGCCAGCTGAGGCAAAGGAAACAGAGGCCAGAGCCAGCCTGTTGCCCCTCAGCCCTCTTTTCTTATGGGAACACCGAGGTGACAGGAGGACATGCAGAAGAAGTGCTGAGGGCTGGCCTGAGGTTGTCCTGACAGGCAGGTTTGCATGTACTGGATGTCAAGGGTCTCCTGATACAGGTGGTGCCTCCTTAAATAGCAACATGCCTGCTCTGTCTTCTTGCATCAGCAGTTCAGTAGGGCTGATGGGGACACATGGGTTCTGAGTGTGTGTGAGGCCACAGTGCTGGGGCCTTCAGTTCTGGAAACCTCACCTGAGGGAGAAGAGCACCCCCTCCCACACTTGGTTTGGGAAGGAGCTGGAAAGGAGAGATGGGGGTCGGGAGGTGGGGTGTAGTGGGGCTTGTGGGCTAGCCTGTGGTCTGGTACAGTGGGGGCAGAAAACAGTTATGTAGAACAAGGGGACCCTCTCTGGGGTGCCCATGCTGAGTCTTGGGGTGAAGGAGCAGAGCTTCCACTTCTCACCTGGGAAGGCCTTTCCCACTCACCCGGAGAAAGAACAGAATCTGCTTGCATCTTCAACATATCTGCCAACCCTACCCCGGAAAACTCAGGACCTCTGAAAATAGGAATTTTAACCCAGGGATGAGGCCATGCTGTCATTAGGACTCTGGTGTTTTCAAACTTGTGCCCTGCCTTGTACACAGAACCCAGGTCAAGTTTGTCTCTGTGGGAAGGCCTGGCCTCCTGCTGATATGCTCCTGGGATGTTGGGACTCTGCCCAAGGATGAGGGCAAGGGTCTTAATGGTGGGAGAGTGAACAGGGGTGTGCACGGCTTAGGCCCTGGGGTGGAATAGGTGGCAGTGGGGGGGGGGCGCAGATTGTGCCTTCTGCAGGTGGTGGGCGGCTCCCTTTAGTTCTGTCTCTCTCTTGCAGCTGGGGTCTCAGAATGGAGCACTGTCCTGCGTCTGTCCCTGCTGCATTGCCATATTATGTGGCCTTCTCCCAGCTGCTGGGCCTCACCGTGGTGGCTGTGACTGGTGCGTGGCTGGGTCTGTACCGAGGCGGCATTGCCTGGGAAAGCTCACTGCAGTTTAACGTGCACCCACTCTGCATGGTCATAGGCATGATCTTCCTGCAAGGAGATGGTGAGTCCCATGGGGCCAGCTCCCTTCAGCCACTGCTCTGTGCCTCAGACAGAGCAGGGCCAGGCTGGGTTATGAGTTATCTTCAGGGGCAGCTGGAAGTTGGGAGAAGAAGTAGACATAGATGCGTGTGTGTATTGTTTCGTGTGGACATGGCTGAGTTAGAGTGTCTGTCCCTGGGGTAAGAGCCAGCAGGTGCTTGGCCTAAGCACACCACCTGTGGGGGGCTGGATGGTGGTGGTGATGGCTACTGACAGCCACCTCTCAGCAGCAGGCCCTAGGAGGCATCCAGGGGCAGTGGGAATTAGGTAGAATCACATTAAGCCTTGAGAGTTGGGAATCTGCCTGTCAAGAGCAGTGACTGCCTATCTAGGAAGATTCTAGAACTGTACTCTGCTAATGGGTACACTGAGTCTGCCCATCACCTCAGTTTGATTGCTTGATGAGTCCTAAATACTGAATCAGTGACTTATATCCCAGGCCTAGCAGTCACTCAGAGTGGGTGCTTGGCAGAGGCCTGCTTCTGCCGCCCCTGATGGTGGCAGAAGTGTGGTGTAGCCTCTTTTCTGAGCCCTGGGTGTGCATGGGGTAGAAGGACTCAGGGGAACCTTGACCAGGATGGGTACAAAGTCCATATGGAGCCTTGATTTTTCCTCCAGTTTCTGTGCTAGGCAAACCTTGACAAGCTCTTAGCACAGTCTGTTGTCCAGCACAGGCCTACACTCTTAAATTTTTCTCTCACTTCCCACAAGCTCTGCTGGTGTACCGTGTCTTCAGAAAAGAAGCCAAACGCACGACCAAGATCTTGCATGGGCTGCTTCACGTCTTCGCCTTCATCATCGCCCTGGTGGGTGAGTTCCTGAGCACAGCCTTTCCCTTTCTACCTGCCACCTCAGGCTCCAGCAGCAGCTGTGGGACACACACTGTCCCTGCACCAAGCTGCTTGGCTTTGCCCTGCTCCTCTCCTCACAGGCATCGCAGGCAGGGGACACTGGGTGCTGGCCGTCATCTGGCTGGACCAAAGCCCAGAAGTTCTGGCTAGTGTTTCCCCCAGGTCTCCCTTCCCCTCCCCTCCCTTTTCCATGACTAGCCCTGTCCTCACATGGCCCCTGCCTCTGCTCCAGGCTTGGTGGCTGTGTTCGACTACCACAAGAAGAAGGGCTACGCTGACCTGTACAGCTTGCACAGCTGGTGTGGGATCTTAGTCTTTGTTCTTTACTTTGTGCAGGTGAGTCTAGTGCCAGCAAGGGCTGGGAGAGGCAAAGGGAGGGGAAATGGGGTTCAGGTGTGCCATAAAGGGGGCCCATTCTCCAGGGTGCATGTCCAGAAGGGAAAAGAGCAGATGAGTTGAGTTGGGTTGTGTTTGGAGGTTGACCTGGGTATAATCTAGAGGCAGGCCTAGCCCAGACTCCTTTGTTCTGCCCACCAACTATACACTGTTGAGAGATGTGTCAGCTTCCTGAAGCCATGGGGTGAGGAACTGCAGTTGGAGGGCTAAGGCCTCAAGGCAAAGGCTTCAAGTAGTGGGGATCAGTCCACCTTCCCCATAAGTGTTTGTGCTTCCCTCCCGCACTCACAGGCTCACACTAGTGCTGTGGTGGCCTCCTCTTAGGACCCAGCCAGCTCATGGCCCTCTCTCCTTTTAGTGGCTCGTGGGTTTCAGCTTCTTCCTGTTCCCCGGAGCTTCATTCTCTCTGCGGAACCGTTACCGCCCTCGGCACATTTTCTTTGGCGCCACCATCTTCCTCCTCTCTGTGGGCACAGCCTTACTGGGCCTAAAGGAGGCCCTGCTGTTTAAACTTGGGTAAGTGAGTGTCCTGGGGAGGCAGGGCCCAGGGGCCCTTTGCTTTACTGGAAGCCTCTCTCTGAGCTGGCTTCTCACTGCAATGGTGGAAGCTTGGGCGTCGGGAAAACAGAGGCATCTTTAAGGCCTAGACTATGCTTGTCTTAACTGGGATCCTTGGTGGCTTTTCCCTTCACCCTACCTATAGGACCAAGTACAGCACGTTTGAACCTGAGGGGGTCCTGGCCAATGTGCTGGGCTTGCTGCTGGTCTGTTTTGGGGTGGTTGTACTGTACATCTTGGCTCAGGCTGACTGGAAGCGGCCATCCCAGGCTGAAGAACAAGCTCTCTCCATGGACTTCAAGACACTCACAGAGGGAGACAGCCCCAGCCCCCAGTGATTGCCTTCCTTGTCCTGCACAGGGGGCTGCATGCAGATGGTCCTCTTGGCTCTGCGGGTTTCCAGATGTCTTTTTGCTTATCCCTGCAAATACTGAGTCTTTTAGGTCCAGGAATGTGGGGCAGTGTTGTTGGTTTAGTGGGGTTCCAGGCTTTGGAGTTGTTCTCAGTCTCCCTTCTTCCCCTTCCTCTCTGTAGCATTTAATGCGACCCGTGTGAGCTGTGAGTAGATTCTGCCTGTACCCCCTGCTGTCCATTCACATGCAGAAAGCTTGGTTAGGGGATCTGGGGTCACTCCTGGCCCTGATCCTTATTGGAGCTAGACAGTAGCCCCACCCTCCATGCTGCAGATGGCTGGGGCTGGGCCTGAGGGACTGGCATGGGGAAGTGAAGACTGCTCCTTTGTGTATTCAACCCAGGAGTTCCAGCAGCTTGGGAAGCACGTGTCCTTGGCAGTAGAGCAAGTGATATTATGTGTAAAGTATGCTGGTGTTCAGAGTAAGGCTCCCCAGAAAGGTTGACTCTGGCTCCCGAAGGAGCCTTGGCGTGTGGGCTGGCCACAGTCTTAGACCTTTCTGTTCTTTTCAAATCTCTGATCCTTAAAGAGGCTTTTCATGGGGAAGGGGATTGGTGATCAAAACACAGGTAAATTCTTGCTCGTAGAGGAGGGCAGGCTGCTAGCAGTGAGGGCCTCCTGGCCTCCCTCAGCAGGGTCTGAGCCCCAGTTTCCTTCTGCAGGCCTGCCTGGGCAGGCTCTGAGAGTGGGAGGCCACACACCTCCTGAGATTTTGGAAGAGGGCAGCTGTTTGTCTTGTTCTCCAGGCGGGTACTGGGGTTCCCTGGCTTGGTTGAAGCAGTGCTGGGGGATCATGGTCCTCTCAGTCCCGGGTCCATCATTGCTGGACAATAGGACTGAAGTGGAACAGAGGAATGGGATTGGTCTTCTGTGGTGCCTGCACTTAGTTTCAACCCCCTACTGCCTGCTGTGTTGTTAGCTGAGTCACTGTTTGGCTTGAGTCTAGAAATACTGGGATTAGAGCACTAATCTTGTGTTCTCTGGCTTGGCACACGCTCTCTTCTTGTTTTCCTTCTCTCTTGGATTTTGAGCCTCACAATTTGTGACACCATGGTTAACTTAGTGAGGAAATGAATAGTTTCTGAACCTGGCAGTTCTTTTGGGTCAATAGGCTGGCCTTCTCTGTCAGATTTGTAATAACTGTGCTGTGGGTCCTGCTTCTGGTGATGTCTCTTCTCCCAGCTGTGGTGTAGCCCCTCTCCCTGATGCTACCTAGCACCCTGGCCTTCTCTCCTGTCTCTCCGTTTGCTGGGATGATGAGATTTGCCTCAAGTTTCAATTGTATATGCTATAAGGACAGGGAATCTTAGAAATTCTGCTATCAGTTGCCACACTTGTATAGTCAAATGTTTACATTTGGGAGACTCATCCTTAGACAAACTAACGAGTACCATTGTGAGTCTCCCTAGCCAGACTACACAGAGAATTAGAATTTAGGTCTGCAATGAGAGTCTGTAAACTAGACTTTTTGCCAAAGTGTATTATACATGACTAAGGACCAAAGAAGGCCCCCCAAGCAGATGTCTGTGGTTTCTTCTTTTTCTTCTGTATCCTGTGACATACAGTGTGTTGTTGGTGCAACAGACGAATCAATAAATGTCTACAGCCGACCACTTGCCTTCTGTTTTCATTTGCTGAGACAAGAAAAGGAACCAAAGCTTTAAGCTGTTATACATGAAATTCTACTAGAGATGAGAGAAATTGTTCTCAAGTTGGATACAGCAGGTAGTGAATGGCAGCTTCTCAGCCCAGGGCTTATTTGTCTGAACCTGGGTAGCTGGACATGCCCAGTACAATGTCTATTTGACCCTTTCAACATTTGTTTCTGATACTTACAAAGAGGAGTGCAGCCTTTAGGAATGAGCTGAAGCTTGTGTTAGGTTGAGTATATGACTCAGGCAGGTGCTGTGCTCATGGAGAGTTTAGCTGGGTCTCACTGTGCCTGCCTATGCATGGTGTGCCTTCTCATTCAAAGCAAGGCGTGGTAGTACATGCCTGTACTCACAGCACATGGCAGGTAAGCAGATGGATCTGGGGCCAGCCTGGACTACAAGGGCAGACTCTATCTGATCACTTGCCTGGTATGGGCAAGGCCCTGGGTTCTGTTCCAGTACCACCACTACCTCTGTCACCACAACAAAACAAGCACAAATACCCTTATCAATATTAACAAAACTAAAAATAGATCTCCCACTGGAGATCTAACTCTCTCTGTCTCTGTCTTTCTTTCCTCCCCAAAACATGGTTTCTCTGTGTAACCCTGGGCGTCCTGGAACTCACTCTACAGACCAGGCTGCCCTTGAACTCAAAGCTCTGACTACCTCTGCCTCCCCAGCGCTGGGATTAAAGGCACGCGACACTCTGCCTGGTCCCAGAGCTCACTATTTAAAAGGAGCTTACAGCCAATCCACTTATAAGGGGTTCCCACGCATTTGTTAAACTTTATCTTTTTGCTGTTTTCTAGTGTGTAGAATCAAGCTGGTTTTTCCCTGTAAATCAGTGGTTCTCAACCTTTCTAATACTGTGACCCATTAATAAAGTTTCTCATGTTGTGGTGACCTACCCCCAGCCATAAAACTATATTAGTTGTGACTTCATAACTAATTTTGCCACTGTTATGAATCATAATGTTAATATCTATGTCTTCTGGTGGTGTTAGGTGACCCTGTGATGGGTTACTCAACCCCCAAAGAGGTTGCAGCCCACAGGCTAAGGACCACTGCTCTAAACCAAGGCTCCCTTGTGGACCTTCACTTATTTAAAGTAAGCACAGAGCTTAGCACATGTACAAGGTATCAATGTGAGATGCAGGCTGCCCAGTGTTTGTGAGTTCTAGGTCCCATCTTATTCTCATTTTGGGGTTATTCCTAAATCTTGTGTTCTCATTATGAATTTCCAAATGATTCCAGACACTGGAGGCCAAGGTTGCACTACCTCTTGTCTTCTGTGCTGATTTAAATGAGAGCAAGCTCACTCTAGCTGCCTTTGGGATCTTGAGAGGTCCCAAAGCTAGCCCTCTTCAACTTGAACCATGTGCAGCAAGGTCTGCATTTTGACTTGGTGCCTATGTTTCTTTCAGTGCCCTTCAGTTTGTTTTCTCCTTGACCACCCTTTTAAGAAAAGCAGCATCCAGGGCAGATCAGTTCTGAGCTCTGCCTCTGCCTCTGTGACCTCAAGAAAATTCCACTCTCAGAATCTGCTCTGGCACATGCACTTTGGAGAAAGCAAAGTCATCTGTTAGAAATTTCCCTGATTCTGGTTTTTAAAACCACTCATTGTAAACCCTTGCCAACTACAATGACCAGTCTGGAAAGATGTCCATTGGAATAATAATGGCATGAAGTTCTGGGGCAACCAACTGCTTTCTGACTGGATTTAAGGCCTGCTCCACTGACAGTCATGCCTGGTATGACTGGCCTAAGAATTTGTGGCTGGTCATTGGTCCTAAAGGAGAATAAATTTCTGTTTTGTTTTGTTGTTGTTAAATGGACATAGTATGAAATTGCTTTCTAAATACTTAGAAATACTTTCTAAATACTGGTCAGGTCTCACCAGATAAGTTTCATTTTTCAGTGGATGGCAGTTACATAAAGAATGATCAAAATGCAGAGAATAATATCCCTCCATCTCCTCAAGACTTGGGGAACATTATGAAGTTTGTATGTGTATAGAAAGGTCCTATGTACCAAGGACTGCTGCTAAAAGTGTCTTCTGGACATGGTAGGGCTGCTGCACAACTCACACCAACTATGGCTGCAAGCACATGACCGGCACCGCACCAGTTAAAGCCAGCCAAGAACCTGAGGGAGAGGCTGATGAGGTCCCACCCCCTAGCGGAGGCACTATTAGCAACTGATGGCTTCTGTGGGAAGGCCAGTCAGTTTTTTTCAGGGATGTGGTCCTTGCAAGGTTGCTCTTTCTCCTATAGATGGCTTTACACCCAGCACATACTTGCAACACTAACTGGACTCAATGGGTTAAAAAACATTAGGCTGGAAAGGAGATCTAGGAGGAATCAAGAACTGGGGAGTCCTCATACACATTTATGGTATTCCCAGTAAGTACGAACCATTTTTAAGGAGCCACTCATGAAGCAGTAGCTCAGCTGATGACGTCAAGGCTTTAGATAGTTGTTGGGTAGGTACTTTCCTAGCTCACTTGTGAGAGAGCACACTGCCTCCAGAGGGCGGAGAAAGGCATGAAGAAGCAAGTCTGGAGGCTGTGGAAGTAACCTTTTTTACTTCCTCCTATACTTGGCCCATGTTTGATGGAGCAGCCTGTGACATGTTTCAAGTCATGTCCTTTAAATACTTTTAAGTAAATAATGGCTCACACAGGGAGGCCTCACTTTAGAAGACCGCTGATGCTCTGATGAAAGACCTCTTGGTTGCTGTGTGCCAAATCCCTAGCTCAGTCTCTGGGTATAATCCAGCCCAGATAAGAGAACTGACTCTGAACCTTATTTTGGTCCTTTTACATGAGCCTACCAGGCCTGGTTTTGTCTTACTCCTGGGAACACAGTGACTCTGTCATGAGGGGCTCCATGTTCCCCAAACCCACCTTTTAAGCTGACCTGCTCTGCTCACTGCCACTGGTTTCTGCCTGACTCTCCCAGTGGAGGAGTGTGGTTCTTTCACAGATCAGCACCGGGAGCATCTACCTAAATGGTCGCCATAAGGCAGTTAATAAGGGAGGAAGTTATGAGGCACTTCTGGGAACCTATGAAGACATCTGCTACTCACTGATTCACAGAGTGACTTTCTATCTAGAAATCTTTTAATGACTACTTTTTTTCTAAACTCTTGTTTTCTTCTTTTGATGCCCCAAAGCTAGAGTTTTGTTAATTACTTTGTTCTTTTTTCTGTTTTTAGTTGTTAATGAAGCAAACAGTTATTAGACCTAGCATGTGAGTTCTCCTAGAATCTTTTCTAACTTATGAAGGTGACTTTTTGCAGGCTAGCTGGCTGTGCCTGTCCTGGAGATTTCCTGCTTGCTTAGACTTTTGTTCGGGAATTGGGTCTAGATGCCCAGTAGGATCAATGGTGTCATTATTAGTCATGGTAAATGGTTGGTCTGGAATTCCCAGAGGAAAAGGAGAAGTTGCACCTCTCAAGGAGCACATGGCATGGCCCTTGGAGTAAAGGTGGCAGCAGACTAATTCTTGAGAACTGGGCAGCCTGAGGGCTGACAGGTTGGCTGGGTGGGGCTGCTGACATAATCTAGTGTTCTTGCTTATTTCTCAAGTAGACTGGTTTCAGTGAGGCAGGCAAGGGTTACCCCACTTAAAGGTACTGAGAGTTTTAGGAAGCAGCTTTCTGGCTACACTGCAGCTCTTGAGCTCTATGCCTAGAACTGGAGACATCCAGATGGATTCCTGAAGAAAATAAAGTACTGGGGCTGAGTTTGATTGACAAGCTAGTCTCTGGATCTACAGCACAGGCTCCAACCCATCCTTGGACTTAGCATCTCTAAAGCCAACAGGCTAGGCTGGCAACATACTGCAAGCTTGGATTTTGGCAAAGTGGTGATGTTGGGGTAAGCTTCAGCTACCAAAATTAAAGCAACTAAGCTGGCAATAGTATGTGTCCGTGTCCTCAGCTATTTGGGAGGCTGAGGCAAAAGGATCACTTGAGTCCAAAAGTTTATGGCCAGCCTCAGAAAATGCAGCAAGACCATGTATTAATCAGTCACGAATTCCAAACAAACAAGACATGATGGGAATGCAACACTCCTGTGTAGCTGCTGCTGAGGAAAAGGCTCCCTTTAACTCCACACATAGCCAGGCTTTACTGAGGTCCTAGAAACCATCTTGGGTCAACAGCTCTTTCAAGTGCTCTCAGTGTCCACCTCAGAGGAGACACACGACTCAGTGAACAGACACAGGGAGGCATGCCTCTGAGCCTCTCACAGCAGAGCATCAGGAAAATGGCCTTAGCCTTGACCTTGGTCTTCTCCCTTGGAGTGGCATCCTCAGCATTGCCTTTTCAGTTAGGGGTGAGCTTGGAAGTTGTTCCCTGGATAGAGCAAGGAGAAAAAGCAGCAGACACCAGGTTTCTCCAAGTGTTGACCATTTATAAATACGTACATTTGCTTTCATACATACAGTTCATTGTACAGATGACGCTCTGTATACATGGGGCAGGAAAATGCATTCATTTGAACTTTTCACATCTATCTCACACAGCTCACATGTACAGACAATAAAACTGTTCAAGCAAGTACAGTAGAGAAAATGTCTTCCTTATACACGGGGCTGGAGGCCTCCGCTGGGTGTGGGGCATCCCCACTGCACGAGTTCACGACCGTGTGGTGTTCAATATATCAGGATAGAGAACAAACATGCATTGGATAGTATACTGTACAGAGAGTCCTTGACATCTGAGTTATAGAAAACCTAAAGGAAAACTAAGTGCATTAAAGCTTTTTCCAGCAAGTGTCTTGAAAGGACAGCAAAGAGGAATACTCAAAATCATTAGTACAAATCACTCTTTAACTGTAGACTGTACATGTCTGTACTAATTGAAACCATCTTGGGTTTGGAGGAGACAGAACAGAGACAGATGCTGTGCTAGATGGAAGGGGGGGCCATGCCTGAGAATGGCACCTGCCCTGGGCCCACAGGGAACAGCCCAACTCAGCAGGAATCTGCCAAAGGTCAAGAACAAAACAAAGCAAAATGAAACAAAACAAAACAAAGCAAAGCAAAGCAAACCAAACCAAACCAGGACAGGAAGTAGAACTTACAAGATTTCCAAAATAACCTGGAATGAAGTAGATACCTAGAGCCAACATCTCTAATCCCCCTCCCCCAGTGAATGGGTACACAGTAAGGCAGGTACATTCAAGTACGGAATTTTCCAGAATTAACTCTCTCTGTCTGGTCCTGGGGATTGAAGGGAGTGAGTTGAGTCCTAGCCAGATTTTCTGGTTAGTGATTAGCAAAGAAAAAAATCCAGCCATCAAGTGCTACAGAAACAAAGCAGCTAGGCCACGTCCTTCCCACGGAGTAGGTCTATCTGAAATCAGGAGATGCTGCTGGCTGGCATTTGTGTGCAGTCAGCCAGCTGTAGCCTGACTGGTCAGCTTAGTGTAGGGATCACAATAGTCAGCAGGAAGAAATGAGATGATAGGGTGAGGAAACATGAGAGTAACACTTGATTTTTGGTGTCCAATTATACGTTCATTTGGTACTGACTTTCAAAGCTCTGACTGTGGCCATCATGTGGCCACAAGCATCTCAGGGTGGCTCAGCTGCTGTGAGGCATTGGACACCGAAATGAAGGTTACCAACACTTCAGCCCTTGAGTGGTCTGTATTACAAAAAGAGTTGATGAAGACCCAGTGAATATTCAAGTAGCTCTGCACAGTGGCTCCACCAGCCCCGTTGTGCTTGTGTCCAGGCCCCTAGCCAGCTGCCTTTTCTTGGGAGCAGCCAGAGCTGAGTTCAAGGCATTGCATGGTGAAGGTTTCCATGACGGTCTTTGTAGGTAGCTCTTACCCTAAGCCCTTTGTTCATTGTTAGTCATGGTAGATGGTCAGTCTGGAATTCCCAGAGGAAAAGGAGAAGTCACACCTCTCAACAAGCACGAGGCAGGCAGGGCAGTATGGCCCTCAGAGTAAAGGCGAAAGCAGACCCCTACTTGAGAACTGGGCAGCCTGGTCCACTGTGTGGCAAAGATTCAGTGAGCAACTGGTTTTGTCCAAGGCATTTCTGCAGTAGAAAAATAACCATCTTTAATCAACCACCCAACTATGATACTTCTGGAATTATAAAAGTCGGAGGCTGAGTGGAACTGAGAGGAGCGGTTCTAATGGGGAGAAGGGAGCTCAGTGTAACCTCCCAGACGGGTGTGTCCAGAGTCTGTTGCTACAGGTGGCATGGCTGCATGGAGACCCTCCCCCCAGGCTTTCATTCCCTTCCTGACGCCACCTGCACTGGCAGCAGCTCCACGAAGCCATTCCTTGTAACCAGGTAAGTATGATGCAGAGTCACAGTGACACCTAGTGGTGGAGTATGGTGAAGCACAAGTGACATCCACATATCCCACTGCATATGACTAAACTCTAAGGAAAAATACTTATGGATATTAAATTAGATACTGGTTTAAAATTTTTCTATTGGGTATATCTCTGGAATACAAAAATACCAATATTTAGAGGGGATCATAAACTACTATACAATATAAGGGCGGAGAACATCTTTCTCTAAGCTGTTATGTTTACAAGAATTTAGGAAAAGTGATAATCCAGGCTTAACTAAAAATCAGCAAACTTGGATATCTGGGCAACGACCTGGGATATTGTACACAATTCTAATTAGTGGAACTTTCCTGAGCCATCGAGTTTAAGTTAAACACATCTAGAACGGGGAGCCTGGGAGAAGAACAAGAGGGGGTTGTGCTCTATTAACTTGGGACTTTAATAGTGCACGTCTGCAACCTGGGCAGACTCGACAGCAGATACAAAATGATCTCCATTTGTCTACGCCGAATTCTCATGTTACACAGGCTTTCCCTTAACTTTGTAAATAAAGATTAATTTTAATTGTTACTTGTGTGCCTTACTGATCCAGTAAATAAATAAACCATGTCTCAGGAGTCCCTAAGAAAATTGCTGGAAAAGCACTTTAAAATCACTGCAAATGTTTTCTTGTGTTTAAAAATTCTTAATCTTTGAGGCTTATATACAACAGTTACTTCTTGTGCTATAAATGCTGTGATCCACTGCTTGATTTCTTTTTTTTTTCCTTGAAAAACATACTAGAGACGAGTGACTCTGCTAATTTCTAATGAAGACATTACTCACACTTAAATATTCAGTATTTATCAGAGTTACAAATTCAAACAGTAAAGTGCACCCATTTATAGACATGATGTGATGGAAACCCATTAGTGCAAGAATTTTGGGCAAAGGAACATGTTTTGGTGAGAGACCTACAAGCTGAAGTGTGTCACCTATCTCTACTTAAGGGTGATGTGAACTGAGTGAGCAGAATTTGCCAGTTTCATTTAAGATTTGTCTTCTATCCTGAAGCCATGTGTCTGGCAAACACTGGCTGTTGGGAAGGGAGGGGCACGTGTGAAATACAGTACTAAGATCAACCGTGGCAGTGAAGCAGCAAAGCAGGCAGGCGGTCTGCGTCCAGGGAAGATGCATCTCCTGCCTCAGGAAGCTCCCATTGGTGTTTTTAAATCAAAACCCACTGGCTCCCAGTAGTGGCATGCACTCTCTCTTATAATGGCTAGGAAATAATTGTGGTTTGACCCTGATATTTCAGGTTAGGGGAGAGATACTAACTCTCTTGTTTTTCCTGGGAAAATGAGGGGCCCTGGGTAGTAGTAGCGGCTGTGGTGTATCTTTAGGACTGCATGGCATTCTAGCCCACCTGGGTAGGTGAGGTGGGAAGGGTGGCTTTCCAAACAGGTGGGAGCACTTTCCTAACGGACTGTAGCAGCTCCCTCAGAGGTGGTTCTGATAAGATACAATGTGATGCAGAGACCAACAGAGCTGTGTCCTGGCCACACAGGGAGGCAAGAGGCTGTTGCTCCCAGCTACAGGCTGACCCCACAGCTAGGACCTTCTTCCAGATGGGAGAGACGAAGATCTAAGACAGGTGGATGGACAGGCAGGGAGAAATGACCAGTGCCTATCCTAGTCTAGGAGAATGGGGCCGTTCTCTGTATCAGTAAAAACAGTCCTGCTTACAGAGATGAGTCCTGATCTGTTCTAGGCTTGGGGGACCTGGGGTTCACCTATTGGCAGAATCTAAATCAGTGATGAAATCTTTCTGATCTCAGTGTCATACTCTGCATGTCTTCAGATCCTATCAGAGAACTGCATCCAAACAGATCACAGCTGGATTTTGTTCAAGAAACTGTCTTTCCCACAGCCCTTTACTAACAAGTAAAATGCCCCCTAAGAACATGGCACCAACACCCTGGTTAGTTTGCTGGACCTGTGGCTCAGTTGTAAGGACTGACGTGCAGCTAGAGATGGTACTATGCTACAGCTTTGGTTCCTGTGTTCTTGTTGCCTACCTCATAGTTGTCTCAGCTTGTCAAAAATCAGGTTAGCAAACAGCCACAAGACGAGTGGAAACCGAGGGAGGAGAAGGCCTGCTATCAATCTCATGCCCCTACCCAGTGCTCAGAGCAGTCTGCAACACTTTTGGTTGTTTCTGATTTTCAAAGATTATCATTAAACACTCCTAGATAAAAGAGACAATTCTTTTAACAGAGAATAATGAAGCCAGAGGTATTAAATGGAATTAGTTAACAGCCGGTATGGAACGTAGTGGCCTGGGTGGAAACTCTGAGATGGTCTTACAGTCCCAAGAGCAGGTTCTGGAAGAAACTCTTTACAACACCAATGAGCATCAGCTGAACACTGCCTGGCTCCAGGGGAAAATGCATCAAGTAGGGTTATTACAGCAGCCGGACCTCAGAGAGTTCAGGGCTTTTTGTAATCTAAAATGCAGACGTGACACAACTTTCTCTCGGTGAGAAGCAAGAACAATCTTTCCCCCTTTCTCTTTTCTCCATACTTATTCCCTTCTCTAGCCTTGGAAAATAAGCAGCCTTTAGTGGCTAACTTGGTTAAAGCCTAGAGATTAGTTCTTTGTGAGTACTTTAAAAATACCCACAGTTCTCCCGGAATCTCCTTGGATAATCAACTTATTTAAAGGGCTGGATGTTTATTAAATGTTCCCCAAACGCTTCTTGGAAAACCAACATAGTAACATTTCAGATAATTATAGTGGGTTTTTCTTCCAGTTTTCTCTTTCTTTCTTTCTTTCTTTCTTTCTTTCTTTCTTTCTTTCTTTCTTTCTTTCTTTCTTTCTTTCTTTCTTTCTTTCTTTCTTTCTTTCTTTCTTTCTTTCTTTCTTTCTTTCTTTCCACTCTCCCTAGACCCCTTTGTCCCAGGGGAGGACCAACAATAAAGCAAATGAAGATTCTAGAGCTGACGCCTGCAGGGAGCTGGAGTCTGGGGAGGAGACCATGGCACAGCAATGTACTGGGGCTGGCCATGTGAACACTGAGGAAGAATGCAAGGACAGAGAGGCATCACACACATCCTAATGTTTCTAGAAGAAAACAAACAAGAACATCTTACATTTTTAAAAAGGAAAAAGACATTCACACAACAAGAACATCAGTGAAAGCGATTGTCTCCTGGAAAAAGCTGACCAATGTGTCTGATCTCCCTGGTTAAAGCTCACGGCACGAAATCTCCTCGTTGGTATTGGAAGAGAGGGAGAGAGCATGAGGCTGGGGCACAGACCCGAGAAACTGAAGTCCTGGCTCACCAGAGGCCAGCTTCCCAGTCAGCTGCATGCAAAAGATTTCAACATGTGGGCTGTCACCTCTGAACACCACACAGAAACTACATGAGAAATTAAGCCAGAGAACTATCTCAGATGTGGAAACCAAGCCTGAAAATGTGCAGTGAAAACATATGGGTCTCACTCCAACAAATGTCTCTTAAACATTAGACTCCACAAATGGTCTCTTTGGTTTGATAGGTGATGTCTGCCCTTGTCGAGAGTCCCGCGACAATTGCCTGTACAGGTTGTCCTGGTATGCCTGAGCCACTGGTAGGGTCCGTGCCACCTTCACATCAGGATAAGAGGAGGCCTGGCTGACTCTTTCCAAGAGGTCTCCACGGGACCCGTTAGACAGCATCCCATGGGGGCTGTAATAATCGTCCTCCAGCAAATGGCCATTCTGTGCATTGTTGGTTTTGTTATAAAAGGCAATGTTGCTGATGGATGATGGTGGACTGAAGGATTCAGGCTGAGGCAGGTTGCCTGGAGATGTGGGACTGAGAACAGTATCCACTGATGAGACTGCCCAGGTCCGATTCTGCTGGTGAAGGTGGGGGTACTGCTGAGTCCGTGCTGTTTTATCTATTATCCCCATGAATGGTGTGGTCCTGGATCGGGTGGGCTCACTGGGGTAACCTCCCTGAGTGGGAGATACTGGTGATAGCTCATCACATGACCTATCATATGCCGGTTTTAGTGGGATCTCCATTTGTTGAATTGAAGAAGAAGGCCGGAAGGTGGGAGTCAAGTTGGAGGTGGATGAGATGCTATTGCTGGATGGAGAAAAGCGCAGGCCCACACTCTGAGAGTGCAGCAGTGGCCTGGGAGTTGGTGGGTGGGGCTTGATTTCATTAGGGTTGACACTGATAGGTCTTCTGATTAAATGTGACACATCAGGGGAACCCAGCTGGCTGGAGGAACGCTCCAGATCTAGTTTTGAGTGACAGACTGGATAATATGATGCCGATTGGCTACGCCCAATCTGTGGTGTCTGGCTGTACCTCATACCGCCTCGATAGGCAGAGGAGGGTCGCTGTGGCAGGTCTTCTTTGGTCAATCCTCCATGCTGACAGATGGCACCAGCACTCAGACTGGCTTGGACATGCTGTACAGGTCTCCCATCTCCTACAATCCCCCCTATTGATCCCTGATAAACCAATCGGCTCTGACTTACTCCCATGTCTCCTTGCGAGGATTGGTATTTACTGGCCATTGAATGGGCTACTTGGCCATAGGCTCCTGTTGGGATTACGGTGCTTGAGTGAACTGCTGAACTAGGCTGGTTACTTCTTACAATCTGGGCCTTGGCAGGCTGTAGCCTGAGCCCTTGCTGGGGAACTGCCACTGGAAGCTGAGGCATCTGGTAGGGCCGCTGGGCCATTTTGGATAGTGGAGATTTTGGTCTGCCAGGAAGCTGACTCACATTTGCTTCTTGCTGATAGCGTACAGGTGAGCCAGACTGGGATCTATAGACACTCATGCTCTCAGCTGGAGGACTGGCCCTATATTGAGGGCCTCTACGCAGAGGGGAAGGGGGAGGGCTAGGGTATTCCTTGCTTTGCCCTCCCACAGGAGGTGGGCTGAACCGGTAAGATGCACCCTGATGAGCTGGGGAAGTATGTGGTGGGCTAGGCCTGTAATGAGAGTTCTGGTGAGTTGGAGAAAGAGCAGGCGAGGTGGACTGATAACTTTGTCTAGTGGGAGAACCTACAGAACTGTTGGACCGAAAGTCAAAAACCTGATGAGAGCCAAGAGGTGAGCTGGAGATGTAGGCTGAGTCCCGGTGGGCTGGAGAGGAAGGTGGGCTTTGGATGACGGGGAGCCCCTGACTTGGGCGAGCCTCTGTCTGGAGGCCAATAGAAACATTTTCAACATCTTGTTCCAAGTACTCCTCCTCAAATATGTCTTGTACAGAGTATATATCTTCATGCTGGGGCTCAGGCTCTGTTTCTTCCTCTGGCAACTCCTGCGGAGGCTGCTGGGGCGGCGGTGGTGGCTGCTGCTGCTGCTGCTGCATCTGTCTGCACTCGTCCTCCACCCGCATCAGAAGCCTCTGGATCTCACGGTTGTTTGGACAGAGCTTGATGGCCTCTTTCAGGTCCTCTAAGGCTGCTGCAAACTGTCTGCTTGACAAAATGCAAACACAAGAATGGGAGTTATTCAGAATAAATAGGAATTACCAGGAGCAGAGAACATGGCCACCAGTTCAGAGAACTGCATCAGGTAGCATTTGGGGGACTCAGAGGGTCTAATTCAGTTTGACTTATAAGGAAGGAAACAAAGGCTGTTATTCTAGAAGCATTTAGAATGAGTTCCTAGACATTTTGGCTTTTATCTTCCTTCTGGCCTCTCTGGTGTTACTAGAGAATGTCTTCATCAGGTCAGTCCAGACAGGCCCTTCGGGAAGATCTTAATGCCCAAGCACAGCCTAGGCAGTAGTATGAGGGTCGGCTGGGGTTGTCATTTACAGTGTCACTGTCAAGTAGCTTAGGAACAAAGCAGTAAGTAACTGTAGTCTTATCTAAAAATCTTTCTGATCCAGTGTAGTGTGTGTGTGTGTGTGGTTTGAGACAGAGTCTCTCTATGTAGCCCTGGCAGTCCTGGAACTTGCTATGTAGACCAGGCTGGTCTTGAACTAGAGAGATACTCCTGCCTCTGCCTCCTGAGTGCTGGGATTAAAGATATGAGCTACCATGCCCAGATGATCCTCTGAAATTAAAAAAAAAAAGTCAATATTTTGGTCTAAACTTCAGGCTGCTTACATCCTAGGTGTGATGTCTGTCTTCGGTCCCTTTTCCCCATTGCTTAACTATTGTGTATCTTTCTGCTAGGTCATATCCCACAAGAGTCAGTTTGCTGATTAGGTGACTGAGACTGGAGCTGAGCTTACGCCAACAAGACCCTCATTTACAAATGAGGAAATGAACCATGGAGATATTCCTATCCTCCCAACTAAAACTACCTGGGAAGTGGACAACTCACCTAGTAGCAAAGCAACAGTCCCAGATGGAGAGAATCTAACAGCTGACTTTCTATAAAAACGCTGACTTTAGCTAGTCCACTGCTTTTAGTGTCACTAGCTTTGTTTTGATTTTTGTAGACAAATATCCCCTGGGTTATAGCAGCAAATCCCAAACAGCTCCTTCCCATGCATGGGGGAAGGCTGGGTGCTGGGCAGAGGCATCAAAAACAATGACTGACAGCTTTTAAATCCCTCTGGAGTCTCTCTCACTTAGAACCAAAGCACAGCAGATGGGCAGGCACAAGGAATGGTGCCATCTCAGTCTTGGCAGCAGGACCTTGTGTGTGTGTGAGCGTGCGTGTGTGTGTGCGTGTGTGTGTTTAGGTGAAGAGGGTCAATGTCATCAGACTTAGGAGAACTCTCTCTATTGAGGACTAAATGCCTGTAAAAAAGGAAAGGAAGAGTCTGTAAGTGCCTGTCCAGTCCTTCCTGTTGAGAAGGCACAGGGAGGTTTGGCTTAAGTGGCTTCCTCTTTACTTCATCATTACCTCTTTATGCCATTGGCTTGAGGCTGAAAAGTGACTGAGACACGACACAGGCTTCCTGGAAGGAAGTGCCATTTTCCATTTTACCTTTCTCCTAAAGTGCCCAGGAGAAGTGTGATTGTGAGTGGTGCCCTGCCTGCAAAGCCTGGTCCCGAGAGTCAGCAAGGGCAGGCAGGCATATTGGGTGTGCACATCCCAGGGTGGCCTATCGCCTTAGCCACATTTTCAGACGCTGCTGTTTCTCACCCTCCCTTGCCTCACCTGCTGCTGCGTTTGGCCCTTGCTCTCGCATAGTATGCTTCATAAGATTTCGGTTTCAGCTCCAGGGCCTTAGTAGCAAATTCCTCCGCCATTCCAAAATCCTGCCATTACAATAGGTGTGCAGATGAGTCATCAAGAAGTACACAAAAAGACAACTTGGGGGATAAAACAAGTGATAAGTACAAGCCTTTGACACTGCTCGATGGAATGCCTGGGGTTCATGACATGCCTGCCCATGTGGCCCACAGATGGAAGATTCTCATTGCCTTCTTCCACTGTGTGTCTCTGAAACCACTAATGGAACTTTACTTGTCCAAAGTGTTAAAACACTTTTGAATTTCTAGCTGTTCTTTATAGCCCAGAAGCCAAATGTCAGCCCTCTGTAGTGAGGATCCTAAAGTTGGAAACCTAAACTCTCCACACAAGAGGAGAGACACAGAAACCTCAGGTGCCACTCATTCTGTTGGCTCTCCTTGCTGCTGTGCTCACCAGACCTTGGCCTCCCAAGGATCACTGAGAATGTACTCCAGGAGATAGGTCTGGGTAAAGGCAGAGAGCACTGACTGGAGCCGAGAGGGCTGGGGATGTTGGCCAGCCAGGCTCAGTTCTCTGGGCTATTCTAACTCAAGTCAGTTGAACATTCTTTACAGCCACAGTTTCAGTGGTAAGGTTAAGCATAATACAACATTAAAGTGCTATATATACCAGACATATAGTAGGTCCCCATACTACATGAATATTCTTCATATTTCAGATACTTCTCTGGCTTGTTCCTTCTATTTGATTCCTTACTTAGGAAACATTCACAATTTAAAAAATAGATAAAGAATCAAGTAGACTCTGAGTGTGACTGGTTGTGTTGTCCTGGAGACATCCTGGAGAAACTCAGTCTCAGAGCTACTGGTGTTACCATGACAACCCCCAGGAATAGGGTCTGAAACATATAATATTGAACAGGCAACACCTGTGGTTTTTAAGATATTAAATACTAAGTTAAAGTGAAAGGTTTTAGTTTTCCCTGGGGGTGGCTTTATTTTTTGAGACATAGTCTTGCATATACCCCAGGCTAGCCTAATCTTTCTGCTTCTGCCTCAAAAGTTCAGGCATTACAGATACATGACACCATATTTGGCTTAGGATTTTCTCTTCTTTAAATATCAGAATCATAGTAGAGCAGGATTATATTCATAGTTCCTAAGGCAGAGAACAGGGTGGAAGGCAGGTCCTGGGACACAGGCAAGGGCTACTCATAAGAAATTGTCTACTGAAGTGCAGGGACTTCTGGTGCCTCATATAGTGTCGGCTCATAGGAGGTAATTACTAGTTTTGTGGGGACATGGTAAGGACTGCTTTCTATCCCTCTTGTTTCCTACCTTTCCCTTTACTTATTTGAGAGATCCATTGTTTCTAAGACTAGGAGAGTAGAACAACTCTTCATCCTTGGCTATAGATCTACATGGGGGGGGGGTCTTGTGCATGTTAAGCAAGAACCTTATGACTGAGCTATATATCCAAAGCATATTTTTAAAAGCCAATTAACTGCTAGGAAGAAAAGAAGCCAGAAGACTGGCACCTGCTACTAAGCTTTGCTTCATTTTCAGGGGAGGGCCACAAAGACCCCTGGGATGGATTCCATTGTTCACATGAGAACCTCAGGCAGGACTTTACTATCGTGCCCCAAATCCCTCCCACACTTCCACCTCCACCCAAGCGTATCTTGTCCTCATGCCCACTCCTTTCTGCCTCTGAAGGCCGAACTGTGTCTGTCCTCTGAGATGGCTAAGTCTATCCCAGGGCTCTTTCACTGTCAGGCTGCAGGGCTGGACTCAATGATGCACAAGTGATAGACATAAGTCTTTCTGGGACTTTCTTTGAGAGCAGATCCTTTCCCACTGCAGCCAGAACCTTCCTTCTAGAAAGGTTACTCTTGAATCGCTAACTGATTAAAACGTCTTGCTTGGTTTGGATGACTTCTATCTCCTGAGGGATTGTGAAACCTCCAGTGGTTGTCAGTGACTCTGTTGTGATTGTAAGCACTTCCAGTGTCTGAGATTTTTCTCAGCTCAGGAGTGTCTGCATGACAAAGAAGCACTGGCAGAAACTATACCTGCAAAGAATCTGGAGGAGCCAAGGACAACTGGGGGTGGGGTGGGGGGTGTGATAGAGGGCTGGAAGGAATGCTAAGATTTCATCCAAGCAAGAAGGGGTGTGACACACTGGGACACAGAGGCAAGGGGAGAGGTGAAAAGGTCAAGAGTCACCTGAGAAATCACCTTGAAGCCCACAGTTCTGAGGCTTAATCCCACTTTTTGGCACCTGACTAGGGAGTACACAAGAAAGATGAAGTCTCGATCTAAATACAGCTGAAACTCTGGTGAGAATGGCTGGAGGGTGTGTGTGGAGATGACAGTGTTTCAGTCACTCCAGGGATTATGATACTTCAGAATGCCACAAACTGTTCACAGAGACTCAACTTTTCTACAGCTTGAGAAATTTGTATTTGTTGTGGATTTATTTCAATGTGCAAATGTCAGTGTTCTGTGAAGGACAACCAGGTTCCAAATGGGGCGAGAGGATTTCAGGGCCTAGTAATAAGGTAGTAAGTGGCAGGAACTTTCAATTTCCAGCACTGCAGAAAGAGTGGGGATTAGAAGGACTTACGTTCATTTTCCTGCGACATCGAGAGAGGTTGAGGAGGAGAGACACTTTTAGCTCCCGGAAGGTTTTCAAGTCCTCACCAAACCCTTCTCTAGGGAATTTCTTCAGAGCATACTGGTAGCGCTGGGCAGCTTCCTTTACTTTACCTTTCTAATGGGGTACAAATGAAGAGCACAATGTTGGTTTGCTGAGTGACTGAGGACATCTTGTCCCTAGTTCCTGCCTGCTCTTAAAGGTTAAAGTCCCTTGGTGGTGAGAATGGGAAGGTTGAAGGGACATCTAAAAATCACAAGCCAGAGAAACAAAATCTTGGCAAATGCACACTCAAGGACTGACCTTGCTCACTGGGAAGTTCCTTCTTTTCTTGAACAGTTCTACTTGGGACACATAAAACTTCCTGGTCCCAATACTCCAGAGTGATAGCGTCTCCCTAGGTTTTGGCTTATGTGACTTCTCTTTGATGTTCTACCTTGCTGTCCCATAGAAGAGATAATTCTCTTCCTCAGGAAGCATGCAGGACCTAGAATGGCCTATCTGAGGCTTCTCTAACATAATGGTAGAAAACGGTGTCAATTCATGGTATTTGTGATCAGGCAGGAGGTAAGGTGGCAGACAAGAAGAAAAGCTTGGAATTTGTGATTCTCACGTTGTAGACCATTCCCCCAAGATGAAATAAATCTGACCAACTTTGGAATTCTCTGCAGAAACTTTGAACTGCTTTTATACTTTGCTTCTGGAAGGCTGTATATAAAATGCAGAAAGTTCCAGGTAGTCACTCCTGCTGTCACCTGGATTCTTCCTCTGTAGAGCTACATCTCCAGGTAGGATCAGTTCTTTACCTTTCATCATCTTTTAATCAGAAGTGTAGAATATTCCAAGGGAGAGTTATGGAAGTGCCTATTTACATTAGGAGCCAAGAATCCTTGCCCTGGGATAGCAGAAGTTACATTGTGCCAAGGCTTATATTCTTGAGATGACATAAACGGCCATAAATACGACCCCCTACAGTAATAAAGATCTTTGAATTTATATGATTTTATATGATTAAGTTTGGATCAAGGCTCAAGCTTCCCAAAAGCTATGATAATCATGATGTATTCTAAGGATGCGTAGGAACTAGAATTCTGCTTAGGACCTTGATATTTATAAAACAAAGAGCTGTACAATAATTTTATTAACTTTTAGATCTGTAATATCTCAAGAATGTCTGCTGCTAAAAACTGGGTTGTAGTTATTTACCTTCATCGATAATCCAGTGAACTGAAACACTGTGAAGAGACTGACATGGAATACCTTAAGAATTTCTTTCTGGCCAAGTGTTTATTAAGGATACCCATTTCTTAAAGACTGTCATCCAGGGAGTGACTTTAAGGAAATGCATAATAATCAGCTTATCTTATTAAAAATGCTATTTCTATGAACTCCCCCCCCAGGCTGCCTTCAAACTCGTTCTATAAACAAAGAGGACCTTAAGTTCCTGATATTCTCCTCCGCCCACCTCCAGTGCTGGGTTGACAGGAATGTGCTACTATATATCTATAAATTAAGATCAATGAAACTGGAAAATACCAATATTATATAAGTTTTCTTTCAATTGCCCTAAGAGTCCCTCACTTGAGAAACCCTGCCCTGAGCTGTAGCGTGTGGCTAAAGCAGGAATGCTTTTGCTCTCATATTAGGAAAGAAAAAACTCAGGACCCGGGAGCCTGGGACCAGGGAAGGGTTCTACCTTTGCCTCCACAGAAAAGAATGAAAACTTGAAAGCCTTCAAGATTCTAGTGTAAAAAGTAGTCCCTCCGCCCTCACCTTATAAAACATGTCCCCCTCTTCCATCAGCTTGCTCAACAGGATGATCATGATGTCTGGTTTGGAGGTGGCCATCGCCCATGTGGCTGGACCTGTAGTGTACAGGATGCATGATGGGTAAAGAACTCATACAATGTAAGGTGGTAGGAAGCTGGGTGGAAAAAATATCCTGGGGAATTTCTGCTGAGAGAACAACTTGCTCCATAATAAGTACCTCATTTTTTAGACCTGGGAGTATTTTAGTGACTCCCATTGCCAAGAAGCTGCATTTGATTTGTTTGTATTCACCTTAAAATAAGAATATCTGAAGTGTCCAAGCTTGTGCCACAGGAGAGCAGTAATACCTGTGTGGTACACATGAGCATATGATGGCTTAGTTTGAAATTATTTTAAATCAGGAAGTTGGAAGAAGGGGGTTATATTAATGGTTACTACAAGATTAGAAAGAGCCAAAAAAGAATAGTTTATTTTCTGTCTGAGATGGAAAACTCCCACATAGACTCAATTTTGAAGTGTGCACTCTGTAAACGGGAACCTCCTTAAGTACTCTAAAGGCTCCCTTAGAGCTAAGTACCAAGTAGGACTGACTCCCTGGGACTCACTTGGAACCAGGGGCATAATTCTAATGTCAATAGATATGAAACAAACATTAAGAAGACTAATTCACTCACAAAAAAAAGAATAAAGTTAAATTGGTTAGTTTACAGATGACTGAATTATTTACCAACTAAGCTTTTCAGGGTTAGTTATCAAAAAGTTCAAGTTATTCTCTGCAACAGTCATTAAAAAAATCTTCTTTTAAGGTGAAATAAATTAAAAGATTAGAGGTGTAGGGAACTCATGCAGGCTAAATCAAAGAGGGGAGGGCAAAGCTGACCAAGCCATCAGACCACGCCTGATGCTGACAGCGGTGGAATATACCTCGTGGGCGACTCGGTAACGTCTGACAACCTTCAAAGAAAGGAGAAAACAAAAAGTTGTAGGAAAGGAAAAAAAAATGGATGAAGGTGAAAAAAAAAGAAAAAACAAAAAAGAAGGAAAAGCAGCAGTGAGAGGCAGGCAGCAAAAGCCAGCACATCAGCAAACCTGTCTACAGTGTGGGTGGGGAGCAGCTGGGAGAGCAGCAGGGGCTGGAGAGTGAAGCAGGAGCGAGAAGGAAAGCACAGGCTGGTGGCGCTGCAGGGAGCCAGGATGCTCACAGGGTGGGGCTAGTGCACAGGCAGCACGGAGATGTGCATAAGCTCAGCGCAGCCTCCTGGCTAAAGCTACAAAGGGCAGGGCAGAGAGTCACGGGACTCTGGATACAGGGTTTTCTGGCTATGGCTCAGATGGTATTCTCTCTGGGCCAGTAGCCTTTCGTTCACTTGGGCAGTAATTGGACTAGGGCAGAGGGAGAACTATATACATTCACTCCAAAAATACACCCAGGAAAGCCAGACCACTGGCCCCTGGGCACAGATGGTCAATATCATCTCTCTTTCTCTTACCTATTTTGGCTCCTTTCTTCAGTAGAGTTACTACAACAGATGTATTCCTGCAACCCACTGCCCTATCCAGAGGACGCATTCCACTGTAGTCAACATGCTCAATCATGGCCCCATGATCCACCAGGAACTGGACCTAGGAAAGGAACAAGCAAGGCAGTTAGCAGGCACAGTGGATACAGCTTGCCCCTTTCAAGCTGCTTGTCTGAACCAGACTATCTATCTATCTAACGCCATAGTAATATTCTTGCTTTTAAATAATGTTTTGGATAGTCCTGTCCTCTGAAAAGTCTATGTTAGAACTATCAAAACAGTACTTCACAATTGATCCTAGACAGTGTTGTTGATGGATAGTACACCTATCCTTTCTCTCTTGAGGCCTGTTTAAAGGTACTTACCACCTCAGCATCACCATAGAAAGCTGCCAGGTCCAGTGGGGTACGGCCATTCTTGTCTGCATGGTCTGTAGCAGCTCCATTATCCACTAGAGAGCGTACTACTGAGAGATGGCCCTTCAGACAAGCCCAGCTGAGGGCTGTCAATCCTTCTTTGTCCATCAGGGCAATGGAGGCACCTAAAAGAGAAAGCGAGAGTCCTGTTTTAACAGGACTGAGGACACAAAAGTTTGTAGCTGAAAGGAATGCTGATATTTAAGGTATATGTGCTATTGAAAAATAGCTTTTACTTCTAGTTTTTTTTTTTTTTTCATTTTAAGATTGGCCCTGGCTGGCCATGGTGACATATACCAGTAATCCCCAAGACAGGTAGGAGTAAGCAGGAAAATCATGAGTTTAAGGGTAGTTTGGGTTACACAGTGAGTTCAAGGCCTGTCTGAGTCACATCACCCTCTGCTGAGTGCTGTGACTATAGGTGTGCAAGTCCAGTGTTTGTGGGACTGGGACTGAACCTGGAGCCTTGTGTATGCTAGGCAAGCACTCAGCCAGCTATACTACATTATCAGCCTCTAAATTATAGATTACTTAAAAAATTAAAACCACTTGAGAGTTCCTATTCTACAATGTTCTACAAATAATGTAGTTTAAACTTACTTAGTGATAACTCACTTAAGTGAAAAACAAAACACAGAAAACCTAAAGAAAATACAAAAGGTTCAAAGACCATGGGTAAGGGAGAACAAACCTGTCATCCATGCCTAATGAGTGTCTACTGGATCTAGTTTGTTCTTTGTGCCATGTCTTAAGAACCTAGGTCTGTTCCCTCTGAGTGCTGCTCCCCTCCCTCCTCCAGCAGAAATGAAGGTAGATATGAAGTCAGACTTGTTTGGCAACTTGTACCATGGAGGCAAGGGATACACTGTAGCCTGCAGGTGCAATTCTTGATTATAGCCACCTTTGAGTCTCAGGTTGTGCAAACAAATCTTTCTTGAAAAGACAGAGCTAAAGCCACAGTAAGTCTCTTAGGAGAAGCCAGTCTTCCTATTCAACTATCTTTGGTTGATCAGGTCTGGGCACAATTCTTTAGAAGGCTGGTTCCCTTAAAGGAACGTGCATCTGCATTTGGATAATTATATATATTTAAGGTGGATTTACTAACAGCGAAGGCTAACTGGAATGATGTCATAGTTTCAATTGCCTTTCTACCTACTTCTTGAGTCAAATCCAAGACTCCACTAGATGGTGCTGCAGTGCTACTAGTGATGAGCCCTTTTCTATATGGCAGTCTGTGACGCCACTACTGCATAGGTGGCTGAGCTTAGAGCAATCACCAGGAGGCTAAAATAATTTACCATTGTGCACCTGTAGAGAAAAAGCACAGTTTCCCTTATACCAAGGGTGTGAGTATGTTGGAAAGTGCCACAAGGAATTTGTTAAGAAAGCTTAATAGCAATATCCTAATTCTCCAAAGAGGGTCTCATTGCTAGCAAGCGTCTGGAGTTAAGTGGATTTTTACAGGCTCTATTCTCCGTCTCTCGGGGCTTACCTTGTGCCAGTAGGAAGTCCACGGTTCCTAGATGGCCTTCAGAAGCAGCCATCATCAGAGGAGTACGACCCTGCTTGTCTGCCATGTTGACATCAGCTCCATGTGTCAGTAAAAGATCAACAATCTGCAAGGGCAGACAAAGGTGGTTGTTGTAAGGAGATCTGCTGAGGTGACACATGCATGCCGTCTCCTACAGTATGGACTAGTCCTTGCTGCAGAGGTGAGTTCACCCTATAAGTAGCTTTCTACTGTAGCAACCTCCTTATGACCTTCTGTACAATCCTAACGGCATGTGATTTGCTATCTTAACTCTCTTAGAGATAGATGAATGAACATGTGACTAAGACATTAAGTTAGAAAAAAAAAAGACAAGTCAAGATGTGGTCTAAACCAAATGGAAGTTCTACCTTAAGTAACTTCCCAAGTCAGTTCCATTTTATTAATCTCTGGAGGCTACAAGCCTGCAGCAGCAATACACATTTGCCCCTTGAATTGACTACAATAAAGTGCTTCTGGTAACAGCAGTGTCTTTTGTTAAGCACTGTTTGGCTTCTAGAGCCTTTTTTTTCTACTCAAGTACCTTCAAAGATCATTATCAGTGTCCTTTCTTTTTCCATCCTAGTGTATAAATTAATGGTTTCTCTAGAGTCCAAACCTTTGGAAGGATCAAGTAACTAGAGTTTGCACATAGTGAGTATTCTTCCAGCCAGTCTCAAACATCTGTGAGTAACTGGTTTGAAAGGGTCTGCTGAGACGAGACCTCCCAGTCAACTGGCAGATAGTTCCATGACCAGGGCAAACCAATCTAGCTCACAACGATGCTTTTGAGTGTTAATTTCTCCTCCAACTCCCTTTTTATTGAGACAGGGTCTGTCTATGTTACCCTGGTTGTCCTGGAACTCACTATGTAGACTAGGCTGGTCTTGAACTCACAGAGATTAGCCTGCATCTGCCTCCTGAGTGCTTGGATTAAAAGTACATAGCACCTAATTGGGAGAGTGTTATTTTCTTACATTCTCAATTGAGTGGAACATTAGTAACAAGGCCCATGTCCTCAAGCCTGGTAACTGCTGAGAAACCCAGTGTGGCTTTTCTTTGCATCACAAGTTTCCACCTGGAACTCAGTCTTAACCGAGGGCTGGAAGCAGCACCCTACTTACCTGCCAATGGCCTTGGCGAACAGTGCTGAATAAAGGCACTGCTCCTCTGCGGTTTGGCTGGGCCACTGCTGCTCCTTGCTCCAAAAGCAGACGGCACACATCCAGTTTGCCCCTTCCGGCTGCGGCTGTCAGGGCTAAAGGCAGATAACGAAGACTGAGGACAGCTGGCTCTTTTTTTTTCTCTAGCTTTCAATGTTAAACATGGATTAATGTGTTTCTAAATGCTTTGTTTAATGCAAACACAGAAAATTAGTGTGTCTTATTAATGTAATCACTTTACCTTCAAGAACAGTAATTTTGGCTGCTTTTTCCAGAAAGGATAATTTTGAAGAAAAATAATAAAGACATTTAAAAGAACTCATACTATGTGGGGCCAATCATAATAATGAATTCACTGAAAAACCATTTTGGTGATATCCAGCTTGTTTCATTTTTCCTACATGGGCACAGACTGTCTGCTCCGCTGTAGGTGTCCTTTTTTTAAGGTTCTCAACCTAGTTACAAACCTAGCCTTATGTATGAAGGAAGCCTAGAGAAGTGACTCTGTAGAGGAAATCATCTGGGAAAAGTCCTGTCAGCCTCTACTCCTGTGCTCTCAAACCTAAGGAACCAAAGGCAGGAACTATAACTGAAGGCTCTGGACAATTTATTTTCTATTTCTCTTTAAACTGATTAAGATAATACAATCTTAAAACTAGATTTGCAAGCATGAGGGACAGAACTGTTAAAGGTAAGATGGTCTTAAAGATGAGAAAACAGGTGTGAAGAAGACAACTTTCTTCCTCTATTTGGGGGAGGGGTCTAGAAAAGGTCTCACACAGCCCAGACTCATGTAGTCAATGATGACCTTGAATGCCTGGTCAGGAATTACAGGATGGTAAGCAACACAACCCAAGACTTTCTTTTTCTAACAGTTATAATATAAAGTGTATATAAATGATACACAGGAGGAAGAAATTAATTATTTTTCTATACTATTGTCTATTATTTATGATCTTTGGTGTAGTTAATATTCTGAGTGTGTATTTCATTTTCTGTATTGATTGTAAAATAGGAAGAATAGTTTAGAGATACAAAGTCCATCTTGTAACAGACAACATTTAAAATGCATAGGTTTATTATTTGGAGGTAAGGTCTCCCTATGTACCCTAGGCTGGGTTTGAACTCATGTTCCTTTTTAACTCCCCAGCATTGGGATTACAGGTGTATGCTACTATACCTATCTGAAATCTGTTGTTTTAATTAAAAACAAATACATTCTCTCTGTGTGTATGGTGTCTGTATGTGTAGATGTATGTGTAGGTTATCAGAGGTTGACACCGAGTGTCTTCTTTAGTTACTCTGCTGTGGTTTGAATAAATCTTAGTCATGGAGGAGAGCTCTTTGACATTAGAAGGATTAGGAGATGTGGCCTTGTTGGAGGAAGTGTGTCCCTGTGGTAGGCTTAGAGGCTTTACAACGCCAAACCAAGCTCACTCTCTCTGTTTGTGGGTCAGGGCATAGCTCTCAGCTACCGTCCTGGCTCCATACTTACCACCAGACTCCCTGCCATGTTAACAGACTCTCCCTCTGAAGCTGTAAGCAAGCCTCCAATTAAATGCTTTCTTTTGTAAGACTTGCCATGGTCATGGTGTCTCTTCACAGAACAGTGACTAAGACACTCTCCTTTTCTTTCTTTTGAGAACGGGTCTCTCACTGAACCTAGAACTAGACTGGAGGCCAGCAGCTCCTAAATTTCATCTGTCTCTGCTTCCCTAGTGCTGGGATTACAGATGTATGCTGTTGTGTTCAATTTTTTTATGTGGGTGGTGGGGATCTGAACACAGGTCCTATGTTTGTGGGACAGAACTTTACCAAGTCATCTCCATAGCCCTTATGCTTTAAGTCCTGGACAAAGAGTAGAAAAATAGAAAATTATTAGAAAAAAGTAGGAGTTATATTTTGTTAAAAAAACAAATTGGGAATAGATGTTTCTCCATCTTCCAAATTGACTTGGAAAACTGATATAGTAGGCTGACAAAGGGCCCTTCCTTTATCATAGCCATATATTCTAGTTTTCAAATGCTGGACTCTAATCAAAGAAGTTAGTGAAATTCAAATCAACTGGTCACTTATAAGATTTTCACTTAAGTGAAAAATTATGGAATTTTAAACACATTAATTATTTAGTATGTGTATACACACACACACACACACACACACACACACACACACACACACACACACACAAACACACAGACCAAGGACAACATGCAGGGTTCAGTTCTTTACATGCGTCCCAGGGACAGAATTCAGGTCACTGGGCTAATCAGCAAGTGTCCTATTCACTGAGCCATCTGGCTGGCCTGGCATTTGCCTTTGGGTTTAGCTTAATTTATTTATAACTGAGCCATATGTAAAATTAAAACTCCTTATAACTTACACACACACACACACACACCTTTCAAATAATGTTTTCCTGCCCTAAGGGTAAAATGGATTCATAAGGGAAAATGTGGCAATTTTTAAACATGTATTCAATTTTATTTTGCAAATATTGTCATTAGCTTTTCTGCTTAATTTGCCACAGAAGGATGTTGTATTCTCTGCAGTGAATGTATGTGTGTGTATATATCTGTCTCTGTCTCTTGAGATAGAATCTCTCTTCATATCCCTGGTTATCCTGGAAATCACTTTGTTGACCAGGTTGGTCTCAGACTTTCAGATATCCGCCTGCCTCTGCATCCCCAGTGCACCATCTCCTCTGGCTTCCAAGTGCATAGTTTTAACAGTTTAAAAGGTTTTTAGGCTTGCACAGGCATTTATCATAAGAGTAGCTAAGAACTTAAGACATGTTCTGTGGCTCAAATAAACCACTTGGAAAATTTCTAACTCCCATATCTTGTTTAAAGTACTACGTTATAGGATTGTGGCAAACTTACAAATATGTACAGGCCAAGAACATTCTTTTTCTTAAAACAAAGCAAAACCGATAGCACTTTGAAGAAAATAGACTAGTATTTCAGAACCAAGCCTTTCACTAATGATGCCAACTCACAGAACATATTCATAGACAGTGCTCGCCTGGAAAACGGCACTGTCTACTCAAACAATTTTATTACTCTGGTTGGCCTCTTTCTCTCTATTGAGTAACACACTTTTAATATTCCGCTTGGCCTTGTTCTGTTGTATAATCTCTGTTTATGTTATGATGTCATCTGGCAGCAGCTTTCAGATGACAGCTAGACATGGTAATGAACACAGCTGGCCAATCTCACTTCAGAACAATGCAACTATGTATAATGCAGTCTACACTGTTCAGGATCAAGACCAAGGAGTTGCTTGGTCTTATCAAAAACTTCTAGGAGTTCTTGAAAGAAAGGAGATTAAGGTAAATCCATGTCTATAAACCAGAACAGAAGAAGAGGAGGAGGAAGAAGGAGAAGAAAAATTAAATCACTTTCTAAGAGACCAGAAACAGCATTTGTTTCCCTAGTTGGTCAGCATCTGACAAAAATGGTTTGTGATGTGTGTGTGTATGAGTGCATGCGTGTGTGCTTGAAGAGGCAGATAGGATATAGCTCAGAGATGAGGACAGAGCTTGGATGGAATTTCAACACTAAACAGAATACAGAAAAACAAATGATTCTTTTATCTATTTCCATCTTGAAGGACTATAACATACAAGATCAATGGAGGAAAGGTGTTTGGAGAGACAAATGATTACTGCATCTAAAACATTAAACATTAATGGAGCTATTTATTTCATACTGTCTATTCCCAACAAACTCATGGCCGACTGAGGAAAATTGGACAGCAGGAGGGCAATCTGGGTGGTATGAATGAAAGAGAAGTAAGGGTAAAAGGAAGGCTAGACAAAGGTGTGCAGAAAGGCACTGAGATGGGAACAATGTATGGTTGTTGTTACTAGAATTACCAGAGAAGAGAGCAAGAGCTGAACCTGGTGATCATGGTCTCATGCTATACGTAGTTTTGCTGGCTTGCTGTAGCACATACCTTTTAATCTCATACACAGGAGGCAGAGGCAGGTGAATCTATGAGTTTGAGACCAGCTTGGACTACAGAACAAGTTCCATGCCAGCCAGAGATGTTATACAGAGGAACACTGTCTAGAAAAACAAAGCAAAAAAAAAAAAAAAAAAAACCAAAATAAAAACAGAATGTAATTGCACAACTAGCAAACAAGGTTGGTAAGTAGAAAAGTGACACTAGACTCTGAAGTGAAAGATCGTTCTTTGGCTACTCTCTGGAACATGAGTCACCAGAGAAGAGGGAAAGAGCAAGGAAGATCAGCAAGTAGACCACTGTGATGATCTTGGCCAAAGATGACACAGGCACAAAGTATGGGAACCTTATTTTGTGGACTCTGCCTCTACAGCTGCTGGCGGCTCTAAGTGGCTGGCCCTGGTCTATGCCTGTACAGAGGGCAATGGTCTCCTTATTGCTGCTGTTGTATTGCTCCCTAAGAAGTCTGGGACAGTCCTGTGAGATAGAAGGGGAAAATGTTTTGGTTTTGCAGTGGCATAAAAGATAATGGTTACAACTCTCTCCTTTTTAATGGTGTTTGGATCTGATACAGCTAGCCATATGGTGGCAAAGGAAGACAAAAGAACCGAGGATACTTTCTGATCTGATTTTAGGAAATACGATGTGCAAATATTATATCTTAGTACTATTTTATTATAAGATGTGTTTCATTGATTATAGATTCACTGCTCCCCACCTTAAGCATCTGTGAAACTGGGCTATGACTTAAGACTGTTGTGAGAGGAAAGAACTTGTGTTAGTGTAATTGACAGAAATTTTGTTTCTTTTTGTTAGAGGTGCTCTGGTTTTGATTACAGTTCAGTGGCATAGAGAGTTGTAAAACTGTGACCACTGTATTTTCCCTAGGTAAAGTTTCTGTCCTTTAGGTCAGGGTTGCAGATGTCCTTTAGGTCACCAGCTCAAAACCAAACAAATATCACCCCTCTCTCTCTCTCTCTCTCTCTCTCTCTCTCTCTCTCTCTCTCTCTCTCTCTCTCTCTCTCTCACACACACACACACACACACACACACACACGTTTGCCATTGAAGCAAATATCACAAGGCAATGGGTCATCTTAAACTATGTGCTATAAATTAGAAAGAAACATGTAGACAGTGCAAATTACTGCAGGTAAAGACGCAAGCTCATGTCCACGCCTCATCACTGCTAAGTTGTAGGGTCATTTTCACATAGCCAAGGCAACTGTCTTTTCAATTGAAATCAAATTATTATGTTTTGATAGTGTTCCTACACAGCTACCGCTAGCCTGGGACTTGATATGTGGATCAGGCACAATAATCTTCCTGTACCTGCCTCTCTAGTCTTGGGGTTTTAGATGTAGTCAACCATGTCTTGCCTTGAGTAATTTTTTATAGATCCAGAAATTATATTTTTTTCAAAGTATATTTTTACTTTGTCTTTTCTTTTCTTTTTCTTTCTTTCTTTCTTTCTTTTTTTCTTTTTTTTTTTTTTTTTGGTTTTTCAAGACAAGGTTTCTCTGTATATAGCCCAGGCTGGCCTTGAACTCAGAAATCCGCCTGCCTCTGCATCCCGAGTGCTGGGATTAAAGGCATGTGCCACCACTGTCTGGCTTTCATTGTTTTTAATAGTAAAATTATTGAGTATAAAAATCAAGTTAAATATATGATTCTGACGTAAAATTTTGATTTTTAAACTTTTGAGATGATACATTAATAAAAGTTTATGTGGTTTTAAGTATGAAATATTTTTAAATTCTGAGTATAAAGATTTATTTTTTTATATATTTATATATATAATACAATGAGCATATAGAGAGGTCAAAGGGTAACTTAGTGAGTTGGTCCTCTCCTATAATGTGGGTTCAGAGGATTAAATTCAGGTCAGCATGGATGACAGTAAGTACCTTACCCTCTGAGCCATTGCACCAGCCAGTCCATAAAGCTTTATTTGAATAAGAAATACATATTCAATAAAAATTGAGCCCCTTATTTAGAGTGTGTGTGTGTGTGTGTGCACACAGATGCATCTATCCATGCACACATGTTTAGAGGTCGATGTCTTGGATGTCCTCCTTCATTCTACTTAACTTGAGACAGGGGCTCTTCACTGAACCTGGAGCCTGTTGGCGAGGCTGGCCAGTCGAGAGCCGAAGAATCTCCCTGACTCTCTCTCCCTGAGTCTGTTCTCCCGGTGTAGGGGTTACAGATGTATGCGGCCATGCTTTTATACGGGTACTTTTCTGTGGACACTGGGGATTTTACCATGTTGAACTCCAAACTCAGGTTCTCATACTTGTACGGCAGTGGCTTTACCCAGTGAGCCATCTCAGTCATGGTTTATACATTTTCTGAATCTAAGGATTTCTATGAAGCACTAGTTTGATGCTCTCCACTGTGAGTATTGGCCTTCTAACTTCTGTCCATTGTGACCACTGGCTCATGGCAGGTTTTGTCCCCTTCCTATTCGCATGCTCTTGGTTAGAAGGCTCCATCAGGAGGTATGACAACGCTGTATTGAAAAGATTTTGTTGACAGGAGAGGTAAACCAACATGTCTCTTTTGCAGTCTTAGGTCACCTTTCTCTGATTTCTGAGGATGGGGTTCCAAGGACAACAGCTGTTTCCAGCCGCACATTTTCCTTTAATCTATCATGGGCTCTTAAGCTGCAGCTGCCTGGCATCTGCTCTCTTTGGATTTTACAAAGGGAAAAATTGTTGAGAAGGAAATTCCTGAGCTCTGGGCCATTATACATGTAAAAGAAGTCATGAAACCTATGCACATTTTAGCAGGGGAAGAAAGAAAACAATTCAATGAGTTGTTTTAAATGTTAGATACATTCAAAATTTTTATCTGATTTTTAACAACATTCTCACCTTTACCAAGTGTATGCCCTTCTTGTTTAGTGAAACATGCTATACGCATTTACCATCTCAATATTAGTCTTTCTTCTGGCAAGTAAGAAACATGTCTGTGGTTGCTCTACTGTTTTCCCTGCCCCAGTTTCATGAAAACTCATCGGAGGTTACTATGTTTCTCCAGATGCTCAAGTCTAGTGTTAGAGGAAAGACTGCATTCACTTTCTGCATCAACCAGGAGGAAGAGCTACTGTTGGTGACATAAGGAACAAATGACACAAAATGCTCTGCTATAGACCCTGAAGAATCAGGTTAGATCAGGTGGCACTTTGGTTTGCACTAGCTGGCACCTTTAGTCACAGTGCTAGATAACCACAAGGACATCTAGCCAGGCCAGAGATCTGGGCGGAGCACGGCTTTCCCAGTTAACAGCTGCAGGCTGAACCCTGCTCTGGGAATAAAGGAAGAGGAAGAAGTGTAAGGGCCAGACAAACAAATAGAAGGCCACAGCTGTTTTCGGCATTGTTTACCATACTCTAAGGAAATATTTAAAACAAGAGTGGTGGTGTTTTTAAGAAGTGGTAATGGTGGAGAATCCAAAGGAAAAGTGGACTGAAAGAAAAAAGACTGCCTAACTTTTCACTTGAGCTGAACTGGCCTCTAATACAAAAGTCTTAAGAGTGCTGAAGTGCCTGACTCATCTAGAACGTCAACATGAATGTAACACACCTCTGGGGGAAGACAGCAATGTCCCAGAGAAGTACCTGTTTCTCCCCAGAGACTGTCAAAACTGTTGATTTGTGCTCGCTCCACTTCCTCTTCATCTTTTTCTGGAAGATCTAGTAGGTAGGAGACAATCTGAAACAAGAAGTCATGTCAGCTCACACTGCAGGTGAAAAGCCAAGCTGTGGGCACTGATCTGGGAGCACTGGAAGACAAGCCTTCGCTAAACTGCTTACATACAGAACAAATCAGTTCTGATAGACAGTCCTATCAGATAGTTTACATGTTTTTATTTAACATACTCCATATATCATGTGATTTAAAAATTACATATTATTTAAGCCAATGTCTTATTTAAGACACAATCTCTTGTCTGACGCCCAATAAGAACACAGGAAAGAAATGTGAAGAAAGCTGAGGCCTATACTTCCTTAAAGTGATTGTTTTCTTGTTTCCTCTCAGAAGTATGAGAAATGCCTGGGAGGGGGAAAAGTGGCAGCTGTCTCTAGGAACCTGACTGTACCAGGAGTTAAGAGACTTCCCACAGACAATACAAATTTCAGTTTTGCTTCACATTCACTTGGTGTCGCCTCATGAGGACTGCTGCTTCATGGGAGCATCCCTTGCAGCGGGGTGGGCTCCTGAGAGGAGACTCATGAGAGCTGACTCTGTAAGCTTCAGAAATTGTACAAGCTATCTCCACCCCCAACCCCTGACAGGGTTTCTCTGTAGCCCTGGCTGTCCAGGAACTCACTCTGTAGTTCAGGCTGGCCTCGAACTCAGAGATCTGCCTCTACCTCCTGAATGCCAGGACTAAAGGTATGCACAGCCACCACCACACCAGTTTACAAGCTGATTGTTAAACTAAGCCAGACCCTTGTTAAAACTTGAATAATAAAGGAACTATATGAACAAAAGATTAAAACGTATCTAACTATAGTATGAGACACAGCTCACTGGGAAAAGTATGTGCTTAGAATGTGTGAGATCCTGGATTTGATCTCAACACCACAAAAATAAACAAAAAAGCCCCTCAACTCTTAAAATTTCTGAATTATTTAACTATGTCCTATTATTGTCATCTGTGATATTGAGGTTATTTATATTTATTGCATCGGTATGGATGAAACATAGTCACGTGTGCTACTGTGCATTTCTTCCTACCTCCATGTTGAGTAATAGAACACTGACAGCCATGGTAGCAATAGTTACAAACTTTTTAAATCAATGTTTGGTTTAGAGATAAACCTAAAATGTGTTTCATTTTAATCAGTAGAGTTTACATAAAGGTGAAAGATAGTTAACAGTAAATCAAATATCAGATTCAATGGCAGTAAACTTACTGGGAAAATGAGCAAATTAGATGTAATTCTACTTGTTACATCATAGGTATGTTGCAACCACAGCTTGGCTACAGATTCAAATTTGGTCAAAGCCAACACTCAATTAACTATTCAATTGAGAACACTGTTTGTCACTATGTAACCCATTCCTTAGATTAGTAAAATTAGAATGAACATAAGCAGGCAAGTACCTGCTCCCTGGTTTCACTAGTCTCCTCTCCTCATTGTCAGTTACTTAACATTTCACAGAATACTACCAAGTCCATGAATCTGTCACATTATCAATCATGTAGAAAATACCATCTGTATGGTGTTACTTATTTAGAGCGTGTTTCATAGCAGCCTTGTAAAAAGACTTCAGTAACTTTATGGATGAAAACTAGGGTTCTAAGGCAGTAAGAAAACTGTACGATCTCAGACCAAAATCAACCATTCTGAGGTTCTGTGGGCTGCATCCTTCCTGTCACACAATGTCTGACTGTATGTCCACAGGTTAGTAACTCTGTGTCTTAGAAAGTATGAAAGAAGTTGTGAGAATTTCCAAACTCCTTTCTGACTCTTAAGTTTGTTCCACATACATAATTCTAGGTACTGTAGTATAAGAGTACTGCTTTGTAGAGTTTAATCCCCTATTCATCCCAATAGTGATGAAAAACTTTTCACCAATTTGGCTGGCAAGTTTGTAGCATTCAAGTCTTTCCGCCACAGTTTCTTAGGCTCTTTAATACTAAATTTGGAGAAACCAATCCTATCCTTTTTTTCTTACCTCAGTGTAGCCCATGCTGGCTGCAGCAATGAGGGCCTGCTGGATGGCGTGGCTCTTCTTAAACACTCCTTGCTGCTGGCCAGCCATTGTCCAGTCACACTGAATCAGAAACTTGACAACCTCTAGATGACCTCGCAGAGCAGCATGAACCAAAGCACACTGTCCATTCTTATCCAAGTGGTCTACCTATGGGGAGAGGAGAGAGAGCTGTGAACAAGGCTTGTGACTGCGCTCTACCCTAGTCACACTGGCTGACCGCAAGTATCTATACCACCCTTTCCCACTCTAACTTAGAGGGCACTTTCTACTCAGCATAGATTATAATTGATCTCCAGTTCCTCTGTACATCCCTCTGCAAAGAACTTTCCCCAGAAAATGAGGCAAGGCTTTTGTTTTTACATTAAAAGAAAAAAATAAAATAAAACCCTCAGGTGATCTGGTTGGAATGCAGACACACTCTAGATTACCAAAAGATCTAGGTGGAATACAGACACGCCCTTAGTACACACACTTTTAATCCCAAACTATGTAGGTCAATTTAGTTTGTAGCAAGCAGTCTTGTTTGAAATGTCTGAGGGGCAGACAAAGTAACAAAGCAGAGGATGATTTGACAGAATGAGTCATAGATAGGATAAGCCCAACTCTTACAAGAACAGACAGGAAAGAGAGACTACTTAAGAGCAGTGAGGGAGAAAGAGTATGCCAGTTCAGAGGAGTTGAGTTGAGTTTGGAGTAGTTCAGTTTGTGGAGTTCAGAGACAATCTTTCTAAGCAGAGCAATTCAGTCAGAAGGTAAGAGAAGCCAATTTGAATCAGTCAGTTTGGAGAGGAGTTTGGGTTATCATATTAGCTAAGTTGAACCAGGTAGAGTTCAGAAACAGAGTTGAGAAAGAATTAGAGTGAGTTTATTTAGTGGTAAGCCTCCTAGATAACAATTACATCTGGTGAATAAAAGTTATATTTATATAATAACTCAACTTGTTTATCACAGAAGCTGTATTACGAGTAGTTACATAGCAGTGAGGAAGAGAGATGACTCTTAGGATGGGTCTGAGGAATATGAGATGTAGCTTCTGGTTAGCAGGTGAGAGGACTTTCTTTTTAAGATAGGTAAGATAAAGTAAATATAACCTACAAATATTTAGAAAAAGGTGATGTGAATTAAGAAAAGAAAAGAAATAACAAGTGAAATAAGAGCAACAGACCAGGACCAAGAGCACAGGTAGAAGTAAGCGATGCTCAAAGAAAACCAAGTGCTTCATTGCTAGGCAGGAGCACAGGCCAGGGTAGCAAAAACACTGTTCTGTGACAGACAGACACTGCCTTCTTTCCTCCTCTTCCTCCTCTTTTTTTTGAGGGCCTTCCTATATATACAGGACTGACTTTAAACTTGTGATTCTCTTGCTTCAGCCTCCCAAGTCATGGAGTTACAGATGTGCACCTCCTGACTCACCGGATTTCTCTATATAGCTCTGGCTGTCCTGGAACTCGCTTTGTAGACTAGACTGGCCTAAACTCATGCAGACCCACCTGCCTCTGCCTCCCCAGTGCTGGGTTTTAAAACTGTGCACCACCATGCCTGGTTCCACATCCTGTTTTTAGCTTAATCTTACTAATACCAAATACAGAAGAGATGTGATAGGATTTTGAAGAGAAAAACAGTGTAACCATCTGCTCTGAGAAAACAATGAAGAACAAGTTAAAAAAAATGACATGGTAGTACAGGGTAGATGTTTCAAGGACCTAGCTAGGATGTAAATTACATCAGGAGTGACATCAGGACCAGATAGTCTCTTTATAGAAGCATCTATTCAAATGAAGGAGACATTGATATAGGTAGGCAATCTGTGTCACAGTAGCATCTAAGGCTCTGTGATTCTGCTGAGAACCCAGGTCTCATTTCCTCAAGGAGTCTTTGGAGTTTTCCTTGCTTCCCTGGTGACAGTACTGAACATCTCAAAATGAGGTCACATACATTACTTAGGTTTCCCTGTGAAACCAGCACATTCTTAGTTTTCAGGACAGAATCAAAATACCATGAGATTACAATTTTCCTTGGTGGCCTACATTTGTGAAGCCAGTGGTTTTTCTTTTACCAGTATTTTGAAATTAAATTATCCTATATCGGTGACTTGGAAAATACTATAAAGAAGATATTTTGGAGGCTGAGGTGATGGCTCACTAGGAAGACTACTTGCTCTGTAACCATGAGAGCCTGAGCTTGAGCCCCAACGTCCACATGAAATCAGGACATGGTATGTACCCGGCATACAAGTGTTTGTGGGTCGAGACAGAAGGCTCCTGGGCGTTCACTAGCCAGATAGCCTAGCTGAAGAGTGAAGCTTGGGGTTCAATGAGAGTCTTTCTTAAGGCAGTCAGGTAAGAAGAGAACACCAGGGTCCTGCTCTGGTCTACATTTGTGCACCTATACGTTCATATGCATGCATTCCCTAACACCACATAAAAACAATAAAACATTTGGAAATGCTTTCAGAGAACCAAAATGTGCCCCTGGTCAGTCTGAGTGTATCTTTTCTCCAAATCTCAAGGAACTTTTTCATCTCCATGCCTAAGGTTTCATTTTAAACATGAAAGTCTGAGGGTGTGTAAGCAGGCACTGTTCAGTTCAGACCTCCCACTGCAGTCTCTTTGGTCCTTGCTTCTTTTCTAGATTTTTGTTAGAGTCTTCTGTATTTAGTAGATAACTTCTGGGTTATTAGGTAGGGATTTTTGTGGTTGCTGATGAATGATGTTTTACAGATGTCTCTTAAAGATTCTAAAATGGTGTCCTGATGCAGCAGGCTAATACTGGGATATGAGCTCAGTGAGTCTTCCCTTTGATTGGCTTTGCACTGGGTTGGGTGCACTTAATCGCTGAGGTAACGAATGAGTTAGAACACTACATTGGGAGGAAAGGAAAGAGAAAAGAAGAAAAGCATCTGGAGTGGGCAGCGGTTACCTTGGCGCGTTTCTTGCATAGCAGCACCACGATGCTTAGGAACCCTGCGGCTGCGGCGTACCCCAGAGGAGTCAAACCACTCTCAGAGGACGCATCCACATTGGCCCCAAACTCCAAAAGCAGGGCCACCATTTCTGTGTAACCCAGGTGAGACTGGACACATAGGATAGGAGCATTATTTAGAACCTCTGTCCGGTAATTAATATTGGCACCTCCCAGAATCAGCAGTCTGCTGACCTAGAAACAAACACCAGACAGATACCAGTCACATCCTTTCAGTCATAAAATCACTTGAGACTCTACAGAGGTGTCCAGCAGCATTTTTAGGAAGTATTTTTAAAAATGTTTTATTCCCCTTTGAATACTTTGCTTTAGAAAAAAATGCACAATGTCTTTGTCTCCTTTATACATACTGTTCATTAGCTAGAGTGAGGGATCGAACCCTGAGTGCTGAATGTTGGCTCCCTTTACTCTTGATTGTAAAAGTTCCACCCCAAATAGAGGCTACCTGAGATCAATTTGTCTTTCATAACTCTTAAGCAGATCCTAACCTTAGGTATCAGCTATCCAGCAGCCTCAGTCCATCAAAATTAAAACCGCAATGTAAAATACATTAAAATCATTAAAAGACCACTCATTAGGAAATAGTCTAAGGCAAGCCAGAAATCAACTAAATAGCTACTTGATGTCCTTCTAATTATATTTCGCAGTCAATTATTTAAGCTATTTTCAGTTTCTTTGTGTTTACCTTTATATTTGGAGTGTAGAGATTTCGTAAAGAGGCCAATGCCATGGAAAGGCCTTCTGTGCTATAGGAGATCCAGAGTCCTTGGAGGATGGAGGACGACACACCAACCTTTTTACTCAAACCCTGAAAAAATATAGAGATAATCAAATAACAATTAGTATGGAGGCAATTTAATAATAATAATAATAATAATAATAATAATAATATTATTTTCGGTGGGGAGACAAAGTCTCTCTGTGTAGCCCTGGTGTCCTGGAACTTTCTGTGTAGACCAGGCTGAACTCAAACTCAGAGGTCCACTTGCCTCTGCTTCTCGAGTGCTGGAATTAGAGATGTACACAACCACTCCCAGTGAGATAGTCACATTATTAACTCAGCTAAACAGTATCATCAGTAAGAGTGAGCGGCCCCTAGGTTTGGGTAGTAATGAATGAGTGCAGAGTCTCATTTTAACAATGTTCATACACAGCAACTATGATTGGGACAAAGATTAATTTTATAGAAACATAGTAATTTAAATTGTTTCAATTAGTAGATAGATTACTTACTATTTTTTGGATCTATATGAATATAATCTATTTTCCCATTTTTTTCTCTACTAGCTTTCTTGACTAAGTAACTTAAGTCACTAAATTAATACTGTGACAGATAATTTGATTTTTCATCTTTATTTCATTTTCTTCCTGGACATTTGGGAAAACTATAGTTACCAGTCTCCTTTGTACCTCGATGGCTCACATGACTCGACTCTAGCTAATAAAATCTGGGCCTTAAAATGCCTTGTTAAGGCTTGGCTCCCAACCTCATTGTGTTCCTGCAGACTTTCTACTGTTCCTTGTAACAGCAGATGCAAAGGATCTATGGTGATTTCAATATGCTTGGCCCTTGGGAAGTGGTACCTATTAGGAGGTGTGGCCTTATTGGAGGGAGTGTGTCACTATGTAGGCAGGCTTTGAGGACTCCTAGTGCCTGCCTGAGGATGACAGTTTCTCTCCTCCTGGCTGCCTTTGGATCAAGACATAGAAGTGTTGGCTCCTCCAGCACCGAGTCTGCTTGAATGATTCCATGCTTCCCGCTGTGATGATAATGGACTAAACCTCTAAAACTAACTGTAAGCCAGCCCTAATTAAATGTCCTTTTTAAAGAGCTGCCTCAGTCATGGTGTCTCTTCATAGCAATGAAACCCTAACTAAGACAGGATCCAATGGAAAATTCAGAATCCTAAGGTGATTTCAGAACTACTACTCAGAAGGAAGCTGCACAGGGATCTGCTCGAGACTGTACTATAAATGAGAAATGAATAATTCAGTCTTTAAATTGCATGGTGGTGAGATACTCTTCCAAGCACCTTGCTCTTCTGCTAAAATACGGGTCAACTGAATTAAAACAGAAAATCCCAAGGACAGGAAAACGGTAACAATAAAATTTTGGAAGTTGCATGTCTGTAATCTCAGTATTCAGAAGGCAGAGGCAGGCAGATCTGAATTTGAGGGCAGCCACGTCTAGATACAGAGACTGAGTTCCAGAATAACTAGGTCTACACAGAGAATCCCTGCCTCAAGGGGGAAAAAAGGGAGTTAGGTGGTCTGGGGAAGAATTTATGTTTTGTTTTGTTTTTTAAATATATAATACTTCTGTTTGCTTTGTTCCTTGAAATGTAAGGTGCTCTATTCATTTAATATACTTTAGAAGGAATATTTACAAAGGAATAGCTGTTATTTAAAGACATAAGTTCATCTAACAATATTGAGTCACAGTGGTCATGTCATTTCATAGAAGACTGAGACTCTTATTTTCCACAGAGAGAACTCTTCTGCAGAAAAAGTGCGAAGACAGATAATGCATGTCATGGGAAGCTGGATCTGTGAACATTGTCAAAAGGCCTTTCTGGTACAAGCGTCTTTTTTCTTTCTGGAGGGATGGTGTGACGGCATAAAAGTAGACTATATATTTTAAAGAACAGTTTGTGAGTACACTGCATGAAGGTGTAGGCAGGGCAATAGCTAAAGTACTGCCTTCAGCAGAAAAAAAACATGCAGATTTTAATTTTGATTTGTAAAGATATGGTGGCTACATGCTTGTGATCCCTGCACTCAGGAGGATTAGACAGGAGGATTTAAGGCTAGCTTGGGCTACATAGTAAAAACTCTTTCTGAATAAAACAATTCAAAGCAAACAAACCAACCAGGCTATTTATTTTTAGAATCAGTATTCCTTTTTGTACACTTACTGTTTGCTTTCACTCCTTCCTGACCACAGTGGTTATTCCTTCCACTCCTCTTAATGCCCCCCAATGCTGCCCCTCTCCTCTAAGTGCTCCCCCAACGCTGCCCCTCTCCTCTAAGTGCTCCACCAATGCTGCCCCTCTCCTCTAAGTGCTCCCCAATGCTGCCCCTCTCCTCTCAGTGCTCCCCCAATGCTGCCCCTCTCCTCTAAGTGCTCCCCCAATACTGCCCCTCTCCTCTAAGTGCTCCCCCAATGCTGCCCCTCTCCTCTAAGTGCTCCCCCAATGCTGCCCCTCTCCTCTAAGTTCTCCCCCAATGCTGCCCCTCTCCTCTAAGTGCTCCCCCAATGCTGCCCCTCTCCTCTAAGTACTCCCCCAATGCTGCCCCTCTCCTCTTACTGCTCCCCCAATGCTGTCCCTCTCCTCTAAGTGCTCCCCCAATGCTGCCCCTCTCCTCTAAGTGCTCCCCCAATGCTACCCCTCTCCTCTTAATGCTCCCCCAACGCTGCCCCTCTCCTTTCCCCCAGATCCATTCCTAAAAAAATAAAAGACCATTACTTCCAGGGTTATCCATTGAACACAGTGTAATAAGATACAATACGAGTAGGCACAAACTTTTATACAGGGCTGGGCAAGGCGACCCTGGAGAAAGAGGGTCCCTTAAGAGCAGGCAAAGAGCCCCATTCTTGCTGCTAGGAGTCTCACATAACCATCAGGCTAACAAACATATTTATTAAAGTTAAAATTTTAAATATTTTTTGTTAATTTTATACGTGAGTACTGCATTCATATCATTTCCAACCCCTTTCCACTCCAATTCCTCCCATGCCCATCACTCCAAGTTCATGACTTCATTAACTGCCACACACAGTCTGTCAGTCTCGGTCTCAGTCTCTCTCCCTCCCTCCCTCCTTCCTTCCCTCTCTCTCCTGAGATTACTCACTATTGTAGTAAGTGTGTGTTTAGGGCTGACCCCTGGTACTGGATAACCTGTTAGGAGGTCCATCCCTGAGGAGGGCTGACTCAGAAGCCCTGCCTGCTTCCTATCTGTAGGTGGGTCAGGTGAAACTTCCCTTGTTGGTGTTGGCATTTGCACTGGTGCTGCCACTATGTATGTCTTGCTTAGGTGACGTGTTGATGAGACTCCATGGGTTCAGAACCACTGTCATGTTTAAAAGACATGATCTAGCAGCAGGCACCCTCTGGCTCTTGTAATCTTTCCATCACCTTTTCTGCAATATCTTTTTTTTTCTGTTTGTTTTTCGAGACAGTTTCTGTGTAGCTTGGCTGTCCTGAAACTCACTCTGTAGATCAGGTTAGCCTCAAATTCAGAGATCCATCTGCCTCTGTATCTTCCAAGTGCTGTGATTAAAGGCATATACCACCACTGCCAGGTGTCTGCAATGTCTTATAAGTGGATTTTTTTTTGAGACAGGGTCTCATTCAAGTTTTCCATGTTGGCCAAAACTGTGTAGCAGGAATAACCTTTAACTTCTGATCCTCCTGTTTTTAGCACTCATCAGGAATACAATCCTTGTATTTGGTTCTTTATGTGCTGCACCAAACAGGGCTTTGTGCATGCTAGGCAAGTACTCTATTGGTCATAGCCCTGACATGGATTAAAGAAAAGTGCCTGTAATGACATGACTGTCAAAGTGACTGCCTGTGTTTAAATATTCTCAACATGAACATACAGCCTGACAAAATGAGGAGAAGAATGCTGAGCACTTCCCCCAGCCTCTTGTGTCCTCCTATCCTGGTTACAGGTGATGGACAAGAGGGTCAACCATAGAGCTCGGTCAAACCCTGGCAAAACAGACCAGTGGGATCTCAGAAACACAACCTTGGGGAGAATCTAGTTTAAAGCCCAAGCACTACAAGAGAATTACTGTCCCTTTCAATCTCTTCTATTATTTAAAAATGGCTACTTAATTCCCAAATCACCTGTACTGTTTATCACCTTGTGGAGCTCTGTTCTGAATCTTTCCACTAGAGTCATCATCTGGCCCCCAAGAACTGGTTACACTGAAAGGATGAAGGGTAGAGGAGAGCTTCTAACACTACTATTTTAGAACTTCTAATTTGTGTTAATAACAGGAATTCAATTTTCAAGTTTATTAGACTAATTAGTTAATATGCAAACACATAAAAATCCTGAAGCAAGTCTATCAGTAAGTTATGATTGCTTATTTTGACACATGAGATCAAATATTTATAGTTTGTTTTGAAAGGATTTCAAAAGCTACTCAGTCAGGCTTTGAGTTAGGCTGTGAGGTTCATCTTTGCTGAAGAGCCTAGAAAACCAGGAAACAGCCCCAACTCTCCATCTGGGCTCAGCTTCTTGATTTAGAGCATGTATGGGTTTCACTAAGACCTCTGAAGAATGATATAGTACATGAACAACTTAGAAAAACCACCAGAAAGTAATATCAATTGAGTCTATTAGCATTTAAGCTCTAACCACCCCCCCCCAGCTGATAAATTGTAGGTGAGGAAAAAAGAAAGGGAATTTAACATTTATTCAGGATCTAATATGTGTCAAGTTCTGTAGTTACGGCAGTTTTATGTATTAGATCCTTCAGCTTAATCTTTTCACAACAGCCCCTGTGAGATAGAACTCAATACTATGTACATCAGAGGAAACAACCTAAAGATGACTAAGTAAACTGCTCAAAGTCACAAAACTCTGGCAGCTGCAATTAAAAGACGCTTTTTTTTTTAAAACCCTAAGGTCCATGTTCTGTCTATTATAACCAAGATTACTAAACAGTTCACAATACCTGATTCTGGATTTTACTTTTGAATTCTCAGTTGGAAAAGTAGCAACTACAATAGACAAAGCAGTTAATTTCTGTCTCTTTCCTTTAATTCCAAACCATTCGATAGTTGGCCCTCGTCTCACCCTAGACAATACCATATACTCCTATGGCTTTAGTTATTCATATTATTTCAACTGGGAATCATTTGCCTCTTTTCCAACTGAAATATGATGTAAAGAGTAGTTAAAACTTCATACTTAATGGTTTAAATTATTTTAGTGACTTACAAGTCAGGTTGGTGAATCATTTAACCTTGATAAGAACTAGAGAAAAAAGAATTAGAAAGGCTGGGAGTGGTGGCAGACAGGTGATGTCCCAGCACTTCAGAGGGAGAAGCAGGAAGATCTGGTAGTCTGGTCTACCTAGTGAGTTCCAGGACAGAGAGGGCTACAGAGTGAGATCCTGTCTCAAACAAAAACAACCAATAAAACAAAAACAAAAGAAAAGGGAGAATGAGAAAGGAATCAGATAAGACCAGATGCTGGTGGAAGGATCACAGAGCAGCTTTGGATCAGTTGGGGTAAACATACAAGAAGGAAGTGTAAAACACAGAAGCAGAGTCTAGACCTGGAATATCAACTCTACTTAGACTACAGACTTTTGATTTATCCTAGTTGGTGGGGTTGAGCCTTTGCTTTTCTGAGATATGAGAAAAGTTTCAGGCAAAACTTAACAAAGATGACAGGTAAATGTGATTTTATTACCAGCTAGGATGTACCCAAAAATATCTCAATTATTTAGGGTTTTTTTTTTTAATATTTCAAGAAAGCATTAATAAGCAAGAGCAATCTCTTCTTAGGGCTTCTTATGTATGGTTCAAATCTAACTTTGGGGCTGAGCTAGTGTTTTTCTTGGAAGTTTAGTAATTTGTAAAGTTTAGCAACCTATGTATATACACAGCTGTCTGACATTACCACCAATATCACCATCACACAGAGCCGGGCTAAGTGGAACGAAGAGAGCCTGGTCAACAGAAAGGATGTGTGGGCTAGAAAACCAAGGCCCACAAATCAGGTTTTATTGGACTATAGCTATACCCATTTATTTCTGTAATGTCTTACTGTTTTCCAGCTACAGTGATAGAGTTGTAGTGAGAGACAGTAGACTACAAAGTCACATATAGGTATTTCTTTAAAAAAGTTTGTGAACTACTGTAAGATGTGATGATGGGTGATATTTCCATATGAAATTTATGCTTATCAAGTCTAATTTTAGGAAAAATACTGGTAACTTTGACCATAAAACCTTATATTAAATATATACCTAGTATACTGGATTTTATTTTGATGAGATAGATATTTATTTAAGAGTACATGCTGATTTAGCAGAGGGCCAAGATTTCATTTTCAGCACCCAAATAATAACTCATAACCACATATAACATCAGTTCCATGGAATCTAATGGCCTCCTTTGTCTTCAAAGGGAATTACCTGCACATGGTATACATACAACATTGTAGGAACTTATATAATCGTGTATAGTAAAAACAGATTTTTCTAAAATAATCCCAGACCCATCCCACCCATCTCCTCAATGGTGTTCTTTATAGCTGCTGGGGGAGAGGGCATCAGCAAGTTTCCAGTGGATGACACTACAGTCATGCCTTCATGAGCAATGCTAATTAGACTTACTGGGTTATCAAAAAGAAAAGAAAATTATAAGAAAGGATGGAAGGAAGATGAAGGATATATATGTATATGTATGTTTATATTTCATTATATACATATATTAAATTTTTAAAGAATTAAAAAAACCATAAAATACTATGGTTACTAATGATGTAACAATTCTGCATAGTAGTTTAAAAATAATAGGATGTTTCTATTTCTTTTTTAACCATCTTTTTTCTTTTTTTCTTATTATATTCAACACAATATATATTTTTCTACCAATCATAAAAATGATGGACATGTTATTAAATGAACATAAATAGATAAAAGTATTTTTGTTTGTTTTGTTTTTAGTAAAAATAAAAATTTTGGCTCTTTCTGTGGTACAAACCCAAAATAAAAACAATTTTTAGACATTGGAGTTTATTGTGATCAGGCTGTACTTCGATGTCCCTCACATCACCAACGGATTTTACCTCCATAGTAGCTAAGCTAAGAGTTGACAGTTCTGCTGCACCAAGGAATGAATTATTTGTAGGCACAATTATTTGAATACAGATTTCCTGCTATGGTCAAAGCTATTTGACTTGAGTGATTGTCATCATTCTCAGCCCATAGGGAACAGGTTACATTCATATAAGAAATGGTGTGTGTATTAAGATGGTCTATCCATGAGGTCATTTATTAACTTTTTCAAGGAACAATGGTTCTGCTTGGAGGATGGCACAGACATTAGGTGAGGGTAAGATTCTGGTTCACTGGCTGTGATGATTTTGAAAAGCATTAATCTCAGAAAAAGAGTAACTTATAAGGTCATCTTCTTCAAAGATGATACAATAATTTATAAATATCAAGCAAAACATTTGGTCTTACTCTTTGATGTTCTCTTACAAGCCACCTTGCAAATTGTCTATGTTTCTTTTGGCTGAATAAATAATTCTGAAATATGTAAGCTGTTCTGAAAACCATAGTATAGTGTAAAATATCAAATAAACAATCCTACTAATAGAGAGGCTGAGATAGGAGAAGCATGATTTCAAGACCATTATGTGGTATACAGCAAGACACTGTCACATACAAACAAGCAGAAAGTGTATATGGATTGTATGATATTGGACATATTTCTCCACTTACCAAATTAGAGAGATCACGGGTGACAGCTAACAAATTTCTAATTCCTCATATTTTTGAATTTCAATCAATTAGGATATGTTGGTAATATTAATTTTCATATTAAGAGATATTAAGGAGAAGTGATTGTTACTACCTGTTATTTTTGTTGTTAGAGGTGGAATTATGTTTGTGTGGGTTTGCTGAAAGATTACTTTCTTGCTTTTTTCTAGGGTATAGTTTCTCTCCTTGCATTGGTGTTTTCCATCTATTATCCTTTGTAGGGTTGGATTTGTGGAAAGATATTATGTAAATTTGGTTTTGTCATGGAATATTTTGTTTTCTCTATCTATGGTAACTGAGAGTTTTGCTGGGTATAGTAGGCTGGGCTGGCATTTGTGTTCTCTTAGGGTCTGTATGACATCTTCCCAGGTTCTTCTAGCTTTCATAGTCTCTGGTGACAAGTCTGGTGTAATTCTGATAGGTCTGCCTTTATATGTTACTTGAGCTTTTTCCCTTGCTGCTTTTAATATTCTTTCTTTGTTTAGTGCATTTGGTGTTTGGATTATTATGTAATGAAGGGAGACATTTCTGGTTCAGTTTATTTGGAGTTCTGTAGGCTCCTTATATGTTCATGGGCATCTCTTTCTTTAGGTTAGGAAAGTTTTCTTCTATAATTTTGTTGAAGATATTTACTGGCCCTTTGAGTTGGGAATTTTCACTCTCTTCTATACCTATTATCCTTAGGTTTCCTCTACTTATTGTGTCCTGGGTTTCCTGAATGTTTTGGGTTAGGAGCTTTTTGATTTTTGCATTTTCTTTGACTGTGGTGTCAATGTTTTCTAAGGTATCTTCTGCACCTCAGGGTCTCTTTTCTATCTCTTGTATTCTGTTGGTGATGCTTGCATTTATGACTCCTGATCTCTTTCCTAGGTTTTCTAGCTCCAGCGTTGTCTCCCTTTGTGATTTCATTGTTTCTATTTCCATTTTTTGATCCTGGATGGTTTTGTTCATTTCCTTTGTCTGTTTGATTGTGTTTTCCTATAATTCTTTAAGGGATTTTTGTGTTTCTTCTTTAAGGGGTTCTACTTGTTTACCTCTGTTCTCCTGTATTTCTTTAAGGGAGTTATTTATTTATGACGTTCTTAAGGTCCTCTATCATCATCATGAGAAGTGATTTTAGATTTGAATCTTGCTTTTCCCGTGCGATGGTATATCCAGGACTTGCTATGGTGAGAGAATTGGGTTCTGATGATGCCAAGAAACCTTGGTTTCTGTTGCTTATGTTCTTACTCTTGCCTCCCGCCATCTGGTTATCTCTAGTGCTACCTTCCCTGGCTATATCTGCCTGGAGCCTGTCCTTCCTGTCATCCCACTTGTGTCAGAACTCCTCAGAGTCAAGCTGTCTCTGTGATCCTAAGATCCTGGGTGTGTTCGAGCTGCTAGGAGTCAAGCTGCCTCTGGGACCGAGATCCTGGTGTGACCAAGCTCCTGTGATCCTGTGATTCTGGGCATGTTAGAGTGCCTGGGAGTGGAGCTTACTCTGGGTGTTGTGGGACTGTCTGCAGGAGTTTGCACCCAAGGTCTGCTCAAGTCACCAGACCAGACCGGAAGGAACCCAGGCTACTGGTTGGGCTGGGTTCTTGGTTCTCTGGATTCCACTGGTCCCAGTTACTCCCGGTGTTGGGACAGATGTTATGTCCTCCTTACCTGTGATCCTATGATCTTGGGCATGTTAGAGTGCTTGGGAGTCTGGATTTTTATCATGTACCTTTTTTACATATATTTTGCCTGTAATCCTTATAAAACCTTGAGAGTTATTGTTACTGTTTTTACAGATGAGAAGACTGACAGGGTAGCCTTCACTTCTTTTCATTAGAGAGTGAGTTCAGTCTGTCCTTGAGCACATGGTCTTTTCAAGTAGACTCCAAATGCAAGGATTCTAAGTGTGCAGCACCATTATATCTGAACTCTTGTTGCTCCAAGGATCTTTCTTCCAGTTACAAGTTTTCTTCCTAGCCAATACTTCTGTTCTAATAAGAAATGCTAATGATTGACTAACCAAATGAACACTTTAAAGGGAAGAATTCAGGGGAGAAACTGCAAAGATACTCAAAATCCTCCCAGTGACTAGACTCAATCTGAAGAAAAAAGCCTGAGTTACAAACTGGATTAGAATATTTCTGGACACAGTTTCCAAACATCTTGCTTTCTTTTAGTTTTTAAAAAATAATCTAACTTTGAGAACAGTGTTGTTTACTTACAGCCCACAATTCTGGAGGCAGAGGATGGAGGGCAAGGAATTCACGATTATCCTTTATTAGAGGGGATTTTTGAGGCAGGTCTGGGTTACAGAAATCTGTCTCAAAAGTGGGGAAACCCCCCCCCCCCAACAAACAAACTTAAATGACAACTGCAAGGATATAAGAGAATTCTAGGTGATCATAAGTCATTAGGGTATGCAAATCAAAATCACAATGAAGCCAGGTATAATGGCACAGGTCTGCAATTCCAGCTTGTGGGAGGTGAAGGCAGGAAGATCAGAAGTTAAAGGACAGCCTCAACTACAAAGTAAAATCCAAGTTAGCCCAACCCACATTAGACTCAAAAACCAAACCAAACCTTACATCATACCACACAATGAAGTACTATTTTACATTCACTTTTTTTTTTGATTTTTTTTGATTTGGTTTTTTTGAGACAGGATTTCTCTGTGTAGCCCTGGCTGTCCTGGAACTCACTCTGTAGACCAGGCTGGCCTCAAACTCAGAAATCCGCCTGCCTTTGCCTCCCAGAGTGCTGGGATTACAGGCGTGCGCCACCACCACCTGGCTTTGCATTCACTTTTAGATGAAACAGAAGACAAATGACCTTTTTCTTTTTTCTTTTGGTTCTGGGGCTGGTGTATACCACTGAGCACTATTTCCAGGTTGGTGTAAGGAAACTAAAATCCTTACATACTACTGTTGGGATTGTAAAATGGTACAGATTGACAATGTTTCAAAATGTTAACCCTAGTTACTATATGACTGAGAAGTCCTATCAATTCTTGTTTTTATTTTTTTGAGAGGTGGTCTGACTATGTTACCTAGCCTCACCCAAATTTGTGCCTTACACCATTGTGCTCAGCACAATTCTACCTCTAGGTGTGTGTGTGTGTGTAATTTCAATACTTGGAAGCAGGAAAATTATGAATTCTTGTATAGTGTGGCTATAGAGTAAGTTCCAGACCATCCAGCCAGGACTATAGAGTTAGAGACAGTAAGATAATAGCTAGCTAGCTAGCTATATACAGACTGTCTATACAAATCTGTACCTTAATGTTATAAATGTACTAATGTTATTAAGTTGTAGATGTATTAAATGCTACGTTAAAGTAGCTATTTTTCTTAGCAATAGTATTCACAGTATTTGGAGCATCTCAGTTATTTCAATGAAATAATATGTATAAAATGTTGTGTATCCATACAATGGAATACTATTTTATAATAAAATAAATAAGGTACTGATCTATCCTATAATATTAGTAAACCATGAAGACATTATGTTAAGTGAAAGAAGCCAGGTGCAAGAGAATACATTATATATTTCCATTTTTAAAGGTCAAATTTATGGGACAGAATGTAGAGACATGACTTAATAGGAATGAGGCTCATTTTTTAGCGTGAATAAATACACTAATGGTAGTGATAATGACACAACTCCAAGGACACTAAAATACACACACACACACACACACACACACACACACACACACACACACATATTCTCCTAACACTGGTGAATTTCATGTGGTACAAAAGTTATACCTCAAAAAGGTGTCAAAACAAGAGAATTTAGAAAGCTCTGTAGCCAGCCCAATGTCCAGAATTACAGGTTTCTATCCTTTTATTTTAAAGGCCATTAATGACATAAATTCACCTTTTCTCAAACAAGGAAGGGAAATTTCGAACTGGAATAAGTATCAGCTGGGCTACCGAGGAGGAATTTCCAGTGGAAGTGGATATGGCCGTGTCTACCTTTGACTCTACACGGCCCTCAGTTGACAGAAACCCAGGACTTCAGTCTGGGAGAAGCTAAAGCCTCTCAACAGCCTCTGCACTGAAAGGATCCTGTCAGCTGCAGCTCTAGGAACACCAGAGTCTACTCCTCATTCTTTAGCTTGCAGACATGTCATCACTCTATGCTGCACACCAGAGTGTTTACAGCTTAAATCTCATACAGAGCCACTCTTATCTCAGACAGCCATGCTGTCTGCATCAACGTAAGATAAAACTGTGCTCATGAAAGAAGTATGCAGTTTAAATGTAGGCTCTTATGTGCTAAAGTCACACTTGGTTAAATAAAACTTCATATTCTTTCTGTTACTGTGTGTGGTTTTTTTATGGTATACCAATGCAAGCATCATTTTCATCTTTGCATCTTATCCCATGCAGACTGTATGTTAAAAGACTGATAGTTATTTCCCATCTATCCGAATGACAATTATCTTAGTGTCTATGGATGTGGCAGACATTTATTACCTTCTTGATCCTGGATGTTTGTGTGCTGTATTAGTTATATTCTACTTGTAGAAAGTACTAAGGTCATTTTTGTTAGACAAAACAGTTATGATTCAAATAAAGGATTTGTCACAGTGGGTTTCATTTCTGTTCATGTGATGAACAAACTTCTCTGGTGGTGTGCTTATATACTGGGAAGAACTTGTAAGGCTCTTGGAGAACTGTTCAAAATACTTGGATTTTTCAATTCTGAGTCAGGGAAGAACTCTGAGGGACCACAGGGCTTTAGAACTAACAGAATTTTCTTCTTGTGAGGTAGAGTCTTGCTATGTGACTCTAGCTGACTTAAAAGTCTTGGTAGTACTCAGCTTTATCCTCCCTTGCTGGATACATGTGTGCCACTATTTCTGCATGAGACTTTATTTTTGCAGTGTTGGACACTGAGCCTAGGGCCTTCTGCATGCTATGCAAGTACTACTGAGCTACACTATGAATACGCAGGACTAGAACTGTCAAACACAGTAACAAATTGAAACAGTAATAGTGAGTAACAGTGAACTGTAGGCTAAAAGTAAGGAGAATAATTTCCTCCTATGCTTTCATGTGGACTATAAATCTCTTGAACTATAATATATAATATAGATATATGTATATATAAATATAAAGTTCCTAATATATATATATTGCTACCATATACATATATTAGATATATGTGGATTACCTTAAAGATGTGTGCTTTGAGGATGTGATGTCCTAGTTCAATAGTCTGCTGTCGATTTAGTTTCCCCTCTTGGCGGGAGAACCAGAAGGCAAGTAATGTGTGGCCACTCCTGCAAAGAAAGAGAGTCATCTTAGAAAATTTAATGCCTCAGTTTTGCCTTGACTATTCAGGTTCAGCCATATCTCCAATAAAACTAGGTACCATTAAGTTAGCATCTTGGGGAAGAACATTTGTTACTAGGCAGGTAACATGTATGGATATTACAAACACCATTTCCAGTTTGGCTTAGTCCCATTCCTTCTACAGACAACATCAATCAATTTTCATTATTATTGTTTGTCCTTGTCAGTAACTCTTCATCATCACTCCTCAGACTTTGTACTCGTTCTTCTCTATTCTCACTGAACTAGTTAATCAGTCCTTACAGGAACCACTATCTATGGCTTATATATATTTTTTCTATTTAGACTTCTCTGCCTACGGCCTCAGTTTTAGAGCTGTTTATTAGCTTTCTCCATCTGGAGTGTCCCTTGGTACCTAAACTCATCATGTTGCAAAATGAACTGATAGCCTCTTCCTAGAAGTCTTCTCTGCTAGCCAATACAGTGGAATACTTTCTTTTCGATGCCACCAGTAGACATGTATAATGTCTGATACAGTATTTACCACACTATTACATGCTTTCTCTTCCAGTAGACTTGAGTTTCCTGATGGCATCCACTCCCATATGTCTCTGGTAACAAACTCCTAATCTGTTTATGAAAGAGAAAGGCCTCTTTCCAACTCCTTCAATATTGTCATATCTGCCCATGGTGTCCAGACTGCTTCCTTGGCCCAAATCATGTGATCATCTGGCCTGAGGACAAGGCTAAAAGTAGGGTTAGGCTAAAAAGTTCCAGAAAAATTGAGCCTGAACCCTGACTGTGTAGCATCTAAACTGCTCTAAGTTTGGGTTACTTTAAATAAATCAATTATTTTTTTTGCTGTTTAATACTTTTACATTGGAATCTTGGGTTCTGTCATAGCTCAAAAGTATCCTAATAATAATATTTAAGTGTCAATCTGCCCCCCCAAATTATCTGTGATGCTAAAAAGCAAACCTAGGACTAAACACTTTGCCACTGAGCTACACTCCTAGTCCAGTGATTTCCTTCTTTCCTTCACTTTTTTCTTTGTTTCTTTCTATTGATACAAGGTCTCATGTAGCCTAGGCCTCAAAACCCATTTTTAATTTTAAATGTATGTATGTATGCATGCATATGTGTATGTGTGTGAAGGCCAGAGAACATGTAGGAGTCACTTCTCTCCTGCCTTGTAGGTCTTGTTGATCAATCTCAGGTCATCCATCAGGTTTGGCAACTAACGCTTTTACCCTGTGGCCATCTCACCAGCTCAACCCTGAACTTCTGATCCTGCCTCTACCTCCTGAGACCTGCATACAGGTGTGTACTATCATACCTGGTTTATGTGATGCTTGGGATCAATCCCAAACTTTCCTACCAACTAGGCAAGTACTTATCAACTGAGCTATATCCCCAGGCAATCATTCTTTTACATGTCAACATGTTTGTGTGGTGTATGTGAATCATGTGTGTATGTATTTCTATTTACATTATTGAAAGAAAAATCTAGATCACCTGTATTCTCCATAATACCTAATACATCCTACTTCTTATAAAAACGTGCACAATGTTTTTAGGACAAAAAACTAGACATTAGGGTTTCAGCAGGGAAGGTATCTTCCACCATACCTGATGAGCTGAGTTTCTTCCCTAGAATCTACTTGGTAGAAGGAGAGAATCAATTTCTGTAAGTTGTTCTCCCATTCCCATGAGCATTGTGATATACCTGTGCACCCCTAAACAAATAAAATGCAAACAAACCAACAAACAAAATAGCAACAAAAACTTGGACTTTTCTTTTTTTAATTAAGAAAAGGTCAGTATCTGGGCATAATGATATATACTGTAATACTAGCACCTCACTAGACAAAGAAAATCACATGATGGGGGCCTGTGATGCAACAGCCTAGCCTGGGATATACAGCAGGACTGTCTCAAAAACAAACCAACAAACAATAAAACACATCAAGCAAACAAAAACAAAACAAGGTGAGAGGGAGTACACAAGGTTGTCTTCCTCCCTCTCCCTTTCTCCCCTCCTCTTTTTGAACCTGGAGACTATGAGGGGGTCAGCTTCCACTTTATAGATATAAACCATCCCAGAATCTTCATCTCAGTAAGATTTTGAAAGAAATCCCAAATTTGTCTTCACAGAATTTCTAAACTGCATGGATGCTAGGTCACCTTGTTTAACCACACAAGGTTAATCACATGGGAAGAAATGATTTAGCTGGAAGAATGCCCAGACAGGCTTAATCTGTGTTGATCATTATCATCTTGAGGTCTGAGCATAGGGTTTTCACCCTTCCATCATCAGAAAATGCCCATTGCACTTTCATAGGAAAGAAAGTGAAAGCCCCATTTTGTTGTCAGTCTGGTGTAGCAGAGGCAGAGAAGTGAGATGTGACAGAGGCAGAGGCCTCAACACTCCGTTCAGTGAGTAAGAGCAGGGTTACTGGGGCTTTTCTGGTGTCAGTATTACTTTTTAAGCGACTTGTCCATGACTGTACAGTTGTGCCGGCAGCTCTGGGATGCAGAACCCTGATCTACTTCTCAGGCAGTAAGAGTCATGAGTGAGAATCCATGTCTACTGGTATTACAAAGGTAACAAAAAGCCTATGTGGACAGTCAATGAGATTTTTGGCTAAGACACAGAATTGGCTTTGCCCTCGTGATTTTTTTTAATTTATACTACAGTGCTTGAATTTCTCCAGTGTGCATCTGCACCTAGAGATAACAGTGTTTGTTACTGTTACCATTGATTGGGCACTGAGTATATGGATAGCATACAATACAGATGAGACGAGGGTGACATTTTCATTCATTTCTTTTTTAATAGAAACATGGCAGATTTTTATAATAATAATAAAAAAGACCTTGTTGGCCCTGTACCTGTAATTCTACCAACTATTTAAGAAGCTGAGGCAGGAGGATTACAAATTTAAGATGTTATGTTTTCTTTTTCTTTTTTTTCTTTTTCTTTTTCAAGACAGAGTTTCTCTGTGTAGCCCTGGCTGTCCTGGAACTCACTTTGTAGACCAGGTTGACCTCGAACTCAGAAATCCGCCTACCTCTGCCTCCTAAGTGCTGGCTGGGATTATAGGCGTGCACCACCATTGCCCGGCTAAGATGTTATTTTTCTTGGCTCCTAGTTCTCTAACATCATTGGTAGCTTTTTAGTTGTGAAGTAATGTGATTTTTCTCTTAACCTATGATATTTTTCTTTCTCTTATTTTTTTCCTTATTAGGCATTAGGCCTTATTTGTTGTCTTATTAAATCTATCTCCTTGGAAGCTATGCCTACACTGGGTTTCCATAGTGAAATTAACAAAAAATTTAAAACTTACCTTTAAAGCAAAAATAGGCTGGGCAGTGGTAGCTCATGCTTTTAGTCCCAAAACATGGGAGGCAGAGATAGGCAGATCTCGGAGTTTAAGATCAGCCTGGTTTACACAGAGAGTTCTAGGACAGCCCAGGCTACACAGAGAAACCCTGTTTCAAAAAAAAAAAATCAAAACTAAACATCAACAAACCTTAAAAACAAAACAAAAAAAACCCCAACAACAACAACAAAACCACAACTATCTGTTGATAACTGTGACAATGTGCGGGTACTTTGCCCATTTCTTGAAGTGATGTAATGATTTTGCCTTCTTTTCCTCCTAGGTAGCTCTTGTCTCCTGGTTTCAACTTTCACCTCAATGTACATGACTCCCACAGAGACATCTCAAATATGGAAGATTTATTTTTGCTTCTCTAGCTGCCCGCTGGCTCTCTCTACCTCCATCACTGTCAAATGAAAGTCATCTTTTGAAGTTGTCTTGATGCAGGGCACCTTAGGCCAGTGGCCTGAACCATATAATGAAAGTGTGCTGAGGACAGGCCGGCCTCCAAGCCTGCCAGTAAGGGGCAAATGCTTTCCCAAGGTCCTGCTGCACATCCGTGGCTGTGTGTTCCGGAGTCAGACGTAATACTGTGTAATACTGTGTGGAATGGCAAGCAGGCCTGCCTTCAAGTCCCTTCCCGGAGTTCCCTCGATGATGGACTAACCTGGAAGCTGAAATAAACCCTTTGTTCTCTTGACTATTTCAGAATGAAACTAGAACAAATCCTCAGCATTTTATTCAAAGAATATTCAAAGCCTGTTCTCATTTAGGCTTTCTACTAATCTCCATTGGAATAGAAACCATGTTTTTTCCAGAGGTCCTGAGTTCAAATCCCAGCAACCACATGGTTGCTCACAACCATCTGTAATGAGATCTGATGCCCTCTTCTGGTGTGTCTGAAGACAGCAACAGCAACAGTGTACTTTAAACAAACAAACAAACAAACAAACAATCTTAAAAAAAAGAAACCATTTTTTTTGTTTTTTGTTTTTTTTTTTGTTTTTAGGGTTTCTCTGTGTAGCCCTGGCTGTTCTGGAACTCACTCTGTAAACCAAGCCGGCCTTAAACTGAGAAATCCGTCTGCCTCTGTCTTCCAAGTGCTAGGATTAAAGGCATGTGTCACTACTGTCCGGCCATGTTTTTCATATAACTATTTAGACTTGTATATTATAGTTCCCAAAATAACAATTTCTAGAGTATCAAAAAATCACTATACTTATAAGCACAGGAGTAATGTTACTTCATTTAGTGGAACATGAAAAAGACCCCCCTCCCAGCATAAAAGACAACATATCTATTTGTATAGCATCTTTTTCATTTTTTTTAGACAGGGGTTCTCTATGTAGCCCTTGCTGTCTTGAAACTTGATTTGTAGACTAAGCTGACTTTAAACTCATAGAGATCCACATTTCTGCCTTGCAAGAACACTGAATTTTTAATATAATTAAAATCATTAATCGTTTACATTGACAACTTTAGATGTATTTGTTTTTATTTATGTGTATGCATGTATGCCTACATGAGTTTATGTGTACTGTGTGGCCCACAGAGGCCAGACAGTGTCAAGGTCCCTGGGGCTAGAGTTACAGGTCTTTATGAGCTGCTTAATATGGCTGCTGACAACCAAACCTGGGCCTTTTTTAAGAGCAGTAAGCACTCCTAACTGCTAAGCCATTTCTCTAGCCCAATATCAATAATTTTTAATTTGCATTTTGGGAAACAGTGAATTAAGAAATCAAGCAGAATGAGCTCTGTTAAGTGTGATTTTAGTTACTTTAGTTATATGTTCTCTTTAACTGAGAATTATGCCATCAAGATAGACTTTAATATAGGTTCAAAAATATTTTGAAGACTATGGGTCAAGGAGATTTTCTACTCTCAGTCTCCTGAGTGCTAGGATTACAGCTATAATCCACATGATACCTGTTATATTTGATTTTAGATAGTTTAGGAGAGAAGCAATCACAGGTCACATCTGAGGATTGTTCCTCCCACCGCACCCACACTATCTTTTCTTCTTTTTCCTTGGTACACATGCTTTAATAGGATGGTGGGAGAGGCAGGTCATTTTCTGTTCTCACTTGCAGGCATCACGAGCCCCTGATGCACAATCACTGAAGACAAAACAAACTCACCCCTGTAACTCTGAGTTACAAGGAGCTACTGTCAAATTTGATGACTTAGTTTTCTATACCTAAGAGTTCAGAGCAAAACCCTTTCTAAAGTAAGAATTACTCTGCCTCATCCCTATTTAACTGTTTAATACATTATTAAAATGGCACTGTATTTGTTTTTCTAATAGATTTTCACTTTGTACTCCTTGTACTCCAGGAAGATACCTAGACTTGAAGTTTTTATTTGTAGAAATGAAATATGCTAACAAGTGAATCTAAATATTTCAGGCATTGGGTGTTTGCTCATCATTGTAATATGGGTCAGTTTTGTGTAGGTGTATTAATTTTCTTAGCTTTTATAATGACAAACTCAACAGACAAAGTCTAAATATTTCAGAAAACAAGACCTGGATGCTTGACATTCTGTGTGGTCAGATGTGACAAGATTCTATAGTTATAGCTAGTTGGTGACATACCTATCTTAATATGGGTTGAAACAGTATGGAGTGTTGTGGAATGCTTTTATATTATAGAGGCAAATGTAGGGAATTACTTAGGGAGAACTACTGAGGTAGGACTGTGTAGAGCTGGCCATCACCTACAAGGTTACACTTTTCTCCCAAGCCAAGACTTGTTCTTCAGAAGTGGCTTTGCATTCAACAAATAGTGAGGAGAGGAAGTTACATGATGGAGTTATACTTAGTAAAATGTGGAGAGAAATGATATTCATTACTTTTGATTTGGCTCAGAAAAATCTGCTCCTGCTTTATCTGCTTCTCCATCCTGTGAGCAGATGACATCAAGCAGATGCCCCAGAACAGTGTGCTAAAAATGGCAGAGTTTATTAGACCAGGTGCCCCCCAATAAAAACCCAAACAACCATAGAACAGACTTCTTTCAACCATATAGTACCTTTATATGATTTTTTGTGAATGGAAAAAAAAAACTTCTATTGGAAAACCCCAAGATTTTAGCATTTTTTTTAGCAGTTACCAATGTCTTTAGTGTAAAATTGTTGAAAGACTGATTATAGAGAGATGAACAGACAGAGAGATCAGGAGTAAGAATGGACTTGAGATTTCAATGTCAGTGAAATAAGCAGAAGCTAAAACATTATCTTCATATGTTAGGTTTCTGGAAACAAGCTGAAATCATACCTTACAGAAAAACTGTTCAGAGACTGTCATGTGATCAGAAGAGGAGCTCTTGTGCCTTATGACAGTGGTCATTTTCTACCACTATTAACCAATCAATACAAAAGGCTCCCTACATCTAACAACTGCCACTTATTCCTGCAAACACAGGAATTATTTTTCAAATCACAAGACAGCTGACACACAGGAATGACACTGTTCTAGCACCAGCAGGTTCTCTTCCACAGCCCACCACGAATGAAAGGTGAAGAGGGAAGTTGCTCCAAATGACTGTTCCTCCAGTGTGTGGTCTCTGTGATCACAAAACAGTAATTCACTGATGGAACGATAAAGCACTATTTTCAGTAAGAGACATTCATGTCACCAGGCAATCATTGTTTTGGACATGAAGGAACCAGTGCTGTTGCCAAGGACCCCTATGCCTTTGCCTGTCTTACTTTCTATCAGCTGCAAGAAGACAAAGGTATCACCTTCCTCTGAGTATACTCTGTAGCTCCTGAGCCTTAGTAGAAATATAACAGGGGAATTTAAAAGAATTTCATGTAAGTGCAGATACATTTGTTCTGATTAGCTAAGCCAACATTATATCCCTGGGCAGGAAAGAACCTTAAGTTGTCTTTTTGACAGCCAGATTGACTGTTTGTTAGTTTGATTTTTCCAGAACTTACTTTTCACTCATATATAAATATTGACAATGAGCATATTCCCCACTTTTTTCTCTAGCAGCAGGTCTGATGGTGAGGTTCTCAATCAATTTAAAGCCAAGTTTTACAGGAAGAGATAAGGATCTAATTTCACTTTTCTGAATGCTAAAATTCATGTTTCCTAACAGTGTTTGTTGAAAGTTCTGTCTTTTCTCTAATATGTATCTTTGTAAAAAAAAAAATCAGGTAGCTGTAGTTTTGTGGAATTATACTTGGGTCCTGTTTGATTCCATTAATCTATGTGCCTGTTTTTGTATTGAAACCACAACCGGCTTTTATTACTACAGCTGTGTAGTATAATTAAAACCAGGATTCTGTGATAACTCCTGCAGAATTCTTTGTTTAACATTGCTTTGACTGTCCTTGGTCTTTTGTATTTCTATATAAGTTCTGATTGCTTTTAAATTTGTGAGGAACGACCTTAGAATTTTTATTGGGATAGCATAAATCTGTCAGTTGCTTTTTCCACAAGATGAATTCTTCTGACCTATGAACATAGGGATCTTTCTTTCCATCTCCTAGTGTCTTTCTCAATTTCTTTCTTTAGTGTCTTAAAGTTTTCATTGTAGAGGTAGGTCTTTTATTTCTTTGGTTAGATTTATTCAAAGGTAGTTTATTTATTTATTTATTTTGTAGAATGGAATTGTCACCCCTATTTTTTCAGTATGTTTGTCACTGGTACACAGGAAGACTACTGATTTTTTGAGTTAATTTTGAATGCTGCTACTTTTTTTTTTATGTGTATGTGTTTAGTCCTTAGAGTCTCTGATGTATAGAATCATATCTCCAAATAGAGATATTTTAACTTTCCTATTTTAAACCCATTTTATTCCCTTCTATTCAAGCAACATATTGAGAAGTGGAAACAGTAAATACTCTTATCTTGTTACTGATCTTAGTGGAAATGTTTGAGTTGTGCTCCATTTAGCATGATAGTGACTGTAGGCTTGTAGACAGCCTTTGCTGTGCTGAGGTGTGGTGATGGTGCCTGCAGGCCTGTAGACAGCCTTTGCCATGCTGATGTGTGGTGACTGCAGGCTTGTAGACAGCCTTTGCTGTGCTGAGGTGTGGTGACTGCAGGCTTGTAGACAGCCTTTGCTGTGCTGAGGTGTGGTGACTGCAGGCTTGTAGACAGCCTTTGCCATGCTGATGTGTGGTGACTGCAGGCTTGTAGACAGCCTTTGCTGTGCTGAGGTGATGGTGACTGCAGGCTTGTAGACAGCCTTTGCTGTGCTGAGGTGTGGTGACTGCAGGCTTGTAGACAGCCTTTGCTGTGCTGGGGTGTGGTGATGGTGCCTGCAGGCTTGTAGACATCCTTTGCCATGCTGATGTGTGGTGACTGCAGGCTTGTAGACAGCCTTTGCTGTGCTGAGGTGATGGTGACTGCAGGCTTGTAGACAGCCTTTGCTGTGCTGAGGTGATGGTGACTGTAGGCTTGTAGATAGCCTTTGCTGTGCTGAGGTATGCTCCCTCCATCCCTCGCCTCTACATGACTTACATAATGAAGAGATGACAAAGACTTTTGTCATTTTGTCAAAGACATTTTCTGTACCTGCCAGGATGATCATGAGATTTCTGCCATTGAGTCCATTTATGTGACAAATTATATTAAATCATGTCACATGATTTACATATGGCATAAAGTTAAGTTTGTTATGAAGTTTTGATGTGATCCAGAATTTTGTTTGTATTTGAGAATTTTTGCATGTTTGTTCACCACTGAGATGGGTTTGTAATTGTTTTGTTTTTATTTTGTCTTTGTATCAGATTATACTGGTTTCATAAAAAGATTTTGGGAGCCTTTCTTCCCTTTCTATTAAAAATATTTATTTTATGTGTATAGGTGTCACATCTGCATGAATATCTGTTTACCACATGCATACCTGGTCTCCAAGGAGGCAGAAGAGGCCACAGAATCTTCTGGGACTGGAATAATAGACAGTTATGAGCTGCCATGTAGGTTCTGTGAATTAAACCCTGATTCTCTTGCAAGAGGAGCATATGATTTTAACTGATGAGCCATTTCTCCAAACCCACACTTTTTTATTATATAGAATAATTTGAGTAGTCCTGCTGTTAGCTATAGTTAAACTACATAAAAGATGGGGAAGGAGCTTGTGCGTCCTCATCTCAAACTGAGGAGCTATTGATAGTTTATGGTTGCTGAGGAAGACTCACCTTTCTTTGGGGGAGTTGTCACTAATTGGTTGCACATGCTCCAGTGGATGGCTCCACACACGTATATAGGGGCAGAACTAATAGACTTAGTGGGATATCAAGAGGAGGTGGGAAGGAGGAAGAGATAAAGGGAGGGAGAACTAACTACATGAAGTTGGGAGGAGAATATGCTGGAGGGACCAAGAGGAGCTAGAAGGAGGAAATTGGGAACAGATAATTGAAAATAGATATATACTGTATATATGTGTAGAATTCTCAAAGGATAAATAGAATTATAAACAAATAGGTAAATAATAATATAGTTTAAAAATACAAAAGCTTGGGGGTAAGTTGGTATTCTGATACATGTATATGAAATTTTTTAACTATGTCAGACATATTTACTTCCTCAAACATATTTTCTTCATGGTAAAAACTTTTTAAAATTTTTTTTTTAGTTATTGAAAAGGGAAGTAAAGGGAAATAAAAATACTTTATGATAAAATTAAATATTTACATGGAAAATATTTCAGATAAACACGTTAAAATTGACAATTTTCATGGAAAATTAAAGAGTAAAGTGGTAGACATGTAAAACATTGCTAAATTAATTGAAATATGGGATAGAAACATTTTATGATAGAATTGAAGATTTACGTGGAAAATATTTTTTTAAATTTTCTATATTCTTCGTTTATATTCCATAATGTTCCCTTTCCCAGTTCCTTCCTCCCCATACGTTCCATAAGCCCTCTTCCCTCCGCCCGTTCCCCAATCAGCCCCCTCCCACTTCTCTGTCCTGGTAATCTCCTACTATGCTGCATCAAGCCTTGTGAAAAATATTTCTGATAAAATTGTAGAAAAATGTAGAAAAACATGTTAGGATTGAAGATTATCATGGAAAATTTTATATAGATATAATAATGGTAGGTATAAAAGTATTCCTAAGTTGATTGAAATTAGAATTATGAACATTTTCTGATAAACTTGAAGATTTACATGGAAAACATTTCTGATAAAATTGAAGAAATATATAAAAACATGTTAAAATTAAAGATTATAATGGAAATTATATAGATAAAATGATAGGCATAATGATAATTCTGAGTTGATTGAAGGTGGAATTATAAACATTCAGAAAACATTGAAGATTTACATGGAAAATATTTGTGGTAAAATTCAAGAAATAAATAGACAAACACATTAAAATTGACTATTTCATGGAAAATTTTACATATAAAATGGTAGATATAAAAACTCTTTCTAAATTAATTGAAGGTGGAATTAGAAACATTTGTGAAAAAATCAAAGATTTATATTGAAAACATTTCTGATAAAACAGAGGAAGTATATAGAAAGACATATTAAAATGAAAAATAATGCAGATAAAATGGTAGACATAAAACATTACTAAATTAATTAAAGGGGGAATTATAAACATTTTCTGATAAAATTGATTTGCATAAGAAATATTTTGTTGGTCATGACTTTTTATTGGGGAGTTGAGTCCATTGTTGTTAAGAGATACTAGGGAATAGTGATTGTTGCTTCCTGTTATTTTTTATGTTATTTTTATGTTTGTGTGGGTATCTTCTTTTGGGTTTGTTGGAAGATTACTTTCTTGCTTTTTTTAGGGTGTAGTTTCCCTCCTTGTGTTGGCATTTTCCATCAATTATCATTTGTAGGGCTGGATTTGTGGACTGATATTGTGTGAATTTGGTTTTATCATGGAATATCTTGGTTTCTCTATCTATGATGATTGAGAGTTTTGCTGGGTATAGTAGCCTGGGCTGGCGTTTGTGTTCTCTTACGGTCTGTATGAGGTCTGCCCAGGATCTTCTAGCTTTGTCTCTGGTGAGAAGTCTGGTGTGATTCTGATAGGTCTGCCTTTATAAGTAACTTGCCCTTTTTCCCCTTACTGCTTTTAATATTCTTTGTTTAGTAAATTTGGTGTTTTGATTATTATGTGCCTGGAGGACTTTCTGTTCTGGTCCAGTCTGGAGTTCTGAAGGCTTCTTCTATGCTCATGGGCATCTCTTTCTCTAGGTTAGGGAAGTTTTCTTCTACAATTTTGTTGAAGATATTTACTGGGCCTTTAAGATGTAAATCCTCACTCTCATCTATATCTGTAATCCTTAGGTTTGGTCTTCTTAATGTGTCCTGGAGTTCCTGGATGTTTTGGGTTAACAGCTTTTTGCATTGTGCATTTTCTTTGACTGTTGAGTCAATGTTTTCTATGGTATCTTCAGTACCTGAGGTTCTTTCTTCTATCTCTTGTATTCTGTTGTTGATGCTTGCATCTATGACTACTGAATTCTTTCCAAGGTTTTCTATCTCCAGAGATGTCTCAGTTTGTGATTTCTTTATTGTTTCTATCTCCACTTTTAGATCTGGATGGTTTTGTTCAGTTCCTTCACTTGATTGTTTGTTTTTCTGTAATTCTTTAAGGGATTTTTGTGTTTCTTCTTTAAGGGCTTCTGCCTGTTGACCTATGATCTCCTGTATTTCTTTAAGGGATTTTTGTGTTTCCTCTTTAAGGGCTTTTGCCTGTTGACCGATGTTCTCCTATATTTCTTTAAGGGAGTTATTTAAGTCTTTATCTCTATTAGTATCATGAGATAAGGTTTTAAATTCAACTCTTGCTTTTCTGGTGTGTTGGGGGTATCCAGGACTTGCTGTGGTGGGAGAACTGGGTTCTGATGTTGCAATGTGGCCTTGGTTTCTGTTGGTAGGGTTCTTGTGCTTGCTTTTTGCCATCTGGTTAACTCTGGTGCTAGTTGGTATTATTGTCTCTGTCTGGAGTTTGTTCCTCCTGTGGGCCTGTAAGCCTGTGTCCTTACTTCTCTGAGTTCAAAAGTGAAAACACTGCTGGGAGATCTCTCTCCTGGCAGCCTATGCACAGAAGGCTGTGGAGTTTCCCAGCTGCTATTCAAAATGATGTAGTCTTTGGCTGTTGAGTTTCTCCTGTTGGCTTCTGGCAGAAGGGAAGAAAACCTATTGACACAGTAACTATTCTTGGTGTAGGCACTGGTTGAACCACTGGAGGCCATGATAAGGGCTCTTTTCCCAACAGGACACACTGCCACAATCCACTCTTGCCCCAAATCTGAAGGGACATCAATTAAGCACTCAGAAAGCTAATCAATTGATCAGCATAGTGTTTTGGTAACTTCTTGCCAGAGCTAATGTCTACTTCCTCTTTATCTTCCTTATCTTCTTCATCTCCATCCCTGTCCAGTCATCTTCAGCCAGTCTTCTGGCATGGTTCACATAACCCAAATGCTTGAATTTCTATAGTTCTAGTAACTTATGGAGCTGTTCACTCTGCTCCAAGGAACTGTACTTGGACTTGTATTTGGACAGGCGAAGATATGAGGCAGCTGTGCTATTCAGTTTTTGAGATATAGGAAAGCTACTAGCTAGGGCTTGGCCCAGTTCTTCCATTTTCTCACACCAAAGTGCCACTCATGCACACTGCCCCCTTTATCCTTTTCGAAATGTACAGTACATTATTATTTCTATTGTCACTCTGCTGTATAATAGCATATCAGAACTACATGCTTGCAAGTGAGATTAATACTCATTGACATTCTTTTCTGCCCCTCACTTTGAGCTTGGCTTTTTTCACTTATTCTGTGGTTTCATCCATGAGTTGCAAAGGATGGTATCTAATTTTTTTCCCCTCTGGCTGAATAGCAAGTACCTCAGTGTACAAGTATACCACAACTCCCTTACACATCTGTCAGCTGATGAATACTCAGGTTGCTTGCATTCCTTGGGTATTGTGAATACGGTTGCAATGAACATAGGAGTGCAGGAATCTATTCAACATGGCAATATGTTTTCTTTTGGATATAGAACTGGGAGTGAGATGTAGGCTCATACAGCAGGTCCATTTTAAGCTTCTGAGGATCTTCCATGTTTTCTGTAGCGGCTGTTGAGTTATATTCCCATCATCTATAAAGGCTCTCTTTTCTTCACATCCTTACTAGCATTTCTTCCTTCAGGTTTTTTTTTCTTTCTTTCTTTTTTTTTGGGCCACTCTTGTCAGGGTAAGGTGATGGTGATGAGTCAATGTGATTTTGAGTACATTTCCCTGAGAGTCATTGATAAGCATTTTCTGAGATGCACCCGCCAGTCATCTGTATGCTTGCTTATTTATGTAATTATTTATTTATTTATTTATAGCTACCTATTTCAGTCTCTGGTCCATTTTGGAACCAGTTGCTGTTATTTTTTTGTTATTGAATTTTCTATTGCATATGATCAGATGAAGATATGTGAAAGTCTAGTAAAGTCTACCAAAGTTCTATCCTTTTAGAAATGAGTAAAACCGCATTTTTGGAAACAGTCAATCTACATAGGGATTTGGTGCTTTCACCTATATTTCTTCAACTTTTCTAGAGCCTTTCTGTTTTACAGATGTATTACTGCTCTAGGTTGGATATTTCTGAGCCAACGATGAGGTCTTCAGGCAGTTGGCGGGGTTTCATGAGGCAGCAAAACTATGACTTTACTGGACTGGCATAATCTAAAGTAACAGTAGCTACAGAAAAGTGGTCAATTTCTCTCACACCCCTCTATGTCCCTCCCTCTTTGTTTACACATTTAGCACTGTACTTTGCTTTGAACTATAGCTAGTTATGAATGAGTATTAAAATCACTAAACCATAATTCCTTCTTTTTTTACTTACACTTGTATGCCCGACTCTGCATCTCAAATACATTATTTAATAAGTGGTTATTGATGCTTTCTGGAATGCATACTTCCACCTAGTCCTGGAGCACAGCAGAAAGTGACAGAGTGAGCAAAAGCACATTATCTATAGAGCTTTGAGAAGAGAATCCTAAATATCTTATGTGATGGGGCTGGAATTAGTAGTACTTACAAGTTTTTCAGTTATTAACTCATCATTAAAAATTTACAGTGAGCCAGGTGGGCTCTCCACCAGTCATCAGGAAGGCAAAGGTGAGACAGAAAGTCACTGACCTTACTGAGACTACTCAAATTCTAGGGGAAAAGTGGACAATAAATAATCGCCAATAAGTTAATAAACTGTTAACATCTGTGAGAAAGAAAATAAAAAGGTTACTAAGGACTCAGAATCCAGGAGGGACTTAGTAACGTGAGAGAATTCTCCTTCAGGAGGTGGCGTATAAGCTAATGTCTGAAGAGACAATGAGCTGGGTCACTGTGAAATGAGACGGGAATACCGTTCAGTGCAAAGGTTTAGAGGAGAGAAAGAGACTTCTAAAAAGTAGAAAATTGTACAAAGGAGAATGACTGAGCTTAACTTAGAGACAAGCAGAAGCTATCTACACATACAGGGCTTGGGTTTTGTTCTCATCTTAAGAAAAGGCATTGAAGGGTTCTAGAAACAGCCATGGTATGAAAAACAACTGCTCTGGCTGTTGGCGCATGAACTGGAGGAGGGCAAGTGGAAGACCAGGGCGTGGCCAGTGGGGATAAAAATAAATGGGTACTTACAAATCGATTTCAGAACTTAGAGCTAATTAAATATGCTGATGGCTTCAGTAAATGAAAATCTCACAGCTGTGGGTTCTTAAGAGGGTAGAAAGCGATTCCTGTTGGCTTTGGCTAAACGAGGAGTTCTGTTTCTGAAAGTCTCTGGAGACGGTGGGGTGAATTGCTTTACACACACACACACACACACACACACACACACACACACACACACTGTCAAGTCCCAGTGTGTCAAGTCCCACTAAGCTAGCAATAACTCCTACTGACTGTTGTGTCATTAATCCTGGTTTGACAGCTTCTGGGATTCTTTTGATTCAGTTAGTATTATTTTAGAGGATTATTAGTAGGATAAATTAGCCTTTATTTCTTATGCTTTTTTGTGTGTAGATATGTATGTATGCATGTGCATGTGTGTTTGTGTAGGTGCATTAAGTGTTCATGCGGGTGCATGTCTCTCAGTGGGAGGGATCTGAGTGGGCTGGGGGGATAGTGTGCTCCTGGAATCCATCTATCTGTACTTCCCCAGTGCTGGGATTAAGAGTGTGTATCACTACACCTGGCATTTCTTTTGTGTAGGTTCTGGAGTGCAAGCTCAGGCCACCAAACTGGTACAGCAAGCACTTTACCAACTGAGTTCTTTCTATAACCCTTTATGCTATTTTTAGTATTAAAAGATATCTTTGTTGGGCAATGGGGTACATACATGCCTATAATTTCAGGGAAATTGAGGAAGGAGAATTACGAGCTCAAGGGAAACCCAGGCTATAATAACAAGACTCAGTTAAAAAAAGGTCCTTACTCATCTCTCTCCACATCCCATTTTATATGTTTAGATAAAGTTATTTTAATTTTAAGCCAGTATTTTTTATGGACTATAACCACTTAAAATAAGCTATACATGCATATTTAAGAATATAAAGCATTGTTACCTTTTAGAAGAATACATGTCCCTTTTGGAGTTTCTGATTGCTGTTCTATAAAAGTTTCATGAGCAGCAATGGCTGAGAATTTATGCCAAGTCATAAAACAATGCTCTGTGCATCTTATCATAAGCATAACTCTTTTTTGTATATATATATACTTAGCACATTTCTCATGAGTTTTTTTATGACAGTATTACAGTGCATGTAGTTTCTGTTTTAACTGGGCTTGAGAGGAAGTTCTTATCAACCTTTAAAAAAATATTCTTTTGGAGTTGGAAAAGGAAAAAACTAAATGTTATGCCCATCTTCTAATGGGCAGTTAGACAGTTTTTATACTTTTATAGTTTTGCTGTATAACTGGCCTCTAACTTGGACCCTTCTGCTTCAGCTCCCTGAAGCTAGAATTACAGGTAAGAATCAACACATCTAGATGGCTGACCTACCTTCCTTCCTTACGTCCGTCCTTCCTTCAGTCCTTCTCTGTGACGGTGGGGATTAAGTCAGGGCATGTTAGGCAAGCATGCTACCATTTAGTTACCTCCCCAAATCCCTGTTAGTTTAAATATAGAAATGGTTTGCTTATCTGACTAATGAAGAAAATACTAGATTTTCATATATGTTCTCATTTGTACCATATCACAAAACAGAAATTTGGCTCAGAAAAATAATACTTCAGATTTTAGTTTCAAATTTATTTTTGTGGTGATGAGATAATAGGAAAAAAATCATTGATTAAATTAGATAAATTCTCAGTGATATTAAGGTCAGAGAAATCTTTCCCTGAAAAACAGAATATGTAAACCAGGACAGTAGAACACTGATTTTCTACTTGGTGGTAGAGAAGCCTTAGAAGTGAAAAGACAGTAAGGAGCTAATTCTTCCAGGTGGTAAGGTCACCTAGGATCAGCCAAGTATTAGTGAAAGATGTTTGACACATCAGAATACCCAGGGCTGATTTAGGTCCAGGGGTCTCTGCCTTCTTCCTTTGCTTCACCAGTTTGCTAAGGTCTCTATAAACACTTTTAGAAAACAGAACCCACTTTATGTTTATGGATTATTGTGAGACACTGCAATATCTACCAGAAGCAGTAACCTGGACTTTGTGCAAAATTAAATGTTATTCCACTTGAAGGTTCATATCTGGATTAGAAGAACATACCTCACTAAAATCATCAATTTTTATACTGGCTATGCAGGGGTCTGGCATGGATAATTGTCGTATTAGGGTAGATATCTTCTTCTTTCTTTAAAAAAAACCATTTATTTTTATTAGAAGAACATACCTCACTAACTAAAATTCATGTGCATTTATGTTTTGCCTGCATATATATCTGTGTGAGTGTTGGATCCCCTGAAACTGGAATTACAGACAGTTGTGAGCTTCCATGTAGGTGGTGGGAATTAAACCCAGGTCCTCTGGAAGAGCAGCTAGGGCTCTTAACTGCTGAGACATCCATCTCTCTAGCCTTCTTTTAAACCCCTTTCTTTTTCAATCTTAGATAAATTGCTTACCTGATGACATGCGCCAAGAGCTAATTCTCCAAAAGGTAATTCACTAAGTGAATGTGTAATTAATGTCCATATACACCCCCAAAACAAAAACAAACAAAAAGCCAAAACAAATAAACAAAAAACCCCCAGCAGACCCCATTAATTATAAGCAATCAACTCTGGTCGTGAGAAAGCAAGTTCAGTGTACAATTACAGTAACGGATCTGTGTGGTCGGCCTCTGCTTATTCACCATAGTATTTGCTTCTTAGTTTGAGAAGGTCAGGTCAAACTAACCTAAACTTCAACATCATGATGACTATACTAATTATATGAACTTCATAAGTTTACTATCTTTAATTCAAATACATGAAAATAAAGAAGACAGGGCTTCTAATTTCTGTGTCAAAATAGTCCCATCCAGAGCAAAACATTAATCTGAGAGCTGTTCTTAGGGTAGGCTAGTTATCATAAGAGAAAATGAGGAAATGGACAAAAGCTATGGAGATTTATTCAGGCTGAGCCTACTGTGGTACAGAAATGTCAGGCAGTAATTAGACAGCACCACAAGGCTGGTAGCTCCCTGTTATCTCTCAGCCTCAAATTTAGCCTCAAATTTGTACTTTCAAAGTCACTAATGGGTTGGACAGAAAAGACTAGTGCCACTTTTCTCTCCACCTCACTTAAAATGCACAAGTAGCCTCAGATGGCTTTTCTACCTTCTCACTATTAGCATAATAGGGCTTAGTTTATTAGATTAGTGGGCCAATCTATATCTCAGTGCCCAACAGAATAAAACAAGACAAATTAAATCCTCGGCGACAGTGATGAACAGTGGGAAACAGATGCAGAATGAGGCTGAAGGTCCAGGTTTGTGAGTGCTCCCAGGACATGCTCTCATAAAGTCAGAAGACACCAAAGCTTTTGACATCAGAAAGATGTTTTAAGCTGAGTAAGGGTGTATATGCTTATAATGCTAGCACTGAGAGGCTGAGGCTGGAGGACATAGCCTGTTCTACATAGTGTGATCCTGCAACAAACAAAATTTTGATGATACAAATGATTTCCAGCAACATTTTGTTTAATCGGTTAACCTTCCTATTACACAATTACAAGGCTAGGCAGGAGACTGTTTATAATCCATCTCTTTCTGTTACAGTTATGTTAATGAAATATTAAATAAGTCTCTACATTATGTTTAATTATTTGCTCAGATTCTGGGGGGCGACAGGCAACCTGATTTTTAAAATGGAGATAACTCACTGTCAGCTGTTGCACTGATCCCGGATGTGCTCCTCCTTATACTATACTCTAGAGAGTTTATGTTTAGGCAGGTATCACCTCCATAGGTAGTCTAATTCTGATGAATATCAACTAGTTAGTAAATGACATTACTAACTATTCTCTGTGTGTCTAATCTCCTAATAAGGACAACAAGTTCAAAGTAAACTGCTAAAGTCTAGAAAATGAACTAGAACAAACAATGCTGTGTTGTTCCTGAACATTCACTCTATACATGCACACTGTCAGCTCTGCTTACCTGGTGTGATTAGAGGCACTGAGTTGATCTACTCTGGCCTACTGAGGACACCGGGTATTCTAGACAGAACTGGAGAACACTCGGAAAACAGAAATGTACAAGAAATGGAAGCTGAAGACTATAAAAACAACTCCTGCCTAGTGATAGTCCTCAATGAAAAGTAGTTGCAGTCAGTTTCTCTGGAAGGCTAGATTAGACAGCATCTGCCCTTTAGTTCTGACGTAAATTCCACTTTGTTGTCCCAGGGAGTCTCAAGTGTGAGAGGAGCACTTGAGTAACAAGGCTGCTGCTGTCCCAGGCGGAGGAAGAGCTTGAGTTCCAACTGAAATGAAGTCTAAGGACAGCATTTTTTGGTAACTCCTGATAAAACAAATTTACTTGTTCTCTCTTAAATAAAATACGATGTTCATTCAGCAGCTATGTTATGAAATCATAAAGAACAGACTACCCAGCACCTGAAGATAGAAGTGTCTATACCAGTCTGTTGTTGCTCTGAGTTAATAAACAATATTGGGAAAGCAAGCCTATATAGCTATAACATACTGCATAAAAACTGTATTCTCTTTGTGAGCCTCTGAGGGCTTCATTCTTTGTAAGAAAGGTAGTTAATTCAGTGGTAGTCTGTTTGCCTTGGACTTACCTGCTTTTCAATCCTGACATAGTCCAAGATGGGAAAACAGTTAGCAAGAGATTATATGGGGTGTTTATTAAGTAACTCTGGATTAAATGTTGTTTCTTAACTACACAGTCTTTAACTCTATGTTTTAAGAGTCAGAAGCAATATGAATGAGATTTTCAGTAGTTTTATTATCTGCCATTTTAGTTTTCTTAGTTAGCCAAGATCAACTGGAAATATTAAATAAAAAATACTGAAGAAATAATTTGTAAGTTAAATTGTGTGTCTTCTGAATACTGTGTTGAAATCTCATGCTACTTTATTTTGTCCTGCCTGGGACCTAAGCCATTCCTTTGTCTAGTGGATCCCTGTTGTATATGTTATATATCCCCTAATCACTTTTAGCACAATTGTTGTGGTGCCCATGTTCAAGTAAAGTTTATCTTATTTAATAATATCCATAAAGCCAAAGTATAGTAATGCTGATTGACAATTTGGATATGTCAAAGAGAATCTGTGAACTTGTTAAGTGTCTCTTAAGTGTAAAATATAAATGCACAATAAGCTATTTTGAGAGACCCCATTCATATAATCTTTATTATAGCATATCCCTTTGTTTTATTGTTTTTCATTTCTTATTGTGACTAATATATGTGAACAGGAAAAGCTAAGATTTATATAGGGCTGATTCTCTCTGCAATTTCAGGTATCTTTTGAAGGTAGGAAGATAAGGTTAGATGCTACCTTACTGCAAAATACTTTTGTGAATGTCATACAACTCACGCAGGAGACCCATATTTGGTTTGCTTTAAAAAGCTGTGCCTCAAAATGCTAACAGCAGAAGGGTGTTGTTGTTTTTTACCTAGTCACAGGACTAAGTCTTGATAAAGTGTCTGTTACTGAACAGGCAGGGGAGGAAAACACACACATTCTCAGCACTTTCTTTGAACTTGTAGTTGTCTTGGTATTATACTATGAGACCTTGCTTACTGCTCACCAGAAGTAGGAGGAAGGGATTACTTCTGCTTTTATGTAGGTCTAAGGTTATGTCAGTTCCTAGAAGACCCAATAGTTCCTATTCTTTCTATGCAAGCATGCTTCATTTTAAGTTTCCTGCTTTAGGAAAATTTCATAAATTCTTTTCTGCCTGGGTAATATTATCAAAATGTGAAACTAGCTTTCTAATAAATCAGCATGAGAGAATAGGCTGAGAGGCATGTCCACAAATCATAGCAAGGTCTGGTGAACAGCAGGGCCACAGGGCCACTAAAAACCCAGCAGCATCAGAGCTTCAGTCTTTTTGGTGAGTAACAGTCTGAGTAACAGGCACTGCTAAACTTGCAGCCTTGCTTTGAGAAGCAGAGAAAAATCACTGTGGGAAGCATTCGAGTAAGAGCATTTCCCATTGCCTTCAATATCCATGATCTACACAATAAATTTAAAACAGGCTGAGAATCACTTATCACAGATAAATATCTTACCTGGGATCACAGAGAAATTTGGTTTTCTCTCCTTCTTCTCTCCAGATAAGCCATTCTCGAAAAGAAGGATGTACAAACATCCGAGTCATGTCTCTGCGCTTAATTAGGAACATGGAGAGATTCTCCATTCTTTGTTGAAAGTCTTCCCATTCTAGCGTGCCTTCAATGCTCCCAGCATTGATGGCCTGGAAGATATGTTCATCAGTAAGTGGGTGGAGAGAGGCCACTGCCACATTCAGGAGAGGCATCACCCGGTCAAAGGAAGACTGAGTTGGGAACTTCATATTGCACTGGAGTAAATAAACCTCAGAGAGCGAAACAGGAACAACTTTGTAGCTAGAACTCTTTAGCACTAGGTAGCCTTTCTCTATGAGGTCAAATGTGAGTTTCAGGTATAGATATGACCCTTGACTGAGGGTCTTGAGGTGAGAACTGAGTTTGCCAAATGTAGTATTGTCCATCTTGCCATTAAGTGAGATGTTATTCTGGATCTCTGAGCTGCTGTGAATCCGGTGCAGGATGTAAGCCTGCAGATCCTGGTCTATGGCTTCATTCTCTTCTAGTCGATCCAAAAAAATCCTATGGAAAGGCAGCAACTTGGTAATTTCCTAAAATAGATGGAGAAAGAGATAGAGATAGACAGAAAAGACCTTCAGTTTCCCTAACTCTCTTATAACTATGAGGTCCAGAATTCTCTGAATTTCTCAGTGGTTAAAGAATAAAATAATATTACGTATGATATCCATAGACTAAAGGAAATTATGCACACAGTAAGAAGATGGGTTTTCTCAATACTGAGACTTTTTATGGGTCTTTGTAAAGCGTATCTGAGGATCAAATTGAAGAAATTCTTCTCATTCTTTTTATTCCTCATACTCTAACTTCACTGAATCCTTACCTATTCACTAAAAATGGCTATTGCCAAGACTGTCAATAATCTTAACCTTGGCAAATCCAATAATTAGCTGTAGTTTTCATTTTCTCAGGATCTCAGCAGTGTTTGCTGGCAGACTCTCCCCACAGCATTCTGGGGAATCCTTCTCAGCAGCCCACTCTTAGGCACACCCTCACTTTCTCATCACACTGACTAGTTTTACTGAGCCTCTTCTTCAAGCTCCTTTCATTCTAGCCCACTTCAGGCTCAGGTCTCTATTAGTTTTCTTTCTTCAGCCATTCCCACTCTCTAAAACAGTTCTAAATGTCATCTATTTTGCCAGATTACTTAATTCCTCTGAGTTCTCACCTTGTATCTTGGTTTACTAAGCAATTTATTCTTTGATGTTTCATAGATTAAACTTAATGTGACTGAGTAAGAATGATTAAATTTTATACTCCATCACAAGACATTCCCTGTGTTAACACATTAACTGTATTGCCATTGACCCTGACACTAAATCCTTGGAGGTATCTGGAATCTTTATTTCTGAAGATGGTATCTGTTCATGTACTCACCAAACCCCAGGATTCATTCTTGATATCTTGCTTATACTCACATTCAGTCTGTCATTAAGTCTTTTTTCTTTTCGAATTTTCTATGTAGCTTGGATGGTCTAGAACTCTTAACTCTTACCTCAGCCTTCAAAATGATATCACAGATGTGAACCATTACACCTGGCTGAGCAACTGCTTTCTATTCTCCTTCAAGATATTTTCCAAATACAGCTAGTTTAAGACATCATTAACTTCCACCCCATTTCTGCTTATAATCTCTACCCTCTGTATTTTATGATGTGCATAACCAGAAGATAGATCTTAAAAAATGGTAGGTCATATTTTATCACTTTCTAATGCTCCCTAGAAGGACTTCTCCTATCTACCTCAAACTACCATTTCTATCTCTTTATACTATTTTATTTTTCTTCATAGTACTTGACATATTACCCATAATATTACAATATGCTTAATTATGCTTATTTGTTTGTGTTCCTTTCTTAAAAAGTGTTATGAAAACAGAGACATTGCATGTTTTATTTACTCCTGAATCCTCAAGAATTAGGACAGTATAGGACATACTCTAAATATCCATGAAATGTCTATAATGGAAAATTATATATGATTTTTTGAGGAAAAAATTCTTAGAAATTCTTCATTGAAGAGAGTGCAGTATCTAGGAAGTTACTGCAAGTCTTTACCCATGAACACTATGAAATTTGGACTTATAAAACCTGGAACACGCATAGTACTTTGTCTATTCTTTAGCACAGTTGAAAAATGAAGGTTTTTCTGCTCTACCTACCTAGATATTTAAAATTTCTTCTTCAACTACACATGACATCATTTTAGAATAGATCTTAGGTGAATATTGCTTATGCATAAATATCAAAATTAGAGGTCATAGTTAGTTGTGGTAGCACACATCTGTAAATTCAACACTCAGGAGGTTGAGACAGGAGCATCATGAGTTTGAGGTCAGCCTAGACTACCCAGTGACTTTTTTCTTTTTTCTTAAAAAAAATGAAAATAAAACAAAAATAAAAACAAACCAAGAAACAAAATCAAACACAAGATTTGTTCCCAGAGATCTTTCCTATTAATATTTTAACAACCAAGCTACTATTCACTAATTAGGTTGTATGTAATTTGAGCTGTAAAGATCATTATATGGATCTAGACTGTGGCCCAAATAACCTGCAGAATGACAGTAAACATCTGTAAGGTGATGGAATTAGAGATATTGCTTTTTGTCAAGAGGGCAGTAGATATAATCTGCAATATATAAGAATAATAGTAAAAGCAGAAAAAAGGGGTGTGCGGGGGAGACTTGATGTGACTCATCTATGTATTAGTTATTACAAGTGGGCTATATCAAAATAATGGAATGATTATATATTCTATGTGATCTTAATCAAGAAGGGATTTTTTTAAAAGATGAGAAACACTGTTCCAAACCACATATGAACCCAAAAGAACAGGAGCTACAACCCTAACTCCTTAGCCTAGTTCTTTTTAAAGACTCAATCCCACATTCCTGGTTCTTTCAGGCCATTAAACTATTAGTAGTGAGTAGGAAAGATAATTTATAGGAAGCAAATCCTTATCTCTTAGTTGCAATAAATATAACCTGAAGTGCCAATATTGCCAACATTTGCTAGAGGAAGGCATATACAGGGACTACTTTACACCCACACTACCAAAAACAAGCTCAAAGAGAAGTGAGGAAAGTGGTGGAAAGTCTGAGCCTCTAGGGCAGGCTGAAAGTGTGAAGTGGAATTCAAAAAAGGGGGAAGTGTGAGGCATTTCCCCCTTTGCACTATTACATCAGGACAAAGTCTAAGAATAGGTTTTTCTTTTCTCTTTCTTTTTCTTCTTCTTCTTTTTTGCTCCTGTTAGACTGATCTTGAACTCATGACTGTCTTCTGCTGCAGGTGTGCTTGGATTACATACCTAGCCTCTTAATGATATTTTGAGGAACATTTTATGAAGCCTTACCCAGAGCAATGGGAATAGGAATTTGTCATACAGAATGTTTTTTCTACATCTGTCTCTTAGGTTTAAGAAGAGCTAAGAGAACTTTTTCAGTTTAAGCTCCTTGCAAGAGAGAGAATCTATGGTTCAGAAGTAAACAAACACATACCTGTAAACTGGTCCTAACTGTTACAATTAGTTTGAGCCAAGAAGGAAAATTTCCAATCATTTTACTTAGGAATGACACAATTGTATCCCCATAATCTGGTTTGTGAAATTCTGCTTCATTTAATCCATCAATTAAAATGATGAAATCTTCATCTGGGATTTTTCTCTCTGAGATAGAAATAAACAAATTATTTCACAATTACCAAATGGATAGGTGAGTTCTCATTTGGTCTTTGACCACAGATCAGTCTGGAAAAAATGTATTATAATGATCAGAGTATATAACTTATTATAAAGACATGTAATCATTCATTTGGTTAATTACTTGGTTTTTCATCAAGCCACAGGTATATGAGCAGGTATTATAGGTTCAGGAATACCATATTTCCATTGTGAAAGTCTGACAGCTGGAGTTATGAGCTCTTGAATGTGGAACTCCACTGTTCTCTCACACATGTAAAAGCTAAATAGACTGTTCCTATCATAGTGCAAAGAAAATAACGTAACATTCTTTTCTGAATTCCTTAAAGACTGATGTAGTATGGTTCTGGGAAGAGAGGATGGAACCTGGCAGGTGAGATCTCCAGATCGTAGAGGATGAGACAGTCCCATCACTGACCTTCCAGGGGAGGAGTCATGCCAGAGCATCGTTGTCATTTAGTTCCTTTCTAAACTGATTGAATTAACTTATCTTTAGGTTCAAGCTGAGGGTGCTTAGTGAGATTTCAGGCTTATACTCTCACTAAATATGTATCAATTCTTGACTAATATCGAATATTTCTGGTTATCTAATGAAGGAACAGGTTTAATCTGAAGGAAAAATGAAATTAAAGTTCAAAATAAAAGGTTCAGACTACTGTAAAACACTGGTTCTTTTAATTTTTAAAATTACCAGTAATTTTTAAAAGTAAAAAAAAACTATACTATTTTGTTTTACACATGAGCACATAATTTTTTCAACCTTTGCACTAAGAAATTAATTTCAGTTTACCAATATTATGTCAATTCTCAAATTATGAAGAGGTGTTTGTGTATCTTTTGCCAATACTTGGGATTGAAGCCAGGACCTTTTGCATGATGGGTAAATACTCCATACTGAGCTATATTAAAAGGCCAGGTCATTTGTTTTTTGAGACAGGGTTCTTTTGTGTAGTCCTGGCTGGTCCTAAACTCAGAGGTCTGCCTGCCTCTGCCCTTCATCCACCCTCCCCGAGTGCTGGGATTAATGCATGTGCCACGCCGCATGTGCCACCATCGCCCAGCTCCAGGCCAGATAATTTTAACTGTTACTTTAAAGTGTCTATATTTTAGAAAAAGAAATAAACTATCAATTCCAGTTCTAATTTATAATAATGTTTTTAAATAAAATGTTATTATTTTGACATGACATCAGAAAACAAGATGGTCTTTTAGAGACTCCAAAAATTAAGGAAATTTTTAAGTAAAAAAATGAAGTAATAGAGGAATTACTTGGAATTAGGAATTTATCTAAACAACTGGGAATTGTTATATGCTTGATTTTGAGAACTCTGGCTCCCTAAAACTTAACTGTATCTTAATTTCCACAGAGAAAATAGATACATCTGGTTGGCTGAGCCCTTCCTAGTATGCTTCAGGAGAGCTCATTAGTTTTGAGAGCAGTTGTTCAGTAGCTGGCAGCCTGAGAACATTTCACAGTGGAAACAGGCAAGTGTTAAACTCACCCCCCCACCCCCAGGACTGCTGAAAGCTTAGCACTCTCCCTGCCCTTCACACTGTACCTGGGCGGTTGATTCCTAGGCCAAGATCTTCACAGGGATAAAAAGGCTGATGATGACAAGGCCCCTGTAGCAAAGTGGTGTTTTTTTTTTTTTTTTAAAAACATTTCAATTACTTCTTAAAAATTAATTTGTGATGTGGTGTGTGTGAATGTGTGTGCATGGAGTCAGTTTTTTCCTACCATGTGGGTCCCAGAGATTGAATTCTGGTTGGCAGGCTTGGAGGAAGTGCTTTTGCCCACTGAGGAGCCATCTCATTGGCCCTGGGTATTGTAGTGAATGAAACAATTAATTTGCTAATAAAGCTAAATTTCATTTGCAGGAATTTCCAATAGAGTACATTACTTATTCCATTATTCCATTATTTACTTATTCCATTATTACTATATGGGCTGGGTGGTAGATTTGTCTACTATACAGAAGGTCCTGGATTTGATCTCTAGCGCAGTAAAAAAAGGAAACATTTGTCCCTTAATCAGGATAATGATAGACTTATAAATCCCTGTGAAGTTTTCTTGCTTGAGATTTTTCTTTCCATTCTTGGGAAGAGTTACCTAGGGCTGTAGGCTTATAAGAGGTCAACAGATAAGTTTATTTAAGACATTATATATTAATTTTTAAAAATAATTTAAAACAAAAAAATACAAAGATATTTCTAATGTTATGGACATTGTAAAAAATGAAAGATATTGCTAAATAATTTCTTTTCTTCTGTCTAATGAGGTTCACCAGTTATACACTTAAGAGAAGAGACTTTAATGATTTCAAACTGCTTTTAAAATGCAACTAGCCTTATATGAATGCTTCTTTATATTCATTTTCAAGCTTTTGCAGCATATTAAAAGAATTTTAAAAATTAAAATAAAAAGTAAGGACAAACAAAAAATTGCTATTTCATATTTTGCCATGTATGAACATTTTAAAAAGTAGTATCTTTAATAATGAATATACTATTTATTTTTTGATTGCGAGTTTAGTCTTTAATGGCTGAGCCATACAACTACTATTTATTATCAGAATTATTTCATAGAAAACCATTTTAGCTCTCTCTGGCCTCTTTTTACCACTTTTCCTCTCCTGTCTTTCTCTGTCCTTCTCTGTCCCCTCTTTCTCTGCCTCTATTCTCTCCTCAACCCCCTTTTCTGATGCTCTGAAATAAACTTCATTTTATACCAGAAAAAATTTTAATTAAAAATTAAATATATTAACTTTTATATTGTTTTAAAATCCGTATCTATGACCACTCAAATTCTAGATAGTCTCATTTTCTTATTTTGTCATGGATTAACTGAAGACTTTTAAATTACTAGTCATTGCTTTAGCTGAGAAGTCACTGGAAAAGTTTCCCAAGTTTTTTAATTTTGTTTTAACTCCTGTAAATAACATTCCCTGGTGTTCCTCATTGCCTCTGTTTACATGTATCCTCAACAGATCTTTGGAGTCTTCCCTAGCAGTCCCTTCTCAGACTGTACACAGGGGCCTGGGGTAAGCAATGACCTCAGACACTGAGCGGGAGGAGGGGACAGCGAGAGCTGACTCACAGCTGCTCTTAGTGAGCTTCTGAGTGCAGCACATGGGCTGCTGACACACACAGGCCTTGTCTGCTCCTCAGAACCACCTCCCTTCTGTGGTGCTGCTCCTGACCTCTCATTTCATATTGGTGGCTGAAGCAAGTGCTTACTTGGAAGCTTTTGGAATCTTTAAAAATTTTGGAAATTACTGTCTATTTTTTAAAAAAGAGAAGTGCATTATTAGCAATCCTATGAATTTAAAAGTATTTTCCACAAAACTCCCCTGGAAGGAAAACTCTAGCTATCTGAGGATAATGTATATATATGAAACACAAAGACCATTTCAACTATATACTCTGATAAGTTTTGGTAAATATATATAATCATGTAACTAAAAACCTGATCAATTTGAAAAAGATTTCTGTCATTCAAGAAAATGAATGAAGGGAACCTTCCTGTCAGTGCCCAATGGACAGCCAACTAGTGTTTTAATTTCTGTCACTACAGGCTACATTCATTTGTTTCCTCTGTTTAATATGAAGTTTCTGAGACTAATACTGTTGAATGTAGTATTTGTTTCTTTTTATTACTAAGAAGAATTCCACTGAACAAGTTTATAATTTGTTTATCCACTATGTTGATGGGCACCTGCGTTTATGTACTTATTAGGATAAGTATATGTATGATCTTTGTTAATATGATAAATTATATAGATTAACTTCCAAATGTTAAGCTAACATTGTAATCCTGTGAAGTAGAAACTAACTTCGCTATTAGCTTTTTTCTTCTTTTAGGATTTTGTTATGATAGCCACGAGGAATAATAGCATATAATCTATTTCTTCTTTTTTTTAGTTTTTAAAAGACCCTTATATTTGACCTTTTCGTGTACATCAGTGTCAGTGTTATGCTTGCCTGATAAAATAAATCGTGAAATGTTCTTTTCTGTGTTTTAAAAAATATATTGGTAAATTATGTATATGTTTTAAGAATAACCTGTCTACTTTGTTGACTTTTATTGTTATAAAGTTGTTTATAATGGTTTATTTTTTAGAAATATTTTTATGAATTGTAGTACTACCTCTTGATTTAGATTTATGACGCTGTTAATTCATGTTTATCTCCCATTTTTTTGAACAGTTTTGCTGAGGCTTGATTATCCAATTTCACATAAACTTTCTACTTCAATCATTTCTGTTTGAAGATCACTCCTTTATTTATATTAACTTTATTTTCCTTGTATTTTTCTAGCTTAAGAAAGAAACACAAGTTATTTTATATTATTTATTTTGGCATACTAAACATTCTCTGCATGACTTGCTCTTTAACCTATAGGCTATTTAGAAGAGGTTAACCCATACATATTTAAGATGGTATTGTTAATGATTTCTATTTTAAGTCCATTGTTTTGAACAATACTGCTGCAGTATTTACCTTCTCAGGGTGCAGTGGACAACTTGGGTGTTGTTGCTTTTTTTTTTTTTTTTTTGAGAGATAGGCTCTCTTATGAGTCAGGATACTGTCTAGTGAGCCCTGGTGACCTGTTTCCTTCTCCCTAACAGTGGGCTTACAAGTGTGTGCCTTTATTTCTATTTTGTTTTTTATAAAGGCACTGAGTATCACTTGGGTCCTTGCACACTGCAGACTAAGCTCCCTAGCCTGGTATTTTAACTTTGATTTTGGTTGTTTTAGAGGCAGGGCCTCACTATGTAGTCTAACCTAGTCCTGAACTTACAGTCCTCTCACCTCAGCATCCTCAGTGCTGGGAGTTTTGGGATGCACTATCATTCTCAGATAACTTTCAGAAAGTTTTCAGACTTGTTCTATAGTTCAGAATATAGTTTATGTTTTCTTGAAGAAAAAATATATTTTGTATTTATTAGGTAATGTTCTATTAGTATCAACCAGAGCAAGTTGGCTGATGATTATTCAAATCTGTATCTTTGTTTCCTCTACTTGTTTCAGTAGTTACTGAAAAGCATTTAAATACCCATCTCTAACTGGGCTTTGCTTATTAAGCAATTTGATCAGTTTTTGATTCATGATTCTGAAACTCTGATTCTAGGTACATAATTTGGATTACTTCATCTCCTGATGAACTGGTCTTCATGTCCACTAATTGCCCTTACTAATATTACTTGTTTAAAAGTTTATTCTCACATTAACAAACTACTCTAGATAGTTTTTTGTTTTTGTTTTGTTTGTTTTTTTGAGACAGGGTTTCTTTGTGTAGCACTGGCCGTTCTGGAACTCATTCTGTAGACCAGGCTGGCCTTGAACTCAGAAATTCGCCTGCCTCTGCCTCCCAAGTGCTGGGATTAAAGGCGTGCACCACCACTGCCTGGCTACTCTAGATTTCTTATGGTTTATGTTTTCTCCACTATTTAATCTTCTATTCTTTCATTTTCAATTGTGTGATATTTGATTAACTATATGAAGGCAGCAGCATAATGGATCAGATTTTGTTCTTTTTTTCAGTCTGACAGTTTCTGCATTTTGATTTGCTTACTCCATTTATATTTTATAACTAGTTCCTTAATATGATTTACCTAATCTTTTCTATTATTTTTTATTTTGGGTTGATTAAACAATTTTTAATGTTTGTAAATTGTTTTTCCAACTACTATGTATAGCTTTAATAGTGAGTAGAAGCCCCCAGAATATGATGAAGCTATTGAACTTACTCAGAGTTCTGTTAATAGGGTTATCTAAAGAGATATTTAGGAGTAGATTTATTTTACAGTAGACTAATGAACCATGTTATTATGGTTGAGAATTTGGTACAGACTCAGTAAGCATCTGTATATCTCTTTGAACACCTACAGGGCATAGCTCTTTGTATCATTGCCCTTTTAAAATACCCATGCATCACTGGGCTGTGGCACATGCCTTTAATCCAACACTAGGGAGCCAGAGACAGGTGGATCTCTATTAGTCTGAGGCTAGCGTGGTCTACATTGTGAGCTGTAGGACAGCCAGAGATACACAGAAAGACCCTGTCTCACAAAACCAAACCAAACCAAACACATGCAGAATGTATTTTCTGAAATATCTATCATGTTCAAGGTGAAATGGAAGGTATGAATGAGAAAAGATGAACACAATTTTTGAAATTTAATTGCACACAATTTAGTCAAAGAGAAACAGCTAATAACTTGAGCAAAAACAACTAATACTTATACAGCACAAATTTATCTGGCATACTGTAAATGCTCATTAAATGTTCACATCAAATTTTAAGAGATACTTAATCTTTATTACTGTTTGGCTTCTAGAGCTGACAAAAACATTTTTACAAGTGGAGACAGACAGATAAGGTAACTTAGTGGGTAAAGGGACTTGCTTCCACACCTGATGACCACACAGTAGGATGGCAGAACTGATTCCCACAAGCTATCGTTTGATCACCACATACAAGCTGTGGTATGAGTACTCCCACATAAGTAAAATGTAGTAATAGCAGCAGCAGCAGCAGCAGCAGCAGCAGCAGCAGCAGCAGCAGCAGCATAAAGGAGGGTGGAGAGATGGCTCAGTGGTTAAGAGTGCTATTCAAAAGCTGGAGTGGTTAAAAGCACTGACTGCTCTTCCGAAGGTCCTGAGTTCAAATCCCAGCAACCACATGGTGGCTCACAAAAGCTGGAATCCCAAGCACACACGTAAAAAGCTGGGTATGGCACCACATGCCTGAAATCCCAGTGCTGGGGAGGGGGGTACAGAGACAGGAAGATTCAGGAGCTCAATGGCCAGTCAGTGAGAGACCTATGATAAGACAATTAAGGAAGAGAGCTACAGAGGAAGACATTAGCCTCTTCCTCTGGCCTTAGTAATGTGGATGTGCACATTCAAGTACAGGTGTACCAGGGATGCAAACCTCCACACCAACCTACTTCCCCACACTAAAAATAAAAATTTAAAAAAGTAAAAAGATATGTAATGGAGAGAGGTTTAAGGAGATGACTGTGCTTAGGCTTCAGTGACTATTGGAGCTGTAAAGAAAAGGGAAGGAGGGCTGGAGAGATGGCTCAGAGGTTAAGAGCACTGACTGCTCTTCTGAAGGTCCTGAGTTCAAATCCCAGCAACCACATGGTGGCTCACAACCATCCATAAAGATCTGACGCCCTCTTCTGGTGTGTCTGAAGACAGCTATAGTGTACTTACATATAATAATAAATAAATCTTTAAAAAAAAAAAAAGGGAAGGAAAGGTATGATCACGAGGGGGAGACAGAGCCCTCTAATTTCATTTTCATTAAAAACTTTTCTGATACAATTATGTACCACAAAATCTCTATGTGCCTTTTTACATACCTTCCAAGTGAACAGTTAAGTGATTTCTAGTGTAAATACTGAGTGAAGTATGCAGTCATGGGTGGCATAATAAATGCAGATATTTTCTAACTATCGAGTTTCTAGCCACAGAAACTCTGAAACAGTGAGATGGAGCTGCAAATTTATTGATTAATTCTATTTCCACAGAAAGAATTAGAAGCTCTACTACCTTTATTATAAGAAAACAAAACATTTAGAAATCAAAATAAGAACTTTTACAAAGGAAGGAAGAAGAATGAGTTTCTACAGGGAGTTGCTAGTTTGAAATAGCGTCCTGTTACATTGCCTAGGTTTGTTTTCACTTACTGGATCAAGTAGTCCACTTATCCTAGCTTTCCAAACGCTGGGACTACATATGTGCATTATCACATTCTACCCAAGAAAAGTCTTCTGTATACTGTAATCTGTAGAATCAGCTACAGAACATTTAGTTTTGACAATGTAATAAACATAATCATTTGTATATCATAACCCAAGTGACCATGGTTCCTTTGGACCTTATTTATACCTTTGTGGAGGCTCTCCAAGGGCTCTAGGACACCTCTTCGGAAAGAGGCCATGGGGTCTTGAACACAGGACCGGAGGCTTAGCATGCTCTGCAGGTGGGGCTCCCGAAGAAGCTGTTCCCGGTAAGCTGTCAGCTGAGGCGAGCGGCAGAGCAGGGCAGCAACATTGTGGACAAATTCTGGTACAAGGCAGGTGTAGGCATTATCTGCTTGGCAATAGTGATAGGCAACCACCTATGGAAAGATGAGATTGCAAACAGGCTAATTAGCAGCTCTGGTTACATATGACCATACCCTAACATTATCTTCGGTTTCTCAATTTTCTTAATTGTTTTCAAATAAAAAAATAAAAGCTACTAACACAACTGTATAATTTATGCACAGTCAAAAATTATACATAATATATGTATATATTCTAGCAACCTAAAATTAAAGTTTATAAATAAAAATGGAGTATTCCTTCTGGATTATAAGAGACAGGAAGCAAGACTGGGAAGGAAGATGTACATTAATACTGCTAACATTTATTCAACACAGTAGCATACAGAAGTCTACTCTTGTAGCAAAGCATTGGAAATGAAACAGTGAGGAAAACCGTGCTACTCTCAAGAGATACACATGCTTACATCACTTTTTAAGTTGTTTGTTAGAGTTGCACAGAATTTACTCCATATCTTCTGTTATGATTGTTCTTTTTGCCTCAAGTGCAAGTGCAAAAAAGAGCTTCCTTCTTTTTGATAGGGTTGCACTAAAGTAGCCAAGGCTGGCCTGGAACTCCTGATCCTCCTGCCTCCGCCTCCAGAATATACAATCATACCTAGCACAGAGAGTGACTTTAATATAGATCACTCTTCAGGCTCATTACTGCCAAAATAGTGATGTGCATACAGTACATCACTACATACAGTACATCCAGTAGAAAACATGGCATCAGTAGGAGAGATTCAGCTTGATTTATGGGAAGAATCTGACAAGGTGCTCAGAGCACAGTAAGATGGTAATGACATTAGCTGATTTTGCCCTCCTCATCATGGTTACCACCACTTCCACACTCATCTTAAGCAGCACCACCATTACCGTGCTATGTGCTCATTTTAGCTACTAACTTTGTGCCTATAGGTAATTGGGACATTCTAATAGCATTCATGAATGTACTGGGAATGCTGTTCTTAAGTTACATCTTACCAAAGAGGAGTTCTATTCTGAAAAAACATCCTAATCTTTAAGTGTGGTTGTCTGTTTAATACAGTCTGTAAATGTCAACTCTTTTAAACAGTTAAAAATCATTCTCATTAAACATAAAGAAAATCAAATAATGCTGGATGTTACTGTATATTTAAAGCTAAATACAGGAACTGCTTGTGAGTGAAACAAAGAAGTCTGAACAAACACCATAGGAGGACTAGAAACCAGAAGTTGTATTTAGAGCTCCACTCTCTTTAGGTGACTAGTTTCTGCTTTATTATCTATCTTAAAGACAGTGCTCCCGAAAGGGAGACCTCGTCCTCTCAGTCAACAGTGCAGCCAGTGGTTACCGTCTTCACGGACACAGATCTCTGAATCAACATGTAGTCTCACTGCATTTTGCTTCAATTGATTCCAGATGTGGAGGCAATGTACAGCTCAGCAAGCCTGGTATAACTTGCTTTTTATGTAATGTAGTGGGGTATTATTTTATAGATAAAGTTATCAAACTTAGAAGAAGGGTTCTTTCACTGATTTTGTTAAGAATCGTATGTCCTTGAAGATTTTCTCCAGTACTGGGAATCAGGCCTAGGCTTGCGTCTAATGCCAAGGCACTCTGTCACTGAACCACACTGAAGCCTTCGGATGTGCACTTGGATTAATGACGTTTAATTTAACAAAAGCCAGTTTAAAGTTACATATTCTAAAGCTGCTTCTCTTTTAATTTTAGTATTTGGCATTCTAAATATAAAGTCTTGATTTCTTTGAAGAATTCAGGTAGGAAATCCATTCAACCTCTTCAGATTTGCAAGGTAACTCAAAATAGGTTATTAACTGCACATTTTAAAGTAGCTATGTGGTATGTATAAGTATATAAATTCCATGAAAACTATGTTAGGCACTGAGCTGTCTCAGTCAGATACAATGACAGCACGCATGTCGAAAAAGCTGTGTGTCAGTAACCTCAGTGCTGGGAAGGTGTAGACCTCTGCTAGTTAGCATAGCTTATCCTGAGCTACAGTTTCAGTGAGACCCTGTATTAAAATGCCTGCTGCTTGTGGGGGCCAGAAGGTCATCAGATCACCTGGAACTGGAGTTAGCTGTCATGTGGGTGCTAGGAATTGAACCTAGGTCCTTTGGAAAAACAGCAAGTGCTCTTAAGCTCTGAGTCATCTCTCCAGCCTCCCAAATTGTCTTTTGATTCTACCTAAATATTTCCTATATATAAAAACAGGGAGTAAGCCTAAATGTATGTACTTTTTCCCAGGCTCTCATTTCACCAGAAAAAGAGTACATTTATATAGAACTGTACAGCTTTGCGGAAGTTATTATACTCACTACAGATATAGCTTCTTGGAAATGGCTCAGAATCCATCTACCTTAATAAACCAATGGGCACAACCCTTTCCCTGCATGGACTCTTATTTCTCAAGATCTCTTCCCTTATTCTCATTTTCAGTCATGTCTTTCTTACATAATTAAATTTTCCACCTCCAAGTTTTACTTATGTTAACTATCTAAAATTTTATTGGAATAATTCTAAACAAAATATATTTCTTTGAAGGAAGACAGTAAGTAAATGTTATGTTCCTCCTTCAAGAGAAGAACAAAAGGAGAGGTTGGAAGACCACGTATACTTAAGGATGGAAGTCAGTAGAGTATTTTGGGGACTGGTAAAATGCTGTTGTAGTAAAGGTAACTGCTGCCAAGCCTGAGGACCGGAGTCTAATGCCTGGGACTCACAACTCCCATATATTATCTTCTGACCTATACCCGAGCATGCACTTAATAACTTCAATGCAGTATTAAAAAGATTTTGATTGGGTTAGAAATGAGCTCAGTGGCAGAATGCTTATAAAGCATGCATGATATCCTGGTTTCCATCTTTAGTGCTACCAAAGTTTGTGTGTGTGTGTGTGTGTGTGTGTGTGTGTAAGAGAGAGAGAGACAGAGAGAGATAGAGACAGAGAGAGAAAACAAACTTTGATTTAATGCTATTTCCAATAAATAATAAAATGTATCATAACCCTTATTAAATAATTGAGTAGAGTAAATCTTCCAGGCTTGTGTTAAAAGTATCAGGCTTGCATGCACATAGAACATTTTCTATTTCAAATGAACGCCTATGAAAGAATTAAGCTAATCTCATATTAAGAAAGGACAGTTTTGAATATCTGGAATTCATTTGGACAGAAGAATCTAGCTTACATAACAACTGAGATCTGTATCTTTTACATTCTAGAGTGACATTAGCTCTTTCTTTGGGTCAGCTCTCATGCTCTTAAGCCCACACACCACTCAATTACTGGATTTATTTATTAGCACGATCCTTCAACTATTAAGCCAGCTAAGAAAACAAACAAGCAAACCTGGAAATCACTATGCAGATGAGACTGGCCTTATGGTGAAGATCCTCCTTTATCAGTGTCCTGAATGTTGAGATTAAAGTGTGGTCACTGGGGTAAGAGAGATGTTTAGCAGTTAAGAGCACTGGCAGCTCTTCCCGAAAATCTGAGTTCAATTTCTAGCATGCATACAGCTACTCAGAGCTGTCTATAGCACTGGTTCTTATGATGCCCTCTTCTGGTCTCCTTATAGAACAGCAGATCATGTAGTGCACAAACATGTAGGCAAAACACCCATTGTATAAAGTAAAATGTGAGCTACCACCATACAAGCTACTTTAGTATTTCTAGAAATCTGAAGGCTCATTGTAAATAACTGCTTTATCTTCCTCTATTCTTGTCTCTTAACTGTGATTCTAATCTTCACTCTGGGACTGGAGGTTAAAAATAGTTCCCAGGCTTGGGGTGTTTTAGTAATTTTTCAGTTTAGAGCCTGACCTTCTCTTCCTCCTTCCCCCCCTCCTCTTCCTTCTTCTTCCCCTTCCTCCTCCTCCTTCTTCTTTTCTTGTTTTAAAGCAATGCAACTTTTATTTTTTAACTTGAACTTATTTTAGACTTACAGAAATGTTGCAAAAGTAGTACACAGAGCTTCCATTTATTCCTCACCCAGCCTCCTTTATTACTATTTTATATAATCATAATTATAAAAGCCAGTAAATTAGCATAAAATAATTTTACCTAAAAATCTAAACAACATTTAGTACTTTTATCTAATATTACTCAAATTTTAGTGTGTCCATTAGGTCCTTCTCTGCTCAAGGCCCACCCAGAACCCACACAATATTTAGTTATTTCTCTTTAGTCTCCTTTCATCTGGAAGAGACCTTTAGTCATTCTTCACAATGTTGGCGGTTTCAAATACTGACTGATTATTTTGCTGAATGTGTCTGAGTTTGGGTTTGTCTGATGACCAGAGATGTCTTCTTGGGAAGAACAGCATAGAAAGCTTTGTGTCCCGCATGGGCTGAGCCACAGGCCGTGGACCCCAGCCACAGTGCAGGCGTGTCGTCAGTGGGCTGAGCCACAGGCCGTGGACTCCAGCCACAGTGCTGGCATGTCATCAATGGTGAGGGTGTCTTGTTTACTTAGCTTGGGTGAGACCCTGCCACTGTAAAGCTGCTATCTTTCTCTTTGTGATTAAAAACCCCTTAGAAGAGATTATTTGGAAATAATATGTCCTGTTTATCTCGGAATATTTGCCCATTAACTGTGCTATCTGCAGTCAATGCCTTCTGCAGCAATAGTAATTACGGTGCTTGGTGGTTTTTCAATTTCCCTTCTACATTTGTTATTTAGAATCCCACTGAAACAAAGAACTGTCCCTTTGCATACAGTGTGTTACAGTGAATTATTTTAGAATGAAAATATAAACTATACATATATATGATCACATAAAATCATACATTTATATATACATTTTTGTGTATGTATGTATGCATGTATGTGTGTGTATGTATATATACATATACATATATGTACACACACACACATACACACACACACACACGTAATCTTGGAACAGCAAAGATATTTAATAACCTTTTCAGTGTTGGGAAGTGAACCCAGGACCCTGTGCATGAAAACAAGCACTCTACCACTGACCTACATCTCTAGCCCTCATGTGAGTCCTCCTCCCTGAAAAGATAAAGTCTCCCTACATAGTCCTGACTGGCATGGAACTCCTGAACTTCCTGCCTCAGTCTCCAGAGTGCTAGGATTACAGAGTATAACGCCATCTTTAGCTCATGTGAAGGTTTTTTTTTTTTTTTTTTTTAATTTTTAGTAAAGTAGTTTGGACTTCACCAAATTGCAACAAGAGAAGGGGACTGCCTGGGTTTTAGTATAGGGAAGAGTTTGGAATTTCTTCATTTAACACAAATTTATGTGCTAAATGATTGTGTTAAAAGTGGGGGATATGGCGGCTAACAGCTAAGCAATGACCCATCCAATTGAAAACAGCTGATTAAAAACAACAACAGCTGATTAAATAACAAACAGTGAAGTTGATAAATATAAACTAAGGTTGTTTTCTCATACTGGTATCCCAAAGGTAGAAGAAATATGGGTCATTGTTAATTTTAGAAGACAAAGCCCCTAGAGACATGAAAACATAGGTTTCTTGCTACTTGACTTGGATCTCATTAGTACTCAATGTTCTCTTTAGGAATACTCACACTAATACTAATTAAACTTCATGTCATTGCCTTGCATATAATTTCTCCTCTCTTTCTTTACCATGCCCCTTTTGTATATACGTAACCTGTCCATATTAGGTTCAATTTGTTTAATGTTACTTGATTGCCAAAATGATGGCTGTTATTGCTGACAGCTTTAACAGTTGCAATACCACTTCCAAGAACCAAGATCACTTGACATTTTCCGCATGTAGTACAGGAATGGCAAGAACAACACTTGAGTTCTTTCTTACATAAAAATTTGTTTTTTGGGGAAAAAAACCCCAAGCTTTTGTGTCTTCATGACACATCTTAAAAGTAGTTTCCCTAATTAGCTTATTTCATATTCACTATCTTTTTTGTGTTAGTCGTTTTTTAAGAGAACTTTAGTTATTTACATATATTATTACATCCTGACCACAGTTTCCTCTACCTCCACTCCTTCCAGCCAACCCATCCCCCAAACCTCTCCTTTCCCCTAGATCCACTCCTTCCCCATGGCATAACAAAGTACAGTAGGACTAGGCATAAACCCTCTTATCAAGGGTGGTCCAGGTGACCAAATAGGAGGAAAGAGTCAGATGGCTCCCATTCCCACTGTTAGGGACCCCACAAAACACCCAGCTATACAACCATGATATGCAGAGGACACAGTTCAGATCCATACAGGGTCTGTGCTTCAGTCTCTGTGAGTCCCTATAAGGCCCGCTTAGTTGATTCTGTGGGCTGTGTTCTAGTGGTGTCCTTGACCCCTCTAGCTTCTGGAATCCTTCCTCCCCCTCCTTTTTGAGGTTCTCCTGGCTTTACCTAGTATTTGGCTTTGAGTCTCTGTATCTGCTCCTAACATTAGAAATAATTTCATTGACTTTATTTTTTGGCCAGTCAAATTTAGTTCTATGCTGGGTCCTGGCCATCCACGCAGTGATAGGTATGGGACTCAAGTCAGACCAGTCATTGGTTGACCTCCCCTGCATGTTCTGTGCCACAGTGCACCAGCACGTCTTGTATGCAGGATGTATTGTTAACCTGAAGGTTTTCTGGCTGCGTTGATGTGCTAGTACCACTGTTAGGAGCCTTACAGGGCAGGAGAGGTGGCTCAGTTGTTAAGAGCACTGGCTGCTCTGATAGGGGTTCAGTTCCTCGACCCGTATAATGGCTTATCCTGTTACCCCAGTTCCAGGAGATCCAGAATTGTCTTTTTAAAGACTAAACATTGATATAGTAAGAGCTGCTAGCCATATAGAAACCTTTTTGTTTTTGAAAAATTGTAGCTCAGCAAAATCACTGAAAGGTGAAACTTCTTTGTAATTTTTTTTTTTTTGAGGGCACATTCAAAGACTGATAGAATTTCCAAAAGAATGTTCAGCAAAGATCCTTCTTGTCACTAAAAAGCAGCAGTAGTTAAAGGCACAGGGTCCCATCTTTTACAGAATAAAGACAATGATAATATTCTTAAGATGGGGAGCTCATGGAAGGACTGGAGGAGCTGAGGGTGATTGCAACCCCATAGGAAGAACATCATCAGCAGGTTGGATCACCAGTGCCTCCAGGGACAAGACCACCAACCACGGAGTGTACCTGGAGGTATCCATGGCTCAGATACATATGTAGTAGAGGATAACCTTGTCTGACATCAACGGGAGGGGAGGCCCTTGATCCCAGGGAGGTTTGATACTCCAGTGTAGGGGGATGCTAGAGGAGTGGGGCAGGAGAGGATGGGTGGGTGAGAACTCTCCTAGAGGCAAAGGGGAAGGAGGGGTAACCGGGAAGTGGGATATCACTTGAGATGTAAACAAATGAAATGATTAATAAAAAAATAAAAAATAAAAATAAATAAAAAATAAAGTTTTCATGACAAAAAATATTCTTAAGAGGTACATACAGGCTCTGAATCCTAGCTCTGTTATCTATTAACAGCGTAACTCTAGAAAAAGTCATGGGAATTAGCATTTTCTCATGTATGAAATAATAATGACTACCATATAAAGTTAAAATACAATGAAGCAAACAAAACAAAATCCCAAATAATTCAGAGTCCCTACGCTTACTACAACTTCAATAAACAGAAGCCAATATGTTGCTATTCTGTTAATTGTCCTATTAATTCTGTGCATTATGTACACATTCTATTCTACACATTAATTCTACCTGGAGAAAACCCACTTTATTCTAGGTGAATTTATACATACAAGAAAGGCTCTCAATGAATCTCTGTGCCTCTCCACTGATTATATTCAGAAGACACCACAATTCTAACTGGAGATAAAACTGGCAGATGCTGATTTAGCAAAATCTGTTATAATCCAAGTAAGTAAAAAGTGTTTTTTTCAGTAAACAGGACTGTTTCAAAGTTCTGACCAACTCTTCAGTGTCCTCCACTAATTAGCACAAGAAGCAGCAAGAAAACTATGAAATACCAGTAGTAATTACTGATATAGAGGAATTGATACCAACGATTCTCAAATCAAGAGGCTCTTGATATATAACATAAAAAAAAATACTGACTTGAGAGCTCATTTGAGAGTCAGATGTGCACTCTCTGGTTTGTTATGGTGAGAAGCTAGACTGCTGGCTTCTGCTCTGTGCTCCCACGGCACACGCTTCTTTGGCCAAACCGTGAGGTGTCACAATTGCTAGGATAATACTCATGTGTCAACCAGGAGCCATTTCTTATACAAAGGTTAACATAAATTAAACATGCTGCATCCTTGCATGAAAATGTATTTGTAAGTTGCTCTTAGGATGATAAAAATTTAAAAATATTTTGAAGTAAATATAGTCACTAATTTCCAACTTAAACAATATTTAACTTTTTGAATATAAACATAAACATCAAGTTTAAGGGGAAACTTATTGTACAATGTTTAATAAAAAAATTAAAAACATCCCATCTCAAGGTATGAACAAACTCATTCATATTTTGTTTAAAGCTAATATAATCATGAAATTTAGAATATGATCACTCCTTAAGAAAGGATAAACAGTCACTAATATTTTACTTATTATACTTAAACTTTTCAAATATAGAAAATAAGTATTGGAATTTCTCTCCTTGGTGGAAGAGGGATTAAGAAGCAACAAAGCAGAGAGACAGAACATCTTTGATTTCCTTAGCCATCTGGTGTATCATACACTTCTTTGAGTGGTATCCTTCTTCCATCATGAGAACGTAGGCCATACAATGCAGGACCATTTGTGTGGTGTGACTCAGTCATGGGTTATTGAACATGGGCTCCAAGCACACATTCTAAATGAATAACTGGAATCTCGTCAACATTTATCTATTTATTTAAATTATTCTAAAGTGAGGTTGGACAGCGTATTTAGAAGAAAGCAGAGATGTCTTCTACAGTCACAAGAGCTGACAACAGATGTGAGGGAAATCTGGGTCTGTTCTGGAATCCTGTTTGAGCACGGACTTACTTTTACTAACAGCAATGAGTGACATCCCAACTCAGACTCTAAGAAGCCCTCCTGTCTCAGGCCCCTAAGTGCTGAGATTAAGAATCACCATGCCTCGCTTAGAATGGATTTTTATGAGGAAATTTGAAACTGGTAATAATACAGACCATCTGTAAAACTTCAGAGAAGCACAAGAATTACAAGTACTAGGTACTCTGGATGGTGAAAGAAGAAAGGGGACCTAGGCCAGAGCTTCCTATGCAGGTGACTACCTCCCCAGCATCCACAGAAAAGAGATGTATATTGACTAGAGACACTGAATTTAAACTTTGAAATACCAAACACAGGGCAAAATAGAGGTTGGATGCAGATTTGAAAACAAGGGCCTTCAGCATTGTCCATTGAAACCCCAGTTATATTCTGCCCGGCACTGGAATGCTGGCATTCAGTATCTATATTTTCTAGATAAAAGGTTGGATAATTCTTTGATAAAGGATGTGAACATACAGGCAGCAACGTCTGGATATTTCTTTTTTTTTCTTTTTCTTCTTTTCGTTTTTTGGATTTGGTTTTCTCGAGACAGGGTTTCTCTGTATAGCTCTGGCTGTCCTGGAACTCACTCTGTAGACCAGACTGGCCTTAAACTCAGAAATTCACCTGCCTCTGCCTCTGCTTCCTAGAGTGCTGGGATTACAGGTGTGTGCCACCACCGCCCGGCTTGAATATTTCTAATAAAGGATGCATCATCAAAAGGCCCTTTGTATATTCAAACTTGTCCACATGAGATCTCTCTCTTTTTCTCTCTCACATGTATTACCCACTACCCCACAGGGAGGGTGTAGGGAAGGAGGGAGAAAGAAAACTAGAGGAATAAAAGTTAAAAATGCTTTATAAACAAGGGAGTAATCAGAAAAAGGAAGAGCTAATTGATATTAAAACTATGATAGTCAAAAATATTTCTTTTACTGAAAGGGTTAGAAGATAATGTTGGTGAACTCTCTTCAAAAGGTCCTAGAGATTTATAGCTTCTTGGGGGTGATGGGTTGGGTAAAGAAGTCAACTGTTCATTCTAAACACTAGTGCTTTCCTATGTACATATGCCATTTTGAAAATAATATAAATAAAAAATATTATGGACAATATGGTATAGTAGGAGGAGCTCTGAGCCAGTAATAAAATTATTGTTTATTTATACCGTGGCTTTGGCTAAACTATCCGTGGCCTTTATTTACTCACGGGAAGACTTTGCTTCTAAGTTTTGAAGGTTCTAATCCCATTAGAGTATTTTTTTTTTTTTAAAGAAATACAACAACAACAATCCCAAAAAAAGTAAAAAGAGAAACTTTGTTTTCATGAATTTCTTTACACATTTTTGTTCTCTTTGCTAAGAGACTCCCAATCTTTGCTTTGGTGCTAAAATGGAATTCACAGGCCCCCAACTTGAGAATCCTATTATACCTGTGAGGCAAGTCTTCGCATGGCTTCCTCTTGCCGCCTGCGCATTTCTGGAGTTCCTGGGCAGCTTCCACTGGTAATAGATGAATGGGCTGAAGGTGCCTGGGTGAGCGGTAGCTCTCTGTTGGCGTCCACATCTGAATTAAAAAAAAATGTGATATTTACTCGGAAAATCAGAAAACTCTAGTCTCAACCTTACTAACACTGCGACCCTTTAACTCAGTTCCTCATGTTGTGGTGACCATTTTTGTTGTTACTTCATAACTGTAATTTGCTACTGTTATTATGAATCATAATGAAAATATCAGTTTTCTGATTGTCTTAGGTGACCCCTGAGAGAGTTCTGTTTGACCCTCAAAAGGGTCATGATCCACAGGTTGAGAACCACTGCTCTATAGACTAAAGAAATACTAAGTTCCATTTTGTTTTATAACCTAGCAATTCCATTTCTGACTATATAACTCAAGTGAACTAAAAAACCATGTGTCTAAATAGAAACGTGCATATCACTGTCTCCTTCTACGAAGCCACAATTACACTGATAACAAAACCATACAAAGATCCAACAAAGAAAGAGAACTTCAGGCCAATTTCCCTTATGAACATCAATGCAAAAATACTCAATAAAATTCTTGCCAACTGAATCCAAGAACACATCAAAATGATCATTCACCATGATCAAGCATGCTTCATCCCAGGGATGCAGGGATGGTTTAATATACGGAAATCCATCAATGCTATCCACTACATAAACAAACTCAAAGAAAAAACCACATGATCATTTCATTAGATGCCGAAAAAGCATTTGACAAAATTCAGCATCCTTTCATGCTAAAAGTCTTGGAAAGGACAGGAATTCAAGGCCCATATCTAAACATAGTAAAAGCAATATATAGCAAACCAGTAGCCAACATCAAACTAAATGGAAAGAAACTTGAAGCAATCCCACTAAAATCAGGGACTAGATAAGGCTGCCCCCTCTCTCCATATCTTTTCAATATTGTACTTGAGGTACTAGCTAGAGCAATTAGACAACATAAGGAGGTCAAAGGGATACAAATTGGAAAGGAAGAAGTCAAAATATCACTATTTGCAGATGATATGATAGTATACTTAAGTGACCCATAAAACTCCACCAGAGAACTCCTACAGCTGATAAACAACTTCAGCAAAGTGGCAGGTTATAAAATCAACTCAAGAAAATCAGGAGCCTTCCTATACTCAAAGGATAAGCAGGCTGAGAAAGAAATTAGGGAAATGACACCCTTCACAATAGCCACAAACAGCATAAAGTACCTTGGTGTGACTCTGACTAAACAAGTGAAAGATCTGTATGACAAAAACTTCAAGTCTCTGAAGAAGGAAATTAAAGAAGACCTCAGAAAATGGAAAAATATTCCATGCTAATGGATTGGCAGGATTAATATAGTTAAAATGGCCATCTTGCCAAAAGCAATATACAGATTCAACGCAATACCCATCAAAATCCCAACTCAGTTCTTCATAGAGTTAGAAAGAGCAATTCTCAAATTCATTTGGAATAACAAAAAACCCAGGATAGCTAAAACTATTCTCAACAACAAAAGAAATTCTGGGGGAATCAGTATCCTGGATCTCAAGCAATACTACAGAGCAATAGTGTTAAAAACTGCATGGTATTGGTACAGTGACAGACAGGTGGATCAATGAAATAGGATTGAAGATCCAGAAATGAACCCACACACCTATGGCCACTTGATCTTTGACAAAGGAGCTGAAAACATCCAGTGGAAAAAAAGATAGCCTTTTCAACAAATGGTGCTGGTTCAACTGGAGGTCAGCATGCAGAATGCAAATTGATCCATTCTTATCTCCTTGTACTAAGCTCAACTCCAAGTGGATCAAGGACCTCCATATAAAGCCAGACACACTGAAACTAATAGAAAAGAAACTGGGGAAGACCCTTGAGGACATCGGTACAGGGGAACATTCCTGAACAGAACACCAATAGCTTATGCTCTAAGATCAAGAATTGACAAATGGGGGCTGGAGAGGTGGCTCAGTGGGTGGGAGCACCGACTGCTCTTCCAAAGGTCCCGAGTTCAAATCCCAGCAACCACATGGTGGCTCACAACCATCCGTAATAAGATCTGATGCCCTCTTCTGATATATCTGAGGACAGCTACAGTGTACTTACAAATAATAAATAAATAAAAATCTTAAAAAATATATTTAAAAAAAAAGAATTGACAAATGGGACCTCTTAAAATCACAAAGTTTCTGTAAGGCAAAGGACACCATTAAAAGGACAAATCGGCAACCATCAAATTGGGAAAAGATATTCACCAACTCTACATTTGACAGAGGGCTAATATCCAATATATACAAAGAACTCAAGAATTTAGACCCCAGAAAACCAAATAACCCTATTAAAAATGGGGTACAGAGCTAAGCAAAGAATGGCTGAGAAGCATCTTAAAAAATGTTCAACATCATTAGTCATTAGGAAATCAAAACAACCCTGAGATTTCACCTTACACCAGTCAGAATGGCTAAGATTAAAATCTCAGGAGACAGCAGTTGTTGGCGAGGATGTGGAGAAAGAGGAACACTCCTACAGTGCTGGTGGGGTTGCAAGTTGGTACAAGCACTCTGGAAATCAATCTGGTGGTTCCTCAGAAAACTGGCACGTCACTTCCGGAGGACCCTGCCTATACCATTCCTGGGCATATACCCAGAGGATTCCCCAGCATGTAATAAGGATACATGCTCCGCTATGTTCATAGCAGCCCCATTTGTAATAGCCAGAAGCTGGAAAGAACCCAGATGTCCCTCAACAGAGGAATGGATAAAAAAAAATGTGGTATTTATACACAATGGAGTACTATTCAGCCATTAGAAACAATGAATTCATGACATTCTTAGACAAATGGATGGAGCTGGAGAACATTATACTAAGTGAGAACATTATACCCAGTCTCAAAAGATCAATCATGGTATGCACTCACTGATAAGCGGATATTAGCCTAGAAATTTGGAATACCCAAACCATAATCCACATATCAAATGATGTCCAAGAAGAATGGAGGAGTGGCCTCTGGTTCTGGAAAGGCTCAGTGCAGCAGTGTCGGGGAATACCAGAACAGGGAAGTGGGAAGGGGTGGATGGGGGAACAGAGAGAGGGAAGAGGGCTTATGGGACTTTTGGGGAGTGGGGAGCCAGGAAAGGGGAGATCATTTGAAATGTAAATAAAATATATCGGATAATAATAATAATAAAAGAACACAAAGTAAAAGCAAGTCAGATGTGCATCACTTAATGAATAGATGAAACGTGCTATCTTCATACAATGGACTGCTACTTGACAATGAAAGAAAATGAGATATACATACATGCTACAACACAGCTGATACTACATTAGGTCCCAAAATTCAAATATGTGTTTCTATTTATATAAAATGCTCAGATGGAGAAAGCCATATGGATAAGTAAGGGAGGGGCTTTCTGGGGCAGAAAATAGGGAGTTTGAAGGAAAGCATAGATTTACTACTGAGAGACACAAGTTTCTTCTAGTGGGGTCAATATTCTAAAACTGAGTTATGGTGACTGTGATACAACTTTTGAATGTATTAAAATGCAATAACTGAGCATCTTACTTTGAGATAGAGCATTACCATGTTAGCAGATTTTATTATACACACAGCATGGGCTCACACAGAACCTACAGCAATTGTCCTGCTTCAGCTTTCTGTGCCGCCCCCCCACAAGCAAAAACCTATTTAAAGTTATTGGGTAAACAACAGCTATCAAAAAGAAGGAATAGAAGGAAGCAGTTAGCATTTAATTTTGTATCAGTAAAAATAAACTGAGATTTCTTCCATTTACCTGTGATGGAATAGATTTTTTTTGATCACACTGCAATAATTGCAAGGATGAGGGTACAAGAGATGGCAGTGAGGCAGGTCTGAAGAAATGTGTGACACTTCGAGTTGAGTTAAAGTTTAGTGACTATTACATATATTGGTTTACTCTTGTCCACACATCTATGCTCCTTTGTGTGGAATTTCATTTTTGAGTAATTACTGTGTAAATCGTCTGTCTTCTGGCTACTGTCTTTTGAAGAGGCCCTCCTTTTTTTGTCTGAGTGGCTTACTTTCTGTTTGGCATTCAGAGAACAGTAGAAATAAAAGTTAAGAGATAAGCACAATTCAGTGTACTCAACAAACTAGCAAAATAGACTTCAGAAAGGAGCAGAGCAGGGATCACTTAATTTAGCAGCTGTTTGGAGGTTTGGCAGCTGCTGACAAATGTCAAATCCAGGTAACTACATTGGGACCTCCAGTGATGGAAATACAGTCATGTATCAGACAGAACTTCCCTACTTATCATACCAGTCTACCTGTAACGGGTGCAATAATATCTGAATTATACAACAGGTCTATTTTCACAAAATGTTTTTGTTCTTTGTGTGTGTTTGGGGGGGGTGATGAAAGCAGAGAATGATGGGAGAGTCATATCTGTGAGAGTAGGCGGAAAGCAGGATGACAGGTTAGTGTCTGCCTTCGCAGTTTTTCTCTACCTTCTAAGGGGAATGACAAGGAGGGGGCAGGCTGTGAGGGAAGAGAGCTATGCAGTCAAGGGCTGCAGCCTCAACTCACATCTTTTGCAGCAGTATTGTTCAGTGTGGAGAAGAAAGAACAACAGATGATACATAGAGATAAGTAGAAAACTGCAACTTTGCGGTTTTTCATTATTGCTACAACTGTATCATGGTATCATTAGAAAGCCAGTGGGATTCCAAGTAAACCTACTCAAGTTTAATATAAATTAATCTGTAGAAAAGTAGGCCAAACCTCTGACCTTCTTATTCCTTAATCAAAAAACTTCCGCTGCTTTAGGCAGTGTTTGTAGTATTAGCTCATACAGTAACAGATTCGTGCTGAAGAATAGCTTGTAGGCTGGAGAGATGGGTACGTGGGTAAGAGACTTGGTCTGACAAAGGACTCAGGACTGAGGGCCCATGACCCAGGATCAATTCCTAGCACCCACATGGCAGACCACAGCCATCCACAACTCTAGCTCAAGGAGATATGATATATTCATCTGAAATTAGCGTGTGTGTGTGTGTGTGTGTGTGTGTAAACAAAAGAGAAGAAGAGAACAGCTTGCATTCTGTCAGTAAAATATCCTTGACTCGTCTTTAAGAAATACAGGTTTGTTGAGGATGGCAGAGGCAGAAGGTAGTTTATCACCAACTGATTACAAAGAAAATTTTGTATAAGGCAATGCTGGTTCTTTGCAGCTCTGAAAGATAATGCTGTCTATTCTATATTCTCCTATTCCTTTTTCTAGTCTTGGAAGTTAACTAAAGGGCCAGATCTGAGCAACAACAATGGAGATTATCATTGTTTTTAGATATTCCCAAGAGATAAAAGGCAACAGTATTAAAGAATAATAACTAATTATATTTGGAAAATCTGCTTTGGCGAGTAGTCAGAGGGCTTTCTATTTATTTTTGCTCTCCCAGGCTTATGTGCAGCCCTCAGATACTTTGCTTTTAGACAAAGCAGCTATCCTCAGCTCTGGGATTTATCTTCTGTCAGGCATGATCCTGCCACTGCTATCTTCCACACTGATATACTGAGGAGTCAGAGAAAGTGTTAGCCAGTTTTCTTTCTGGCATACTCAAGCAGCTTAACTCCTGGACTTCTCAGATAAGCAGTACTATGGTGTGATATATCATTAAGCATTTGAAAGAAAATACTGGAATAGGTGTGGAAATTCACTGCAAACCATGAAGATATACTCTTTGAGTCAACCTCTCAGCACAGATGCTATTTTAAGACTCCTCCTCTTCATTATCACTGTAATTCTTCTATAAAGAACTGAACTCCCTTTCAGGCATGCTGAGCAAGTGCTGTCACCAAGCTACATTCTTATCCCTAAAACCATTCTCAACAATCAGCTAGTCACACTTCATTTTGCAGATGGCAGAACTGAGATCCAGAGAGTTAAAGCAAACTGAAGGTCACAATGTGCCACATGGTAACTTACACACTGTGGCGCAGTCCCGAGTCCTCGGCTCACACAGGACATGTCTATGTTTACCTTAGAAGTACTTCAGTTAGGAACATGAACAAGGTATAAGAGTGCACCTTATAACTGTACTCAGTAAGTTTTCTTCTTGGGTACCAACTCCTTTTACATATTAGCTATTCTTTTTTTTTTTCTTTTTGGTTTTTTTTTGAGATAGTGTTTCTCTGTGTCACTCCAGCTGTCCTGGAACTCACTCTGTAGACCAGGCTGGCCTTGAACTCAGAAATCCGCCTGCCTCTGCCTCCCAGAGTGCTGGGATTACAGGCGTGCGCCACCACTGCCTGGCTATATTAGCTATTCTTAAGTTACAATCATTTTTTTTGATATAGAACCTGTCAAGCAATTTCAAAAGGAAGATGTTTGGTTGGCATTCAGTGAGTTCCTGTTAGGTTTCTAGACCCTGAGATTACTATGGTCTCACACTTTAGTTGTTTGAAATGTGTGGTGGGCTATATTTCTAATTTAGACCAGTAGAACAAAACCTTCCTTTTCTCTTCTCCTAAGATGATCAAGGAGAGGAAGACTGGTTTATACAGGAAGAACTTTCACACAGCCATTTATTTTCTTTCCTCTAAGTTTTACCATAAGAAAAGTCAGTCTAGGAATTGGTTCTAAAATAGGCTCCTTTGCTTTCCTATTTGAGGCTGTAAAAAATCTGGGGAGTCTTGAATCACTTACCTGTGAAATGAAGACAACAGGATCTACTTCGCTGAGTTGATAAATGATTGAATAAATTAATATTTGTGAAGCACTTAAAGACTATGGGACACACAATACTATGTGAGTATTTTACTAACAAGTTATCAAGATTGCAGTGGTGACTACACAGGAGAACTCTGCAACTTTCTACAAGGAAGCAGAAAGAAAAACTTTCTAAGATATAGCTGAACTCAGGTTTAAGCTGTGTGGCACTGACATTGGTTGCAAAGAAAGGAATGCCACAGACCGTGTTGTCACTTAATAAGAAGTGGACACAGGCTGAGTAACTGGTACAAATGATGCTACAGGAATTGCTGGAGTCACTGTGCAAAAGATAAACCAGCCACATAGCCAACAGGTAAGCATCATAAATTTATTCCATAGAAAGTCTCTCCTGATATGCTTCTGGTGACCGCTGAATGTGTGGGTTAGATATGCAGAGTATTATGATCCTTCTCTGCACTAAGGTCCTCACATGGTGCAGGCTTCACAGATTAGGAATAAAAGTGTATGTGGCCTAATATAAAACTGTCAGAAAATATTTTAGGGACACAAATTAGGCAGATTTTGTTTGTTTGTAAGAAGGCATACATACGTTTGGGGGAGGCGTGTGGGCTGTCGGAGGCGATCTGTCTCATCCGTGTACCGTGGCAGCTGAGGGCCACCAGTCTGGAGATGATGGCAGTTTTTCCGAACCCAATGTTTCCCACAATTACTACTCCTTGGTTCACATTGGCATTGGAACTCTGAAGCTGGGCATCAATCTCATGGAATACCCAATCTCGGCCAACAAACACTGACTCTGTGGTAATGCTGGGCACTTCAAAGAGTAGGGGCTTCAGGGAGATGTCTGGAGGTCTGTAAGGTGCAAAGCGAACTGGAAGGAACAACAAGAGACAACAGAACTTAGTTCACACTGTCATCTTTGAGAGAAACAGGAAAGACAGTTTAAGACAGAGTTACAGAATGATGGTATTTGGGCTTTTCTGGAAATAACAAAATTCTCAAAGTGGGTTCCACAAATAAATAATGCAGGTATGCTAGAGCCATCAGACACCACAGAGGGCAGAACACACTAATAATAAAATACAAATGACTCATTTACAACAGTAAGAAAATCAGGGCAGTCCTATAAAATTGTTAAACCAGTGATCAGCAGGGATGTTAAGAGAAATGAAAGGGTCCTAAGAATGCTTTTGGACCTGGGGAGATAAATCTTGTAATGCTGGATGTGGGGAAAGGGAGGTAGAGTTCTTCAGAAGAGACTCAGTTACCACTGAGCAATCTGATAGCTCCTTACTAACCATTAAGTACATTTAATATTTAATAACCAATATAGTTGAAGCAGAATGTAAGTTGAAAATTAGTCCCAGAGAAAAGCAATGCAAAGTGAACAGGCTTGTTTAGTTCTAAAGAAACCAAAAAACAAGAACAGTAAGCCCCTTAGTTGGTGACACTTTTTTTTAATATAACATTTACTGCACTAGTCCTGTTATGCCTGTCATGTCTACTTATTACATATAGATGTATGAATATATAGATGATGTATACAGTTTTTTATCTTTTAAAAGGCAAAATACTTATGTGATGTTTTTAGCTATGCTTTTATTTTCAACTGTGATATACAAACATCCATTTTTCCTCTCTCTGAAGTTAACAACTTATTCCTTTGACAGTTTAAATTATCACTAATCTGATATGCTTATTTTGTTACTTATATTGGGTCCATTTCAGAATTACAGAGTTTGTTCTATTTAACAAACTCTGTTTCTGTGTTCTTGTTAAACTGTTTGATTGTTATATAGTATGTGATAATAAAGTCTACCATTATTTTTTTAGATTAAAAAATAAAGCTCCAAAAATAATTCTAGAACTAGTATTAAAATATGTCTATGTATGTGTGCCCAAATGAGCTCATGTACTGCATGAGAAGTTGTCCTCGGAGGCCAGCGTGTATCAGATCCCCTGGAGTTGCAGTTAAAGGTGGTTTTGAGCTGTCTGATATAAGTGCTGGGAAGTGAACCTGGGTCCTCTGCAGAGTCAGGAAGCAGGCTCCAGCTTGAGTCTATTTTGTTATTAATATAGCCATAATATATCTTCATAAACAGAGGTAAAGAATTTATCTTAGCAGATTGTACATTACATATTTGAAAGTGATGCTTAAATTTCAATGCTATCTAAAAACACTAGATAAAGGCTGGGGAGGTGGCTTTAGTGGTCTCAGTTTTAGTGGTAGAATTACTGTTCAACTTGTAGGCAAATAAATAGTAATACTTATTAAATGCCACTTTGACCTTAAGAGTCTATTTAAGAAATTTATTTTAAAGAAATAATTCATATCACACACATAATCACACTCTTGCACTCTTGGTAGCATGTATGATGCCAGATTATATAGATACTAAAATAGTAAATAACATAAAATTTGCAAAATTATGAAAGTATGTATTTACGATATAAAAGAAAATACATATTATTATTACATTTAAAGTATATCCAATGGAAGATAATATGCACAACAAAACATGGTCAATGGCATCTTTGATATAATTTTCTAAAAATTAACTTTTCAATATGAATTTTAATTATATTAAAAAGAACTAAGGCTTGGGCAATGAAGTTATCAAGGTGCCTGCTGCATAAGATGAGGACCTTAGCCTGAACCCCCAGGACCCAGGTAGAAGTCGGGTGCTATGGTATGCGTTTATAACCCCGGAGCTAAGGAAAAGAAGGCGATTGAATCCCTGGAGCTAATTGGTTAGCTGGTTTAGACAAACAGATGAACTTTACATTCAGTGAGAGACCTTGCCTAAAATAGAACAAAGCCAGTGGAGTGTACCTGAAGACAGGTGATACCAGCTTCTTACTCCCACATGAACAGGGACATGCACTCCAAACACAGACACTTCAAAAAAGCCTAAACCTGAACTGCAATCTTAAAGGTAGATAGAATAAGAGAATATTTTATCAGAAGGATTGATTTCCTTTATTATGGGATGATGCAACTCAAACAATCAAATAAACAGTAAATTGAACAAGCAAATTCATATTTTTGGGAGTTTTTCTCCTGTAATCAATATGTATACCTATGAAAAATATATATTTACTATGATTTTTAAATATTTATGATTTTTAGCTACAAACTGCATATCCTTAATCAAAGACAGAAATCTGAAATGACCAAAAATTTGATCTGGTTTTAAGCATTTTGGATAAGGGATACTTGACATATGTTACAGAATGATTAAAACATAAAACAGCTTTTTCTGTCAGGATGTTCTGAATGTCAGGTTAACCAATAGTTTACACCTCTCTTATGGCGATGGCTCACTGAAGTGGATCTAACACAAAGATAACATCAGTAAAGAAAGGCAATGTGATCTTGAAGACCTCTCACTGCTGAAGTCCTGGAAAATGCTAAGAAGGCATGAAGCAGGGAGATGCCAAAAGCTTAGTTATAATTGTAAAGGGAAAATCTCGAGATTTTTCTAGTTTCAAATCTAAGGGCTTATGGAAGTGAGAAGAACCCAAATCTTGTTGTAAAATGAGATTTTTATCACTGTGTAGAAATAGTTTTCTTACTTTAAAGTCTTATCTTCTAAATATAAGCTGGAAACAAAGTCTCAATATGTAGGGAGAAAGAATTAAAACGGAGATACACTGGTGTATGCTCAAATTTAATTTTAACTGAAGCAAACAATATTGTCTGTAGAATTAATCTCTGCAGAAGAATCAAAGAATTATATCAGATTCCATACTGATTATGTGACATTTTTATATCTATCTAAGCACTACACTGAGTTTGAACTATAGAGCTTCAAAATCTAATAGAATCCTATACTTAGTTCCTAAAGTTACATAGGTCACTGGGATGAGGCTTATGTGTAGGATTAGGTCTCAATTTGTCTAAGACACATTGGCTGAAAGTTAATGTCATGCTGTATTAAAGACAGAGATGCTTATATGAGTTGCCATGAGTGTTTACTCACATAGGAAAGATCAGGAGCCTAAAAAGGGGCAGAGTTCACAAGATCTGTGTTAACAAAGCAGAGGTGGAAAGGGCACCTTTCTCACTTGATTTTTGTAGCTCTGAGACTAGAATGACCAGTGTTGGCACTGGACCTGTCTGATCACAAGAAGGACCATATAACTCCGTAGAGAAGAGTCTCTAGTGGTGCTCTACGTCTTTTCACGACATGCAAGGCTCTGGATTATCTGGACCCTGCCTAATATTGTGTGGTCTCTGGGCCCAAGTTTATTTTGCTCTTCTGGTTCCCACCTGCTGTTCTGACTACTTAGGAAGTTCCTTCTCTGGCTTTTCACTTGCTAAGCTCATTTTTATTCTTCAGGTTTCACCTTAAATATTACTCTGTCTGAGAGGCTTCCTTTGATAACTTTGGAGTTTGTTCCTCCACTTTCATCATTTTCTTTATGCAAAAGGTTTCTATCAGAGAAAACAGACATATTTGTTTCAATTAGTGAATTCTCAAAATGTTTTATTTCCTTTTCTCACATTGTAATCTAATGCAATAGTTATTTTTGTTTGTTTCCTTATTTATTGTAATTTCTTTAATTATAGTGTAAGCTCTATGGAAGTAGGAGCCATCACTGTATCAACAGTAGACATAGAATCTGAGGTCTACAGTAAGGCATCAAGAAATGCTTTTGGGGTGAATGAACAATGAAGAAGAAACCCACTCCAGGGAATCTTATTGGAGGATTTTCATGTATCAGGAGAAAGGTGTTTTGCCACTGTACCAAACCCCACATGTCTCCAGAATGTAATTAAAATGAAAGTTCTTGTTATGTTTTTTATTCAATATATTCTTTATTTACATTTCAAGTGATTTCCCCTTTTCTTTATTTACATTTCAAGTGATTTCCCCCACTCCCCAAAAGTCCCAGAAGCCCTCTTTCCTCCCTCTGTTCCCCCATCTACTCCTTCCCGCTTCCCTGTTCTGGAATTCCCCTATACTGCTGCACTGAGCCTTTCCAGAACCAGGGGCCACTCCTCCATTCTTCTTGGATATCATTTGATATGTGGATTATGTCTTGGGTATTCAAAGTTTCTAGGCTAATATCCATTTATCAGTGAGTGCATACCATGATTAATGTTTTGAGACTGGGTTACCTCACTTAGTATGATGTTCTCCAGCTCCATCCATTTGTCTACGAATTTCATGAATTCATTGTTTCTAATGGCTGAATAGTACTCCACTGTGCAAATATACCACATTTTTTGTATCCATTCCTCCGTTGAGGGATATCTGGGTTCTTTCCAGCTTCTGGCTACTACAAATAGGGCTGCTATGAACATTGTGGAGCATGTGTCCTTACTGCATGCTGGGGAATCCTCTGGGTATATGCCCAGGAGTGGTATAGCAGGGTCCTCCGGAAGTGTCATGCCCAGATTTCTGAGGAACCGCCAGACTGATTTCCAGAGTGGTTGCACCATCATGCAATCCCACCAGCAGTGGAGGAGTGTTCCTCTTTCTCCACATCCTCGCCAACACCTGCTGTCTCCTGATTTTTTGACCTTAGCCATTCTGACTGGTGTAAGGTGAAATCTCAGGGTTGTTTTGATTTGCATTTCCCTAATGATTAATGATGCTGAACATTTCTTTCTTTCTTTCTTTTTTTTTTGCTGAACATTTCTTAAGGTGCTCCTCAGCCCTCCGAAGTTCTTGTGAAAATTCTTTAGCTCTGTACTCCACTTTTTAATGGGGTTATTTGGTTCTCTGGGTTCTACCTTCTTGAGTTCTTTGTATATATTAGATATTAGCCCTCTGTCAGATTTAGGGTTAGTGAAGATCCTTTCCCAATCTGCTGGTTGATGTTTTGTCCTTCTGACAGTGTCTTTTGCCTTACAGAAACTTTGTAGTTTTATGAGGTCCCATTTGTCAATTCTTGATCTTAGAGCATAAGCTATTGGTGTTCTATTCAGGAACTTTTCCCCTGTGTCCATGTCCTCAAGGGTCTTCCCCAGTTTCTTTTCTATTAGTTTCAGTGTGTCAGGTTTTATGTGGAGGCCCTTGATCCATTTGGAGTTGAGCTTAGTACAAGGAGCTAAGAATGGATCGATTCGCATTCTTCTGCATGCTGACCTCCAATTGAACCAGCACCATTTGTTGAAAAGGCTATCTTTTTTCCACTGGATGCTTTCAGCTCCTTTGTCGAAGATCAAGTGACCATAGGTGTGTGGGTTCGTTTCTGGGTCTTCAATCCTATTCCACTGATCCGCTTACCTGACATTGTACCAATACCATGCAGTTTTTATCACTATTGCTCTGTAGTAAAGTTTGAGGTCTGGGATACTGAATCCCCCAGGAGTTCTTTTACTGTTGAGAATAGTTTTAGCTATCCTGGGATTTTTGTTATTCCAGATGAATTTGAGAATTGCTCTTTCTAGCTCTATGAAGAACTGAGTTGGGATTTTGATGGGGATTGCATTGAATTTGCAGACTGCCTTTGGCAAGATGGCCATTTTAACTATATTAATCCTGCCAATCCATGAGCATGGCAGATTTTTCCATTTTCTGAGATCTTCGATTTCCTTCTTTAGAGATCTGAAGTTCTTGTCATACAGGTCTTTCACTTGTTTGGTTAGTCACCTCCAAGATACTTTATGCTGTTTGTGGCTATTGCGAAGGATGTCATTTCCCTAATTTCTTTATCAGTTTGCTTATCTTTTGAGTATATAAAGGCTATTGATTTGCTTGAGTTGATTTTATAACCAGCCACTTTGCTGAAGTTGTTTATCAGCTGTAGGAGTTCTCTAGTAGTTTTTTTGGGTCACTTAAGTATACTATCATATCATCTGCAAATAGTGATGATTTGACTTCTTCCTTTTCAATTTGTATCCCTTTGACCTCCTTATGTTGTCTAATTGCTCTAGCTAGTACCTCAAGTACAATATTGAAAAGATATGGAGAGAGGGGGCAGCCTTGTCTAGTCCTTGATTTTAGTGGGATTGCTTCAAGTTTCTCTCCATTTAGTTTGATGTTGGCTACTGGTTTGCTGTATATTGCTTTTACTATGTTTAGATATGGGCCTTGAATTCCTGTCCTTTCCAAGACTTTTAGCATGAAAGGATGCTGAATTTTGTCAAATGCTTTTTCAGCATCTAATGAAATGATCATATGGTTTTTTCTTTGAGTTTGTTTATGTAGTGGATAGTATTGATGGACTTCCGTATATTGAACCATCCCTGCATCCCTGGGATGAAGCCTACTTGATCATGGTGGATGATCGTTTTGATGTGTTCTTAGATTCAGTGGGCAAGAATTTTATTGAGTATTTTCGCATCAATACTCATAAGGGAAATCGGCCTGAAATTCTCTTTCTTAGTTGGATCTTTGTGTGACTTTATCAGCGTAATTGTGGTTTTGTAGAAGGAGTTGGATAGTGTTCCTTCTATTTCTATTTGGTGGAATAGTTTAAAGAGTATTGGTGTTAAGTCTTCTTTGAAGGTCTGATAGAATTCTGCACTAAAACCATCTGGTCCTGTGTGATCCTGATTTAATTTTGGTATTTGGTATCTGTCTAAGAAATTGTCCATTTCCTCCAGATTCTCCAGTTGTGTTGAGTACAGGCTTTTGTAGTAGGATCTGATGATTTTTTGAATTTCCTCAGTTTCTGTTGTAGTATCTCCCTTTCCATTTCTAATTTTGTTAATTTGGATACCGTCTCTGTGCCCCTTCGTTAGTCTGGCTAAGGGTTTATCTATCTTGTTGATTTTTTTTTCAAAGAACCAGCTCCTGGTTTTGTTGATTCTTTGTATGGTTCTCTTAGTTTCTACTTGATTGATTTCAGCCCTGAGTTTGATGATTTCCTGTCTTCTTCTCCTCCTTGGTGAATTAGCTTCTTTTTGTTCCAGTGCTTTCAGTTGTTCCGTTAATCTTCTAGTGTATGCTCTCTCGAATTTCTTTTTGGAGACACTCAAGCTATGAGTTTTCCTCTTAGCACTGCTTTCATTGTGTCCCACAGATTTGTGTATGTTGTGCCTTTATTTTCGCTAAATTCTAAAAAAATCTTTGATTTCTTTATTTCTTCCTTGACCAAGATATCATTGAGTATTGTTCAGTTTCCATGTATATGTGGGCTTTCTGTTGTCTTTATTGTTATTAGTTCCTGTTATTTAAGAATCAAACTTGCCCTAGAAATCTCAGCCTGTCTCCTAAGTCTTGAGTATTTTCCTTTGAAAGAGTTCTTAGCCCAGCCATCTCTGCTGACTTCTGAGTGTTCCCAAACCTTCCCTCAGGCTTTCCCTGTTAATCCTTCAGTTTTGGGCCTGGGTTCTCTAACTTCACTCAGTGCCTCAGGCATCTCATATTGAATATCCTACAAGACCAATTTTTATTACAATGATTACATTATTCCTTATATGATCTCCAATGGCCCTTTCTGCCATCTTAAATCTAAATATCCTCACAAGATACTCAGGGCTTTCTGTAATGTAACTCAACTCTTAATTACATCTGTCTGTCTGTCTGTCTCTGTCTCTCTAGAGCCTCATGTATAGACTACAATCCCCCTGCCTCAGCGTCATCTCTGGCTTATGCAGTACTAGAGATCTAACCCATGGCTTTATGCATGCAGGCAAACAGTACTAACTGAGTTGCTACCCCATTTCTCTTTAGTTTAAATTAATTGCTTCCTTTAGTTCATAGTGCTTGTTTAGTTCAGCTGATATCAAGTCTTTGGCTAAGTCTAATGTCTCAGATTCTTGGGGTAATTTTTGTCAGTTTACTTTTTCTAATAAATAAAAAAATCAGTGTTTTTATATATTCTATACTTTTTGAGAATTTCATTTTGAATATTATTATGTGGTAAGTAAGCAGAGATTTTGAATTATTCCCTTGAAGGCTTGCAGTTGTTGTCTTGATAAGGTAGCTCTTTCATGTGACATTTCTGAATTAGCTATAGTCACTATTTTGAGACAAAGAATATATTGTGCATATTGGTCTTAAACTCTTAGGCACAGGCATCTGTCTGCTTCAGCCTCCCACATAGCCGGGACTTCAAGAGCATGCCACTGTGCTTTGCTGTCTCAATCAGTTCTGCAAAGACTATTTGGGTGTGTTCTATTGTCCTAGTAGTCAACTGGTCATCTTTAAAGATTCATCAAATGTTGAAATTAAGTATCAAGTATCATTTTTATTCAACACTCTCCTTGCTAAGTTTTGCTTAAATTCTAAAGAGGTGAGCAGTTGAACAGTTTGTTTTGAAGGCTTATCGTTCTTGGAGTTCTCTTCATCATTTTATGTAATTTCATTTGCATCAGTGGTTAACAACTCAGAGGGGTCCTTGGGTATTTCAGTACCCTTCCTAGAGGACAGGAGTGGGGATGCAAAAGAGGAAGAAGGAGCTTGGTAGGAAGAAGGAGAAAGAAAGAGTGAACTGGCTATGTCAGAACTCTAGAGAGGAAGAAGAAAATACAAAGATCAAAACCTACGTGTCATGGCACATTGATACATGCCTTAGGGAAGTAAAAAGGAAGTGAGGGTAACTCTTGCTCAGGCCTGCTTCAGGGTGAGCTCTTCTGATCAGAAGGGAAATCGTGGACTTGTCTTGAAAAAATTCTTGTAATATTTTTATAGCTGTGTCCCTCTCTTTAGGTCTAGAGACTTAAGTCCACATAACTGGTTTTAAAATTTGAATAAAAACCCAATTCTGACTGCCAGGTCCAGGTCTTTTCTATGATACTGCATCTTCTGTACAGAATGTGAGCACTGCATAGGGATGAACTAGGATTATCACTGCTTGTTTCCTAACTTGTCTCTGTACTTGCCTTTAAGAATTACATCTGGGGGCTGCAGAGATGGATCTATGGGGAAAAATGTGTGCTGTTCAAGCACAAACCAGAGTTCAGATTCCCAGTACTCACTTGAGAGCCTGGTGTGGCTCCGCATGCCTGTGGGAGGAAGGAGATGTTTGGCCAGAGACTGCATTTCCAGTTGATGATAGTTACTAAGAGGCTGAGTTCCTTTTTAAACAGAATTATCTCTTTGAGTCTAAGATTACTCTAGATTTTGTTTCAAAGGAGGATTTCATGAATTGGATTAAAACTAATTTATGATATAGAATATGGAGTAAGTAGTGATTAAACGTATTTCCATTTTAGAGAATAATTCTATTAAGATAGCTTCTGGCACTAGGCATGATGGCACATCCATGTAATCTCAGCATTTGGGAGGCAGAGGCAGGAGGATCACTTTAAGTTAGAGATCAGCCTAGGCTACAGAGCATTCTAGGTCAGTACTAGATAGAGTCAAACAAAGACAAGACCGCCCATGGACACAGTGCTGCATGGCATCTTATCCTACTGAGAAGGCTTTGACATTTTAAAAAGTTATTTTAAAGTTTTTCTAAAAATTTAATCTATTCACAAAAGTCTCAAGAGAAGAACACAGACAAAATTAGACCAGTGCCATATGGTAAAACAACTGCAGGCTAAGAACAGCCAAGAGACAGTTTCTGTACCTCAGTACCTAGGACTTTTGTCAGACTGATGTTAAAAGAAAACCATATTTTTAATGTGCCCAATCATAAATTTAGGATAGGACTATGGGGGCAGGGAAATAATAATCTCTGTCAAATCATTTATTAATGACAGTTTCTTTATTTTGGATATCAGCTAGTTTCAAAGAGCTTTTCCATGGTAGGAACCATGATAATATTCCATTGAGAAGTTAATATTGCAACTTCTCTTGAGGAAGAAGGTGACTTAATCAGTCCTATTCAGTAGCAGTGTGTGGTACCAGGCAGCACTCGCAGGGAAGCACGAAGACTACCCCACCCACCCTTTTAAAGCATTCTAGCAAACTATACTATTCATAATTTACATCAAAATGCTCATAGAAAGACAGGGTAAGTATGATGTGGATACATGAAAAGATACATGAAAAAAATCAAGGTGGTGGGCATATAAGCTTATTAATTATCCCAACTCTTTGTATATGTGAAAAAATTTAAAAACAAAGTAACATACAGAGAAAACATTCCAGCACAGGCTTCAAGTAAGATGAGTTTTGGAAAGAAACTTAGTCAAAGGGATATGAGAACCACTCTCTTGATCTTGTGGGAAAGCTCAGTGGGTAAAGGTGCTTGGCACCAAGGCTGGTCAGAATTTAATCCCCAGGACACACATGGTGGAAGTAGAAAACTGACTCCCACAAGTTGTACTGCTGTCTGTAGGCACATGCTATGGCACATGCACAAACCTGCATGCACACAGATGCACAGAGAATCAATCAATCAATAATTGTCACCTTCTTGCAAACCACTTTGGATTCCCTCAGTGTATGCCTCTTTTCAATGTAAATCATGCTTGTGGCAACAAAGGAACTATTTCTAGGAACATTCTCTTATAGGCTCATCACTATTTGTAATTATATATTTATGTCATAGAAAAAAATCTGTTTTTTTAAAGGCAAGGATAAACCTTAAAAAAAAAAAAAGCAAGAAAGGAAAACCAAATAAGCCCAAGATTTACTAAAGTTAACAAATCTGATCATCCAAATGTAAATAAGAACAGCCAAAGTGGGGAGGAGGCACAATGAAAAGTTGGGACATGAGCGCTCTAAATGGCTTCTGACTAAAGTATACTTATTCATGGAAAATACCATGAGTCACCTGAAACAAAGTCCTTTACAGGACTGGCAGAAGAAAGGCTGTCCACGGGCTGGAGAGATGGCTCAGCGGATAAGAGCACCGACTGTTCTTCCAGAAGTCTTGAGTTCAAATCCCAGCAACCACATGGTGGCTCACAACCATCTGTAATGCTATCCAATGCCCTCTTCTGGTGTGTCTGAAGACAGCTACAGTGTACTCACATACATAAAATAAATAAATCTTTTAAAAAAATGAAAGCCTGTCCATAATGTAGACAGGATCTGGTACAAATAAAAGTACAACTGTGCTAGATTGAATCCTTCCACAAGGAATGTGAAGTCTAGCTTGGAAGCACCTCTGTTCCTCAGAGTAAACGATAATTTCTGGCTCATCCCTGGGGCTCTTGCCATGCATATAATTCTTTACACAAAAGCAAGAGACAAAACATCTATGTTTTAAACAAAACTTGAAAATATTACTGACATACACATACCCAAAAGGCTTGTTTATTTAGACACAGTTTTTCTAGGTAGTTCAGGCCTGACATGGAACTTGCAATCCTCCTTCAACAGCCTCCCAAGTACAGGAATTTTGGGGGTGAGTATGCCAACATGCAGTTTAGTTTTTCTCATTAAAAAAAAAATTAAAAAACTTTATAAGATGATGATGATGATAAAGATGATGATGATGATGATGATGATGATGATGTGTGTGTGTGTGTGCACACACTTGTGCACAGCACGTGCATGTGTGTGAGATTTTAGGTATATATATTCAATGGCACACTGGTTATGGTTTATTTATTCTTAAGAAATATTTAAGGCTAGGGAGAGATGGCTCAGCAGGTAAAAGACAGTTGTCACCAAATCTCATGATTTGAGTTTGATCTCTAGGACCGTTGTGGTGGAAGGAAATGACTCTGGCAGGTTTCCTCTGATCTTTGTGCACACACACACATATACATACATACATATACACACACATACATATACATATATATACAGTACATAAGAGAAAGATAAAAAAAAAAAGGGAGAACTATTTAACCAAGGCAGGGGATCGCTTGTCTGCTGAGTTTCCATACGGGCTGATTAACTGGGAAGAGTCAAGCCCTGCTTGTTCTGGGTCCTCAGCAAAAGAATACTGGACAGGAAATAAATCTTTGAATATGCAAAACAATTTGAATCAGGTCCTATAAAAATAGCATAAAGACAATGGTCTGAAAAATGTTTATGCTAGATAAATCTTGTTAAAAAGAAAAAAAAAAACAGAAGAGAAACAGCTCTTGGACAAGCAGGAAAACCTAGCAGAATGGGTAAAATGGTGTGGACTCAGGACTGAGGTGCTTCAGTTTGGATCTGTCTGTTACTATCTGTGGCCTAGTAACTTACGTTAACAATTTGTCAGCTTTATCATCTTTATGTAAGATAAACAGCATCATTGTGGAGAATAGGTGTAATTGTTTAGGGCAGTGTCTAACTGCAATCACTCCCAATATCATGAACTAAAACAGACATTTAGTGAATCCACCTAATCATCTCTCCCACAGACACTTCATTAAAAACAAACAAACAAAAAGAATACTGAGAACATACTGGCTCTTTCCAGGCCTTCTTCCCGTTGAGGTTTCTGTGTTATCTTTCTTCTTTCTTTGACTATCATCTTTTTCAAAGAACCACTTAGCAATCTTCCTTCACAGCAATAACTCAGAGCCTGGCTTCTACCCACATTACTATGCTGAAATTATTTTGGTAACACCACTGATATCTTTTGTTAAGTGACTTATTTTCTATTTTATGCTTCACATTGTTTATGATTTCACACTGTTATGATTTCACATTGTTAAAACAATCCCTAACTCTTGACGGGGTGGGTCTTCTTTTATGTCTACCCCTAAAATACTAAAATTCTCAGTTTACATATTATTGCCCCCACATCTCAGTGGGGTAGATTAAAGTCTGTCACAGCTTTTTAAGTGATGATAGTTCTCAAGGTTATATTTTTATTCTAGACCTTATCCTAAAGTCTTGTGTAACACTTTCAACAACTCATGACCATTATCCATGTGCTGTGCCTAGTGGTAAAGGTCTGTTGATCCAGCTACTCTCTGGGAGGCTATGCCAGGAAGATTACTATTTCAAGGCTTTCCTGGGCTAGTGAGTTTAATGCTGGCTGACAACTTAATGAGACCCGGCGTCAGATAAAAAGTGGTTCAGGGCTGTAGCTAGAACTGGGTGGTTTGACTAGCACATTGGAAGCTCTAGGTTCAACATCCGCTACCTGGGGGAAAATAACTCATCTACTTGGATATTTAACAGAAATCCCCAACTTAGAAAATTTCACTAAGATTATTTTACTTCCTTGAGCAGTGAGTTTCTTGATTACCATTTGTTTATACAGGTAGTAAAGTATCACTATGTGTTCTATCTTCTAAGACAAAAACTTGGGCTGTATCTAGGATTTCTTCCTGCTTCATTCAATAATTAGTCACAGTGTTTTAAATTTTTTAAAGACAGGGAATTATATATTACTATGTAGCTAAGGATGACCCTAAACCTCTGATCTTCCTGCCTCTGTTCATGTGCTAGGAATCACACCCAGGGCATGCTGAGTAGGCACTCTACCAACCGAGCTATATCCCCAGTCCCTAACATTGGTCTTACAGGAAAATATTTTTTTAAAAACCAATCTAGAATCACTCTTGATTGGAATTCTCAGGAAGAGAACAAGGTTTATTAGACAATAATGAAAGAAACAAGGAAAACCCAGTTCCTGGAAAGGCTATGACTTTCTATATACTTCATCAAATTTAGTACCTAATATATAGGGAAAATATAAAAAGTAATCTTAAAAATGAGAAAGATTTATAACATATGTATATAACTGTTAACTCGGAGTTTTGTATTCTTAGACTGTTGGCACTGAGAATGAGACATACTTGTTTTAGATATATCAAAACTAGTTATCTAATTACTTGAAATTTAAGAGTAACATTTCTAAGTGAACTTTTATTAAAGAAATTTTATAATGAAATTTTGCAAATGAAATTTCCAGTTCTATAATTTTATTAGAACCTTGGAAAATTATTCCATAAAAATATTTCACATATAAATGTTAAATTAATTTAATGAATTCAAAAGTGTTGCAAAGACATTAGCCAAGTGAATTTATTAACATGGTTACTTCAATTGATTTTTTTTTTATACTTTTGAGAAATCTTAATCTGAAAGTTGATTTTTCAAGTCAAATTCAGTTGAAAACATCTGTTATAAAACCTTTTTATGTATTAGCTCTTTGAGTTTTCTAATGGTAAGATTTAGTAATTTACCAAGTAAGACTGGTTTATATAAAAATGAGACCTGTGTGTAAGCAGAATCACCTTAGTGATTAGTTAGCAAAGCAAAGCAAAGCAAAGCAAAGCAAAGCAAAGCAAAGCAAAGCAAAGCAAAGCAAAGCAAAGCAAAGCAAAGCAAAGCAAAGCAAAGCAAAGCAAAGCAAAGCAAAGCAAAGCAAAGCAAAGCAAAGCAAACCAAAAGCACAAGGTCAGTCAGACAGCTAAGTGGGTGAAGGCACTTTCTGCCAAGCCTGATAGCCTGAGCTTGGTCCCTAGGACACACAGTGAAAGGAGAGAACAGACTTCTGTAAGCTGTCTCATCTCCACATGCATGATATAGCACATTATCTTGACAAAATAAGTAAAATGTAATAAAACTTAAAATACCATGGCCAGACTATTCAAATAAAGCGGTCTAGTTTTTATCAGATGCTAAAATAAATTCAACTTAAATCATGAATTTTCAAATTTTAAGGCACTTTGTAGAAGAGTTGTCTATGGGGAAAGAGAGATCTCATACAACTAGAACGTATGATTTGCTATCTAACAGTCACATGCTGGCATTTTTGTGAATGTAAGCTTCTAGTTTTTGAATTTATTTAAGAAAGACATTTAATGTTGCTTATAAAAATAATAAACAACAGCGATTAAAAATTCTGATGGAAATATTCCCTTGTAATGTGCCGGTCAGCTAGGCAATGGTCAGGATGACTCAGCAAGCTCAGGGCTGCATGACTCAACGCTGACAAAACAGCATCAGCTTCATGACACATATCTTAGTCAGCTTCATAAAGAGTTCATCGTTTCAGAAATGTGAGACTCATACATACTGTGATGTACTCATTTTATTTAATGAAAATTATTGCTTTGAATGCAGGATTTCAAAGCCAACTTAACCATTGCAGGGCCAGTTTTACAAAACTTGTGCCAATAAACCAGACAACCATTTTCACACCTGCCCTCTATTCTAGTGTTTACCAATGCAGCAATTCACTAAACAGAAAGTCTCTAAATGTCTGTATGGAATGAGATTTAGTAAAGGAACCAATGGTTATTGAGAAATGAAGTTAGTAATGTGTAATCTCTTCAAGTAAAACAGTATTATAATTTAACAACAGGCAGATTAGGGCCCTATCACTAATAATTATTCACTAATTCACTACAAGTAGCTCTTACCTGAAATCCCTATGAGAGCATTCATAGTGTGTATTAACTCCTTGGTTCCTTTTTAATGTTCTATCATACAATGTATTACTTTTACCTGCAAAAACCAATTTACCTTTTTTCTCTCTCAATAGTTTTTGTCTTTTCTATGGCATGAAAGACTTACTTCACTGAGGTGAAGAGATGTTTCAGTGTACTTTTAGCAGAACGCCATGATAACAATGCAATGTTAATTAAATAAAAAAATTGAACTTTTAAAGTAATTATGAAACATTCAGTTAAAAAGTTTATAAAGCTAATTCAATTTACTATTCTTTAAAGGCAGACATTAAGGGCTGGCCAACAGTTATGTTCCCTGCACTAGAATACACATTTATGACTATATAAGAAGTAGTATGACTACTGATGACAGCTAGCAATCTGCTACCTTGCTGCAAAGGAACTTTATGGTGTACTTATGTGACTTCCTTCTCTCTATTGTTGGGCAGAGTTTCTGGAAACATCAATTTTTGGTAGAACAGTTGGTCAGAACAGCTGTATTGAAAAAGAAAAGGGCTTTTCACTGATGAAGGCAATGCTAAAATATGTAACTTGATGATCCAAAAATTCTAGCTCAGATATTACCCTAATAACTTTTGTCTCAGTAGTCAAAAGGCAAGCAATATTATGATTCAACAATTCAATTATTGTTAAGGTAAATTTGAAATGAACTACTCATAAACCATGCTCATAAACAACTTCTAAGATCTAAAAGCTCTCGAAATATTCCCCCATTTGCATTTCTGTAAACAGACTATATAGTCCATGAGACATAATACTTATTTTCAACTACAATGATATTCTTTATATTGCTTATTGAAGTGTCTGGTGACCCTTGGGGGTTTCCAAAACTTTTTTCGTTACCATTAAAACTGAAGTTATTGTTACAACACTAAGAGGTTATTTTCTTTTCACCAATTTAGTCTTTCACAATTAACTATGTAGTAGAATTTTCCACACCCTTTTAACATATAAAAAAGACCTTTTATTTTTAAGATGAATAAACACTTATTTTATTTAATGAGTGTGAGGTTTTTTTTTTCTTGCATGTATATATGTGCACCATGTGTATTCCTGGTGCCTGCAAGAGGTCAGAAGAGCGTGTTGGAGTTATGGATGGTGGTGAGCTACCACATGGGTGCTTAGGAACAAGAGCAGTAAGTGTATTTCCAAAAGCCATCTTTCTAGCCCTGAATAAACAGGTATTTAAAAGACCTCTATTATTTAAAAAAACCCTACTATTATATTTAAAAGCTGAAACTAGTACTTGACATATTAGTTTATAAAATGGTAAGTAACACCTCAAGTCATATAAATAAAAGGGTTTTTTTAATTGGGTATTTTCTTTATTTATATTTCAAATGTTATCCTCTTTCCTGGTTACCTCCTGAACCCCTTATTTCATTTCCCCGGCCCCTGCTTCTATGAGGGTGTTCTCCCACCCACCCACCTGCTCCTGCCTCCCCGCCCTTGCATTCCCCTTCACTGGGGCATTGAGCCTTCATATGACCAAGGGCTTCTTTTCCCATTGATGCCTGACAAAGCCATCCTCTGCTACATATGTGGCTGAAGCCATGAGTCCCTCCATGTGTACTCTTTGGTTAGTGGTTTAGTTCTTGGGAGTTTGGGTTGGTTGATATTGTTGTTCTTCCTATGGGGTTTCTAACTCCTTCAGCTCCTTTAGTTCTTTCCATAACTCCTCCATTGGGGACCCTGTACTCAGCTCAATGGTTGGCTATGAGTATCTGCCTCTGTATTTGTCAGGCTCTGGCACAGCCTCTCAGGAGACAGCTATATCAGGCTCCTGTCAGCATGCACTTCTTGGCATCTACAATAGTGTCTGTGTTTGGTGACTGACTGTATATGGGATGGATCCCCTGGTGAGGTAGTCTCTGGATGGCCTTTGCTTCAGTCTCTGCTTCATCCTTTGTCTCCATATTTGCTCCCATGAATATTTTGATACCTCTTCTAAGAAGAACCAAAGCACCCACACTTTAGTCTTCCTTCTTCTTGAGCTTCATGTGGTCTGTAAATTGTATATTGGGTATTCCAAGCATTTGGGCTAATATCCACTTATCAGTGAGTGTAAACCATGTGTGTTCTTTTGTGATTGGGTTATCTCACCCAGGATATTTTCTAGCTCCATCCATTTGTCTAAGAATTTCATGAAGTCATTGTTTTTAATAGCTGAGTAGTTCTCCATTGTATAAATGTACCATGTTTTCTGTATCCATTCCTCTGTTGAAGAACATCTGGGTTGTTCTTTCCAGCTTCTGGCTGTTATAAATAAGGCTGCTATGAACATGTATGTGTTCTTGTTATATGCTGGAGCATTGTTTGGGTATATGCCCAGCTTTTTAGAATCCTAAATAATGTAAGAACATAGCCCTATGAGTATGCACAGTGAACATATTTCAGGCAGTTTTAATACTTGAAATCAGTTGGTCAATACAATTAGTTACCACTGGATACACTGTAGGTGCATAGTCAATACATACATTTTTAAATATTCAGCATTATATAGTATTAGAATTGTTGCTAAAAAAAATCTATTTCTGGTTGGAGAGCTGGCCCAGTGGCTAAGAGTGTTTGCTGATATTGCAGAGGACTAGACTTCAGTTCTGAGCACCCATGTTGAGCAGCTCACAATCTCCAGTAATTTCAGCTTTAGGGCATCTGAAACCTTTTGTTGGCCTCAGTGGACACCTGCATACATGCACACCTACATCCACACTCACATATATACACAGAAAACAAAGTCCTGTTACATGAGAATGTAGCTCAGTGGCATGTGTAAAGCTCTAGGCTGACGTTTCAGAACAGCTAGACCAAAACAAACAAAACAAAACAAAATATATTTCATAAAACTTAAGTAATATTTTAAAATACAAGCACACACACACTGTGTGTGTGTGTGTGTGTGTGTCTGTCTGTCTGTCTGTCTATGTGCCTCAATGAGCAGGTGGGGGTAAGAGGTAGCATGTAGGAGTTAGTTCTCTTCATCCAACCTGTGGGTCCCCAGGATTAAAATCAGGTCTTCAGACCTGGGGCAAGTGCCTTTATCTGCTGAGCCAACTCACTGGCCTCTAGAAATACATAATACTGAAATCATCTTCAATCATTTTACTTTTTGGAGAGCACAAGATGATTTTACTTCAACTATAATTAGGAAAACATTTCAAACTGAAATCTGACTGTAATTTGTATGTTTAGGATGATGAATGTCAGGAAAATAATCTGATTATGAACCTAAAGGAACATGAAAAGTTATACATATAGTAATCCTAAGTTATAAAGGATTGCTAAGACTGTCTATAGTCTAAGTTATGTTTGCTTTCTTTTCTTATCAATGTCCTTCATTTCGTATTGTAAGCCATTCACTTTCTTTGTAAACAGTAATCAAGATTACATGTTATTTTTTGAGCCTGATTATTTTCCAGAGTCTCTACCTGAGTATGCTAATTTTGGAGTAATGAATTAAAGTATGCTAATTTTAGAAGGCCAAACTACTAAGTAAACACCCAGTCTCTTCTGGATCAAAACACTCATCTGGAAAGCATGCTCTAATTGTTTGCTCAGTGTAAACCTCTTGAGCAACAGAGACAACCTGAAGAGAATGAAACACAATACAGCATCTTCACTAATGGGAAATGCCCAGCTTGAGTACTAATGTACATTTTTTGAAGGAGTATTAAATTAGTATCATTAGAAACACATTTTTTTCAGGCCTATTTAAAAAAATAGATATACTTTGGGAAAAAAAATCTATGGAAGTACTTTCATTATCTGAATCTTCAGGCTAAAGCTAAATAAAAAAAAAACTTGGGTCTGGAGAAATGGCGCAGTGGTTAAGAGCACTGACTGCTCTTCTGAAGGTCCTGAGTTCAAGTCCCAGCAACCACATGGTGGCTCACAACCATCCATAAAGAGATCTGACACCCCCTTCTGGTGTGTCTGAAGACAGCTACAGTGTACTTAGATACAATAATAAATAAAATCTTAAAAAAAAAAACTTTGTTATAATCAAGATGTAACTGCTATCTCTGTGTAAATATCAACATCACCAGAATTGATATTCTCTTGTATCATCAAAATTGTATTAAATCTTTATATACCAGAAGCATGTATGTGATATCAAATAGCAGTGGGACTCAATATTAAAGAGGCCCTAAATTAGTAGAACTTAAATGTGTCATTTTTTCTATGTAGAATAACGACTATAATTAGACTAGAAATACAAAACACTGTTATGTCTTCCAGTAATAAAATACAAAGTCATGTCAATGTAGCAGATCTGCAAACAAATCTGAAGGTCTAGACAGGTCTGCAGTTTTATTCAATTTTATTTAATATTCCTGTGTATTGTGGTCCTGGACCAAGAAATTATTTAGTCTTCTCATCAAATCTATTTAAGCTTTGGCTATTAACAGTCTAAAGTAGTGCTTGACATAATTCCATTGTCTTTTCGAAAAACTGTTCCCTATACTTATTTATTAATTCAGCGTGTGTATGCATGGGTGGAGGTCAGAGCACAACTTTTGAGAGCCAGCTCTCCTACCACGTGGGTCTGGAGAATCAAGCTCAGGTTGTCAAACTTGGTAGCAAGCGCCCTTAATCTGCTAGGTCATTTTGCCTTGCTGGCCCATAATTCCATTTTCTAGAGGGGAAGTAAAAAACTAAATATATTAAGCAACTAGTATATGATAAACTATAGAAATGATAAATAGTATGGAGAAAGGTTAGGAACCAAACTAAGAGATTACTGACTATTGTTAATGTGACTGTGGTAACATATAGTGATACAATCAATCATTTTATGTTTCCATTCGCTTTTGAAAAGCCTTGAGGAACATGGTTTCCAGAATGGGCATTAGGCATGAGTAAGTTCTTTCCTGTGTGAGTAATGCATGGCTTAGGGAAGGACATAGGATAAAAGAGGAAAGCAAAAACAATATGAAAATAAGCTATAAAATAAAAAACATGAGCTATAGATTTCTAGGTATCAGAGGAATGCTATGTGTTAAAAGCTATCAGAGAAGGTTCATTTGAGCAGAGGCACAGAGAGCAACAGTCCTCAATGAGACTATTCTGATAACTAAACGAAAGAAAAGACTATGCTCCTCTTTAAGGGACCGCAGAGAAGAGTTTCCTGTAATGGTTAATCTTCATGATATCAACCTGAAGGGATTCAGAAACACCATGGAAACACCTTTGTGGAGTGTCCATGAAGATATTCCAAGAAAGACCTAATTGAGGAGAGAAGACCCACCCTGAATGTGGACAACACTGTCCTATGGGTTGGGGTCCTGCACTGATTACAGAGCAGAGTGTGAGTTTGAGCATGGGCATTCCTGCCTGTTTCCTGACCATGGATGAGTGATCAGCTGCTTGCACTCCTTCCTTGCTATGATGAAGTAAAGCCTCCAACGTGAGCTACAACAGCTATTACATCCTTCAGTTGCTGTGTATCCTGCCACAAGAGGGAGGGAAGTAAGTAAGAGAGTGCAGGAGGGACTGAAAGGATGTTGGTTAGCTGTTGCCAGCACTGTCTGAAATACCAAGAAAATAAGTGTGTTATATGTTACTAGAAACAGTCAGTAGATTAAAAACAAGAGAAATTCTATAGTGAAATACAGATATAGTTCACCTCCAATACGGTCAGGGCTGATGTTGCTCAACAGTTACCTCAGGCTTTTCTTTCACCAGTATTTGCTCTTTTCCATTTGGTTTATTTTTTCTTTCTTTCTTTCTTTCTTTCTTTCTTTCTTTCTTTCTTTCTTTCTTTCTTTCTTTCTTTCTTTCTTTCTTTCTTTCTCGACATGTTTTTTACAAGAACATCTATTTGTGGATCTGTCTAGTTACATATTAAAGTAGATCATCTCACTCCTTAAAAGGAAGATCAAGCTTGGGGATAGGAGAAAAAGAACTTTTTAAAAAACCATTTTTTGCCCACCCCTCAGCCCTCTGTATTCTGACCTCTGAGATCCTGCTGTGTGCGAGCACCGCTCAGGCTCTGTCTTGGCATCCTAAGGGATGTCCTCAAAGGAGTGTGTCTCTGCTCATCCAGGTAAGCAAGATCCTCCAAGTGGGCAGAGCTGGTGGCTAACAGGACAGAAAGCGTTTAGTTACCATGTGAAAGTTTAGAAAACTTTTATTTAGTTGCTGTATAGCATACCTTTGAATCAAGGCTTACACGAGCAGAAACCTCCTCCCCAGACAATATATAATTCATTTGTTCTGTCTTTACAAAACCAGATCTTTTAAACAATTAAATTTCATTCCACCTGATTCTTTCAGATAGAACATCACAGATCTGAGGTTCTATAACATTAACAGAGAAATATATTTCTTATTCAAATAGATGAACAGAAACAAATTATTAAAGTCTAAAATTATCATTAAGTTGTAGATAATAGTATAAACAATTTAATATTTTAAAACAAGTGTCCAGTCTAATATGAAATGCTATTTTGCTTTTAAATGTCTGACTCATGAAAATTACAATAGAAGAAATAAAAGGGAAATTTCTTGATGTTGCTAAACGGAACAGACGAACTTCTAAAAATTAAAAGGGAAATAAAACATTGTTTATATGAACGTTTCAGCTTGAAAGAAATATTTGAGTATTGGTTTTATTCTGTAAAATACAGTTATCAACTTATCACTGAAGATTGGTATAAATATGGCAAAAGAGAAGAAAGCCCAAGGCTTACCTTTTCATGATTGTGGAGCCTCATATTTTTACCTATGAGTAAAATTCCTACACAGTACTTTTTATGTGAGAAATTCTACTACATGTGAGATTTTCAGAAGATAATGTGTTATAGTTAGTTTCTTGTCAGCTTGACATAAGTTAGATTACTTTGGGAAGAGAAACCTCAATTGAGAAAATTCCCTCATTAGATTGCCTAGAGGCAAACCTGTGAGTATTTTCTTGATTAGTAATTGGTATGGGAGGACCCGCCCACTGTGAGGTGTGCCACCCCTGGGCAGGTGGCCCTGGGTGGTGCATAAGAGAATAAACTGAGCAGGCTACGAAGAACAAAGCAAGGAACAGTCCTCTAGGGCTCCTGCTCTGACTTCGCTTAGTAATGGACTGTGTGACCTGAGAGTTCTAAGATGAAAGAAAACCTCTCCTCCTCAAGCTGCTTTTGGTTATGGTGCAATGGAAATCCAACTAAGACAGATGACATGGTTGTTTGCCCAGAAAGCTTTACAAGCCACTTTTGCTACCATAATATATCTCCTTACTATACATGAACAAAAGAAGAAGCAAAAAAGGGGTAGAGAAAACAGCCTAGAATTCTCCCAGTGTAGGGAAACAAGTCCCTACACTGGGAGAAAGTATAGTAGAACACAGGTAGGCTGTTTATAGAGACTGAACTTTGGAAACAGTACTTATTAATCTGCTCATTCATTTATTCACTCAGTAAATACAATAAAAGTGGCAGCAAAAATGTCAACACTATTTCCTAATAATACTTTTGCCATGCTTTTTCTTTTCTTTGAGATAAAGTCTCACTATGTAGCCTTGGCTAGCCTGAAGTTGTAGACAACATGATCTCATATATAAAAACACTTCAAGTAGTGTGTTTATGCACTGGTAGCAAATATTCTAAATAAAAAGGAATTAAAGAATCAATTTCACTTGTCATAGGTTTAAAAACAACAAATGAAATATCTAAGAATAAAATTTATAACTAAATAAGTAAAGAAACTCTACAATAAAAAGTATAAAGGAACTAAAAATAAAAGAGGCTAAAAGGAACCCAAAATTGGAACATCCTGTGCTAATACAATATAAGTCCTGATGTTGTTAAAAATGTCCATGCTACTAAAAAGTAATCTATAGACTCATTGAACCCATGTCAAAATTCTTCAGAAAACACATTATATTATCTGACTTCAAAATACCCTATAAAGCTGCAGTAATCAATACTACACGCTTTGGAATACAGTACTGATGTGAATACATCAGTCAAAGGAACAGAATAAAGACTGGAAAAAAACGAAACTTTACAACATTTTTAGCAAAACTGTCAAGAATGCACACCAGGGAGAGGAAGCTTCCTCAGTAAGCCATGCTGGGAAGCTGGATGTGCACCAGCAGAGAAAATACTCATCACTCACCATATGAGAGAGACACAGCAACTATGAAATCAGTTGAAAACAACCCTGAATGCCACAAGAATGGAGAAGAGATTTTGGATAAAACTCAAAAGCACAAGGAAAGAAATAGAAATAAAACTCTTGCTGTCCCTGGGAGCCTCTCCATTTCTAAGTAATCTGAGAAAACCTCTTAGAGTGTCAGTCTTTCCTCTCCTTTTGTCAAAACGTGCTCTGGTTACACTTTCTCTGCTTCACTGACTGATCTCCTAGTCAGATCATGAGTCCAGACTGGCCTCCCTTTACTAAATAGCTGAGGATGGCTTTGAACTTCTGATCTTTTTGCTTCGCTCTCTCAAATACTGGAATTTACAGGTATGTGTCTCCACATTAGCTTAAGTAATAAGTTGTATAGAGCAAGTGGTAACATCTGATTTACTTTTGATCTTTCAGACAATGCACTGTGTCATGAACATAATGCTCAGTGTCCCTCTGGCTTATTATCCTTACATTTAGCTATCTGCTGATTATCTTCAACACCAACCCCATTTTGCCTTAATACTTAACAGATACTACTGAAGGAATATGCTTGGCCTGGTGATGTATAGATCTTTCAGACAACACTGATGCTGCTTTTACCCTTTCTTAAAAATTGAATACCATCTATTATACTATGTAAATTGCTTATAATGTTTATTTTTTCCAACTAGAATATAAGTTTCATGGCCAGAGAATCTTTGTTTTGTAACTGATAATAAGTGCTTTGAATGGTACCTGACACATAGTCCATGTTCAGTAAATACCCACACAATGACTGCATATTTTTATCTGCATATTTATCTTGAGTTTCAAGTATATAAACAATCAAACAAGCAAATCAACATTGTTCTCATGAGGGAACTTTGAAGATAACTACAGCAATAATACCATTGTCTTCTACAAAGACCAAGGAGAGCTCCACAGGGACAAATACATTCCCATGTCATAATGTCACTTACTTTGCAATTGTACTGGCAAATACTTTTAAGAGAATTATGTCAAGTTAAATTAGTATTATAATGTTTAGTGACTATGAGATAATTACAGAAATTCATAAATTTAAGTGAAAAGAAACAAAAATCCAAATCTGTAATAACATTTTTTAAATCATTAATGTTCCTTTTTATTATTTTCTTTTCTTATTATTTTCTTTACATTCCAAAGGTTGCCTCCCTTCCAGGTCCCCGCCCCACCTCTGAGAGGATGCTTCCCCCCACCTCACCTCTACCATCATCCCAGCATCCCTCTTCCCTGGGGCATCAAGTTTCCACAGTATTAAGTGCATCCTCTCCCACTGAGGCAGTCCTCTGCTACCTATGTGCCTGGGCCACGAACCAGCCCATCTAAGCACCTTGGCTTCTGGCTTAGTCCCTGGGAGCTCTGAGGGGTCCCGGTTAGTTGACACTGTTGTTCTTCCTATGGGGTTGGAATTCCCTTCAGGTCCTTCAGTCCTTCTTCTAATACTTCTAAATTTTTATGTAAAAGTAAAAACTCTAAAGTCAATAAGGCCTGTCATTAAAAAGTCTTGTTTTTATTAAAGGAAGAGAGACTAGGAAATGAGAAAAAACGTCTTAAATTATATATTTTATTAGACTGAAATAGCTGAAGACTATACACTCATAAAGCATTTAACAAAAGCATTTATTTTTTAAAAAGTGAATATAGTTTAAATATATCATATCTGGGCAGAGGAAAAAAATTAACAAACATTTGGTAGAGAGCATTTTAGAAACACCTCCATAGTGATTTTAGAAGCCCATTTAGTTATTATTTTTTAATGTCAGTTGCCACTAATGGAAACAGCTCATAGAAGTACAACCAACACTCTTGCTGTGCCTCAACAGGGAGGCTGGAAGGGCATGTCTGCTTCCTACTCTTGGGCAGAAAGTCACCTTTCCTCTATTTACACAAATAAAGTCATTATTCTGACTGCTGAAAAACCCCTGTTGACAGTCTATAAAATATGCCCTATAGTTTCTAATTAGATAAATTTACATCTCCTGAGATTCCCAATCTGCATTTACCTGCTTAAACTCTTTCCTTAGAAAATAGTGCTGCTCCACATACTAACAAGTGGATAGGGAGACATTATATTTTTAACAGAGTTTGTTTGTGTATTTTTCAACAGAACCCTCTTTCCCACACAAAGCACTGATGACAGCTGCTGCAAATACTTCCTGCTTCCCACATACCTTCAAACCATTGCCAATCTCATTTCAAGACACCAAAGATGACCATAGACAGCCGGCTGATAATTCCAACTGTGCAACCACAAATCCACAAGTCTCTCTAAGCTACATCCTGAATTCACAGAGCTAAAAATGTTTATGCTTCTAGTAAACAGTACTGTCCTTGGATGAAGATATCCTTCCTTGTAATTGGTACATTTATCCTCTTAATTTAACTTAGCCATCTTGTTTCTAAAACTATATAGCTAAATCTATTTGAATGATATATTTATATTAATAATGCAGTTGATAAAAGACAGATGATTACTTAGGAACTTTATATTTCTTATGTATATGTTAGGAGTAGGAGAAAAAAGCTCTTATTTTCCACAGATCTTCTGAGTGTAATTGCTAGGTTTTAGGTAATCTACATTAAACTTTAATAGTATCAGTGTATGGCATACCCCATCATTGATGTGCAATGATTTTAGTTCCATCACATCCTCATCAATGTCATTCCATCTATTTGTGTGGCTATAATTTTAAGTAGTATTTCATGATTATGGATGGTGAAGGATCTCATAATTCACCTTACTTAGTGAGCCTGGATAATGGAAGTAGATATAAAACTTCAGGGTCAGAAATGCAAATTTATCATTCAGGACAAAAGGAGTAACCAGAAGACAAACATGTTTTAATTCCCTGAATACCAGCTTCCATAGGACAACATGAAGATGGCTGGGTTATATATGCAATCCTTTACATACAAGGATCAACATATGTAGATAAGAGAAAAAATTTGCCATCGCTATATAAAAGTGAAAAATCTAGATGATCCATTCCTTCACCATTATACCTGATAACAGATGGTGATCATTTCCCAGAGATTAGAATCAAAAGAGTGGGTAGGAAAGGGAAATGAGTGGCAAGAAGCCAGTACGAACATAAAGAGCCTTCTCATTTTCGGTTTACAATAGGACCTTGAATATTCACCTTGTGATGGTCTGGAACTTACTATGTAGCTGACATTGGCCTTCAATTCCTGACAGTTTTCTCTCCACCTCTAGAATGCTAGGACGATAGGTGGGTATTATCATACCTGGCTGCATAACAATTATCTCTAGAAAAAGTAAGTATGATGACAATAAATATTCTATTATCCCATATTATGAAATATATCTGTCCAGGAATTCATTTGGAGAGTTAGAAAAGCAAACTCAATTTTTATTTTGTAGTCTGGGCAAAGTGATAACAAGGATACATCTTTAAAATGCCAAGATGGCTATTCTTTAAAACTCCTGTTTGAACAATTAAATAGCAAAATGGCTATATTAAAACATCCCTGATGGCACTCCCGTGTAGCTGCTGAGGAAAAGGGACTCAGTGTTTCCGTTACCCATCCTCCTGTGTCATTCTTCTATGACTCATCCTGCTAGTGGCATTTGATCTGGGAAATAAAGGCACCCAGTCTTCTATACTATGACAGCAAGAGTTTTGTGAGAATACTGAACTGGGACAAAGAAGCTGGGTTTCTTGCCTGTTCATTTGTTATAACTTCAAACAATGGATGATGACTTCTGATATATGAACTGCACCAACATATGCTTCAATTAAATAATGGTTATTAAAACTCAAGTTCTACAAAGCTAAAATCTCAAACTAAATTCTTTTTGTGTTGGAATACTGGGCATTAAATTCAGCATCTTATGTATGCCATGTAAATGCTACACCGCTGAGTTACATCTCCATCCCTTAAAATTTTTACAAAGGAGACTAACTAGTTTATATACTTTATTGGCCATCTCTCTGATTTCATATGTGTTTCAGTATATCATGGGAAGTGAATTAGAAAGCACTTAATAAAGAAGATGAACTTTTTTCTAGGTTACACAAAAGGGTGACTTGCCTTATTTTTATTTATTATATATTCAGTAAAACAGTCTTAACCAAAAACAAAACAAAAACAAAAACAAAGAAACAAACAAACAAACAAAAAAAACAAAAACAAATACCAACTTACCTGCTACAGAATTTGGCCGAGGCATGAGATACAAAGGAATAGACTGCACTGACTGTGATAAAACTGTTTCCAGATTCCGCTCCGGGATCTTGTTCAGACTGTATGTGGATGCAGCCATGTTCTCATCCACTCGGTACAGACAGGAGTCCATGCTGGATTTTTGAGACTGCCATGGTTTTAGGTTTCCTCCAGATCCTAATTCTTTACTACCTTCCCCAACATATTTTGTTCGCTCCATGTTTTCAGAATAATTTGTTAATGTTGCTGAAAAACATAGGAATAAAACAAATGTTTTAAAAAAAACAAAGGAAAAATTAATCTGTTTATGATTAAAATTTAAGAGTAGATGAAAATACAACTAATATTATCTTTCAAGGTTACTACACCATTTACCTCTATAATTTTAAGTAACTGAGAATCAACAATCTTAACTTACATACATTTTTAACACTTTATTTAAATGAAAAAAGCAAATTTATATACCAGTGCCAACGGACCTAGAACAAGTCTTATCAAAGATAAAATTTCAGAATTATTCAAAAGGTACTTACATATTTTTATGGACTGTCAGAAAGCACCAGCAGGTTCCCCCGAAACTCTCTCTACTCTTCCCATTTCTTTCTTTTCCCTAGTTATTCCCTGGCTCATGTTTACACACACACACACACACACACACACACACACACACACACACACACACACAGACACACACACAGACACACACTCACCCATCCACCACCACCACCACCACCACCACCACCACCAAAATTTATGATCAAAATAAACAGTAACTAAATAGAAATCAATGCAATAGAAAACCACTGCTTAAATAAGGAAGCGGCAGAGGCTTTTCTTGTACAGTTCCTCTCAGTTCTAATCCTTTGCATCACTTGTAAGTAGCTTGCTGAAGAATAATGATTTTAATTAAACCCAAACCTGAAAGGTCTTCTAGAATTTATCTAATCTTCCTAATAACTATATATGAATAGGAACATTTTCATAACTCCAGAAATGAAGAGATGAACAAGAGTAAGGTCTAAATTATTGAATTTTTAGAAATAACTATAAAAGAATAAGAAATATCATCCCAGGAGAGGTTTACACTTAGTTCATGTTCTCTTCCTATAATCTGAATGTTTCTATAGCCAAAGAAAAGAAATAAACAGGTTATTTCTATAATCCCATTTAATGATGTTCTCTTTCTGTAAATTTAAGTGGAGCTCTAGATTTTGTATTTCAAAGAAAGATGTATTACAAGATAAAATCCAAACTTTAAAGAAAAACTGAGAGATTATTTTTCATCATAAAAAGGAAAAGGATCTGGAAAAAGGAATTTAACTAGGCAAGGTAAAGAGACAAGAGACTCAATTCAGAATTGAGGAAGGAGTGAGAGGGGTGCCAGGGTCTGTAACCCCAACATCTGGGATGTCATGGGTGGATGATTCCAAGTTCACAGCCAGCCTGTGCTACCCAGTAGGCTAGCCTACTCAACACAAACTGAAACAAAACCAGAGAAGAGAAGTATGTTCTAGAGTCCCTCAGGAGAACATTTTTGGGAACCTGTAAATTTTGGAAGTCAAATTCCCATATTTAGTATCTTTTATTTCCTGCATAGTTATCAGATGCAAAAACTGAAAGAAATGAACAACTTATGATCCCCAAGGGCAGGTAGTTAACGAAATGAGGCAAGGAAAATTGTGTTCCTGTATCTTAGACAGTCTTTGTAATCAAGGATAAACCAAGGTGAGCAAAAACCAAGGATAAAGTAGGTGGTGGCAACTGTGAGAAAGAAACCAGCTGTGGAAGCAAGAAATTCTTTCGAAAGATGAACACGAAGAACAAGTCAGGCACTAAGATAACTCATGGGCCTAAGAAGTAAGGAAATGACACCCAGAAGAGCTCAGATGTGTAGTAAGTAAAACTAGATAAGCTTTAATAATATTAGTAATCACAATAAATTCATATTTTGTTCTTTGCAACTTGTAATTTTTTTTGGTATGGTAATGAGGATTAAACCCAAGCATATGTTCTATCACCAAATTACAGCCAGTACTACTTATAACTTTAAACTGTGTAAATGTACCTTCCATTTGGTTATCTAAGCAGGACTGGCATCACTATCCTTTACTGCACATGATGCTTGGTAAAATCCAGCATCCAGCCCACTGTTACAAAAAAGCAAGAACCTTGCAGGTAACTATTTGGAGTCTTAGCCACTTACTAATAACGTAACAATTCTTTTGTTGATAAGAATTGTTTTTAATTACTGCACTAGATTGTACATTCCTAGAAGCTAACTACTCTTTCAGAGTTTTATTTTCATATTTAAAATTTAAAACTTAGCATCAGGGAGTTGAAGAGATGAGTCAGTGGTTAAGAGCATGGTCTGCCATTATAGAAAATCTGGCTTCTGTTCCCAGCACCTGGAGTTACATGACATGGTAGCTCCCCACTGTCCAAAACCCCAGATTCAGAGCATCTGACACCCTCTTCTGGGGACCCAGGCACATACATGAAATACAAATACACATGCAGGTAAAACACCATGCACATAAAAATAAAGAAACCAACCAACTGAATGACTTGGTATCAACTCTATAACTCTTTAAAAACAAACAAACAAATGACTTAGTATAAAATTCTACTTGAAAAAGGAGAAAACACGTGAGAGACGCAGGTCATCACCCTCTCTGTCTGCAAAAAGCATAGAGAAACACAACAGTGCACTCTATTTCCAGCTGCGTGGCTCTGGCAGTTTTAGAGGATGCTGCAAATGTTAAAGATGCAGAAAACAAATAGTCTCATTCTTCAGTGCAATTTTATAGTGTTTATGCTAAAAATGTTTTTACCTAGGGTATAAATACATATGCTACCTGGGTAAGCATTTAAGAAAGAAATGATCTACTTTGCCAAAACAAACAAACAAACAAACAAACAACAACAAAACCCAACAAAGTATAAGATGACATATTTTAGTGATACATAAGTAAAGTTTTAGAGTATAGACCATATGTATGTTTGTATGCCAGTACTAGTAAGTGTTCACATATCTCCAATAATATGTTATCATCTTCCAGGTATTTTGATGTGGTAAAGTTTTTTGATTTGTGTTTGAGAAACAGGTGAAATAGGTCAGTTAGGCTTCTATTTTAAGGCTATTGCCAAAAAATTTTAAATAAAATTTGAACTTCCAGCTTTTGAGAAGGTAGCCTTTACAATAATACTCCAGAATTTCAACAAATGAGGACATTTATTGATATGATTCTTTCCCAGCTCTCTGCCACTCTAGATAACAATTTCACATTCACTAAATTTAGTCACTAGCTTTGACTAATTTAGACTAGTTGGCAAATTATATGATTTTATTTCTGTTTACCATTGAATACATTTTCCACATTTGCTGTAGATCATATTTTCCTTATATATCTGCTGATTGACATCGAGACTGGTTCTATTTCCTGGTTATTGAGAATAACCCTAAAATACAACATGGATAGGCTGGAGTGATGATGGCCCAGTGGTTAAGAGCACTGACTGCTTTCCCAGAGGTCCTGAGTTCAATTCCCAGCAACCACATCGTAGCTCATAACCATCTGATGTCCACCTCTGGTGTGTCGGAAGACAGAGACAGTGTACTCACATATAAAAATAAACTAAACAACAACAATAACAACAACTTGGATATATATATGAGTATTTTGATGGATTCTTTTGGGAATCTAAGAGTATTTGATGGATCAGAGAGTAGCTATATTTTTAGTTTCTGAGGATATTCCATAATGATTTCCATAGAGCTTACCTGTATTTTGAAAATTAAGCCCAAGTTGGTTTTATTGAGTCAGAATCAGTAGGCACAAAAAGAACTAAACAACTCACATGAAGTATCAGAAGGGAAATTATTTGAACAGCTATCACCACTTAGAATTTTAAGTGCCGGAGAAGGGTAGGCGGCGGCGGCGGCGGCGGCGGCGGTAGCAGTGGCTGCTCCAGCTGAAGGGCCATCAGCGGTGGAACCAAGGCGACACAGGGTCCAGTTAGGCCCTGCGCCCACGACCACTGACCTTCGCTGACCAGCCGGGCGGCAAGCAACTGCGGTTCTGCGGAACCTTTCGCTGCACGGAAGCCACTTCAGAACTCGGCTGCCCGCCAGTCAGGAGAGACTCACCGCCATCTTGATCCCGGGCTCCAGAGATCGGTCAGACTGAGGTACACAAACATAATCCTAGGCCCAACACCGCAGGGGTCTGAGCCAGACGGGCGTTGGCCTGCACCCAGGCCCTGGGCTGTTCGAGTGGCCATTGGGGTGCCAACCCAGCCAGGAGTTTTTTTTTTTTTTTTTTTTTTTTTTGCCCCGGCCGGTGCACGCGCCGCCATTTTGCCTACAGGAGCCAGAGTGCTCGGGAGGGCAGAGACTGCTAACAAGCGTAGCCTGAGGCTAACAAAACGGGGGTCTAGGCCCCAAAAGGCACAGGACTGACCCCAAGAACTGGGCGGCTTGGTGGGCCATCTGTGTGTCAACCCGCCCAGGAGGTTATTAGCACAACAGACTCTCCCAGTGCTTTCGGGGAGCGCGGACGCGCACGCCCGCCATCCGGGTCACCTGGCGGACCCAAATAACAGACATAGCCCTAGGGGAACTTTGCTCGGACCTTGGCCTCCCAGGCGTTTGCCTGGACTCAGGGCCCAGGCGACAAGGCTAACCTAGTGTGCGCCAGCCCGGTTGGGGAAATCGGCTGCCCAGCGGAGTGAGCGGAGCACAGGGGAGGTCACAGCAACATTCACCTTCGGAGCTCCCTGGGGGTGCACACGGGTTCCACCTGGTCCACAGACACAATCTGGGGCAAGGCCTCAGGCAGAAGCCCCCAGCTCAACTCTCTCCGCTTCAGATCAGCCTGGGTGGCCGCCACATCTCCAGGTCCCTCAAGAGGCTAGTGGGGGCTTCCGGGCGGCCAGCTGGGAGAAGTCAGTGTGCTCCAATAAATCCTGCGGGCCCCAGCGGGAGCCTTCAGGTGCCTGCTTCGGGATCTGAACAGCCGGGACAACAGCACCCTGTCTATAGGCAGTGCAGAGTGTAAGCTGTGCACCAGAGGCCAACGGGGAAGGGGCAGCTTGCACTGGTGAGTCCAGCACTGACAAGACCAAGTAACACCAGTGAGAGCTAGATGGCAAAAGGCAAACGCAGAAACGTCACTAACAGAAATCAAGGCAATATGGCAACATCTGAACCAAATTCTCCTCTACCAGCAAGTCCTGGATACCCCATCACACCAGTAAAACAAGATTTGGATTTAAAATCACTGGTCATGATGCTGGTACAGGAACACATGAAGGACATTCAGGAGAAAATGGGTCAAAAGTTAGAAGCCCTTGCAAGGGAAACACAAAAATCATTGAAAGAAATCCAGGAGAATACAAAAGCCAACAAGGAGGAAATGCAAAAAACACTTAAAGAAATACAGGAGAACTTTGCTCAACAGGCTGAGGTCATGAAAGACGAAACACAAAAATCTCTTAAAGAAATACAGGAGAACTTTGGTCAACAGGCTGAGCTCATGAAAGAGGAAACACAAAAATCTCTTAAAGAATTACAGGAAAACACAAACATGCAAGGGAAGGAGCTAAGCAAAACCATCCAGGATCTAAAATCAGAAGTAGAAACAACTAAGAAAACTCAAAGGGAGACAACTTTGGAGATAGAAAGCCTTGGGAAGAAATCAGGGGACAGAGATGCAAATATCAACAACAGAATACAAGAGATAGAAGAAAGAATCTCAGATGCTGAAGATTCCATAGAAACCATGGACTCAACAGTTAAAGAAAATGCAAAGTGCAAAAAGCTTGTAACCCAAAATATCCAGGAAATCCAGGACACAATGAGAAGACCAAACCTAAGGATTATAGGCATAGATGAGAGTGAAGATTTACAACTTAAAGGGCCAGCAAATATCTTCAATAAAATTATGGAAGAAAACTTCCCTAACCTAAAGAAAGAGATGCCCATGAATATACAAGAAGCCTACAGAACTCCAAACAGACTGGACCAGAACAGAAATACTTCCCGTCACATAATAATCAAAACACCAAATGTTCTAAACAAAGAAAGAATACTAAAGGCAGTAAGAGAAAAAGGCCAAGTAACATATAAAGGAAGACCTATCAGAATCACAGCAGACTTTTCACCTGAGACTATGAAGGCTAGAAGGTCCTGGGCAGATCTCATGCAGACTCTAAGAGAACACAAATGCCAACCAAAACTACTATATCCAGCAAAACTCTCAATCACCATAGATGGAGAAACTAAGATATTTCACGACAAAACCAAGTTCACCCAATATCTATCCACAAACCCAGCCCTAAAAAGGATAATAGGAGGACAACACCAATACAAGGAGGGAAACTCCACCCTGAAAAAAGCAAGATAGTAACCTTTCATCAAACCCAAAAGAAGTTAAGCAATCAAATTTAAAAAATAACGTCAAAAATGATAGGAAGTAACAATCACTATTCCTTAATATCTCTTAACATCAATGGACTCAATGCCCCAATAAAAAGACACAGACTAACTGACTGGATACGTAAACAGGACCCTACATTTTGCTGCTTACAGGAAACACACCTCAGGGTCAAAGACAAACACTACCTTAGAGTAAAAGGCTGGAAGACAATTTTACAAGCAAATGGTCTCAGGAAACAAGCTGGAGTAGCCATTTTAATATCAGATAAAATTGACTTTCAACCCAAAGTCATCAAAAGAGACTCTGAGGGACACTTCTTGCTGGTCAAAGGAAAAATACAACAAGAAGAACTCTCAATCCTGAACATCTATGCTCCAAATGCAAGGGCACCCTCTTTCATAAAAGAAACTTTATTAAAACTCAAAGCACACATTGCACCTAACACAATAATTGTGGGTGACTTCAACACTGCACTTTCCTCAATGGACCGATCAGGAAAACAGAAACTAAACAAGGACACAATGAAACTAATTGAAGCTTTGGACCAATTAGATTTAACTGATATATATAGAACATTCTATCCTAAAACAAAAGAATATACCTTTTTTTCAGCACCTCATGGTACCTTCTCCAAAATCGACCATATAATTGGTCACAAGACAGACCTCAACAAATATAAAAAGATAGAACTAATCCCATGCCTCCTATCTGATCACTATGGAATAAAAGTGGTCTTCAATAGCAACAGAAACAACAGAAAACCCACATACACGTGGAGATTGAACAATACTCTACTCAATGACACCTTGGTCAAGGAAGAAATAAAGAAAGAAATTAAAGACTTTTTAGAACACAATGAAAATGAAAACACAACATACCCAAATCTATGGGACACAATGAAAGCAGTGCTAAGAGGAAAACTCATAGCCCTGAGTGCCTCCAAAAAGAAAATGGAGAGAGCATACATTACCAACTTAATGACACACCTGAAAGCCCTAGAACAAAAAGAAGCTATTTCACCCAGGAGGAGTAGAAGGCAGGAAATCATCAAACTCAGGGCCGAAATCAATCAAGTAGAAACAAAGAGAACCATACAAAAAATCAACAAAACTAGGAGCTGGTTCTTTGAGAAAATCAACAAGATAGATAAACCCTTAGCCAGACTGACAAAAGGGCACAGAGAAAGTATCCAAATTAACAAACTTAGAAATGAAAAGGGAGACATAACAACGGAAACTGAGGAAATCCAAAAAATCATCAGATCCTACTACAAGAGCCTGTACTCAACACAACTGGAGAATCTGGAGGAAATGGACAATTTCCTTGACAGATACCAAATACCAAAATTAAATCAGGACCAACTAGACCATCTAAACAGTCCCATAAAGCCTAAAGAAATAGAAGGAGTCATAGAAAGTCTTCCAACCAAAAAAAGCACAGGACCAGATGGTTTCAGTGCAGAATTCTACCAGACCTTCAAAGAAGAGTTAACACCAATACTCTTCAAACTATTCCACAAAATAGAAACAGAAGGAACACTACCCAATTCCTTCTACGAAGCCACAATTACGCTGATACCAAAGCCACACAAAGATCCAACAAAGAAAGAGAACTTCAGACCAATTTCCCTTATGAACATCGATGCAAAAATACTCAACAAAATTCTTGCCAACCGAATCCAAGAACACATCAAAACGATCATCCACCATGATCAAGTAGGCTTTATCCCGGGAATGCAGGGTTGGTTCAATATACGGAAATCCATCAATACAATCCACTACATAAACAAACTCAAAGAACAAAACCACATGGTCATTTCATTGGATGCTGAAAAAGCATTTGACAAAATTCAGCATCCTTTCATGCTTAAAGTCTTGGAGAGAACAGGAATTCAAGGCCCATACCTAAACATAGTAAAAGCAATATACAGCAAACCGGTAGCCAGCATCAAACTAAACGGAGAGAAACTTGAAGCAATCCCACTGAAATCAGGGACCAGACAAGGCTGCCCCCTTTCTCCTTATCTTTTCAATATTGTACTTGAGGTACTAGCTCGGGCAATTCGACAACATAAGGAGGTCAAAGGGATACAAATTGGAAAGGAGGAAGTCAAACTATCATTATTTGCAGACGACATGATCGTCTACCTAAGTGACCCAAAGAACTCCACTAGAGAGCTCCTACAGCTGATAAACAACTTCAGCAAAGTGGCAGGTTACAAAATCAACTCAAGCAAATCAGTGGCCTTCCTATACTCAAAGGATAAGCAGGCTGAGAAAGAAATTAGGGAAATGACCCCCTTCACAATAGCCACAAACAGTATAAAGTATCTTGGGGTGACTCTTACCAAACATGCGAAAGATCTGTATGGCAAGAACTTCAAGACTCTGAAGAAGGAAATGGAAGAAGACCTCAAAAAATGGGAAAACCTCCCATGCTCATGGATCGGTAGAATCAATATAGTTAAAATGGCCATTTTGCCTAAAGCACTATACAGATTCAATGCAATACCCATCAAAATCCCAACTCAATTCTTCACAGAGTTAGAAAGAGCAATTATCAAATTCATCTGGAACAACAAAAAACCCAGGATAGCTAAAACTATTCTCAGCAACAAAAGAAAATCTGGGGGAATCAGTATCCCTGACCTCAAGCAATACTACAGAGCAATAGTGTTAAAAACTGCATGGTATTGGTACAGTGACAGGCAGGAGGATCAATGGAACAGGATTGAAGATCCAGAAATGAACCCACACACCTATGGCCACTTGATCCTCGACAAAGAGGCTGAAAACATCCAATGGAAAAAAGATAGCCTTTTCAACAAATGGTGCTGGTTCAACTGGAGGTCAGCATGCAGAAGAATGCGAATTGATCCATCCTTGTCTCCTTGTACTAAGCTCAAATCCAAATGGATCAAGGACCTCCACATAAAGCCAGACACTCTGAAGCTAATAGAAAAGAAACTGGGGAAGACCCTTGAGGACATCGGTACAGGGAGAAAGTTTCTGAACAGAACACCAATAGCGTATGCTCTAAGAGCAAGAATTGACAAATGGGACCTCATAAGGTTACAGAGTTTCTGTAAGGCAAAGGACACCATCAAGAGGACAGATCGGCAACCAACAAATTGGGAAAAGATCTTCACCAATCCTACATCAGATAGAGGGCTAATATCCAATATATATAAAGAACTCAAGAAGTTAGACTCCAGAAAACCGAACAACCCTATTAAAAATGGGGTACAGAGTTAAACAAAGAATTCTCACCTGAAGAACTTCGGATGGCGGAGAAGCATCTTAAAAAATGCTCCACTTCATTAGTCATTAGGGAAATGCAAATCAAAACAACCCTAAGATTTCATCTTACACCAGTCAGAATGGCTAAGATTAAAAATTCAGGAGACAGCAGGTGTTGGAGAGGGTGCGGAGAAAGAGGAACACTCCTCCACTGCTGGTGGGGTTGCAAATTGGTACAACCACTCTGGAAAGCAGTCTGGCGGTTCCTCCGAAAACTGGGCACCTCACTTCCAGAAGATCCTGCTATACCACTCCTGGGCATATACCCAGAGGATTCCCCACCATGTAATAAGGATACATGCTCTACTATGTTCATAGCAGCCCTATTTATAATTGCCAGATGCTGGAAAGAACCCAGGTATCCCTCAACAGAAGAGTGGATACAAAAAATGTGGTATATCTACACAATGGAGTACTATTCAGCCATTAGAAACAATGAATTCATGAAATTCTTAGGCAAATGGATGGAGCTAGAGAACATCATACTAAGTGAGGTAACCCAGACTCAAAAGGTGAATCATGGTATGCACTCACTAATAAGTGGTTATTAACCTAGAAAACTGGAATACCCAAAACATAATCCACACATCAAATGAGATACAAGAAGAAAGCAGGAGTGATCCCTGGTTCTGGAAAGACTCAGTGAAACAGTATTTGGCAAAACCAGAACGGGGAACTGGGAAGGGGTGGGAGGGAGGACAGGGGAAGAGAAGGGGGCTTACGGGACTTTCGGGGAGTGGGGGGGGGGCTAGAAAAGGGGAAATCATTTGAAATGTAAATAAATTATATCAAATAAAAAAAAAAGACAAAAAAAAAAAAAAAAGAATTTTAAGTGCCTTTACCTCTTGATGCTGCTTTCATATTTGGGTAATATTTAATGAATTTTAGTTATCTACCTATCCAATGATAAGAGAATGCAATGACCTTAAATATTACCACTAAAAAGTTGCATAATTTCAAAGCTCCCCTAATAACATGCCACACAGGTTGGCTTTTTATAAATTAAACATCTGTATGTTCAACATTTCTACAAGTGAAGTTAGAAAGGAAACACTACTTCCCAAGGAAAAATGTATATAATCTTTTCAACTATTCCTAATACATATTTATTTATGCTTTTTCTAATACTCTCCAGTAAAACAAAGAATAGAGGGAAAACAGTTTTGAGTAAATAAGATTCCTGTCCCCCCACTGAGATTGTTTCCAGCTATCTTCGATGCAGAATAAAGTGCCATTTCAGAATAAAAATTGCTTTTATAGCATGTTTATGTATATTACTGTTTTTGTATGGAAGGGAGGTATGAAGATACCTGAATTGCAGTCTTACAAACAGGTTTTTACAAATAAAATTATCTTTATATTTTGAGATAGAGTCACTGAGATGTAATTATATACCATAAAACACAGCCACTATAGTATACAAAGTTTAGTAAATTTATAGACTGATACAATTATCACTATAATTCAGTTTTTAACATTTCTACTAACCCAAAATTCTTTGGTACCTACCTCTCTCACTTTAGTCCTACAAACTACTAAGTTACTTCATCTCCATAAATTTACCCTACTAGAACTTCCTATAGCCAGAACCAACCATTACCTCATTTCTGTGTCTAGCTTCTTTCACTTTGCTAATTTCTGAGGTCAATTTGTGCTGTAGTATTAATTAATAGTTTACTTGGTTTTCTTGCTAACTAACATTTCATGGTACAGAGATGTCCTATGTTGTATAGTAACTTCCCCTTGAGGACATCTGGACTATTTTTGTTATTGTGAACAATGCTGTTTGCTACTAACACACACGGTTTCATCCCTTCTAGGTTGACTTCATGTATACTTTTGTGGTATTGGGAATTGAACCTAAGTCATCAAACATGATAGACAATTATGCTACCATTAAGCCACACATTTGAGTTCACTTTGTTGCACAGGCAGGCCTTCTTCAGCCTCCCAAGCAGCTGGGAATACAGGCTTTCACCGTTAGTCTGGTTGTGGGTTCATTCTTTCCTTTTGGTTTTTGTGGGGTTTTGTTGTTGTTTGTTTATTGTTTGAGAATTCAATACAGTTATTCAAAGTGCTTTGCTCAAATCCATTCCCAGCTTTCTCCAGCTTTATGCATAGTATGGGTGTAGGACTATCCAGAAGCACATGGGTAATCTACTAGGGGGTTGCACCTCTGAAGAAAGCTGACTCTTTCTCCCCTATAACCAACTGCCAATAGCTTCTCAGTTATGGGTAATGGCTTTGTGAACCCCTTCCAACTCATGCTGAAAAATTCGGATGGCTTAATCTTACTGTTTTTCAGGCCAGAGCTTCATTCTGTAGCTCAGGCTGGCCTTGAACTCAGTATATATCCCAGACTGACCTCAGACTCACGGCAACCCTCCTGCACTGTGGTACATATTTGTAATTCAGCACTCATGAGGTAGCAGGAAGATCATGAGTTCAAGGTCATTCTTGTCTGCACAGCAAGTCCTAAGCTAGTCTATATGAGACTCCATCTTAAAAAAAAAAAGCTTAACTTTGTAAGAAACAGCCAAATTACTTCCCCAAATAACAATATCACTTTTACATTCCTATGGGTAATGTATAAGACATGGTATTATCATATTTGGATTTTTTTCCTTTAGCAACCATTCTGTAGTTGTGGAGTAGTATTTCACTGTGATTGGTCTGTACTTCCCTAGTAATCACTTGGGATAATGATGTAATGATAGTAAGCACATTTGTTTCATGGGCTTATTTTCCATTTACCGATAGCTTGTTTGGTGAAACATCTATTTAAATCTTTTGCACATTTTAAAACTTGTTTGTATATTTTTATTTTCTGCAATTATCAGATTACATTGATTTATTATTCTACTCCTATTATTCCTATTTTTTATGTTTATTTATTTTGTTTTTATAAATCTGTGGGAGTGTGCATATCATGGCCTGAGTATGAAGGTCAAAAGACACTTTTTTTTTCACAGTTAGTTTTTTCCTTCTACCATGCAAGTCCCAGGGATCAAAATCAGGCTGTCATGCTTGGCAGCACGTGTGTCCTTCATCCACTGATCCATAACTAAAATTCTAATAACCAGCTGTGCTGGCTGGTTCTGTGTCAACTTGACACAGGCTGGAGTCATCACAGAGAAAGGGCCTCCCTTGAGGAAATGCCTCCATGAGATCCAGCTGTAAGGCATTTTCTTAATTAGTGCTCAAGAGTGGTAGGGCCAATTGTGGGTGGTGCCATCCCTAGGCTGGTATTCTTGGGTTCTATAAGAGTGCAAGCTGAGCAAGCCAGGGGAAGCAAGCCAGTAAGGAACATCCCTCCAAGGCCTCTGCATCAGCTCCTGCCTCTAGGTTCCTGCCCTGTGTGAGTTCCAGTCCTGACCTCCTTTGGTGACGAATAGCAATGTGAAAGTGTAAGCTGAATAAACCCTCCCCCCCCCCAAATCGCTTCTTGGTCATGTTTGTACAGAAATAGAAACTCTAAGACAACAAGTAAGAGCCTTGGGTCATCTACCTGAGAATGACTAGAATTTTGAAATGTATTTTAATAATCTGAACCATAGGTTTTAAAGTCATACAAACTGAAGCCAGACTTGGCTTTGCATTTTACATCTAACACCTGTATGACTCGGTGTGCTGGCTAGTTTTATGTCAACTTGACACAAGCTATAGGCATCTAAGAGGCGGATTGAGAAAATGACTCCATAAGATCAAGCTGTAGGCAAGCCTGTAGTTAGTGAGTGTAGTTCTCTTAGTGAGTGACTGATGAGGAAGGGCCCAACCAACTGTGGGTAGCAGTACCCAGAGCTGGGGCAGTCTTGGGTTCTATATGAAAGCAGATTGAGTAAGCCAAGAGGAACAAGCTGGTAAGCAGGAGTCCTCCATAACTTCTGCATCAGTGCTTGCCTCCAGGTTTCTGTTTACTTTGAATTCCTTCTTTGGCTTCCCTCAGTGAATTGTGACTCCAGAAATGTAAGCCAAATAAACCACTTCTTCCACAAGTTGCTTTTGGTTATAGTATTTAATCACAGCAATATAGTAACACTAACACACCACGAGAGCAATTATTTTTCAATCTTTCCTAAGATTATGAAAAAAATTCTATCTTTATTATAGAAGGGTATACAAAGTTGTTTTACTGCCAGACTGAAGTATTCTGTGCTTCTTTCCCCAGATATTTGGAAACCTGGTACTGGCTACTGACAAGACAAAGGTAGGTAAATGGAATAAGTAAGGTGCTGCTTAAAGTTTGAAACTTCCTTCATTGAACCCAGAACTTGCTGTTTACTGAGAGCTTATACCTGAAGGATTTATAGTCATGACTTGGTTATCTGGCCAGAGGGCATCACTGATTTCAATGAAAAATTCTGGAAGCTCTCCTTGACAGCAAGATTTTCAGTATAAATCTTGGTGGTTTATGCTCAGGTCAGAGCACATGTGATTAAGTAATAGCTTCATCTGGAAGTGCCTTAGGTCCCCTTGTGCATGTTTACCCTCTCTTCTGCTCTCCAGTACCTTTATGAAAGTTTTTGTAATTATTTTCTGACAAATATTATGTGTCTTTTCAATGATCTGATCCTATTAGCTTTTCATAGTTTTCTTAAGGGATCATAACACACTATAAGGATTCGATGATTGTATCTGGACCACAATCTCTGTTTGGCAAGTGGTTACTAACCTTATTAGGTTAATAATACAAGAAAAATGCCATTTGGACTTTTAAATCATTTTGATGAACAAAGTGTCCAGACTGTTTTTAGAAAACACATCATGCAATATGAATTTGGCCAATGGCTACCTAAGATCTTCTAATGATGAGTATTACAGGTAGACAGTTTGGAAAGATGATGGAGTTGAGAGTACAGGAGTAACTAAGTTAGTAGTGTGTCTGCACATTTCTGGAAACAAGTGTGTAAGAGTAACTTTTATTCTTACATAAATGATGCATTTATTTTTACAGATGAAGGGATGAGATGAGAGCTGTATCCAAGCTGTGCAAACACATGGCTTGGGCTGAGCCCTGAGCATTTCTTTCTCTAACTATCCCTAGGCCTAACCCTGGAAGTTTCTAGCTTCATTTCTAGTTTCTAGTCTAGTTTCTAGAATCTTCTGGCCTCTGTCTGCTAACATAGGCCTATAATGTTTTAGTTTCTGAGACTTGGCTGGTTCAACTTAGCTCTTCTGGCTTCTTATTCTGGAAACTCTTCCAAGCTGACTGATTCTAACTGGCTTCTCACTAAAATGCTCTGCTTGACCTCAAGCCAACTCTGGCCATCTGTTCTAATCTTCTGGCCTCTTATTCTCTGGCGTCACAGAATTGAATTCAACTCCACTGCACTGATTCAACTGAATTATACTTCACTCACTGAACTGACTCTGGATTTCTACTCGAGGTTTTTGTTCTCTTAGGTCACCTCTTCCCTGTCCGTTCTCATATAAGTTGGGCACATCCTATCTCTGACTCACTCTGTCAAGTTGTCTGCCCCTCAATTAGATCTCATTTTCAAGCCTGGCTGCTCCCTTCTACAATCTAACTTTACCTCCATTGATAAGAATTAAAGGTGTGTGCTTGGGGCATGTCTATATTCCAGCCAGACATACTGTATTCCAGAACACCTCTACATTCCAGCCAGATCACAAAGATCTTTGGATGTGATCCCTTGCCAGAGCATCCATGTTTTTGGATTAAAATTCTTCTGCACAAATGAGAAAGGCATGAAAAAGTTAATCCAAAATATCTAGCACTCAGTAAATGACTCACAGAGCAACTTGGGTGAAACAATAAACAACATTCTGCTGGAACAAATATTACTCAAAGAACAAAGGAGGAGCTGTTAATTTTGCTTTTTTGGTTACAAAATTGAAACATAATCATTGAATAGTGGACATGACCACAGATACTTAATCTTTATACACATTCAATGATGTAAGGCTACTGTATATAAAATAAAATTAGAAAAAAACCAAAAACCTCAAGATTGAAAGAAAAAAAAAATCCTAAGATTTGATTACAGGGAAACTCAAGATTCGAACTCTTCTGGAGGGAACTGTGATTTCTAATAAAAGTCAAGAAACCAAAATAGACTCACAATTCAGTTCATCCTTTGTTCTACATCCACTCCCAAAGGATCTATCAAAGTTTGGTATGAGAAAGGAATGCTAGAAATCATATACATATATATCACAAATGCTTATCTCAGAAAGACTGGAGATATCAAAATTATTGCTTAAAGTAATACAACTGTGACAGATTATAATTAGTAGTATGGCTAGGTATAAATTTTATACTAATCAAAGTATATCAATAAAAATTGAAAATATAAAAATTTGTGTAAGTATTTGACAAATTACCACCTCAGACTTGAGGGGCACTGTGACTTTGAGGAGGAAGTTATGAGGCTATAGAGAATGTTTTCTGTGGTAGATACTGTATCATATTTGAGGTGATTCAAGACCACATAAGATTAAAATACCTAATGATTTGAGTTTTCAGGACTCTAGAAATGACATTTTTATATTTATAATATTTAAAATTGAGGCATTTCTAGTTTACTGTGTGTTATAAATAGGATTTTAAAGCATTTTGGCATGATAGCCAGAGGCTGATGTTGGGTGTCTTACTTGGTTGCTTTTCATTTTATTTTTTGAGACAGGATCTTTCATTGCTGTGCAGCTTACTAATCAGGTTAGACTGACTGGCCAGCAACCTCCAGGGATCTTTCTGTCTCAGTCTCCCCAGTCCAGGGATCAAAAGAGGACATCACTATCTTCTTACATGAGCACTAGGGTGGAACTTATGTTCTCAGGCTTGCATGGCAAGTACTTTGTCAATGGAGCTATCTCCTCAGGTCTCCTTTATCACTTTTGATATTTTTGGACCTATTTCCTTAATTTTGATTTTGGATTTTTAATTATTAGAATACAGGAATGGAATTTATTTTTGTGTTAATATTTTAAAATTTGTTATATGCATTGTACCTACTCAATATCTACTTTAAATAAATGAATCCATATATTTATATGTATACTGTAAATAGCAGAGATACACTCATTGCCATATTGGCTACAACAAATACAAAGACTTTGATTTGGCAATCTCTAAAAGAAAGTATGGAAAAAATTTTGTTAATTGACCTCATTTTTCTTGGCATCTTGAAATTTTGTTATTTCTTTACAAGACTGCACTCATTCCTTCCCCAACACTTTGTCTTCTCTGGCTTTTAGGTACTGCATTGCTATTTAGCCACTACTTGTTTTTGTTTCTAGTGCCTCATTTTTCTCCTACCTCCTATCCTTGCTGCTCTCTTTGTGCTCAAAGATTTTGTTCTTAGCTTTTAATTTTGCATATAATGGGAAATACATATATGAAATGCAAATTAAAGACAGACACAATTTTATATCCATTAGATATACTAAAATTAAGTCAAATACCCTAAGTCTATAACTTCATATATGAAACTCTGAATCAGTTGTATTCTAGAATAAAGAAAATTTCTAATTTTAGAAAGGCTAAAATGCACATATAAAATTAGATACATGATTTGGGAATATCATCTTGAGATGAACCATCGTAACATTTTTACAATAAATACATATGTGTTTTTATTGTACATCACAAATATATATATATGTGATGAACAGAAAAGGACTATAAATAACCTCTTGTTTCAGATGAGATCTTATAGTTAATATAGTTTCATATGAATTTATCTTAAAATACTCATAGTTTGGGGATTTGGGAATTATGGTAGAAAGTCATGACAAAGACATGAGACAAAAAGAAAAGATGCTTTATACACTGCTGGAAAACTCTGGCCATATTTTATAAATTTTACTAATCATAAACCACACGACCCAGAAATTCTAGTTCCGGTTAAAAATTTGAGAACAGTTTTGTCCATGCTAGAGGCAGTGGAGGTAAAGTAAATAAATGTTCATACATGAAATGTGAGGAATCACTAAGAAGTATATGTGAGGTAGCCAGATAAATTGGGTAATACATACTTCTTAAAACAGGCTTATAGAACCACCGTGTTGCCACAAGGCCTGGGCAAGGAGCAAGCCAGAGTTGACCCTGCCTGGTGCCACACAGGGCGGGGCAAGCATACTTGAAACCACTTGTGAGATGACCCTAGATACCCAGATACCCTGGGCACCACTAAGATGAACAAGTAAGTGGGGAGAGATGGAAGAGAAAGAGAAGCAGAACTGGAGACTTGAGAGTAGTGAGGAACAGCTTGATATGAGTAGCTGGTGATGCCATCTAAGGCCCTGATGAAATCCTAGTCTGTGTTGCCACTGAGGGCCATGTCTGGGTCCTTACCCCTGCAGCAGTAGAGGTTTGTCATTACTAAAGGCTAGGTGTATGTTCTAGGTCTGGGTTGATGCCTAGGCCATGTTGATGTCTAAACTGGCTCCACCCCTCCCCTGGGCATTGGAAGAGTGGGCCTAGAGGCTTGAGAACAGGAGAGCTGGTTCTAGCCCCCACTGGCTGCAGTATTCTTGAGTGGGTACTGTACCTCCCCTGGGCAGCTGGCCCTGTTGTCATGGGTGTGGGTGATCCAGCCCTGAGAACATGAGAATGGGAGAGCAAGCCAACCCTTGTTGGCTGCAGCATTAGATAGGACAGTGCTGGAGAGCTAGCCCTAGTGGTGTGGGTGCGGGAGAGCTGGTGCACTGACCAGCTCAGATACCACCCAGGCCCAAATCCAGGACTTTGAGTTGGCCCACCTTAATATCTATCCTATTAATAAACTGCTGGAGAGCATGAAGGGGCCAGGATCCAGTAATGATAGTGTACCAGAAACCAGAGGCCTTGAGCCAGACTAATGACTCACTGCAAGCAAAGAAGTGTGGACAAAAGGGTAGACTGTGGGATACACTGTGGCACACTATAATGAGATTTTTTTTCTTTAGTGGGGAAGGTTGCAAGGGCAAAGACTGAGTATGAGGGGATGGGGAGATGAGTGGGATTAAGGTGCATGATGAGAAATTCACAAAGAATCAATAAAAGTTAAAAAAATAAACAAAAAGAGCTTATATTAACATGCCACTTTATATATCTTATACACACACACACACACACATTCCACCCAGCAGCATATACTTTGAAAGGATACATTAAAATCTAAGATGCTATATAAACATATTAGAACATCTACAATGGGAGGACACTGATAAAGGGAAACTAAACTAATACAATGAAAAAAGCTTTACACAGACTAATCTGCATAGACAGAGGAGTATTTCTAATTTAACTCTGCACTTGGAGCCCAGGAAAAGAAAGACAATTGATTTTGTCTAAGGATAGATGTGAATTTGTATACACAGTACTGAAGGGTAATACTCTCTAGGCTTGTATGATAGAAAAAAATTATTTTCCATTTACTTTTTTTATCCCAAGGGCTAATTAGGGTTGGTTAACAGCCAAACTTTCTGGAGTCGAGAGAGAAATCTAGCGGTTGATAATGTAAAATAATTTTACTAAAAAAGGGAGGGCAGCATGGCTCACCAGGTAAAAGGCATCTGTGTACAAGCTTGGTGGCCTGAGTTCCCTGGAATCCACATAACAGTAAAAGTAGAAAACTGATTTCACAGATGTTCTCTGACTTTCACATGTACACTATGACATCACATTCTGACCCTAATCACACATGTGTACACACAGAAATATGAATAAGTAAACATTTTAAGTTTGAAAGATTAAGAATATTTATAGTCTGAAAAAAATGTAATTATATGAACTTTTTATGTTTCTTTACATCCCAAGGCCTCCTCCTTGCTATGTGGCCCTTGCTGGCCCGGACCTTGCAATCTTCCTGCCTCACCCTTCTGGATGCTGGGAGTTTTTAGGCATTTAGTGCTTGTTTGCTTTTAAAAATTTTTTTTATATTCTTTGTTTACATTCCAAATGCTTTCCCCTTTCCCAGTTCTCCCCTCCCCAAGTCCTCTTCCCTCCACCCATTCCCCAATCACGCCCCTCCCATTTCTATGTCCTGGTATTCCTCTACAATGCTGGATCAAGCCTTTCCAGGACCAGGGCCCTCTCCTTCCTGCTTCTTTGGAATCATTTGATATGCTAATTGTGTCTTGGGTATTCAGAGCTTCTGGGCTAATTAATATCCACTTAATCAGGACAGCATTCTATGTGTATTCTTTTGTGATTGGGTTACCTCACTTAGGATGATATTTTCCAGTTCCAACCATTTGCCTAAAAATTTCATGAATTCATTGTTTTTAATTGTGGAGTAGTATTCCATTGTGTAAATACAGCACATTTTCTGTATCCATTCCTCCTTTGAGGGACATCTGGGTTCTTTCCAGCTTCTGGCTATTATAAATAAAGCTGCTATGAACATAGGAGCATGTGCCCTTATTGCATGCCGGGGAATCCTCTGGGTATATGCCCAGGAGTGGTATAGCAGGGTCCTCCGGAAGTGTCATGCCCAGTTTTCTCAGGAACTGCCAGACTGATTTCCAGAATGGTTGTAGCAGCTTGCAATCCCACCAGCAGTGGAATGTTCCTCTTCCTCCACATCCTCGCCAACACCTGCTGTCTCCTGAGTTTTTAATCTTAGCCATTCTGACTGGTGTGAGGTGAAATCTCAGGGTTGTTTTGATTTACATTTCCCTAATGATTAAAGATGTTGAACATTTCTTAAGGTGCTTCTCAGTCATTCAAAAATCTTCAGGTGCAAATTCGTTTACCTCTGTACCCCATTTTAAAAATAGGTTTATTTGGCTCTCTGGAGTCTAACTTCTTGAGTTCTTTGTATATTAGCCCTCTGTCGGATGTAGGGCTGGTGAAGATCTTTTCCCAATTTGTTGGTTGCCATTTGTCCTTTAGACAGTGTCCTTTGCCTTACAGAGACTTTGTCATTTTATGAGGTCCCATTTGTTAATTCTTGATCCTAGAGCATAAGCTATTGGTGTTCTGTTCAGGAACTTTTCCCCTGTGCCCATGTGCTCTATGCTCTTCCCCAGTTTTTTTTTTTTTTTCTATTAGTTTCAGTGTGTCTGGTTTTATGTGGAGGCCCTTGATCCACTTGGAATTGAGCTTAGTACAAGGAGATAAGAATGGATCGATTTGCATCCTTCTGCATGCTGACCTCCAGTTGAACCAGCACCATTTGTTGAAAAGGCTACCTTTTTCCCACTGGATGGTTTTAGCTCCTTTGTCAAAGATCAAGTGACCATAGGTGTGTGGGTTCATTTCTGAGTCTTCAATTCTATTCCACTGATCTACCTGCCTGTCACTATACCAATACCATGCAGTTTTTAACACTATTGCTCTGTAGTACTGCTTGAGGTCCAGGATACTGATTCCCCAAGAAGTTCTTTTACTGTTGAGAATAGTTTTAGCTATCCTGGGTTTTTTGTTATTCCAGATGATTTTGAGAATTGCTTTTTCTAACTCTATAAAGAACTGAGTTGGGATTTTAATGGCGATTGCATTGAATCTGTATATTGGTTTTGGCAAGATGGCCATTTTTACTATATTAATCCTGCCAATCCATGAGCATGGAAGATTTTTCCATTTTCTGAGGTCTTCTTCAATTTCCTTCTTCAGAGACCTGAAGTTCTTTTTTTTTGTTTTTTTATTCGATGTATTCTTTATTTACATTTCAAAGGATTTCCCATTTTCTGGGTCCCCACTCCCCGCAAGTCCCATAAGCCCTCTTCCCTCCCCCTGTTCCTCCATCAACTCCTTGCCACTTCCTTGTTCTGGTATTCCCCTATCCTGTTGCATTGAGTCTTTCCAGAACCAGGGGCCACTCCTCTGTTCTTTTTGGACATCATTTAATATGTGGATTATTTCTTGGGTATTCCAAATTTCTAGGTTATTATCCACTTATCAGTGAGTGCATACCATGACTGATCTTTTGAGACTGGGTTACCTCACTTAGTATGATGTTCTCCAGCTCCATCCATTTGTCTACGAATTTCATGAATTCATTGTTTCTAATGGCTGAATAGTACTCCATTGTGTAAATATACCACATTTTTTGTATCCATTCCTCTGTTGAGGGACACCTGGGTTGTTTCCAGCTTCTGGCTACTACAAATAGGGCTGCTATGAATATAGTGGAGCATGTGTCCTTATTACATGCTGGGGAATCCTCTGGGTATACGCCCAGGAGTGGGTATACGCCTCTGGAAGTGCCATGCCCAGTTTTCTGAGGAACCGCCAGACTGAGTTCCAAAGTGGTTGCACCATTTTACAATCCCACCAGCAGTGGAGGAATGTTCCTCTTTCTCCATCTCCTAGCCAGCACCTGCTGTCTCCTGATTTTTTGACCTTAGCCATTCTAACTGGTGTGAGGTGAAATCTCAGGGTTGTTTTGATTTGCATTTCCCTAATGATTAATGATGCTGAACATTTCTTAAGGTGTTTCTCAGCCCTCTGAAGTTCTTCATGTGAAAATTCTTTGTTAGTTCAGTACCCCACTTTTTAATGGGGTCATTTGGTTCTCTAGGTTCTACATTCTTGAGGAGTTCTCTCTCTATATATCTATATCTATATCTATATCTATATCTATATCTATATCTATATCTATATCTATCTATCTATCTATCTATCTATCTATCTATCTATCTATCTATCTATCTATCTATTTGTCAGATTTAGGGTTGGTGAAGATCCTTTCCCAATCTGTTGGTTGACGTTTTGTCCTTTTGACAGTGTCCTTTGCCTTACAGAAACTTTGTAGTTTTATGAGGTCCCATTTGTCAATTCTTGATCTTAGAGTATAAGCTATTGGTGTTCTATTCAGGAACTTTTCCCCTGTGCCCATGTCCTCAAGGGTCTTCCCCAGTTTCTTTTCTATTAGTTTCAGTGTGTCAGGTTTTATGTGGAAGTCCTTGATCCACTTGGAGTTGAGCTTAGTACAAGGAGATAAGAATGGATCGATTTGCATTCTTCTGCATGCTGACCTCCAATTGAACCAGCACCATTTGTTGAAAAGACTATCTTTTTTCCACTGGATGCTTTTAGCTCCTTTGTCGAAGATCAAGTGATCATAGGTGTGTGGGTTCATTTCTGGGTCTTCAATCCTATTCCATTGATCCGCTTGCCTGACATTGTACCAATACCATGCAGTTTTTATCACTATTGCTCTGTAGTAAAGTTTGAGGTCTGGGATACTGAATCCCCCTGAAGTTCTTTTACTGTTGAGAATAGTTTTAGCTATCCTGGTTTTTTTGTTAATCCAGATGAATTTGAGCATTGCTCTTTCTAGCTCTATGAAGAACTGGGTTGGGATTTTGATGGGGATTGCATTGAATCTGTAGATTGCCTTTGGCAATATGGCCATTTTAACTATATTAATCCTGCCAATCCATGAGCATGAAAGATTTTTCCATTTTCTGAGATCTTCTTCGATTTCCTTCTTCAGAGATCTGAAGTTCTTGTCATATAGGTCTTTCACTTGTTTGGTTAGTCACCCCAAGATACTTTATGCTGTTTGTGGCTATTGTGAAGGATGTCATTTCCCTAATTTTTTTCTCAGTCTGCTTATCCTTTGAGTATATAAAGGCTACTGATTTGCTTGAGTTGATTTTGTAGCCAGCCACTTTGCTGAAGTTGTACATCAGCTGTAGGAGTTCTCTAGTAGAGTTTTTTGGGGTCACTTAAGTATACTATCATATCATCTACAAATAGTGATAGTTTGACTTCTTCCTTTCCAATTTGTATCCCTTTGACCTCCTTATGTTGTCTAATTGCTCGAGCTAGGACTTCAAGAACTATATTAAAAAGATATGGAGAGAGGGGGCAGCCTTGTCTAGTCCCTGATTTTAGTGGGATTGCTTCAAGTTTCTCTCCATTTAGTTTGATGTTGGCTACCGGTTTGCTGTATATTGCTTTTACTATGTTTAGATATGGGCCTTGAATTCCTGTCCTTTCCAAGACTTTTAGCATGAAAGGATGTTGAATTTTGTCAAATGCCTTTTCAGCATCTAATGAAATGATCATGTGGTTTTGTTCTTTGAGTTTGTTTATGTAGTGGATTGCATTGATGGATTTCCTTATATTGAACCATCCCTGCATCCCTGGGATGAAGCCTACTTGATCCTGGTGGATGATCGTTTTGATGTGTTCTTGGATTCGGTGGGCAAGAATTTTATTGAGTAATTTTGCATCGATATTCATAAGGGAAATTGGCCTGAAATTCTCTTTCTTAGTTGGATCTTTGTGTGGTTTTGGTATCAGAATAATTGTGGCTTTGTAGAAGGAGTTGGGTAGTGTTCCTTCTGTTTCTATTTGGTGGAATAGTTTGAAGAGTATTGGTGTTAAGTCTTCTTGAAGGTCTGATAGAATTCTGCACTGAAACCATCTGGTCCTGTGCTTTTTTTGGCCGGAAGGCTATCTATGACCTCTTCTATTTCTTTAGGGGTCATGGGTCTGTTTAGATGATCTATTTGATCCTGGTTTAATTTTGGTATTTGGTATCAGTCTAAGAAATTGTCCATTTCCTCCAGATTCTCCAGTTGTGTTGAGTACAGGCTTTTGTAGTAGGATCTGACGATTTTTTGAATCTCCTCAGTTTCTGTTGTAATATCTCCCTTTTCATTTCTAATTTTGTTAATTTGGATACTTTCTCTGTGCCCTTTGGTTAGTCTGGCTAAGGGTTTATCTATCTTGTTGATTTCTTCAAAGAACCAGCCCCTGGTTTTGTTGATTCTTTGTATGGTTCTCTTGGTTTCTACTTGACTGATTTCAGCTCTGAGTTAGATGATTTCCTGTCTTTTCCTCCTCCTGGGTGAATTAACTTCTTTTTGTTCCAGGGCTTTCAGTTGTTCCATTAATCTTCTAGTATATGCTCTCTCGAATTTCTTTTTGGAGGCACTCAAAGCTATGAATTTTCCTCTTAGCACTGCTTTCATTGTGTCCCATCGATTTGTGTATGTTGTGCCTTCAATTTCGTTAAATTCTAAAAAATCTTTGATTTCTTTATTTCTTCCTTTACCAAGGTATCATTGAGTAGAGTATTGTTCAGTTTCCATGTATATGTTGGCTTTCTGTTGTTTTTATTGTTATTAAATACCACTTTTACTCCATAGTGATCTGATAGGAGGCATGGGATTATTTCAATCTTCTTATATTTGTTGAGGTCTGTCTTGTGACCAACTATATGATCGATTTTGGAGAAGGTACCATGAGGTGCTGAGAGAAAAAGGCATAATCTTTTGCTTTGGGATGAAAAGTTCTATATATATATCTGTTAAATCCAATTGGTCCAAAGCTTCAATTAGTTTCACTGTCTCCCTGTTTCGTTTCTGTTTTCCTGATCGGTCCATTGATGAGAGTGGAGTGTTGAAGTCACCCACAATTATTGTGATAGGTGCAATGTGTACTTTGAGCTTTAGTAAAGTTTCTTTTTATGAATGAGGGTGCCCTTGTAGTTGGAGCATAGATGTTCAGGATTGAGTTCTTCTTGTTAGATTTTCCCTTTGACCAGCAAGAAGTGACCTTCCATGTCTCTTTTGATGACATTAGATTAAAAGTCAATTTTATCTGATATTAGAATGGCAACTCCAGCTTGTTTACTGAGATCATTTGCTTGTAGAATTGTCTTCCAGCCTTTTACTCTAAGGTAGTTTTTGTCTTTGACATTGAGGTGTGTTTCCTGTATGCAGCAAAATGTAGGGTCCTGTTTACGTAACCAGTCTGTTAGTCTAATGTCTTTTTATTGGGGAATTGAGTCCATTGATGTTAAAAGATATTAAGGAGTAGTGGTTATTGCGTCCCATCATTTTTGATGTTAATTTTATACTCGTGTGGTTATCTTCTTTTGGGTTTGATGAAAGAAGCTTAATATCCTGCCTTTTCAAGGGTATAGTTTCCCTCATTGTAATGGTGTTTTCCCCCTATTATCCTTTGTAGGGCTGGGTTTGTGGAAAGATATTGTGTAAATTTGGTTCTGTCATGGAGTATCTTGGTTTCTCCATCTATAGTGATTGAGAGTTTTGCTGGGTATAGTAGTCTTGGCTGGCATTTGTGTTCTCTTAGAGTCTGCATGAGCTCTGCCCAGGATCTTCTAGCTTTCATGGTCTCTGGTGAGAAGTCTGGTGTAATTCTGATAGGTCTTCCTTTATATTGTTACTTGCCCTTTTTCTCTTAATGCCCTAAGCATTCTCTCTTTGTTTAGTACATTTAGGGTTTTGATTATTATGTGACGGGAGGTAGTTCTGTTCTGGTCCAGTCTGTTTGGAGTTCTGTAGGCTTCTTGTATATTCATGGCCATCTCTCTCTTTAGGTTAGGGAAGTTTTCTTCCATAATTTTGTTGAAGATATTTGCTGGCACTTTAAGTTGTAAATCTTCACTCTCATCAACGTCTATATTCCTTAGATTTGGCTTTCTCATTGTGTCCTAGATTTCCTGGATGTTTTGGGTTACAAGCTTTTTGCATTTTGCATTTTCTTTGACTGTTGAGTCCATGGTTTCTATGGTATCTTCGGCATCTGAGATTCTTTCTTCTATCTCTTGTATTCTGTTGTTGATATTTGCATCTATGGTCCCTGATTTCTTCCCAAGGTTTTCTATCTCCAAAGATGTCTCCCTTTGTGCTTTCTTAGTTGTTTCTACTTCTGTTTTCAGATCCTGGAAGTTTTAGCTCAGTTCCGTCATTTGCTTGTTTGTGTTTTCCTCTAATACTTTGAGAGATTTTTGTGTTTCCTCTTTCATGACTTCTTCCTATTGATCAAACTTCTCCTGTATTTTTTTAAGTGAATTTTGCATTTCCTCCTTAATGGCTACAAACTTCTGACCCATATTGTCCTGAATTTCTTTAAGTGATTTTTGTGTTTCCCTTGTAAGGGCTTCTAGCTTTTGATCATTTTTCTCCTGAATTTCTTTAAGAGATTTATTTATGTCCTTCATGTGTTCCTCTAACAGCATCCTTACCAGTGCTTTTAAATCCAACTCTTGTTTTTCTGGTGTGTTGGGGTATCCAGGACTTGCTATTGTTGGAGAATTGGGTTCAGATGCTGCCATAATGCCTTGGTTTCTGTTAGCAACGTTCCTACGCTTGCCTTTAGCCATCTAGTTCTCACTGGTGTTAGATGGTTTTATTGTCACTGGCTGGTGCCACAACCTATTGTGGACCTTTAGGGCTATTTCTGAGACACTGGATGACTGGGTTTCCTCCAGCACAGATTACTGATATGCTGCCTTCCTCTTTTGTGCCTTTGGAGCCCTGCTCAGTCTTGCCTCAGGAAATATTATACTTGGGTTGTCAAGATGAACCAGGTGTTCTCAGACTGCTCTGTTATGGAGCAAAGATGGTGAGTGGGGGGTCACTCCCTCTGTTGATTCTCACGTAGGATACAGGCCCCACGACTGACCGGCTTGCAGATAAACCGCCTATGTTCTCAGGTCCTGAGTGCAGGTAGACCCCTGGAGATTTGCACCCCCAGAGATCTTAAACTCAGGATAATACAGTACCTAGTGATGTTTTTCTGTCCTGGTAGGCCACAAAGATGGCCACGGAAGTAGCTCCCTCTGCTGTTCTCTGCAAAGGATACAGGCCCTACGACCAACCAGCTGGGAGATGAACCACCTGTGTGCTCAGGTCCTGGGTGCAGGCAGACCTCTGGCTGTTTGCACTCCCCAGAGATCTAAAGCTAGGGGTGATACAGTACCTAATGAAGCTTTTCTGCTCAGGCAGGCAGCAAATATGGCCGCGGGGATTCTCTCCCTGTGCTGGTCTCCAGGCAGGACACAGGCCCCACGCCTAGAGGTCTGGCAGATGAACCTCCTATGTGCTCAGGTCCTGAGCGCAGGCAGACCCCTGGCGGTTTGCACCCCCAGAGATCTAAAGCTCGGGGTGATACAGTACCTAGTGAAGCTCTTCTGCCCCAGCCAGCAGCGAATATGGCCGCGGGGATTCTCTCCCTGTCGACCTGAAGTTCTTATCATACAGATCTTTCACTTGTTTGGCTAGAGTCGCACCAAGATACTTTATATTGTTTGTGGCTATTGTGAAGGGTGTCATTTCCCTAATTGCTTTCTCAGCCAGCTTATCCCTCGAGTATAGGAAGGCTCCTGATTTTCTTGAGTTTCTTCAGCCACTTTGCTGAAGTTCTTTATCTCTGAAGTAGGAGTTCTCTGGTGGAGTTTTTGGGTCACTTAAGTATACTATCATATCATCTGCAAATAGTGAGAGTTTGACTTCTTCCTTTCCAATTTGTATCCCTTTGGCCTTCTTATGTTGTCTAATTGCTCTAGCTAGAACTTCAAGTACTATATTGAAAAGATATGGAGACTGGGGCGGGGGGGGGGCAGCCTTGTCTAGTCCCTGATTTTAGTGGGATTGCTTCAAGTTTCTCTCCATTTAGTTTGATGTTGGCTACCGGTTTGTTGTATATGCTTTTACTATGTTTAGGTATGGGCCTTGAATTGCTGTTCTATCCAAGACTTTTAGCATGAAAGGATGCTGAATTTTGTCAAAAGCTAATGAAATGACCATGTGGTTTTGTTCTTAGAGTTTGTTTATGTAGTGGATTGCATTGATGGATTTCCGTATATTGAACCATTCCCGCATCCCTGGGATGAAGCCTACTTGATCATGGTGGATGATTGTTTTGATGTGTTCTTGGATTCGGTGGGCAAGAATTTTATTGAGTATTTTTGCATCAATATTCATAAGGGAAATTGGTCTAAAGTTCTCTTTCTTTGTTGTATTTTTGTGTGGTTTTGGTATCAGCGTAATTGTGGCTTCATAGAACAAGTTGGGTAGTGTTCCTTCTGTTTCTAATTTGGGGAATAGTTTGAAGAGTATTGGTGTTAGGTCTTCTTTGAAGTTCTGATAGAATTCTGCACTAAAACCATCTGGTCCCATGCTTTTTTTGGTTGGAGGACATTCAATGACCACTTCTATTTCTTTAGAGGTTATGGGACTGTTTAGATGATCTATTTGATCCTGATTTAATTTTGGTATTTGGTATCTGTCTAGGAAATTGTCTATTTCCTCCAGATTCTCCAATTGTGCTGAGTATAGGTTTTTGTAGTAGGATCTGATGTTTTTTTTTAATTTCCTCCATTTCTGTTGTTATATCTCCCTTTTCATTTCTAATTTTGTTAATTTGGATACTGTCTCTGTGCCTTCTGATTAGTCAGGCTAAGGGTTTATCTATCTTGTTGATTTTCTCAAAGAACCAGCTCCTGGTTTTGTTGATTCTTTGTATGGTTCTTTTTGTTTCTACTTGATTGATTTTTAGCCCTGAGTTTGATGATTTTCTGTCTTCTACTCCTCTTGGGTGAATTAGCTTCTTTTTGTTTCAGTGCTTTAAGGTGTGCCGTTAAGTTGCTAGTGTATGCTCTCTCCAGTTTCTTTTGGAGGCACTCAGGGCTATGAGTTTTCCACTTAGCACTGCTTTTATTGTGTCCCATAAATTTGGGTATGTTGTGCCTTCATTTTCATTAAATTTTAGAAAAATCTTTGATTTCTTTCTTTATTTCTTCTTTGACCAAGGTATCATTGAGTAGAGCATTGTTCAGCTTCCATGTGTATGTGGGCTTTCTGTTATTTTTGTTGCTATTGAAGACCACTCTTACTCCACAGTGATCTGATAGGAGGCATGGGATTAGTTTGATCTTATATCTGTTGAGGTCTGTCTTGTGACCAATTATATGGCCGATTTTGGAGAAGGTACCATGAGGTGCTGAGAAAAAGCTATATTCTTTTGCTTTAGGATGAAATGTTCTCTATATATCTGTTGAATCCAATTGGTCCAAAGTTTCAATTAGTTTCACTGTGTCCCTGTTTAGTTTCTGTTTTCCTGATCGGTCCACTGAGGAGAGTGGGGTGTTGAAGTCAACCACAATTATTATGTTAGGTGCAATGTGTGCTTTGAGCTTTAGTAAAGTTTCTTTTCTGAATGAGGGTGACTTTGCATTTGGAGCATAGATGTTCAGAATAGAGAGTTCTTGGTGGATTTTTTCTTTGACCAGTAAGAAGTGTCCCTCTGTGTCCCTTTTGATGACTTTAGGTTGAAAGTTAATTTCATCTGATATTAGAATGGCTACTTCGGCTTGTTTCCTGAGACCACTTGCTTGTAAAATTGTTTTCCAGCCTTTTACGCTGAGGTAGTGTTTGTCTTTGACACTGAGGTGTGTTTCCTGTATGCAGCAAAATGTAGCATCCTGTTTATGTATCCAGTCTGTTAGTCTGTTTCTTTTTATTGGGGAATTTAGTCCATTGATGTTAAGAGATATTAAGGAATAGTCATTGTTACTTCCTGTTATTTTTATGTTTGAGTGGTTATCTTCTTTTGGGTTTGATGAAAGGAGGTAACTATCTTGCTTTTTCCAGGGAGTAGTTTCCCCCTTTGTATTGGCATTTTCCACCTGTTATCCTTTGTAGGGCTGGGTTTGTGGAAAGATATTGTATAAATTTGGTTTTATCATGGAATATCTTGGTTTCTCCATCTATGGTGATTGAGAGTTTTGCTGGGTATAGTAGTCTTGGCTGGCATTTGTGTTCTCTTAGAGTCTGCATGAGCTCTGCCCAGGATCTTCTAGCTTTCATGGTCTCTGGTGAGAAGTCTGGTATAATTCTGATAGGTTTTCCTTTATATGTTACTTGGCTTTTTTCTCTTACTGCCTTTAATATTCTTTCTTTGTTTAGTACATTTGGGGTTTTGATGATTATGTGACTGGAGGTATTTCTGTTCTGGTCCAATCTGTTTGGAGTTCTGAAGGCTTCTTGTATGTTCATGGGCATCTCTCTCTTTAGGTTAGGGAAGTTTTTTTTTTTTTTTAAATTTTTTTTTATTCGATATAATTTATTTACATTTCAAATGATTTCCCCTTTTCTAGCCCCCCACTCCCCGGAAGTCCCGTAAGCCCCCTTCTCTTCCCCTGTCCTCCCACCCACCCCTTCCCACTTCCCCGTTCTGGTTTTGCCGAATACTGCTTCACTGAGTCTTTCCAGAACAAGGGGTCACTCCTCCTTTCTTCTTGTACCTCATTTGATGTGTGGATTATGTTTTGAGTATTCCAGTTTTCTAGGTTAATATCCACTTATTAGTGAGTGCATACCATGATTCACCTTTTGAGTCTGGGTTACCTCGCTTAGTATGATGTTCTCTAGCTCTATCCATTTGCCTAAGAATTTCATGAATTCACTGTTTCTAATGGCTGAATAGTACTCCATTGTGTATATATACCACATTTTTTTCATCCACTCTTCTGTTGAGGGATACCTGGGTTCTTTCCAGCATCTGGCAATTATAAATAGGGCTGCTATGAACATAGTAGAGCATGTATCCTTATTACATGGTGGGGAATCCTCTGGGTATATGCCCAGGAGTGGTATAGCAGGATCTTCTGGAAGTGAGGTGCCCAGTTTTCGGAGGAACCGCCAGACTGATTTCCAGAGTGGTTGTACCAATTTGCAACCCCACCAGCAGTGGAGGAGTGTTCCTCTTTCTCCACACCCTCTCCAACACCTGCTGTCTCCTGAATTTTTAATCTTAGCCATTCTGACTGGTGTAAGATGAAATCTCAGGGTTGTTTTGATTTGCATTTCCCTAAAGACTAATGAAGTTGAGCATTTTTTAAGATGCTTCTCCGCCATCCGAAGTTCTTCAGGTGAGAATTCTTTGTTTAACTCTGTACCCCATTTTTTAATAGGGTTGTTTGGTTTTCTGGAGTCTAACTTCTTGAGTTCTTTATATATATTGGATGTTAGCCCTCTATCTGATGTAGGATTGGTGAAGATCTTTTCCCAATTTGTTGGTTGCCGATTTGTCCTCTTGATGGTGTCCTTTGCCTTACAGAAACTTTGTAATTTTATGAGGTCCCATTTGTCAATCCTTGATCTTAGAGCATACGCTATTGGTGTTCTGTTCAGAAACTTTCTCCCTGTACCGATGTCCTCGAGGGTCTTCCCCAGTTTCTTTTCTATTAGCTTCAGAGTGTCTGGCTTTATGTGGAGGTCCTTGATCCATTTGGATTTGAGCTTAGTACAAGGAGACAAGGATGGATCAATTCGCATTCTTCTGCATGCTGACCTCCAGTTGAACCAGCACCATTTGTTGAAAAGGCTATCTTTTTTCCATTGGATGTTTTCAGCCTCTTTGTCGAGGATCAAGTGGCCATAGGTGTGTGGGTTCATTTCTGGATCTTCAATCCTGTTCCATTGATCCTCCTGCCTGTCACTGTACCAATACCATGCAGTTTTTAACACTATTGCTCTGTAGTATTGCTTGAGGTCAGGGATACTGATTCCCCCAGACTTTCTTTTGTTTCTGAGAATAGTTTTAGCTATCCTGGGTTTTTTGTTGTTCCAGATGAATTTGATAATTGCTCTTTCTAACTCTGTGAAGAATTGAGTTGGGATTTTGATGGGTATTGCATTGAATCTGTATATTGCTTTTGGCAAAATGGCCATTTTAACTATATTGATTCTACCGATCCATGAGCATGGGAGGTTTTCCCATTTTTTTTGAGGTCTTCCATTTCCTTCTTCAGAGTCTTGAAGTTCTTGTCATACAGATCTTTCACATGTTTGGTAAGAGTCACCCCAAGATACTTTATACTGTTTGTGGCTATTGTGAAGGGGGTCATTTCCCTAATTTCTTTCTCAGCCTGTTTATCCTTTGAGTATAGGAAGGCCACTGATTTGCTTGAGTTGATTTTATAGCCTGCCACTTTGCTGAAGTTGTTTATCAGCTGTAGGAGCTCTCTAGTGGAGTTTTTTGGGTCACTTAGGTAGACTATCATGTCGTCTGCAAATAATGATAGTTTGACTTCCTCCTTTCCAATTTGTATCCCTTTGACCTCCTTATGTTGTCGAATTGCCCGAGCTAGTACCTCAAGTACAATACTGAAAAGATAAGGAGAAAGGGGGCAGCCTTGTCTGGTCCCTGATTTCAGTAGGATTGCTTCAAGTTTCTCTCCATTTATTTTGATGCTGGCTACCGGTTTGCTGTATATTGCTTTTACTATGTTTAGGTATGGGCCTTGAATTCCTGTTCTCTCCAAGACTTTAAGCATGAAAGGATGCTGAATTTTGTCAAAAGCTTTTTCAGCATCCAATGAAATGACCATGTGGTTTTTTTTCTTTGAGTTTGTTTATGTAGTGGATTGCATTGATGGATTTCCGTATATTGAACCAACAGGTTAGGGAAGTTTTATTCCATAATTTTGTTGAAGATATTTGCTGGCCCTTTAAGTTGTAAATCTTCACTCTCATCTATACTAATAATCCTTCGGTTTGGTCTTCTCATTGTGTCCTGGATTTCCTGGATGTTTTGGGTTATAAGCTTTTTGCATTTTGCATTTTGCCTGTTGGGTCAATGCTTTCTTTGGTATCTTCAGCATCTGAGATTCTTTCTTCTATCTCTTGTATTCTGTTGTTATTTGCATCTATGACTCCTGATTTCTTCCCAAGGTTTTCTATCTCCAAAGTTGTCTAACTTTGTGATTTCTTAGTTGTTTCTACATCTCTTTTTAGATCCTGGATGGCTTTGCTCAGTTCCTTCACTTGTTTGTTTCTGTTTTCCTATAATTCTTTAAGAGATTTTTTTTGTGTTTCCTCTTTCATGACTTCTGCCTGTTGACCCAAGTTCTCCTGTATTTCTTTAAGTGATTTTTGCATTTCTTCTTTATTGACTTCTATCTGTTGATCCATATTCTGTTGAATTTCTTTAAATGATTTTTGTGTTTCCCTTGTAAGGGCTTCTACCTTTTGATCCATTTTCTCCAGTATTTCTTTAAGAGAGTTATTTATGTCCTTCTTGTGTTTCTCTAACAGCATCATGTCAGTGATTTTAAATCCAAATCTTGTTTTTCTGGTGTGTTGGGATATCTAGAACTTGCTGTTGTTGGAGAATTGTGTTCGGATGCTGCCATATTACCTTGATTTCTGTTAGTAATGTTCCTATGTTTGCTTTTTGCCATCTGGTTATCTCTGGTGTTAGTTGGTCCTGTTGTCACTGTCAGGTGCTTGAACCTCCTGTAAGCCTGTAAAGCTATTTCTGCTCCTCTGGATGACTAGGTTTCCCCCTGCCACAGATTGCTGATGGGCTGCTACTACTCTTGGGTGCTGTTGGAGCCCTGGTGTGCCTTGCCCCAAGCAATGTTATACTCTGGGTTGTCTCTGTGTACCTGGAGCTGCCTGTCCTGTCTCTGCAGGGCAAATGCTACGACAGACTGGCACACAGACGAACTGCAGAACTGCCCAGGTCTTGGGCACAGGCAGAAGCCTGGCGGTCTGTGTCCCAAGTGATGTTAAACTCGGGATATCTCTGTACCTGGAGCTGCCTATCTTGTCCATCTGGGAGTGAAGATGGCGGTGAGGGACCAGCTCCTTTTTAAAAATTTTATTGATAAATTTTATTATCAATATTTGGACAAAAATATTTAAAAATACTTGCCTATAGTACAAGTATTTTGTTTTCTATGCTGCTAAAATTTTTCTCCTTTTACTTATATTTAATGTTTTAATTATAGTTCTTATTTCCATATATCTGCAGAACCCTGAGTTCCTAAAGCACACTCCTAAGAACCAATCCTATTGTAATCAGCTGCAGCAGCCTTTATCTGGAGGATGATCTATCTGTAGGATCTTTTCATCTGATTTTAACAGACATACCACCAACTCTGTTATGACAGACTAAAATGAATGTTCGCTCATGCTTAAAAGAATCAATCCAGAAGCAATTACTCTATCTTCTGATTTAATCATATTTGTGAAGAAAATCTTTTTTTATTTTCCCCCTCACACACTCAAAAAAAGGACACAATATAGAAATTTAAATCTTTTCTTAAAATAGGATGTACTGGAACACGACACAGGAACACATCATGTATTGCAAATGCCTTCTTGAATATTGCAAAATATGTAGCTTCCAGCTGTCTTCATTTTTGAGAATTCTTCCTTTGTCAGTTACTGTTTTCTAAGCTTCTGCATCAGAATCAGGGCTTTATGGTGCTGGCAGGATGCTGCAACCTGCAGTCTGCACTATCAGCAAAGGAATCGTGAAACTACATTACCCAGTAGAAAACTCACTTGGTTTAAAAGTTGTCAATGACCTCTTAGTGTGAACCTGAAGAGACACAGCTCTTTGAAGATTCAGATTTATTGTTGTAAGTCTGGAGTTTTGTTGGGCTGTTGTCCAGGCCATTCTGCATCAAGGCTGCTCTAAGGTGGTATCTCTCTTACTGTCTGTATTTTATCCTTCCTCTTTATTCTATGTAATGCTGGCTCTAGACTATGATACTTTCATTTTTTGGTTGTCAAGCAAAAAAGAAATACACAAAAATCCCACTTAAATTTAGGAATGAAGCCAAACATTCTTTAGTAAGTAGACACTGTATCTTCTTGGAGAATAAACATAGCTTTACATTACTGTTCTTATCAGAATAGAATGTATCTCAGACTATTTGTTAAAATATTTTTAATAACCCAATTATTAAAGGAAATGCATTTCAAAAACCACAGGTCACCACACTTCTCTCCTTTTCTTGTCCTTTATCTCTTCCCCAAATAGGCCTCTTTCCGCTTCTTGGACAGTCTTCACTCTAACATCATGGTTTGGAGATTTTGTTTTGCTTTGTTTTTTTGAGACCGGGTTTCTCTGTGTATCTCTGGCTGTCCTGGAACTAAGCATGTAGAACATGCTGGCCCTGAATTTACAGGCCTGACTGCCTACCGAGTACTAGAATTAAAGACATGTACCACCATGTCCAACAATTTCATGTATTCTTAAAACAAAAATCTAGATTTAATATATGAGAAAAATATTAGTCTTAGTGTATTTCATTTAATATACCAATCTCTAAGTCCCTATTTTACTGTAAATGACAGCATTTCATTTTTCTTTATGGCTATGTAAAACTCTGGTGTATATAGGCACTATCTTTTCTTTATTCATCTGTTGATAGACAGTGACTTGTAGCATCACTTGGCTACTGTGACTAGTACAGGGTATGGAGCATCCCTACTACATGCTGACTGAGACCTGTTTAGCTGTGACCCACAAGAGATACAGAGGAACAAATAAGTTTTTGGTTTTTTTTTTTTGGAGGTGGGTCTTTATGTATATTCATAGTGGTTGTACTACACTAACATATATTCTCAATTGATCTTCCCCATGTTTTTCTCTAATTAGTTTAAAAGTTTTAGAACTCATATTAAGGTCACTGATCTTTGATTTTTGTATGGTGTGAGAAAAAGGAATTTAGTTTTATTCTTATTTTTTGAGGCACATTCTCTCTCTGAATGTGGAATTTCCACCTCATCTAAATTGGCTTGCTAGCAAGTCCCTGGGATCTGCCTCCCACTTTGGTCAGAGCTGGACTATTTATGTATGCTGTCACATTTGCCTTTAAACAAACAAGGGTGCTAGAGACCTGGTATTTTATCCATCTTTTCAGCCATATCTTTTATGTGTGGGGTGGACACAGGTCTTTTATCTTCCTGGAAATTATCAAGTAGGCTGGGCTGGTGAGCCAAGGAAACACCAGGGGTCCCTTCCTGCTGCTTTCCAGCACTGGGGCTACATGCACATGACATCCAGCCTGCTTTTTTCACCTTTTTTAAAAGGTGAATTCTCTCCATCAAACACAGGCCATCCCTGTAAGCACTTTACTGACTGAGCCAGCTCTTCAGTCCTATTTGACTGACTGAAATTTTTATTTCCAACACTGTTTTTTTTTCCATGCCCACTTCAAAATCTTTTTGCTAATATTTCTACTTAGTGAGTCTGTTGTCCTAGTCTTCAGTTGACTTTATTTAATTCCTTTGTTTCTTTTAATCTTTTGAGGTTATTGAATATTTTTAAAATGAGACTTCTCAATTCTTTGGCATTTTAACTATTTAAATACCTTTAGATTCCATTTTTAAAGAGTTACAAATGTCAGGAGTGAGGCTGCCTTACCTTTTCAGATTTCTCTTGTTCCTGCTGCACTGACCTGCAAGAGTACTCTTTTGATCCTGTATGGGGCCTTCTTAGTGAGCATCTTTTGCTTGAGAGACCCACACTGCTCAGACGACCAAACAGGCTGCTACAATGGCAGTACCACCAAACAAATCATAGGTACAAAAGAAATTTTAACAATAAATTAAAGACAACTACTACACCATAGATGACCATAGAAAAGTGGAAGAAATAATATAGCATAAATTATGAATTAAAAATGCAGTAAAACAAAATGATAAAATAAAAGAGGAGGCAAGAAAAAAAGGAGCCCAAAGAAAGGAAGATTAATACAAAACAAAAATGTATTTAAAAAAATAAGGTTAAACAAAGGTAAGAAGATTCTAAAGATAAAAATGATTCTAAAATATAAAGCAAAAATTGTATTTAAATATGGTAATAAGAAAAACAAAGCACAAAGACTTGGAAAGGCATCTTCCTGGGTGCTCCACCACTGGAATTCTCTGGGTATGTGCTGAATAGCTGTAGCCTGCGAGAGTTTCTCTCTATTCCCACTGTCTGTAAACCACCCTGTAGGTGCAGACTCAATGATTACTGGACCTAGGCTCAGAGCTCCGCATCTTCACAGTAACACATAGCACATGAGATTCTTTTCTTGCAACAAGAACACATTGGTCTAAGGTTCCAGAATCATAAGCAACATTAAAAACTTATTCTACTTTATTAAGGACAGAAATCAGGGTATCTTGCTGATAAGAAAACTCAGATCAGAAGGGGCTTCCAACCTCATCAAATGACTGATACACACTTGAAACATCCTGAGACAACTCACACTGCAGATCTTCAGCCATTCAATCTTAATCTCCGTTCTCTGCTTCACAATACTCCACTACGCCAATAAAGAATTAACTTTTCTGGACAACCACTGTTGGTAGGGATAAAATATGGGAATTTATAGATTTCTACACACACTGCTTAGTGTGTAGAATGTTTTATATCTTATGAAAGGCCTGGAAAAATGTGATTAAATAGAAACAAATATTTCTCATTTTGTTGACTGTTATCACTTCAGCATTTTAAAAACAGACAAATTTACATACATATCTCAAAATATAACTCTGAAAATCTTATACTTGTACAATTATTTTTAAAAGGAATAAAATATACAGAATGATTATTATAAAAAGAAGCTTACCAATGATGCCACTGTCTCTGCTTTCTAGGGTGGAGGTGGGGCTGGTGACAGCCCCATAGCTGCAATCCTTGGCAGCTGCATTTGCACTGACTGGCGGGAGTGTGGAGCAGGGGCTGCTGGCTGGAGGAGAGGCAGTGCTGCTAGTCAAGGTGGAGCAGGGGCTGATTCGCTGGGTGATTGCTGAAGTCTGAAAATAAAGTCAGCACAAAATAAGATAAACTGATCACTGTTCAGATGTATCTCAAGGCCAAATAGTATTGTGATTTAAAAAATCAACAAATAATAATCACCATGTGGCCTTTACAACTGTTATGCTGGCTTTGTTTTTGCTTTCCGGGATGAAAGGCCCCATGCCCTACACTGAAGGTAAAAATCAACAAGAACAGAGGCCTGTAGCTAATTTTTATGCTTAAGAAATTACCTGTGACTTTAAATTTTCTGCCACTAACAGAATTTTGTTTTAAGCATAAGGTGCTATTTACAATAAATGAAACTCTTCAGAAGGCTTGGAACTTCCTCTTATTAAAAACCTTCTTTGGCAAGAAAAGGAATACCTTCATAGTTGAGAAGAAAGAAAAATATTCTTAATGAAAAGAATGGCCTTTTAGATAAATAGGCCATGAGTAGAGATCAAAATACCTTATTCTGTAAGTTCTTCTATGATACAGAGTAAACAATGTTTATTTAGCACAAAAGGAATATCTTATAAAAAGTGGTTATGTGGAAAGATACATTTATATCTTGAATAATTCTTATGCCTGAGATGTCCACCTTTCTAGGTTTCTTGTTGACAGGGATTGCACTCCACATAGAAAGGCAGAGGACCTTGGACTACTGCTCCCAGGCTCTCCTGTTACATGACTGCACTGTTGTGCCCAGATTTCCCTGGTACAGTTTTTAAATATAAAAACATTAAAAATTACCAAAAATAGTTGGTGGTAATATATTCTGGTTTGTCCAGGTAATGAGAGATCCAATTTTCTCTTTAGCTCTTTCTATCCAAATAAATTACTGTTTTTTTTTGTTGTTGTTGTTTTTTGTTTTTGTTTTTTTTTTGGTTTTTTCGAGACAGGGTTTCTCTGTGTAGCCCTGGCTGTCCTGGAAGTCACTCTGTAGACCAGGCCTTGAACTCAGAAATCCACCTGCCTTTGCCTCTCAAGTGCTGGGATTAAAGGCATGTGCCACCACTGCCCGGCTAATAAATTACTGTTACAGTGAATAAAGGTACTTTTTTGGTCAGTTACTAATTTTATCCTTACAAAAATCATAAGTGATCAAACACAAAATTACTTGAAGAAACACAAATGATAAATTAACATATTTAAATATTAATTAAAAAAATTATTACAGTCCAGCCATTGATCCCCTTCCACCCCCACAGTTCTTCATCGTATTTCTCTTCCCCTCCCCAATCCTGTCTCTGAGAGGATACCTTTCAACTTCTTTCCTTATAGTCTCCATCAATAGTCTCTCTGCTGAAACGGAGATTCTACATTTAATAACTTGAGAATATACTGATTATTAGCTAAGAATATTAATAATCTTCAACTAATTTGATAAGGTTTAATTATCTATGCTCAATCTGTGTTGGCTTTTAATTGCTGTACTTGCATATTTTCATACTAATTATCCTGCATGCTACTGTATACTTTTTATTTCTTTTTTTTAATTTATTGATATATTTATTTACATTTCAAATGATTTCCCCTTTTCTGGACCCCCACTCCCCGAAAGTCCCATCAGTCTCCTTCCCTCCCCCTGTTTTCCCACCCAACCCTTCCCACTTCCCTGTTCTGATTTTGCTCTACACTGCTTCACTGAGTCTTTTCAGAACAAGGGGCCACTCCTCCGTTCTTCTTGTACCTCATTTGATGTGTGGATTATGTTTTGAGTATTCCAGTTTTCTAGGTTAATATCCACTTATTAGTGAGTGCATACCATGATTCACCTTTTGAGTCTGGGTTACCTCACTTAGTATGATGTTCTCTAGCTCCATCCATTTGCCTAAGAATTTCATGAATTCATTGTTTCTAATGGTTGAATAGTACTCCATTGTGTAGATATACCACATTTTTTGCATCCACTCTTCTGTTGAGGGATACCTGGGTTCTTTCCAGCATCTGGCAATTATAAATAGGGCTGCTATGAACATAGTAGAGCATGTATCCTTAATAGATGCTGGGGAATCTTCTGGGTATATGCCCAGGAGTGGTATAGCAGGATCTTCTGGAAGTGAGGTGCCCAGTTTTTGGAGGAACCGCCAGACTGCTTTCCAGAGTGGTTGTACCAATTTGCAACCCCACCAGCAGTGGAGGAGTGTTCCTCTTTCTCCACACTTTCAGCTTTCAAAGTATCATCAGAATAATCCTGTTATCTTGTTATCCTTCTTTTTTCTTTCTTGGTGGGGAAGATAAAAAACTAACCTAAGGCCTTTTATTTGCTGAGCAGGCACTCTACCACAAGCTATTCCCCAGCCTCATGTTTTAGAATTTTATTTGGAGACATGGCCTTACAAATAAATATATTTAAAATTAAGGCACAGTCTACATAATTGTGACTTGATTTGAAGTCACAGTGACATAAAGAATCTCAGAAGCAAGATGAGTAATTTTATCATCTTTGAAGAAATGTAAATTTGTAGAAAATAAAAGTACTTGAGTATAAGAAGGGGCAAGTATCATGACAGTGGTCATTATTAGGCCAGTCACTTGCTAACTTGACATAAATCTCAAGAAATGTAAAGTATTTGGAAGTTAGCTCAGTGGTAAAGCACTTGCCTAGCAAGCACAGGCCCTAGGTGTGGTTCCTACCCTAGGCTGGAGTACAATATTTTGCTATAAGGCACTAAACCATTTAAGTTTCTTTCTATTACTGGTGAAGACCATGACTAAAAGCAACTTGGGAAGGAAAGTGTTTATTTCAGTCTACATTTACCTTGAGCTATCCTATAGCTTAATAATTTAGCATTGGGTATGTTTAACTTTTAGCTGTCATTTTCTAGGTTATTTTCTAATCAATTCTACTGTGGTAAAAACAATTGGTAGTTTTTGAAACTGGTTAAGATTTGCTCTAGGCTCAGCAGTTCATTAATCTGGCTATAATCCACATATACTTGAAACAGTGTATGCTCTAATTTTTCAGTGCACTGTTAATCCCTCAGTCATCTGGGTAGCTTGTTATTTAATCCTTTATCATTTTTTTTTTGTTTTTTACACATATAAAACACAAACAAGAAAGAGTGACTATGAAAAATTAAATTATATTCTAGGCCTCGAAATGAATTCTAAACAACTGATTTTATTCCTTTCTGAATGAGCACATACTCAAGCACCATACCATTTTTCTTTACGTGCTGTAAAATGCTGATTCTCATTGTATCACCAAGTTGATACTGCATAGCTTACCTGATTTTCATCCTGTACCTCCATGCTGTATTGGTCACCTGGCTGTACTTCTGTGACTTTCTCTCCAAGGAGGAAACCCAGACGAGTCATGAGTGTGTTTGCTGCCTCATCTACAGATGGAGGTGGGCCAAGCTCTTGTTCAACATCACCTGGAGCAAGAAGACAGCAAACATGAATCTTAAAAACAAAATGGTATAGTTCTATTACTGTTCTTATATTCAGTTTTTTTCTTTAGTTTTCACATTCTAATTTCAAAATGATAATGTTCCAGTCTATTCACTGATATTTTAAACTTCTGTGTGGGTGCATGTATGCCCGTGCATGGAGAAGCCAGAGGTAAACCTCAGGTGTTTTTCCTCAGGAACCTTCTATCTTGTTTTTGAGATGAGGTTCTCTTACTGGTACTTGGAACTGCTGACTAGGCAGCCCTGGGGGAGTTAGATCTACCTGTCTCCACCTACCTGGTACTGGGATTACAATCAACCATGTACCACCACGCCAGGTTTTTATGTGGGTATGAGACTGAACTTGAGTTCTCCTGAGTACCTGTGTCATCCCCCCAGTCCTTGATTTTAATTTTCATACACAATTAATCTACTGAGATTAATCTCAATGTATTTATAGCAAATACTTGAATTTAAATGTTTCTGTAACATGCTGAACAGAAAAATGTTCTTGTTTTTTGGGCAGTAGCTTTCATGCAAAGCCTCATTTTTGGCATCTAAATTTTAACCACAATACATACTTCCTTACATTGTTTAAGTTCTCCTTTTATATTCTGAACTAATTTCTCCCTTTGATGAGGTTTCAAAATAGTAAAAAGGACCTTTCCCCCCCTAACCATATGAAACATACAGGTTTATGCTCATCCTCCAAGGTTATGCATTTCCTATAAACACATTCTCTTGATAACTCACAGGCCAGCACAGAAATCAGGACCTTTCACATTACAATGACCTCAACCCCACTGAACCCTACTGGAGTTCTGGCTTGATGGCATGCTCTAGGGCAGAAGGAACAATTCAAGGCTTACATAACTCAGTTATCAGTTCATTTTAAAAAATCTGAAACAGTTCTTTAGTTTTGGTGGTCATGATCTTGACTCTTATTTATAAAGGCATACATATAGTTTTAGTATAATGTTTTTCAATTTACCTTCTGATTCAATCCAGCTTATGGATTTTGGGGCAGAAATATCAAAAATATATTGATGTATTACTTGAATCACTTGGTTATAACAGTGTCTAGCAGATTTTTCTATTTTAACATTATACTGTCCCCCTTTGCATTTAATAAGTATTCTGATGGAAAGACTGAATTTATATAAAATGTTCCATTTCTTAGTATATTTTTGTGGTAAAAAAAAATTACAGAATTTCCTTTAGACTCTATTTAGGTACTATAGCTCACTGTCCTACACACTCACACATGTTGTGTCCTACATAGTCACTATTCACTTTTAGAACTTTTCATTGTCCCCATGAAATACAGTTCCACTAAACAGTGATGTTCTCTGTCCTCCCCTTTCCCAGCCCCTAGTAACTGCCATTTCTTCCTGCTTCCTTGGTGTAGTTGACAGTCCTAGACACCTTTTAAAACAGAATCACACAGTAGTTTGTTCTTTGGGGTCTGGCTTATACAATTAGCATAATGGGTCAAGGTTCTTCATGTGGTAACGTATCAGAATGTCATTCCTTTTTAATGGAAGAGTCTTCAGTCATTCATCTGTTGTTGGCATCTGGGCAGTTATTTCGAACTTTTTGCTACAGTGAATAATTCATATGAACTGTGGTATATAAATAAATACTTGTCTAACTCTTTCTTATTCAATGAATTTTTGCTATTTTGAGTATTAATGTTAGCTGGTTAAATTAATTACTGTCTCTGTTCTCAAACAGTGACTTTTCTCCATCCATTTATCCATTCCATTGATTTCTATCTTACACAATGAGTTATAATTGGTTATTATCAGCATTTATCTAGTTCAAATTGCTTTAGATTTAGCTAGGGTAAACAATGGCTCTTATGGCCTTTTAACATACTCCTGTCATGCTCTGAGCAGTTCTGTGGCAGCCGACTTTTCAGACTCATTTGGTATTCTCCCAGTCCCAGCTATAGAATTAGACAATTTCTTCAGAAACCGTTATTCTTAGAGATAAAAGGAATTTACATCAAGATCTATACACCAGGTATGCCAATTGTTACTGGGCTATTATTCACTCCAGGACCTGATTCAGTGAACAGTTAGGTCATATTGATAAATACAAATATTTGCAAAACGGTATTTGTATATACATATATCAACACAAACACTTCTTAGTGAATTCTCTTCTAAGTTCCCAGGGTTAGTCCAAAAGAAAATTCTCTTCCTCCAATATTAAAGTATTCTTGGTCTATTCTCCCTACATGTAACACATTTTACTGCTACTGTGGTGACCCTGTACACAAATGTTCTTCTATTGATTGTTTTCCTACTCCAAGTTAAGGAGCCTCACTACCACTTCCTCCTCCATTCAAAATTGAGATAGAATGCATATACTGTAAATTTTACCTCACTGAATATATACTTCAGTGGCTTTTAGTTTATTCAACATGCTATACAAACATCACCACAACATAATTTTAGAATATCTTTACCACTTCAAAAGGAAACACTGGCTCATTTTCCCCCTGAAATTTAGTTCCTTAAAATTCCTGATCTCTAGCATTCGTTTTACCCTCTTGCTTAAAGAATGTCACATTCTTTCCATATGATTAGCTTTCTGGCATTTCAATGGCTGCTGACTATAAAAACTGATCTTTTCCAAACTCTTCCACTGAGATGTTGAACAGAATTAGTGTTTCCCTCCCCCTAGTCCCCTCAGACCACTCACTCCTATGATTCTTTTTAAACCATTAGAAAATGAGCCAGGAAGCTCACAATGATCTACTATAAATGAGATATAGAAATCCTTTTAATAAGATATTTGCATAAATCAGTTTTCTTTCAAGTTTTAAGTCCAGGTACACTTAATCTCACTTTGTAAGAAGTCATACTCACACAGATCCTACAGAGTATTTTAGAATGCATTTTATATCTTCTTAACACAGCAATCATTAGCTATAGTGTCTGTCACATGGTTGGTCACCAAGACACAAAAGATTTTTATAACTTATGATACTCAGTATTACACATTTAAACACTTCAAATGCTAAGAAAAGAAAGACTTTGATTTTTACCATTCAGTTTCCCATTAACCTTGACTTCCCTCCTAAGGCCATAAGCTAGATCATCAAACCAGGGATGCCTGTATATTTTTGTATACTGGTACTAAACACAAAGTTCCATCTGTGGAATACTACATAGAACACTCACTGAATTTATGCCAGATATTTTATTTTCCTTTCATTGGGCACCATAAATAAATCGCCTTGCCACAGGGAAAAAATGTTGAATTATTCTTATAATATAAATATGTGTTTATGTAATATTACACTTGCCAAATGACTGAAAGTTTGTTTACTGAGTAAATAAATTTATAAAACTGCTCTCCTTCAGTTCACAAACAATCCTTCTCCTCTGCTATACATTAAACTAATTCCCATCTTTTTATCATAAATTCTAGGTCTCTAGATATTTAAGAACCCCGTTTCATTTTCTCCTAAAAAGCAGAAGTTAGCAAATACCAAACATTTTCTATAGATAAATTTTTAATAGTAGGTTTCACTAGAATTTACAAAACATGTAATATATGTGGAAACTAAAGGATTACTATATGATCTTTATCTGCCACACTTTAAATACAATATACAAGTTGATATTTAGTCATTTGCACCGGGGAGCCAGGCAGCTCCGCAGCCTTCTGTGCACTGCTCACCAGGAGAGAGTGATCTCCCAGCAGTGCTTTCACTTCAGGGGAACAGCTCGGAGCACATTGGGCATACAATCAGTGGAGCTGCTGGGACAGGAGTCTTCTGGTCACCATTTGCACCAAGGAGCCAGGTGGTTCCATGGCCTTCTATGCACAGACCCTTCTAGAAAAGAGTTGGTGTCCTAGGAGTATGGACACAGGCTTACAGGCCCACAGGTGGGACAAAAGACCAACTAACACCAGAGATAACCAGATGGCGAAAGGCAAGTCCAAGAACCCTACCAAGTCCAAGAACCCTACCAACAGAAACCAAGGCTACTCGGCAACATCAGAACCCAGTTCTCCGACTACAGCAAGTTCTGGATATCCCAACATACAGGAATAGCGAAAGTTGGATTTAAAATCATATCGAATGATGCTGATAGAGGAAGTCAAGAAGGACTTAAATAACTTTCCTAATGAAATACAGGAGAACATGGGTCAATAGGTAAAAGCTCTTGAAGAGGAAACACAAAAATCCCTTAAAGAAATACAGGAGATCATAGGTCAACAGGCAGAAGTCCTTAAAGAATTACAGGAAAACACAAACAATCAAGTGAAGGAACTGAACAAAACCATCCATGATCTAAAAGTGGAAGTAGAAACAATAAAGAAATCACAAAGTGAGACATCTCTGGAGATAGAAAACCTTGGAAAGAATTCAGGAGTGATAGATCATCAACAACAGAATACAAGAGATAGAAGAAAAGAATCTCAGGTGCTGAAGATATCATAGAAAACATTGACTCAACAGTCAAAGAAAATGCAAAATGCATAAAGCTGTAATCCAAGACATCAAGGAAATCCAGGACACAATGAGAAGACCAAACCTAAGGATTATAGGTATAGAAGAGAGCGAAGATTTCCAATTTAAAGGGCCAGTAAATATCTTCAACAAAATTATAGAAGAAAGCTTCCCTAACCTGAAGAAAGAGATGCCCATGAACATACAAGAAATCTTCAGAACTCCAAACAGACTGGACCTGACCAGAAAGTCCTCCTGGCCCATAATAATCAAAAACATCAAATGTATTAAACAAAGAAAGAATGTTAAAAGCAATAAGGGAAAAGGGCAAATAACTTATAAAGGCAGACCTATCAGAATTATACCAGACTTCTCACCAGAGACTATGAAGCTAGAAGATACTGGGCAGATCTCGTACAGACCCTAAGAGAACACAAATGCCAGCCCAGACTACTATACCCAGCAAAACTCTCAATCATCATAGATGGAGAAACCAAGATATTCTATGATAAAACCAAATGTACACAATATCTGTCTACAAATCTAGCCCTACAAAGGATAATAGATGGAAAACGCCAACACAAGGAGGGAAACTACACCCTAGAAAAAGCAAGAAAGTAATCTTCTTCCAACAAACCCAGAAGATACCCACACAAACATAAAAATAACATCAAAAATAACAGAAAGCAACAATCACTATTCCTTATATCTCTTAACATCAATGGACTCAATTTTCCAGTAAAAAGACATAGACTAACAGTAATATTTTTTATATAAATCTTCAATTTTATCAGAAAATATTTGTAATTCTTCTTTCAATTAATTTAGTAACTTTTTTATGTCTATCATTTTATTTGCATTATTTTTCATAATAATCAATTTCACGTTTTTCTATACATTCTTCTATTTTATCAGAAATATTTCCATGTAAATCTCTAATTTTATCACAAAATATTTTTAATTCCACCTTCAATTTAGAAAGGTTTTTATGAAAAAAGAAAAAAAAAGAGTAAAATGAAAAAAAAAAAAAGAAAGGTTTTTATGTCTACCATTTTATCTGTATAATTTTCCATGAAATAGCCAATTTTAATGTGTTTTTTTATATATTTCTTGAAATTTATCAGAAGTATTTTTCCATGTAAATCTTCAATTTTACCTAAAAATGTTTATAATTCCACTTTCAATCAGCTTAGAATTATTTTTATGCCTACCATTTTATCTGTATAAATTTTCATGATAACCGTCAATTTTAACATGTTTTTCTATGTTTCTTCAATTTTATCAAAAATATTTTCGATGTAAATCTTCAACTTTATCAGAAAAATCTTTATAATTCTACTTTCAATCAACTTAGAAATACTTTATGCCTACCATTATTATAGCTATAAAATTTTCCATGATAATCTTCAATTTTAACATGTTTTTCTACATTTTTCTACAATTTTATCACAAATATTTTCTATGTAAATCTTCAATTCTATCATAAAATGTTTCTACTTCCTTTTTCAATTAATTTAGCAATGTTTTTTGTTTTTTGCTTAGAAAGTGGGATAGCTGGATTATATATACATATATATATATATTTTTCTCCTTTTCTACAGTTTTTGTTTACATTCCAAATGATTTCCCCTTTTCCAGTTACCTCCTCTCCATAAGTCTCATAAGCCCTCTTCCCTTCCCTAATCAACTCTCTCCCACTTCTCTGTCCTGGTAATCCCTACATTGCTCCACCAAGCCTTTCCAGGACCAGGGTCCTCTACTTCCCGCTTCTTGGGAATCATTTGATATGTTAATTGTATCTTGGGTATTCAGAGCTTCTGGGCTAATATCCACTTATCAGTGACAGCATTCCATGTGTGTTCTTTTGTTATTGGGTTACCTCACTTACTATGATATTTTCCAGTTCCAACAATTTGCCTAAGAATTTCATGAAGTCATTGTTTTTAATTGCTGAGTAGTATTCCATTGTGTAAATATACCACATTTTCTGTATCCATTCCTCCATTGAGGAACATCTGGGTTCTTTCCAGCTTCTGGCTATTATAAATAAGGCTGCTATGAACATAGTGGAGCATGTGTCCTTATTGCATGCCGGGGAATCCTCTGGGTATATGCCCAGGAGTGGTATAACAGGGTCATGCCCAGTTTTCTCAGGAACTGCCAGACTGATTTCCAGAGTGGTTGTACCAGTTTACATTCCCACCAGCAGTAGAGGAGTGTTCTTGTTTCTCCACATTCTCGCCAACACCTGCTGTCTCCTGAGTTTTTAATCCTTGCCATTCTGACTGGTGTGAGGTGAAATCTCAGGGTTGTTTTGATTTACATTTCCCTAATGATTAAAGATGTTGAACATTTCTTTCTTTTTTTTTTTTGCATTATTTTTTTTATTTTCTATATTCTTTGTTTACATTCTAAATGATTTCCCCTTTCCCAGATCTCCCCTTCCCCATATGTCCCATAAATCTTCTTCTCTCCATCCATTCTCCAATCACCTCCCCCTCCTTTTTCTCTGTCCTTATATTCCCCTCCAATGCTAGATCAATCCTTTCCAGGATCAAGACCCTCTCCATACTCCTTCATGGGAGTCATTTGTTATGCGATTTGTGCCTTGGGTATTCAGGGCTTCTGGGCTAATTAATATCTACTTATCAGAGATTGCATTCCATGTGTATTCTTTTGTGATTGTGTTACCTCACTTAGGATGATATTTTCCAGATCAAACCATTTGCCTAAAAATTTTGTGAATTCATTGTTTCTAATTGCTGATTAGTATTCCATTGTGTAAATAAACCACATTTTCTGTATCCATTCCTCTTTTGAGGGACATCTGGGTCCTTTCCAGCTTCTGGCTATTATAAATAAGGCTGCTATGAACATAATAGAGCATGTGTCTTTATTGCATGCTGGGGAATCCTTTGGGTATATGCCCAGGAGAGGTATAGCAGGGTCCTCCGGAAGTGTCATGTCCAGTTTTCTGAGGAACCGCCAGACTGATTTCCAAAGTGGTTGTACCATCTTACAGCCCCACCAGCAGTGGAGGAGTATTCCTCTTTCTCCACATCCTCGCCAACACCTGCTGTCTCCTGAGTTTTTGATCTTAGCCACTCTGACTGGTGTAAGGTGAAATCTCAGGGTTGTTTTGATTTGCATTTCCCTAATGACTAATGATGTTGAGCACTTCTTAAGGTGCCTCTCGGCCATCCGAATTTCTTCAGGTGAAAATTCTTTGTTTATATCTGTACCCCATTTTTAATAGGGTTATTTGGTTCCCTGGGGAACCAAATGGAAAAAAATTAACATTTCTTAAGGTGCTTCTCAGTCATTCAAAAATCTTCAGGTGCGAATTCTTTCTTTAGCTCTGTATCCCATTTTTAAATAGATTTATTTGGCTCTCTGGAGTCTAACTTCTTGAGTTCTTTGTATATTAGCCCTCTGTCGGATGTAGGGCTGGTGAAGATCTTTTCCCAATTTGTTGGTTGTCGTTTGTCCTTTAGACAGTGTCCTTTGCCTTACAGAGACTTTGTCATTTTATGAGGTCCCATTTGTCAATTCTTGATCCTAGAGCATAAGCTATTGGTGTTCTGTTCAGGAACTTTTCCCCTGTGCCCATGTGCTCTATGCTCTTCCCCAGTTTTTTTTTTTTTTTTTTTTCTCTATTAGTTTCAGTGTGTCTGGTTTTATGTGGAGGTCCTTGATCCACTTGGAATTGAGCTTAGTACAAGGAGATAAGAATAGATCGATTTGTATTCTTCTGCATGCTGACCTCCAGTTGAGCCAGCACCATTTGTTGAAAAATGTTCTTTTTCCCACTGGATGGTTTTAGCTCCTTTGTCAAAGATCAAGTGACCATACGTGTGTGGTTTCATTTCTGAGTCTTCAATTCTATTCCACTGATCTACCTGCCTGTCACTATACCAATACCATGCAGTTTTTAACACTATTGTTCTGTAGTACTGCTTGAGGTCCAGGATACTGATTCCCCCAGAAGTTATTTTACTGTTGAGAATAGTTTTAGCTATTCTGGGTTTTTTGTTATTCTAGATGATTTTGAGAATTGCTCTTTCTAACTCTATAAAGAACTGAGTTGGGATTTTGATGGGGATTGCATTGAATCTGTATATTGGTTTTGGCAAGATGGCCATTTTTACTATATTAATCCTGCCAATCCATGAGCATAAGATTTTTCCATTTTCTGAGGTCTTCTTCAATTTCCTTCTTCAGAGTCCTGAAGTTCTTGTCATACAGATCTTTCACTTGTTTGGTTAGAGTCACACCAAGATACTTTATATTGTTTGTGGCTATTGTGAAGGGTGTCATTTCCCTAATTTCTTTCTCAGCCTGCTTATCCCTTGAGTATAGGAAGGCTCCTGATTTTCGTGAGTTGATTTTATAACCAGCCACTTTGCTGAAGTTGTTTATCAGCTGTAGGAACTCTCTGGTGGAATTTTTTGGGTCACTTCAGTATACTATCATATCATCTGCGAATAGTGATGATTTGACTTCTTCCTTTCCAATTTGTATCCCTTTGACCTCCTTATGTTTTCTAATTGCTCTAGCTAGAACTTCAAGTTCTATATTGAAAAGATATGGAGAGAGGGGGCAGCCTTGTCAAGTCCCTGATTTTAGTGGGATTGCTTCAAGTTTCTCTCCATTTAGTTTGATGTTGGCTATGGGTTTGCTGTATATTGCTTTAACTATGTTTGGGTATGGGCCTTGAATTCCTGTTCTTTCCAAGACTTTTAGCCTGAAAGGATGCTGAATTTTGTCAAAAAGCTTTTTCAGCATCTAATGAAATGACCATGTGGTTTTTTTCTTTGAGTTTGTTTATGTAGTGGATTGCATTGATGGATTTCCCTATATTGAACCATCCCTGCATCCCTCGGATGAAGCCTACTTGATCATGGTGAGTGATCGTTTTGATGTGTTCTTGGGTTTGGTTGGCAAGAATTTTATTGAGTATTTTTACATCAATATTCATAAGGGAAATTGGTCTAAAGTTTTCTTTCTTTGTTGGATTTTTGTGTGGTTTTGGTATCAGCATAACTGGCTTCATAGAACGAGTTGAGTAGTATTCCTTCTGTTTCTATTTTGTGGAATAGTTTGAAGAGTATTGGTGTTAGGTCTTCTTTGAAGTTCTGATAGAATTCTGCACTAAAACCATCTGGTCCCGTGGTTTTTTTGATTGGAAGATTTTCAATGACCACTTCTATTTCTTTAGGGGTTATGGCACTGTTTAGATGATCTATTTGATCCTGATTTAATTTTGGTATTTGGTATCTGTCTAGGAAATTGTCTATTTCCTTTAGCAATGTTTTTATATTTACCACTATACTCTTCAATTTTCCATGAAAAACGCCAATTTTAATGTGTTTTCCATATATCTCTTCTATTTTATCAGAAATATTTTCCATGTAAATCTTCAATTTTATCATAAAATGTTTTTACTTCCTTTTTCAAGAACATGCTTTTCAAAAAACAATGGGGAACAATGCTAAAAAAAAAAGTCAAGTTGATATTCAAAACACTTTACAAATCTTAATCATTACAAATTATTTTTTGGTAGTATTTTGCCACACAACCTGGACTTGACCTCGTATCTTCCTCCTGTCTTAGCCCCCTAGATTAATAGACATGTGGTTTCATGAAGAATGGCCCTCTTGACAGTTGCACTTTTGCCTCATCTTCCTCTTCTCCTTCTAGTTCTTGTCAAATAGAGCCAATTGTTTCTCTCATTATGGGTGTAGGAAGCTCTATTTTGTTGTGTTTTGAGACAGGGTATTATTATATAGCCCAGGCTGACCTTGAAGTCATGATTTTCCTGCCTCTGCCTCTTAAGTGCTGGAACTACTGCTGTGTATACCCACTCTCAGCTTACCTTATTTTATCTTGATAACTTTATGAAGTAGGTATTTTTACTATCATTTCATTTTACAGAAGACAAGACTGAAGAATATGGAGTATAATCAACTCATAGTCACATAAGCAATGCACAGTGAAACTAGGATTAGAACTCAGACTGCCTGATCCCAAAATCTAGGCTTCCAATTACCATGATTTAGTGCCTCAATGGTAAAAAAAGGCCTAACAAATGAGCATTGAAATTTGAAATGCTGAGGGTGTACTTCATAAAAGGGAATTTGCCAACCATGAGTAAGATCCTGTGTTTGATCTCCAGAACTGTAAAACAAGTAATTTAGTAGCAGGTATATTAGTTATAGTATTTTAATCTCAGCAACTATAACAACACATGGTATAACTGCTAAGGCAAGCAATAAAAGTGTCGTTAAGACACATTTCTACAGTCCTTTTTACATTCATACTTTGGTACTTTGAAGTACTAATGCAGAAAGAAGATAAAGAATTTACCCATGAATGTTTATACCAATATAGCTTATTATAGTAATCAAGTTTAAACAACCAAAATAGCCATCAACTAGTTAATGGGTAAATAAAATATGGTGTACCCATAATGGGATACTATTTAGCCATAAACAGGAACAAGTAAAACAACAAAAAAGTACAGAAATATTAATCAAACTTGAAAATACTATAAGTTAGTAAAATATAAATACCACACAGCATGTGATTTTGTGTTAGATGAAATGTCTAAGTGAGGCAAATGCATAGCTATAAGGAACATATTAGTCGCTCCACTGGGCTATGATGAGGACAGATTATTAATAGGAATAGAATTGCAGAGGGTTAAAATCTTATAAGCACTTTCCTAACATCTCTCCAGTCCCCCCAAGTGATTTGCTTTTTTATAAATCAGTTATGTAAGTTATAGCTGCCCAGTAGTGCATTCATTTACATTTCTGAGTAATAACGTACTATTTACATGTACCACATTTCTTTTCCCATTCTTACTCTGAGAGACAACTGGGTTGTTTCCAGATTTTGGGTATGAATGCTTATATATATAACATGTATAAACAAACTTCCATTCCTTTACAAGAATTCTATTCTAACTTTAAAAACATGTAATGATAAGCGTGGGCTATAATTAAACAAGATGGCTGGAGACTGCTAGAAATCAATGTGAGATGGTTATGCACCAAATAAATTATGTGACATTCATACCCTATGTTTATTATTTGTTCTTTTGAAACAGGGTTTCACTGTATAACCGTTCTGGCTGTCCTTGAACTCAGAAATTCATCTGCCTCTGGCTCTTGAGTGCTGGGATTAGAGGTGCAAACCACCACAACCATCTTCCTTGTAGTCATTAAAATGATTTTAATTCACAGCTCTGGGGCTTTGCTTCTAGAACACTGGTGAAGAAGAAGGCACTACCATAAAGATTAACATATCCCTTCACAGACTTTGAGACATTTATTGCTTTTCCATGTCACTAGTGAGTGATTATGTCAAAATGATTAGTGGATACATCTTTTATTTTGCACAATTGGGTGACTATAACATTTTAAAGAGAGTACAGGGTTTTGGCCATAATATTAAGAACTCATGGTTACAAATCCCTACAAACCCCTTTAGAGATAACCCAAGGGTTAATGGAGTCTAAATGTTATATGGAAATGCAAAGATCTAGGGATAGCAAGGAAGAAAGTATAAGAAAAGAATTACAGTTTATGAAGGCAATATGGAGCTAAAATAATTAAGACACAGTAAATCTGACACAAGCACATATTTTAAAAGTCCAAAGGAATAGTTAAAAAGCCCACAGTTTGAGCTATACATACATGGATTATCTTATTCAGGACAAAAGTATCAAACGCATTCAGTACTCTTCCAATGTTACCAAGCCCTCTTTTCATACCTTTCCGGAGATTACAGTAAGCAACAGTAAGAGGGTAGAGGCCAAGGTATATGAGAACTATTTTAAAAATTAAAGGCAGTACTTAAAAAGCACAGAGAAAAAAATGAACAAAATTATTTTGGGAGAATGGAAGAAAGAAGATGGAAAAGAGATTTAGAAGAAGGTATATCTGAAATTAATAGTTTGATTTTTAACAGTAGACGTACGGCAAAGGAGCAGAGAGAATAATTTTTAGATTTAAATTCTGCTTGATTTTCCAATTCAACACAAACACCAACTTTGTAATAAACTGACTAAATGCAGAATATTCCATGTTTGAAAAAGTGTTGTTTATTTCTAAAAAATACTGAATTACTGGTATTATTAACAGGATTAACCCTAATATTTATTAAACCACTACTATCTGATAAATTCCTATGTGTATAAAATATATTAAATCATTTAATCTTCATAATATTCTATTTCTCAGGTGGAAAAACCTGCAAAGATTAAGTTCTTGGTTGCTCAGGGCTCATAATCAGTTGACAATATTTAATATTTTAAATACAAGCTGCCTAGTTTAATAGTCCATTTTATTATTATGCTAAAATATGTGATATTTCTAAAAAAATGAATATGTGATTAGAAGTATTCAGTGCTTTGAAATGGGTGTTTTTATGCAGCTCAGGCTAACCTTCAAGTCTCCTCAATTCTCCTGTTTCAGCTTTTCAAGTGATGGCTCACAAGCATGCAGCACTACAATTCTGTTAGCATGTATTTCTCTTTTTAACATAATGCACTAGAGCTATTTGATGATAGACAATGTAGGAAAATACTTAATAATTTAAAAACACTATTTTTTACTGAGAACTTCTGATGTCCAGCACTGGGTTAGGTATTAGATATACACTTATGAAATATGGGCACAGTTCCTATAACCAAGAAATTCACTTCCATGGGAGAAATAAAATACAATTTAATTAAATCACAGAACATTAAATTCTGTGATAAATATAACACAGGCAAAAAAAAAAAATTAGCTGCTGCAAAAAAGCTAGTGACTATTCCAGAAGACGTTTTATGATCCTTACTTTTGGAAATACCAATTCTCTACTTAGTAGGTTTACAACACCTGCAGAAAGTACCTTCTGCTTCAAGTGGCCAATGTCCAGGAAGAAAATAATGATTATTGTCACAAAAGTAAATACCTAATAACAAATGATTTAAATCTCTAATCTGTATTTCTAACATGGTGTCTGCATATAAATATTGAAACATTATGTCCCTAGTTTCTTCCTTTTTTAATCCTCAGCATTCTCTTAGCATTTTCAATGCTAGGTTATTTACACAATCTATTCATTACAAACTATGATTTCTCATCTATTTAAACATGACAGCTTGTTGTGCTAATATTAAATGAATTTATGTGTTCTAACAGAGGTAGAAAAAAGTGATTATCTTGACCCAACTACCAAAGCAAAATTGATTATATTTCTATTTCTTAGGTATTTTTTTTAGCAGTTTGCACATGTGCACACATTTATTTCTTATATATACATGTAATAAGTTAGTATATATAGTAGTATAATTCTATTTATTATTATTACATTATTTATTTACTTTACATCCTGATCACAGATTCCCTTCCTTTCTCTTCTCCCAGTCTCTCCCTCTTTTCTCCCCTCCCCCTATCGATCCTTCTATTCTCAGAAAAGGGGAGGCCTCCTATGGATATCAACCAGCCTTCGCATATCACGTCACTGTAGGACTGAGTGCATTTTTTTCTACTGAGGCTAGAAGAGGCAGCCCAGTTAGCAAGGAGGAATCCAAAGGCAGACAATGTAATCAGAGACAGCCCCTGCTCCCCTTATAGGAGTCCCACATGAAGACATAGCTGCACAACTGTTACACATGTGCAGAGGGCCTACGTCTGTCCCATGCATGCTCTCTGGTTGATAGTTCAGTCTCTGTGAGCCCCTATGGGCCCAGGTTAGTTGATTCTGTAGGTTTTCTTGGGTGTCCTTTAACCTCCTGGCTCCTTCCCATTTCTTAGTTCTCAAATGATTACCTTAACTTTTCTTTTTCAGAATACTAGAAGTAACTCCCAGCAAGTGTCGAAAAGGTGCAGAGCTTTTCTTGTGTTCTTGTAAAAATAGCTCCTGATACATGAAGCTCAGCAGGGATCAAGAATGAAAGCTGCGGCCTCCAGTGCCTCCTCAATTACAGATCGATGGTATTAAGTAAGGCACCACCCACATTCAGTTTCCTTTGCCATAATTAAAGACAGGGCAGAGGAATGAACAGAGTAAGAGCGAAAACACTGACAACTGTTAGAAATGAGGATACATTAATGGAGATAGTCTAAATTTAAACTTTTCTACAAGAGCTTCTTGGGCCCGGGCACATGACTTTGTTTAGACAACAGGATTATTATGAACTTGTGCCCGTGTAGCTGGACTTTTCTTGTGTTCTTGAAATTCACCAAGAAACAAGTAGTTTCTTTGACTAATGCATTTCAACCTCAGTCTCAATATAAATCTAGATGTCAATCTAACCAAAACCCTACAGCTATCTAGCCAACCCACATCCCAGACAAAAGCAATTGGACTAATACCTTAGGAGTTAGATTATGTATGACAACTATTTAGAAATATAAATATAAATATAAACAGAATAAAAAACTTTTTTCTGACCTCTGATTACTAAAAATCTTTCAGTAAAATCTTCATGTACAAATTTTAGAAAATGCTTGTCAAGGTAATGACAAGCCTGAATGGAAAAGTACTATTATTCCAGTTTATTGTTCTGGAGCATATAGTTTATAGCTTATTTTGGTCAGTTATACTAAGAATCTTGCAATATGAAATAAAAAGGTCTATTTTAATATCAGTTTTACAAATAACTTGTTTTTGAGGCATATCTCAGTATGTAAGCCAGGCTAACCCCAAATGAACATACAATACGACCCAGATGAGTTTCAAACTTGTAATACTCTCACCTCAGCATCCTGAGGGCTGGAATTATAGGAATATACTCAGACTTTTTAAAATATTGATTGACTGACTGATTGGTTGATTGATTTGGGGTATATGTGAACATTAGGGAGAAGAGTCAGAAATTAAATCCAGATCAGAGTTGGGGACTTAGCTCAGTATAGCCCTTGGTTTAGTTCCCAGTACCTGTGTCCCCTGCAGAAAAGAAAAACATGTTGAGTCCAGGTCTAACTCTAAAACCCGAGTTCTTACTCACTAATACATGTGGCCCAAGAACAGGCCACTAAAGTGCCATGCAATGCTCAGCCAGATTTCAGACCTGCTAGCTTTAGCACTATCTCCCCAATTAGATCATTCTGAATAATCTCATCTTCTTCGTGGGCTAGCAATATTATAGTTTGGTGTTTTGTCCTAGATATACAAATACATAATTTTAAAAATCACAGAAATGTCATGTTATAGCTAATGTTGCTATGACAGGAAACTGAGACACAGATACATTACTCAATGTGTTCTTGAGCCTATGACTAATGAGGGAGAAATTAGAATTAAAATACTCTTGACACTTGTTTAACTAAAAATGACTCTAACCTGTTTGTTTCCCCAAACCTTAAATATTTCTGATTATTTAGAAAATATTTGAAAGTTGTATACCACATTTCAGAGTTATCACTATAATATATTAATTAACATTTCAGAGCATTCTGTGTTAGCCAACCTTTCTGGTAAATGCTTTGTGTATATTGATCTGTTTTAAAACTATTATCTCTATTTTTTTGTGGTTCATTTATTTTTTATTGGTTATTTTATTTATTTACATTTCAAATGTTATCCCCTTTCCCAGTTTCCCCTCTACAAACTCCCTATTCCCTCTCCCCACCCCCTCCCTGCCTTTATGAGGGTGCTCCCCAACCCACCCATCCACTTCCACCTCCATGCCCTAGCACTCTCCTATGCTGGGTCATCAAGCCTTCATAGGACCAAGGGCTCCCCTCCCATTAATGAGAGATAAGGCAATCCTGTGCTACATATCCCATTGGAGCCATGGGTCTCCCCTACCGTGTGTACTCTGTGGTTGGTGGTTTAGTCCCTGGGATCTTTATTCTTTGGGTAACTACTAGAAAGTCCCAGATGCAAGGCACCCAAGAGATTCCCAGGACCTAACAGAGAGGACATTAGCTGAAATACCCAACAAAGGCAAGACAGAACTTGTAGAGATCATTGGATAGGCACAGCCCCTGTTTGAGGGATGGGGTTACCCATTCATCTAAAAAATAATCCAGAATTCCTCCTGTCAAAAGGAAATGCAGGGACAAAGAGTGGAGCCGAGTCTAAAGGAAAGGCCATCCGAGACTGTCTCACCTAGGGATCCATCCCATCTGTAGACACCATACCCAGGCACTATTGCTGATGCCAACAAGAGTTTTCTGAGAGGAGCCTGGTATAGCTGTCCCCTGAGAGTCTCTGCAAGATCCCGACCAATACAGATGTGGATGCATGCAGCCAAACATTGGACTGAGCACAGGACCCCAATGGAGGAGTAGAGGAAGGACTGAAGGAGATGAAGGGGTTTGCAGCCCCACAGGAAGAACAACAATATCAACCAACTAAACCCCCATTTTTATACAGAAAAAAACTGAGGCTTAGAGAAAGGTTAAGTGACTTGCTAAAAAAACAGAGATAAACCATACACAGAGTAGCAATAAGGTCTACTTGGAGAATTAAATAACTGACATAAGTTGGTTACCCTGTTTCAGAAAAAAATTACAACTCTGTCACATATTAAAATAAAAATTTCAAGCCAGGAGGGAGTGGTGCACACCTTTGATCACAGCACTTTGGAGGCAGAGGCTTCTAGATCTGAGTCAAGTCAGTCTTGACCTACAAGTGAGTTCTAGGGCAGCCAGGGTTACACATGGAATACTATTTAGCTATTAAAAACAAAGACATCATGAATTTTTCAGGCATAGGACTTGGACTTGAATATCAGGACAGAACTTGAATATCATCCTGAGTGAGGTAACCTAGTCCCCAAAGGACATATATGGTATGTACTCACTTATAGGTGGATATTAGCCATGTAATATAGGATAGCCCTATGTTACACTTCATGGAACCAAAGAACCTAAACAAGAAGGAAGGCCCAAACAAGAGTGCTTGAATCTCACTTAGAAGAAGGAAAAAAACAGACATAAGAGGCAGATGGAGGGAGGGAACTGGATGAGAGAGGGGATGGGGTATAGGAATGAAGGGGGTTCAGGATCAGGTGTAGGCAGGGACAGGGAAGATGGACAGATAGCCATGAGAATGGATGAAAATCTGCAACTGACGGGGGTTGGGGTGGGGGGGCATCTCCAGGATGTGACAGAGACCTGGGATAAGGGAGGCAGCCAAGAATCAGTGGGAGTGACCTTAGCTGTGATTCACAGAATTGGGGATATGCAACCTGAAGAGGTGACCTTCTGTAGTCAGGCAGGAGCTCTAATGGAGCAATAGGGACACCAACCCACCCACAAAACTTTTGACCCAAAATTTGTCCTATCTACAAGAAATGCAAGGACAGGGATGGAAGAGAGACTGAGGGAATGCCCATGCAATAACTGGACCGATCCATCTCATGGGCAAGCACCAATCCCTGACACTATTAATGATATTCTGTTATCCTTGCAGACAAAATTCTAGCATGTCTGTCCTCTGAGAAGATCCACCCAGCAGCTGATTCAGATATGGGCACCCACAGCCAAACAGTGGGTAGTACTTGGGTACTCTTATGGAATAGTAGGGGGAAGGATTGCAGGACCTAAAGAGGATAGGAACTCTTCAGGCTCTCTGAGAGTGAACCATCAACCAAAGAGCATACACGGGTGGGACCTATGCCTCCCCGCATATGTGTAGCAGATGGGTCCTGAACAACTGGAGCGGGGACTATCCTAAGAAACTGATGTCTGTCCATGGGATATGTTCTATCTAGGCTGCCTTGTCTGGCCTCATTGAGAGAGGATGCACCTAGCCTCACAGAGACTTAAAGTGCCAGGGTTGGGGGATACTCAGGGTAACTCTCACCCTCTTAGAGGAGAAGAAAGGGATATGGGGGAAGGATTATGGGAGGGGTTGAGTGGGATGGGTCAGTGAGCAGGATGTAAAGTGAATGAATAAAGCAAAACTAAAAAAAAAAAAGGAAAAAATTCTACTTCTTAATGCATGGATAATACAATATGCTTACAGGATGCATATGATAACTGGGTTAGAGGGCAATGTGTTTATGGAGTATATGATGTCTACTTCAAGATCTAAGCAATAAATCCTGCGTTGGATACTATGCAAATCACTCACACTCCCTAGGTCTTAGTTTGCCTACTATGAAGCAATTATCTTTTTTAAAAAAAAAGATTTATTTATTTATTATATGTAAGTACACAGTAGCTGTCTTCAGACACACCAGAAGAGGGCATCAGACCTCGTTTTGGATGGTTGTGAGCCACCACGTGGTTGTTTGGATTTGAACTCAGGACCTTCGGAAGAACAGTCGGTGCTCTTAACCGCTGAGCCATCTCTTCAGCCCCATGAAGCAATTATCTAACACAGTTCTCTGAGCATTCTTCACCCTGGTAGTTTAGTTACAGGAATGCTATAAACTATGTCCATCATGGTTGCAAAGGCAGAACCAAAGTATACTATTTACTTACATATTCCTATATTTTACGCATGGCACATTTAATTTGAGAAATTATAAAACTTAGATACTCAAGAACCTAGGGCTATCTAGACTGAAACATTCAATTTATTAGACAGATATTCTGGATCAACAGTTACACCATAAAGTAACTACTTTAAATCTTAGACTGTAGACTAAACATTGATGACTTTGTCTGGCTTAATTCAAAGTTTCCTTTCACATATAGAACAACATAGAAAATACACAAGTAGACATGTCAGGGACAGATGGAAAAAAGGATGTATGTCCTTATTTCAGACACAAAGCATCTATTCCTCTGGCTTAAAATATATAGAAACATTGCCAATTATTCCGAAGAGGTAAAGAGTCATACAGTATACCCCACAGACTTTCAGCGCTATTTACTATACCATTTGTAAGCAGTCTATAATAGACTTTACACCAACTGGTTCTTAAAGTATGACACATCTACCAACAATTTTGCCATTGATTTGTTAAGAAATGCAAATATTCAATCTACCCCAGACCCACTTCAGAAATTATAGGGGTGGGCCCAAGCAATCTGCATTTGGGCAAGGTCTGATAATTCTGAAATCTGACATGACACAAGAAAAAGTGCTCTAACCTTTAGTTTCAACTGTTGCTTCCACGAGACACAGTTCCCTAAATTTTCAGTTGACAGGTAAAACAGACAAGAACATCAGCCTTAACTGTATTATATTAATATGAATATAAAATAGCATGTATTCCTTGTTCTGTTAGCAGATCATACATTAAATATTATAAAACCCATAGATTTGTTACATGTTTTCTAGAAGTAGAAAAAAAAATCCCTTTATGTTTGAAAGTTCTGTTAACTGAGCCTATGAAATAGGCCAACAGTAGACATGCTAATAAGAGAAAAGGCAGGCAAATGTACTACATGCATGCTAGGAACAAAAACAAGTACCAAATACCCTGTGATATCAAATAAGGTTACAGACCCTCTTCACAGAGAGATGAGAAATAATATGGGCAATTTAGGACAGTAAATGATTTTGTTTTTCAGATAAATGTTCTTTCAGTAGAATAAATGGAATCCTGTGACAAAGTCTGTGTAGGCATGGGATCAACCTTTATTGTCTTTTCCTGTGATACAGTTACTTTTCCTGGTTGGTGAGGTTCCCTGAGAGAGGACTACTAAAAACTGAGTTCCTTTATCTTTAGGCAGATAATGCAACTTTAGAGAAAGCTTGTCCCCGTGCTGCTTCAGGGGAAAAAGACAGGGGAAAACAGAGGGCAGAAGGGCAGAGAGATTGCAGGTCTGAGGCTGCCTCTGAAACCTTTCAGTCAATGGAGCGGGCATGACAACGTCTTCTACTTGGGGTAGCCTTGTTGGTTAACACGTACTCCACTCCTAATTAATTTTGTTTATTGCTTATTGTTGATACTACCTAGAGATAATACTATCTTACATTCTTATCTTAATAGAAACTTATTTTTATGAGATCTAAAAACATTATTATAAAAGAACAAATCAGTACAATGCATCTATGCTATAAATCTCTTTCAGATTTTAAAGTGAAGTCTACAAAGCATGGTAATAAGCATTATGGCATTGTGTTTTGATTCTTCCTGGTGTTCTAAAAACCTTAGCTGAAGTTTGGTTCTACTAACAAAGACTTCATACTTGTGGAAAATATGCATAAATAATCACATTACTAAGACTGCCCAGAGCAATTTAGCACAGACATCCCAAGTTACAACTACTTTGCTTCATAACCAGAACAACAGCTATATTAGATCAGTGATATAATTAATACGGTGCTAAGGAGATTAGGCTCCTGACAGTCATTCTGACTTGTGAATCTAGAAAAGGAAAAGCCTCATTCGGGCTGGAAGCATAGTTGAGTGTTGGAGGCTTTGCCTAGCTTGTATGAGTCCCTGTGTTAGAGCCCAGACTCAAAGGAATAGAGCAAAAGGAAGGAGGGAAGGAGGGAAAAGGGAGATGAGGAGAGGGAAGAAAAGAGAGGTTACTGAGTGGGAAGAGGAGGCACTTAGGAAAAACGTAAAAGACTCAGCATTTAATTTATAACACTGAATTTACAAATGAATACAAAGTACAATATTGCATTTGCTGTGATGGGATGAAGAACTTACCCAATGCTACCAGAAAAGCTTTTGTTGCTTTGGGAAAAAGAGAAGGCCATATCTATTATAAACTATTACTGACTTAAGAAAGATAAGTCTGAGAATAAAACCCTCAGGGTCTTTTAATATTCAAAATGGATTCATAAGGTCAATTATATCTTATTTATCAGGATGTAGCTCAAGTTTTCCTCTACTGTTTTGTGTTATATAAACATGTCCTATCTGGCTGCAGAGAGATAAAACCCTGACATTTCAGATCTGAAAATGATAAATTTTCAGAAGTAGGAATTTAGAAGCAGGAATCACTATGTCCTGTTCACTCCAAGTAAAATATGTAGTGTTGCTGTTGTTTTCCCACAGTGGTTTAACATCATTTTTAATGAGCAAGAATAAACAAAAGACCTAAAACCAAGTATCTGAACTGTATTTTCCACTGGAGCTATGAATGTTTCTGACACAATTCTATGGACTCACTCTAGGGAAGCGTGTAAAGGATGTTGCCAGGCAACTCATTTAAGTCTGAAAGAATCTAAGCACAGATAATGAGCCTGTCTCAGTTTGGCTCCCACACAAGAAGGATTTAGTGAAGTCCACATGTTGTTTACAAGCCATTCACAAGAAGAGGTTATCTGTAAAATGAGTGTTCAAGAGGAGTCAAGCTCAGTATCTAATTCAAGTTTAATATTTCTAATATACAAAGTATTTTCTGCAACCATCCAGAAGTCCAACAACAATTAGGCACAAGTCATACTCACAAAGGTCCAGTACTGAATGAGCATTCTTACACATATCTTTGATGTTCCTGTTCACACAGGGCTACTATAATACGTCTTTAATGAATTCAAATCACAAAAATAATCCTGAAAACTTCATCTGCCAAAATTACTTTGAAATTTAACTTTGAAACTGTTTGAAATACTCTCATCAGTAACTAAAACAACATGTACAGTAAAGCCTATGCTCTTTTAGGAGATATTAAGATGCAAGAATTAACGTGTTTTTATGAGTAGTACACATGCAAGGCTGCTCTGCTGGGCGGGAGGGCCTGATACAATCCTTCCCTTTCCAAGCAGACGCTGCATGCAGGCTTACCAGGGCAGTACGTATCCACGTCCAGTTTCTGAGCTGAAGTGAGGGTTGGGGAGCCAAGCTCGGACTCTGGAATTCGTGGGCTCTCAACAAACTTTGCCTTCCTCAGAGGGGCTAAGGACAAAAAGAAAGAGAGAAAGAAGGAAAGAGAGAGGAAAGCAGAAGAGGGGTGAGAAAAAGGAAAGAGGAACAGAGGGAAAGGGAAGGGGAAAGGGAAGAGAGAAACACAGAGGGGTCATGAGTAAGGGGAACAGCAGGCAACAGATGGAAGCACTTAAATGAACGACACACTCTGTCAGACTCAGATCAGGTTACCCTATTTTTTGTGCCAGAAAAAAAAAATTGACTGCATTCCTTATACAGGAGATGGGTCTTGCTTAAAAGTCATTGAAAATGGGAAAAGCTAAAGTCTAATATCTAAAACTTTGAGCAGAAATTGTAATTGTCTACCACCTCTGGTTACTTCCTCTCTTTTTTTTTTTTTTTTTTTTTTAAGAAAGGACTTTGTTGTGTTGTCTTTCTGTGCCTTCAAATATAAGTAAAGTACTTAAAGTTGTCTTTTTGTGCCTTCAAATATAAGGAAAGTACTGAAAGAAGTTTTAAGATTTAATTACATCAGCTGTAATAAAGTCTCTTTTATCCAGAAAAAACTACTCATAATAAATACTGAAAGTGTGATAAAATATTGATGTAATTTAATAAGCAAATCAATCCTTTTGCTGTTCAGTCATTAGTGTAAAAAGTCAACAAAGCTAGGATACTAAAATACAAAGTAGGCCATGACAAGTTAACACTAATGCTAAAAAGATATGTCTTAGTTACAAACTTAATCATAAAACCTATACAGTAGTGACACTCCATACCATAAAATTATTCAATATTATATTAGAATAATCATAAACTTAATATTTGTACTTAATGAAAAGTCATATTCAATATAGGTATCTTAGTATATATAACTTGTACTGGCCCTGAAAACCCCAAATGCTTACATTTTAGGTGTGTACCACTTTGCCTAACTGGGCTTATAAATGGGGTGTGTAGGGGTTAAGGTACATTACTGACTTACATTCAAATACTCAGTTAAGCATCTTTTTTTTTTTTTTTTTAAAAAAATCAGTTAAATATCTTAAAAGCTAAAATTAGGTTGATTACTTTGACATTTTTCAAACTGAATTATTATAAACTCTATGGTATGTCTGGGTTCTGGTGACTGCAGAATATACTCTTTTCATTGCTGAGCCATCTCTTCAGCCCAGATAATTTAATTGCTCAAACTCTTCAGTCCTTCTTTAGGCTGATATTAAATCATGGTCTTAGCTTGAGAATAATTACCATACCTGCTGAGTTCTGACAAAGACAGCACTGGTCCCTGATCAAGGGACTTTCTTTATATGTATAAAATTTTTAAGAATATTTGTATGATACAGTTTTTGATTACTGAACAGGAGTCAGCAGAAGGGCAGAGATGTAGGAAAAAATAGAGGACAGTAGGAGAACCTGAGGGAATACTGAAACATGTTTGAGCATTATGAGATGGAGTCAAGAGTCCTAGAGAATGCAGAAAATGTCGATACCTGCAGACTACAAAGGTAATACGGACACCTGAACAAACCAGAATTTGCATTAATTATGGAAGAGAAGAAAAATCAATCAATCAATCAATTAATCAATCAATCTATCTATCTACCTATCTACCTATCTATCTACCGTATTCCAGCAGGCAGAGTTTCCATGAGCTTAGAGCCATCCTGACTTGTTCTCCTTTTCAGGGAACTGAGATTGAGGTTATCATTAAGTCTCACAATGGATATTTCATCTGTTTTTCTTTGTACCTTCACTCAGCAGATATTTAATTAATTCTACTAACTACCTTGTCACTAGTTCATTTATCTAATAATGGGGTTAAATTACTTGTCTGAGTCAGGGTCTCATTCTGTAGTCCTCGCAGGCCTAGAACCTGCCATGCAGACTGGGATGATTTAAGATGTGCAGTGATCCTCCTGCTCTGGGATGGCAGCTATGTGCTGCTGTATCTGGCTAAATTATTTTGTAAGATAATAATGATGATCACATCCAAGTAATTAATAGCTAACATTATCTGTAAGTCAATGAAACACAGTAAATACCATCACAGCATGGACAGGATGCCCAACAGTTGAAACACCACCAAGTTAAAAGACATAAAAGGATAAGTCAGACTTAACATGAGACTTTTCTTGAAAGCCCTATATTTACATAAACTCTTTTACAAGAAAAAAATGCTCCCTAATGTGGTTCTAATGGTAAGAAAACTGGACACCGAGAGTGTTTACCTGATGCAAACCAAAGCACTCTAACGAGAGCAGCGCCTGGATTGGAGGAGTAAAAGTAAACCAAAGCCAACCATTGCTTTGTTGTGATGTTAGTGATGACTGTTGCTCTTTGAAGTATTTGAATCGACACTGGAAACTGGATTCTTATGCTGTTAAAAAAATCTAATTTTGGAGGTATAGGCTGAAGAAAGTGCTTATGGATTTAAGGGACATAATCAAAAATCTAGGTCTTACTTCTAAAACTTACTAGTAAAAAACACATTATTTACAAAGCCTTGCTTTTCTCAGTCATAGAATTGTTAAGTCTTAACAAATTCTAATCACGAAAAATATTTAATATGGTGCTTAGATATGATGACAGCTCACAATATAATTTACTGAGACATGGAACAGTGAAGACTCCAAATATGAAAAATAAGCAAGATTTCAGCATGTAGAGGAAGAATAACGTAGTAGAGGAACAGTGTAGAAACAGACACTGAAGGATTTTTATTCTCTGCTTTTCCTAGTGCTAAAACCTGTGCACACACAGGTTGCCCTTGGGTTATTCTGCATTTACAACAGTACCTATACCCTGGATGGGTTGTTACATTACATTAATTGAGTGAGTACAAGGTAAGAACAACACACCTTTAAGACATGTTCAGAAAACTAAGGAAGAATTTGGGACAGTAACAACTGACAAAGAAAAACAGAAGTACATGTGACTAAATGACAATGCATAGGAAATGGATGTTGCACTGCACTCTGCAACTTAAAAGTCTTGACAAGTAAAACCTTTTCTATTTCTTTGTAGCATTTTTTGTTGTGCTATGGATCAAACCTAGAGAACACTGTTACTGCTGAGCTACAGCCCTGGACCCTGAAGTTTAAAAACTATTGTTTTCCACCATTACACCTATTGATGATACTTTTCTTACATAAATGTTTCAACTATGGTAGTGCATACCTATAATTCCAGCAACTGGAAGATAGAAGCAAGAAGATAAGGAATTTCAGGCCATCCTTGGTTACACAGTAGATCTGAGGATTAGCCTGGGCTTTATGATACTGTTTCAAATATGAAAATAAAAGAATATTTAAGTGGTAGAAAAACTGCTTAAGTTATAAATTTGGTTTCAGGAAGATCAGGAGAAGTGTGTGGACAGTGGTAGTAGGGTACTTCCCTAATAAGCAAGAAGCCATGGGTTTTAGCCCTATGGGTATTTTTATTTCAAATATTATTTCTTTTATAATATTTGCTCCCCAATATTATAGGACTCACTTTGAATTGTGAATTTTTTTAACTAGTCCAGAAAGGATGTGAATCTCATGGAAGTATTCCGCATGACAAGTCAACATACAAATCAAATGCCGGCAGGAAAGAATTCACTCTGAGACTTACATATAGTTTCTCTCTTAGTGATAGGAAACTTCTTTTATAGCCTAATTCTACTTTCAGATATTGAGCTGCTTTCAAAAAAGCTAGGCAACAACAATACATGACAACTAAGACTTAGATAACTACATCATACATTTATCTACAGTTACCTAAATCCACTTGACCTTCATAAAACTTTTTTTATGAAGAATTCCCTATTTTGAAAATCGGAAGTCAGATCACAAGACTTCTAATGAAGGACCACTGAAATTAAGTGATAGAATCTACAAGTATTTTCATTTCAAATATTATTCATTCACAACATTGCTCCCCGTATATTATGGGACTCACTTTGAATTATGAAAAATTTTCACTAGTCTATGAAGGATGTGAGTCTCATAGTAGTGATATCAGCATGGCAGATATCACTAATGCTTACCAACATCCAGTCTCCATTCAGTCCTAAGCAAGACGACTATCTAAGATGCCCAAACTTGCTGGATGAACTAGAAATGGACATTGTTGCATGATGTCATAAATATTTTTAAGACTGTTATGGTATCTGACTTATCCTAACTTATGAACTAGCTGTTAAGTAGTTCTCTTTTTAATTATGTATCGATCCTTCTATGTCAAGGAGAACATTTTAATGTGACACTAATACCAACTTATCCTTATTTTTAGCCAAGAGGAACAGCTGAGCTTTACAGTTTCTTGGAACTTTATGAATCTATCTAGAATGTTCTAGGTGATCTTCTAGTTATGTAACATACTGATTTTTTCCAGTTTGACTGGAAAAATTATTTTCTTATATTAAATTTTTATTTCTTTTTATACATCTGTGTAAGTGCACTTATTCTCCCTCCCCCTCTCTGGGGGGTGGTGGTGGTTCTTAGAGGCCAGGTGGACTCACAGGCAGTTATGAATGTTGAACAAGGCAAGTCCCCTGCCATAGTTGAATACCCCAACCAATCGGAATATGATAAATACACAACAAAGACATGTTCATATGAAAATCCAACATGTGTACTAAGAATGGAACTAAGGTTCTTGGAAGAGCAGCAAACTTTTATAAACGGAGTCATCTAACAAGTCATATTTTAAAAAATAAATCTATTAAGTGTCTCAAGAGATGGCTCAGTGGTTAGAAGAACTTATTGCACTTGTTGAGAGCCTAAGTTCAGTTTTCAGCTGAACTTATGTGGTAGCTTATAACCATTCATAACTAATTCTAGGAATCAGATACTCTCTTCTGGCCTCTGTGAGTACCAGGTTTACATTTAGTATACATGCAAGGAAATACTGACATACATAAAATCAAAATAAATCAATCTTTTAAAAACTACTTGAGTAAAAGTACAGGATTCCAGAAATCATAAACAAGTGTGGTCGTAATCAGGTATAGCAAAAAGTTTTTAAGCTGCTAGGCCAAATGAATAAAACTGTGAGTTTATTGTTCCAAACTATACATCAATAGGGAAACTCAATTTAATTATTTAGTTTATGTTCATTCTGTGATAGGTTATTGTGGTGGTCTGAATGGAAATGGCCTCCATAGGCACGAAGGGTGTGGCATTATTTGAAAGGATTAGGATGGATGGTTTGTTGGAGTAGCTGTGGCCTTGTTGGAGGAAATATGTCTCTGAGGGTGAGCTTTGAGGCTTTATTTTTAAAAAAAAATTTTCTCAGTCAAATAGGGATAGTTTATTGAACACTACATCCTAAGATTGATGGATTATGGACTCAAGCCAGACTTGGGAGCTGACTGTGATATTGAGTCAAGATCCTGTAGGACTTTTAAGCCTAAGATCTATAAATATCAGTGCCAAGTTATTCTACCAATCAGGACTTAGTAATATGGGGATTTTCGTATGAGCATGTCTTTGTTGTGTATTTATCATGTTCCTATTGGTTGGGGTATTCAACTATGGCAGAGGACTTGCCTTGTTCAACATTCACGTCTAATTGTCAATCAGGATGGAACTTGTCTAACACTCATGTGTTCACTTGCCAACCAGGATGTCAGTTCCGAGGAGAGTCCTTGGAACTTAAACTTTACTCAACCCCTACTCAAAATGGAAGTTTTCATCTAAATAGATGCAGGTATCTCTCTTATGTTGGGGTCCATCACAGGGGCATCTTATAAAAGCAAATACTATGAAAGCTTATACACAGGTGTATGAAGTGCTGTTGGGTAGTTGGATTGGGTACAAGTTTATTGTAGATACTATACAAAGCAGTTTTTTTTATTTAGGTTATCTGCTGAATATGAAGGATGATGCTTTTAGTCAATATTTATACAAAGAGATTTTTTCAAATTTTCTTAAATTTTGAAAGACCTTTTGTAAATATTAAGCAGGTATCTAGCTGTTTCAGTATACAAAGCAGTTCTATTGACTTCTATTGTGATTGGTTTCCAAGGGCACAAAACATAAAAGAATATGTAATCAACTTGGACATGAGAAAGTTTCCTAGTAACAGCCGAAGCAACATATGAAAAAGTCTCCTTATAATATTTGCAACAGTATAAAATAACAGGCTCGTCAGCTAGCAGTTACCTAGCCTTTACCTACGCCTTAGCATTCCACCTAAGTCTTGATAATTTACTTAGGTCTTGACAGTTTAAATTCTGTTACTAAAGAATATAGAGATAAGGGTAGGGGTGGAGTGAGGTGGTGGCTCAACCAGCAAAGGCCTTTGCTATTCAAATCTGACAGCCGGAGTTTGATTCCTAGAACCTATGTAAAGGTGAAAAAAGAAACCAGATTCCACAAAGATGACCTCTGACTTCCACATCCTTCTATAACACTAAACAAAATTTAAAACAGGGATTGGAGAGATGAATCAGTGGTTAAAAGTACTAGTTATTCCTACAGAAGACCAAGGTTTGGTTCCCAGAATGCAAATGGCAGCTCACAATCATCTGAATCTTCAGTTTGAAAGTATCCAATGTCCTTTCTATGGCCTCTGAGAACATAAGGCACAAACATGGTACATATATATCCATGTAGATAAATACTCACACACATAAAAATTTTATTTTAAAGAAAAGAATATTAGGAGCTGGAGTGTTGGCTTAGTTGGCAAAGTGTGTGCCACATAAGCTCCTTGGAATCCTTGTGGGAAAGCTGGGGCTAGTGTGCCTTGTAAAACTCCTTCCTCCAGTAAATATTCAGCTCATAAAGGCTTTATGGCCATCTTGTGTGCCACCCTCTATGGACCAAGTGCTTATACGGACACATATGCCTATTGGAACATTTCGAATTCCAGCAACAACACCTAGCAATGTGTGGCAGGATGTGCATCCCTGTAAGGAGGCTCTGAGAGACTTGTTTCAATCTGTGAAAGTGAATCCTAAGTTTTAATGACGACCTCAGGATATTGGTGGTACTGGGACCATGGAACATTTGACTAAGATAGCCACAAATGTGAAGCCAACTCAAGAGTGACGGTGTGTGCTTCAGGTGGCAGAGTGCAAGTCTGGGGATACCTAAGGTTTTTATATTCTAGATGATCCCAAAGTAAGTCCCAGATGCCAGATGTGAGGTGTCAAAATTTAGTGTTTACTTGCTGGGTTTGTTTCAAAATTTCTTTGTTATGCCCCAATACTCCCTTTTGGAATGGGATTATATACTTGTGCTATTTATGTTGGTACTATGTACTGTGCTTTTGATTTTATAGGAGCTCACAGGAAAGAGATGTCCTTACATCTCAGATGAGATGTGGACTTCTGACTTTTGAACAGTGCTAGACTGCTGCCTTGTGTGGCCTCAGTAGGAGAGGATGTGCTTAGAGACTTGATGCTCCAGGGAAGGGGCATGAGGGTGTGTGTGTGTGTGTGTGTGTGTGTGTTGGGGTTGTGGGGGTGTACCATCTCAGAGGCAAAGAGGAGGGGGCATGGAGTGAAGAATTTTTGGAGGTGTTTGAAATCTTTTTTTTTTTTTTTTTTTTTTGGTTTTTCGAGACAGGGTTTCTCTGTGTAGGGGAACTGGGAAGAAGGGCAACATTTGGAATGTAAATAAAAATTATTTAAAAAAGAAAAATGAAAGCAGACAGTGAACAAGACATGGAGCTAGGCTATGGAGTCTTAAGATTTGGCCTCAAAGACCACTTCCTTCACATCCTTCTTAAATATCACCAGCTAGGAACTAAGTATTTAAGCATGTGAACCTAAGAGGTACATTTCATGTTCAAACCACAAGAGTCTACTCAGGGTACCAACAGGCTAGTGGCCATCTCATGATGCAAAATGAACTTAGTCCAGCTTCAAAAGTCCCCACAGTCTTCAACAGTCTAGCACTATTCAAAAGGCTTTGAGGTTTTAAAAGCTCAAGCCATGCTCAGCGGTTCACTTTCTCTTCTTGCTGCCTGCCAATCCAGATGTAGAACTCTTAGCCATTTCTTTATCACCATATCTGCCTGCACACTGCCATGCTTCCCACCACGATAACAGACTAAACCTCTGAGCTATAACTCAGCCCCAATTCAATGTTTTCCTTTACAGGAGTTGCCTTAGTCATTGTATCTCTTCACAGCAATAAAACTTTTGAGATGGTTGAGAACAAAACATTTCTTAGCAACTGCATTTAAATTGGTATCCCAATCTCCAATAGTGACTAGAATTCTAGGTCAGCAGATTTGACACAGTGGTACAGTGACTGTCTACCATGTACAAAGTCCTAGTTTGATCCATGATGCCAGAAACAAGAGCAACAGAATTTGGTACCTCATATGAAAGATATAACTGATGAAATATTCTTATATAGTAAGAATAGCACATTAGAGTAATGATTGGTATTTAGGTAAAAAAATTAGGAAATATCAGATATAAATGGGAGATGTAAATTAGCAAATTAAACAATATTTCACACAGACAAACTTAAGTCATTTGATCAAGGTAATCTTATGTTTAATCAGAGTAGTGCATTCTGATAATTTTCCTTGCCATCTCCCAGGAAGGCCAACCCAGTTCCACATATATTTAATAGCTTTTATTTCCACTGATGGCACAGTAAGAAGTCAAAAGTGAGGGCAGAAAGCAGAGACTGAATGTGTTTTACATGTGTCAACACAGAAAAGCTAAAGTTACTATGCTGGGAGTAAATCATTAGGTCATTATTAAAAGTATTAGATTGATTAGTGGGGTCTCAAATTCAGCTTCTAAAATGTGCTAGGATTAGACATGGCTGAAAATGCATGAAAAAGCTTTATTATAGTCACTCACCAAACCTCACATAGAAAGAAAATCTGAAAAGCCTGCTTCTTTTAACAATGAGAGAAAAAAAAAAAGACAGATAAAAAGTGTTTAATTTCAGAGAATGGAAGGAAGAATAAAGCCACAAAGAGCTAGGGATGGGAAGGGAAGTACAAGAAGCAAAGTGGTCCTTTCAAAGCCCAGGAGGACCAAGAGCTAACACCAGAGTCACATGTAAGCAGCAATGTTTCATCTCAATCAAATGTTGTATATTCAGATTATCTGAGAAAGACTGGTCTGTAAGCTCACTTTTGCCCTTCATATTTCTATAAGTATACTTCTAGTCCAGAGACATGTGAGCGCAGTTACAGTACAATCATGCTTCTCCTTGTCTTGCCTGGGCAGGTAAGGAAGGAAGTAACATGATTATCTTATTACTATGGCAACTTAATACAACAGAATACATTTTGTACTTGATATAGATGGTTAGCATAAAGCTCCTTTTTTCTTCTTCTTCTTTACAGGGGCAAGTTATTACTATACAACCCAGCCTGGCCTGGAACTTGCTCACCTCACCCTTCTAAGTGCTGTGATTACAGTGCATGCCAACATGCCCAGCTTTAATGCTATTTCTCTGTGCAGTATACGTTCCACTATTATTTCAGAGCCTTGATGTATTCTCTGTGACACTCTTTTCTGGTCTTTGTTTCCTCAGCTCAGCAGGACTGTCATCCTTAGATTCACCATAAAGTATATTCAGGCAAGAATCCAAGGTTGTCTGCGTTCTTGACCCCTACCCTATCCTTTCATTCAGTGATTAAGAAGCCATGCTGTTATCTGTGCAGTCTCTAAAAACAGTTGTTTCCTGTGGGAAGGCCAGTCTAATAATGGTTAAATTATCACAGTGGGAAGAGCTTCTTACAACGCTTCAATTTGCATTTACTATTTATTATTCAAGAATGTATCTGATTAGAGACAGGTTTATCTGTCTGGGATTATAGGCAGGCACTGCAATGCTCAGTTTTACAGTTTTACAGATCGAAACCAGGTTTTTACTTAATCAGTTGAGCAATCTCCCTGGCCCTGAAGCAAAAGACTTTTAAAAGGAATGTACAGATTCTAAAAATAACAAGAAAATTCACTTGGTGGTGAGACTTATGTTATATGACCTATTATTGTAATGTCTTCAAAAAATTATAAACTTTTCAAGTGTGGATTCCTTATCTTAAAAATGTGAGACATAAAGTCTCTCTCCATTATAAGCTATCAAATTTGAATGGTAAATAAATTAAGAGGTAGATATGGCTAAAAAGATATTAATATTTATTATTTAAAAATGTGAGACATAAAGTCTCTCTCCATTATAAGCTATCAAATTTGAATGGTAAATAAATTAAGAGGTAGATATGGCTAAAAAGATATTAATATTTATTATTTAGACCATGAAACAGATAACAAGGCTATATTAAACTACCCAAGGCGACAGACTATCCCTGGGATAGAATCTGAAATGTGGATGCGGGACTCATTACTTAGCAATGGCATATAAAATGGACAAAACTTCTCAAGGTCATCACAAAGAATTTAAATGAATTAATCTTTGTAAACTCATCATAATGCTTTATATTATGGTGTGCTCAACACTAGATATTTTATAGTGTGTAATGATGATGACAGTGGTGGTAGTAATATATTGACAAGCAATGAAGGAACACAGAAAGATACACACAGTAACTTTTGAAGGTGCTGGTCAGAGTGGCCTTAATAAAGATGATTTATGACATCTAACTGCAAAAAGTAATCTGCTCTCAGTTCTTGGCTCAGTTCTTTCTGCCCCTCTATCTTTGACTCTAAATAGAAAACTGGTATTTAATGAATAAAAATTATTTTTAGAAAAATATATACTGTACTAAGTATACTGGTACAAATTGTCTTCTATGGTACAGAATGTTGGAAGACTTGTTTATAGTACAAGAAAGCTAAAATCAAATTCCCTGCAGAACACTTTACCAGTGATTTAAAAGTATGCTGTTATATATTAGATCCTGAGATTATAAACCTAAAGAATAAACTCTACCTGTTCTATTACTGCATATGCACAATCAAACTTCATTAGTGTACAGGCTTTTAAAAGGTATTACCATCAGATAATTTTGGTGCAGAACTCAGAATCATGTGGAATGCGGTCACACTGCTGTTTGTCCTTTTGCACTGGCAACTAATAGTGCCTCACAATATGCTGATTAATATTACATAAAGATTCTTGAAGAAATAGTTTTCCCTAGATTAGAGAGAGAGAGAGAGAGAGAGAGAGAGAGAGAGAGAGAGAGAGAGAAATAGATATGAACAATAGCAATGTCCATGATGGGCAGTTGTCATTTACTGGCTGTTTAAAACTTGCTTTTTTTCTCCAAAGCTTTAAGTAAGTTCTCTGAAGACCTTAACTATTCAGTGTGAAGGTAGAGACTGCTACAGTCTGCATAAGCACCAGCATTGTACCAGTACTAGAATAAAGCTGGCTAAAAATATGATAAAAAGAGGGACCAAGGAGAAGGCTTGGGGGTAAAGTGCTTGCTGCAAGCAAGAGTTTGAGTGTGAACCCTTAGTACCAACAGTAAAATCTCTGGACATAGTGATCTACACCTCAAATCTAGAAACAGAGATGAATGGATTCCTGGGGCCCTCACCAGTCACTCTAGCCACAATGACGACCTCTAAGATCAGTTAGTGATCCTTTTTTTAAAAATAAAGTGAAAAAAGAAAAAAGAAAAAAAGTGAAAAAAAATAAAGTGAAGAAATAATTGAGGAATATAATTCCAATGTCAACGTCTGACCTCCACACATTCTTGTACAAGGAAGTACACATGCATACACATGAGTACACATACATACACTCACACACAAGCATGCAGATACACACACAGATAAAAGGATAATTGGTTACAACCATGTATTTTAAAGCAGTAGGATTTTGAATATTCACTGGGTAATGATGAATGAGTCCAATCACCCTGATTTGATCATTACATACTGTATGAGCAGTCAACTATTGCAGTGTATTCTACAAATATGTACAACTACTATGATCCATTTAAAAGTTTTTAAAATTAGTAGATTAAAGCAAACACTAGTCTATCCCGTGGGCAGAAATGACTATGAAGACATTTCTAAGGATTAAGTGTAAATGCCAGTAACTTTCTGGCTTGTTTTTGGAATGTGCAGTTGTTACTAGTCTTAACAATAGGAAATTCACACCAAAGAACACTCAATAATTCCACCCCTGTGTTAAGAATCAAATTTCGTTGACCTCAGAATGTTGGTCAGAAATTACCAGTTGTGTAGAAAGGCAAGCTGCTTTTCAGTCTCTGAAACCCTGGTATCATCTTGGCAGAGAACAGGAAAAAGGATAAGAACGTGATTAGTTTATGAGAAAAACAGGGTCTGAACTTGAATTGCTTTCTCTACTAGAAAAGTAAACCATGGGAGGAAGGCAGCCAGAGGAGCTGGATGAGTACTATGCCAGGGAAGACTGACGTAGGTAGGAGTGTTGCATTTCCTGTCAGCATGAAGGACTGGCAGTGACCATGAGGACAGGAGACAGGCAACGTGGATGCACTACCTAGGCTTGGACCCAGTTTCTGGGGTGTCCACAAATCTCCTGCATTTTTAACTGAATGAGCACACTCCTCTGTTTACTGTTCCATTTTTAAGATATGGAGGGAAAATCTACAAGAGTAGAGATAAAGTCATGGTATGTACCATAAGAAAGAATGGAGGCTACAAATCCAATCTTAAAGTTTTAACTTTAGACCCTGTCTCATAAATTGTTCTTTCACTAATGTATCTCACTGAAGTATGGGAAGGAAATGCTATGTAAACGTATGGGGTAACAAAAGCTGAAGAGGTGAGCAATAAAATCCGTTTTCATAAAACTGGCTTCACAACCAGGCATAGGTAAGAAATGCACAAAACATAGAAGACTAGGGCACGAGGACAGAGTTTGAGGTCAAATCAAATTTGAAACCATCCATAAAATAATCATTTTTCTTTGTCCAACTTTGGTCATATACTAATGATATAAATGCAGGTTATACTTAGCGTTCACTCTATGCTACACAATGCTAAACACCCAGAACATGATTTGTTTAAACTATTCTTAAGAGACAGTTACTCTTATGCACATTTCATAAAATACAATACAAAAACCTGACTGTGAATAACTTGTGAACTGTTACAAAGCACAGAGGTATAGATGTTGGAACCTGCACCACGACGTCTGATTATAGTTAGGTGATCAGTTTTTGCAGTTTACCCTTAAGACACAATCACGAATGGCGTTCCTGACAAAATTGGTGATATTCTGCTATACTTTCAGAGAGAAGCCTAATTTAACTGTCATCAGAGAGAGGCTTCACCCAGCAACTGATGGACATGGATGTAGAGACCAAACATTAACTGAAGCTTTGGGAAACCTGTGGAAGCCAGGGAGGAAGGAATACATGTGCCAGAGGAGTGAAGAACACCATAAGGAAACCTATAGCATCAACTAACCTGGGCCTATAGAGGTTCATTGAGAATGAAATGCCAAACAAAGAGTATGCATGGGGCAGACTTAGGCCCTTTGCACATTAGTAAGAGTTGTGTAGCTGTTTCTTCATGTGGGACTCCTAAAGTGGGAGCAGGGGCTGTCTCTGACTGAGCTGCCTTGTCTAGATTCAAAAGAAAAAGATGCACTTAGTTTTACTGCAACTTAATATACCAAGGTGGGTTATATCCATGGGAGGCTAACCTTTTCTGAGAGAAGGAGGAAGTGTTGATAGGAGTGGAGAGGTGAGAGGGATGGCCTAGGAGGAGAAGGGGGAGGGGGAGTTGTGATTGGAATGTAAAGTAAATAAACAACTTAATTAATATAAAAAAAAGACATAATTCATTTACTCAATGAATTACTAATACAGGTAGCCATTTACACATCACCTTTCTATCTCAAAACAATTTAATCCCTGTGACATTCTACAGTTATTTTCTCAATAATACACTATTTAAGAAGTATCAAAAACAAAAATAGGAACATGAAACAAAACCACTGCAGATAGATAAGCTATAATGTTTTTAAAAATCAAAGATACAGCCTAGGAAATATTATATAATTACACTCTGGCATCAAAGGGAGGGGAGGCCCTTGGTCCTGTGAAGGCTTGATGCAGTGTAGGAGAATGCTAGGGTGGAGGAAAGAGCACCCTCATGGAGACAGGGGGAGGGAGGGTGGGATGGGAGACTTTCAGAGAGGAAATCTGGAAAGGGGACAACATTTGAAATGTAAATAAACAAAATAACCAATAAAAATTTTAAAAAATTGAAAAATTAGAAATACAAGAGATACCATAGTTCAATGTCACACTGCACACACAAATGAAGAACTGTAATCTAAGTTAGTAGACTAAGCATTGCCATAGCTCCAAAAACTGCTTATTAAAGCAAGTTTATCTCCAAAGTGAGAGGGAGTTGAAATTACTAGACATTTGGTTCAATGTAAAGAATTCCACTATATAACAGACAATAATGGTAAAGACAAGAAAAATAATAGCAATTTTTTTTTCTTTGTTGGCAAATTAAATTTGTCCTTTTGGGATACTTAGTCATGAGGAAGTCATGAGGTCATGCACTCCTACCTCAGCTTAGGTGAACTCTGTCTTAATTACCAGAGCAACTTTCAGTAACACATTTTGAGAGCAGGTCAAACTTGACATAAAGTCTCTCTTTCCTAGGCACTGTAATGTGATCAGTGAGTCCTAAGAATTGGGATGAGGGTGTGACTCATATGGCATACCTCCATCTAGCCTCTGTTTAAAAGGCTTTTACCATCACAAATCAGATCAATCTGTAATAAAGTGGTGAGTCAAGCAGCTTCAAGCTCAAACTTTAATAAAACCTTAGTGAGAAAATGCTCTTTCCATTACAGTAAGATTATCTGCTTTGGCCTGCTCAGATGAAGGAACTGAAATAGACTTATTACTCAAGCCCCAAGTACTTAGTATGTTTTATTGATCTATTCACCAGTGGCCAGGAAGGTCTGTGAATGTCTACAACATGCCAGGCATGGGACTACAAACTGAGAATAGAAGAATAGATGATGAATGCTGTTTCTGTGCTAGAGGGAAATGAAACAGATTTTTATGATTCAAACTGTTGAAAACTGTATTCTCTTAGTCCTTGTGCTACCCTAATAAAGTATTAGTATCACCTGTCTCTTGAAGATAAGGAAAGAAACTAAGGCATAGAGGGGTTAAATTATAGCCTTCAAACAAAACTGATTTGTGTTAGTCAAGAAGCAAATCCAGGCCTGATTTCCATCTGCACCCAGAGCTGATCCTGTGTCACAGTGCTCCATACCCAAATACCTCCAGGAGAGAGCAGCTCTCCCAGGAGTGTGGGCACACCTGTGAGTACAGGTAAGACTACCACTTTTGCTTAAAATTCTGAGCCAAGAGCGACCTGCCCAGAGCCACCAGTACACAGGAACCAAGGAACAGCCAGGGACAGGATCCTTCCAGTTTCCATCTGCACCCCAGGAGTTGACCCTTTGCCCCACAGCTCTTCACACCCAAATTCCTCCAGAGAGAACTGGTCTTTCATGAGTGCTGACACACAGGCTTACAGGAGGGACAAGCTATAGTCAGAGGCAGCAAGACCAGTTAACACCAGAAATAACCAGATTGCAAGAAGCAAAGGCAAGAACATAAGCAACAGAAACCAAGGCTACTTGGCATCATCAGAACCCAGTTCTCCCATCATAGCCCTGGATTTCCCAACACACCAGAAAAGCAAGACTTTGATTTAAAAATCACATCTCATGATGATGACAGAGGTAGGACTTTAAGAAGGACATAAATAACTCCCTTAAAGAAATACAGGTGAACACAGGTAAATGGTAGAAACCCTTAAAGAGGAAACACAGAAATCCCTTAAAGAATTACAGGAAAACACAACCAAACAGATGATGGAAATGAACAAAACCATCCAGGATCTAAACATGGAAATAGAAACGGTAAAGAAATCCCAAAGGGAGACAGCCCTGGAGCTAGAAAACCTAAGAAAGAGATCAGGAGTCATACATGCCAGCATCACCAACAGAATACAAGAGATAGAAGAGAGAATATCAGGTGCAGAAGATACCATAGAAAACATTGACATAGCAGTCAAAGAAAATGCAAAATGCAAAAAGCTCCTAACCCAAAACATCCAGGAAATCCAGGACACAATGAGAAGACCAAACCTAAGGATTATAGGTATAGAAGAGAGAGATTTCCAACGTAAAGGGCCAGTAAATATCTTCAACAAAATTATAGAAGAAAACTTCCCTAACCTAAAGAAAGAGATATCTATAAACATTACAAGAAGCCTACAGAACTTTTCAGATCCCAAATAGATGGGACCAGAAAAAAAATCCTCACATCATGTAATAGTCAAAACACCAAATGCATAAAACAAAGAAAGAATATTAAAAGCAGTAAGAGAGAAGAGTCAAGTAACATATAATTATACCAGACTTCTCAGCAGAGACTATAGAAGCCAGAAGATCCTGGGCAGATGTCATACAGATCCTGAGGGAGCACAAATGCCAACCCAGGCTACTAAACCCAGCAAAACTCTCAATTACCATAGATGGAGAAACCTAGATATTCCATGACAAAACCAAATTTACACAATATCTGTCCACAAATCCAGCCCTACAAATAATAGTGGATGGAAAACACCAACACAAGAAGGAAACTACACCCTAGAAAAAGCAAGAAAGTATCTTCTTTCAACAAACCCAAAAGAAGGTAGCCAAAAAACATAAAAATGACATAAAAAATAATAGGAAGCAACAATCACTATTCCTTAATATCTCTTAACATCAATGGACTCAATTCCCCAATAAAAAGACATAGACTGCCGGGCAGTGGTGGCGCACACCTTTAATCCCAGCACTTGGGAGGCAGAGGCAGGTGGATTTCTGAGTTCTAGGACAGCCTGGTCTACAGAGTGAGTTCCAGGACAGCCAGGGCTACACAGAGAAACCCTGTCTCGAAAAACAAAACAAAACAAAACAAAAGACATAGACTAACAGACTGGATATATAAAAAGGACTTAGCATTTTGCAGCATACAGGAAATGCACCTCAGTGTCAAAGACAGACACTACCTCAGGGTAAAGGACTGGAAAACAACCTCCCAAGCAAATGTTCCCAAGAAACAAGCTGGAGTAGCCATTCTAATATCAAATAAAATCAACTTTCAACCAAAAGTTATTAAAAAGGATAAAGAAGGACACTTCATACTTATCAAAAGAAAAATCTACCAAGAATTCTCAATTCTGAACATCTATGCTTCAAATGCAAGAACACCCATGTTCATAAAAGAAACTTCATTAAAGCTCAAAGTACACATTGTACCTCTCACAATAATAGTGGGAGACTTCAACACCCCACTCTCATCAATGGACAGATCATGGAAACACAAACTAAAGAGAGACACAGTGAAACTAACTGAAGTTATGGACCAAATGGATTTAACAGATATCTATAGAACATTCCATCCTAAAACAAAACAATATACCTTCTTCTCAGCACATCACTGTACCTTCTCCAAAATTGACCATACAATTGATCACAAAACTGGACCCAACAAACACAAGAAGACTGAAATAATCCCATGCATCCTATCAGATCACCACGGATTAAGGCAAGTCTTCAATAGCAACAAAAACAACAGAAGGCCCGCATACACATGGAAACTGAACAACACCCTACACAATGATAACATGGTCAAGGAAGAAATAAAGAAAGAAATTAAAGACATTTTAGAATTTAATGAAAATGAAGGCACAACATACCCAAACTTATGGGACACAAAGAAAGCAGTGCTAAGAGAAAAACTCATAGTTCTGAGTACCTCCAAAAAGAAACTGAAGAGAGCATACACTAGCAGCTTGATGCATACCTGAAAGCTCTAGAACTAAAAGAAGCAAATACACCCAAGAAGAGTAGAAGGCAGGAAATAATCAAACTCAGGGCTGAAATCAACCAAGTAGAAACAAAAAGAACTGTATAATGCTTGAGGTCAAGGATACTGATTCCCCCAGAATTTCTTTTGTTGCTGAGAATAGTTTTAGCTATCCTGGGTTTTTTGTTATTCCAGATGAATTAGATAATTGCTCTTTCTAACTCTCTGAAGAATTGAGTTGGGATTTTGATGGGTATTGCATTGAATCTGTATATTGCTTTTGGCAAAATGGCCATTTTAACTATATTGATTCTACCGATCCATGAGCATGGCAATACTACAGAGCAATAGTGTTAAAAACTGCATGGTATTGGTACAGTGACAGGCAGGAGGATCAATGGAACAGGATTGAAGATCCAGAAATGAACCCACACACCTATGGCCACTTGATCCTCGACAAAGAGGCTGAAAACATCCAATGGAAAAAAGATAGCCTTTTCAACAAATGGTGCTGGTTCAACTGGAGGTCAGCATGCAGAAGAATGCGAATTGATCCATCCTTGTCTCCTTGTACTAAGCTCAAATCCAAATGGATCAAGGACCTCCATATAAAGCCAGACACTCTGAAGCTAATAGAAAAGAAACTGGGGAAGACCCTTGAGGACATCGGTACAGGGAGAAAGTTTCTGAACAGAACACCAATAGCGTATGCTCTAAGATCAAGGATTGACAAATGGGACCTCATAAAATTACAAAGTTTCTGTAAGGCAAAGGACACCATCAAGAGGACAAATCGGCAACCAACAAATTGGGAAAAGATCTTCACCAATCCTACATCAGATAGAGGGCTAACATCCAATATATATAAAGAACTCAAGAAGTTAGACTCCAGAAAACCGAACAACCCTATTAAAAAATGGGGTACAGAGTTTAACAAAGAATTCTCACCTGAAGAACTTCGGATGGTGGAGAAGCATCTTAAAAAATGCTCAACTTCATTAGTCATTAGGGAAATGCAAATCAAAACAACCCTGAGATTTCATCTTACACCAGTCAGAATGGCTAAGATTAAAAATTCAGGAGACAGCAGGTGTTGGAGAGGGTGTGGAGAAAGAGGAACACTCCTCCACTGCTGGTGGGGTTGCAAATTGGTACAACCACTCTGGAAATCAGTCTGGCGGTTCCTCCGAAAACTGGGCACCTCACTTCCAGAAGATCCTGCTATACCACTCCTGGGCATATACCCAGAGGATTCCCCACCATGTAATAAGGATACATGCTCTACTATGTTCATAGCAGCCCTATTTATAATTGCCAGATGCTGGAAAGAACCCAGGTATCCCTCAACAGAAGAGTGGATGCAAAAAATGTGGTATATCTACACAATGGAGTACTATTCAGCCATTAGAAACAATGAATTCATGAAATTCTTAGGCAAATGGATGGAGCTAGAGAACATCATACTAAGTGAGGTAACCCTGACTCAAAAGGTGAATCATGGTATGCACTCACTAATAAGTGGATATTAACCTAGAAGACTGGAATACTCAAAACAAAATCTACACATCAAATGAGGTACAAGAAGAAAGGAAGAGTGGCCCCTTGTTCTGGAAAGACTCAGTGAAGCAGTATTTGGCAAAACCAGAACGGGGAAGTGGGAAGGGGTGGGTGGGAGGACGGGGAAGAGAAGGGGGCTTACGGGACTGTCGGGGAGTGGGGGGCTAGAAAAGGGGAAATCATTTGAAATGTAAATAAAAAATATATCGAATAAAAAAAAAAGGAAAAAAAAAAAGAACTGTATAATGAATCAACAAAACCAGGAGCTGGTTCTTTGAAAAAAATCAACAAGATAGATAAACCCTTAGCTAGGCTAACCAGGGGGCACATAGACAGTATTCAAATAAACAAAATCAGAAATGAAATGGGAAATGTAAAAACAGAAACTGAGGAAATTGAAAAAAATAATCAGATCCTACTACAAAAGCCTGTATTCAACAAAACTGGAAAATCTGGATGGATTTTCTAGACAGATACCAAACACCAAAGTTAAATCAGGATCAGATAAACCATCTAAACAGTTGTATAACCCCTAAAGAATTAGAAGCAGTCATTAAATTTAAATTTCTCCCAACCAAAAAATATACAGGACCAGATGGGTTTAATGCAGAATTCTATCAGACCTTTATAGAGACCTAATACCAATACTCTTCAAACTATTGCACAAAATAGTAACAGAAGGAACATTACCCTGTTTGTTCTATGAAGCCACAGTTACACTGATACCAAAACCACACAAAGACCCAACAAAGAAAAAGAACTTCAGACCAATCTCTCTTATGAATATAGATGTATGCAAAAATTACTAAATAAAATTCTCACAAACTGAATCAAGGAACACATCAAAACAATCATTGGCCACTATCAAGTAGGCTTCATCCTAGGGATGCAAAGATGGTTCAATATACAGAAATCAATCAGTGCAATCTACTACATAAACAAACTCAAAAAAAGACCACATGATGATTTCATTAGATGCTGAAAAACCATTTGACAAAATTCAACATCCCTTTATGTTAAAAGTCTTGGAAAGATCAGGAATTCATGGCCCATACCTAAACATAGTAAAAGCACCAGTAGTCAACATCAGACTAAATTAAGAGAAACTTGAAGCAATCCCACTAAAATCAGGGACTAGACAAGGCTGCCCAGTCTCTCCTTATCTACTCAATATAGCACTTAAAGTTCTAGCTAGAGCAATTAGACAACAAAGACGTTCAAAGGGATACAAATGGGAAAGGAAGAAGTCAAAAAAATCACTATTTGCAGATGATATGATAGTATACTTCAGTGACCCCAAAAATTCCACCAGAGAACTCCTAACCTGATAAACAACTTCAGCAAAGTGGCTGGATAGAAAATTAACTCAAACAAATCAGTAGCCTTCCTATATTCAAAAGATAAATAGGCTGAGAAAGAAATTAGGGAAATGACACCCTTTACAATAGTCACAAATAATATAAAATATCTTGGTGTGACTCTAACCAAGCAAGTAAAAGATCTGTATGACAAGAACTTCAAGTCTCTGAAGAAAGAAACTGAAGAAGATCTGAGAAGATGGAAAGCTCTCCCATGCTCATAGATTGGCAGGGTTAATGTAGTAAAAATGGCCATCTTGCCTAAAGTAATGTACAGATTCAAAGCAATCCCCATCAAAATTCAAACTCAATTCAGTTAAAAAAAAAGAGCAATTTCCAAATTTATCTGGAATAACAAAAAACCCAGGAAAGCAAAAACTATTCTCAACAATAAAAGAACTTCTGGTGGAATCACCATCCCTGACCTCAAGCTTTACTACAGAGGAATAGTGATAAAAACTGTATGGTATTGGTACAGAGATAGGCAGGAAGATCAATGGAATAGAATTGAAGACCCAGAATTGAACCCACACACCTATGGTCACTTGATCTTTGACAAAGGAGCTAAAACCATCCAGTGGAAAAAAAAGACAGCATTTTCAACAAATGATGCTGGCTCAACTGGCAGTCAACATATATAAGGATGCAAATTGATCCATTCTTATCTCCCTGCACAAAGCTCAAGTCCAAGTGGATCAAGAACCTCCACATAAAACCAGATACACTGAATCTAATAGAAGAGAAAGTGGGGAAGAACTAGAGCACATGGGCATAGGGGAAAACTTCCTGAACAAACATCAATGACTTCTGCTCTAAGATCAAGAATCGACAAATGGGACCTCATAAGACTGAAATGCTTCTGTAAGGCAAAGGACACTGTCAATAGGACCAACTGGCAACTTACAGATTGGGAAAAGATCTTTACCAATCCTACATTTGATAGAGGGCTAATATTCAATATATACAAAGTACACAAGAAGTTAAGACTCAAGAGAACCAAATAACCCCATTAAAAAATGGGGAACCCAGCTAAACAGAAAATTTTTCAACCGAGGAAACACGAATGGTAGAGAAGCACCTAAAGAAATGTTCAACATCTTTAGTCATCAGGGAAATGAAAATCAAAACAACCCTGAGATTCCACCTCACACCAGTCAGAATGGCCAAGATCAAAAACTCAGGTGACAGCAGATGCTGGTGAGGATTAGGAGAAAGAAGAACACTCCTCCATTGCTAGTGGGATTGCAAGCTAGTCCAACCACTCTGGAAATCAATCTGGCAGTTCCTTAGAATATTGGACATAGTACTACCTGTGGACCCAGCTATACCACTCCTGGGCATATAACCAGAAGATGCTCCAACATGTTATTATAATAAGGACACATGCTCTACTATGTTCATAGCAGCCATATTTATAGCAGCCAGAAGCTGGAAACAACCTAGTTGTCCCTCAACAGAGGAATGGATACAGAAAATGTGGTACATTTACACAATGGAATACTACTCAGCTATTAAAAGCAATGATTTCATGAAATTCATTGGATGAAACTAGATGGATGGAACTAGAAAATATCCTGAGTGAGGTAACTCAGTTACAAAAGAACACATATGGTATACACTCATTGATAAGTGGATATTAGCCTAAAAGTTTGGAATACCCAAGATTCAATTCACAGACCATATAAAGCCCAAGAAGAAGGAAGACCAAAGTGTGGATGCTTCAGTGTTTCTTAGAAGGTGGAACAAAATATTCACAGGAGGAAATATGGAGACACAGTATGGACCAGAGACTGAAGGAAAAGCCATCCAGACAATTGCCCTACCTGGACGCTATTGTGGATGCTGGGAAGTGCTTGCTTATAGGAGCCTGATATGGCTGTCTCCTGAGAGGCTCTGCCAGAGCCTGAGAAATACAGAGGTGGATTGTTGCAGCCAACCATTGGACTGAGTATGGGGTCCCTGCTGGAGGAGTTGGAGAAGGGACTGAAGGGATTTGCAGCCCCATTGGGGGAGCAACAGTGTCAACTGGCCTGACGACCTGGAACTCCAGTGTAGTGGTTATTCCTGGTTGTCAACTTGACTATATCTGGAATGAACTACAATCAAGAATCGGAAGGCTCACCTATGATCCTAATCTGGAGGCTCAGAGATACAAGTTTCTGACCAGGATCTGGCCAGGGAGAGTGATAAGATCTTGGAGCATAGTGGCTATGAATTCCAGAAGATTAAGACAAGGAGATCTCAGAGCTCAAGGCCATCTGGGATTAAAGGTGTGGAGCACACACCTTTAATCTGGGCCACACCCTCTGCTGGAGACCTATATAAGGATATTGGAAGAAGACTCTCCCTTGCCTGCTTGCCTTGTGGGACTGAACAACTGCTAGATTCTTGGCCTTACATCTGCAGCTGCTGTTGACCATTGTTGGGGGGTTGGACTACAGGCTGTAAGTCATCGACAAATTCCCTAACTATATAGAGACTGCCCATATGTTCTGTGACTCTGGAGAACCCTGACTAATACACCCCGGGACTGGACAATCAACCAAAGAGTACACACGGAGGGACCCATGGCTCTGGCTGCATATGTGGCAGAGGATGGCCTTGCTGGACATCAGTAGAAGGAATGGCCCTTGGGCCTGAGGGTGTTCCATGCCCCAGTACAGGGGAAGGCCAGGAAAGGAAAACAGGAGTGGGTGAGGGAGCACACTCTTAGAGGCAGGGGGAGGAGAGAGAGGATAGGGGTTTCCAAAGGGGAGACCTGGAAAGGGGAAAACATTTGAAAAAGAAAAAAAAACAAAACAAAACAACAGCAACAACAAAAAATATCCAATAAAAAATATGCAAATCCAGATAGTCTTAATCCAGAGTACACAACACAGTATTATATATCCTTAGGAAACCTTATAATGCTAAGTAATTTAAAACTTAGATTTGTAGAGGGCTGGAGAGATGGCTGAGCATTTATGTAGACCCAGCTTTAGTTCCCAATACCCACATGGCAGCTTCTAATTGGCTGTAACCTGTTAGAGGAGATGCAGTTCTTCTGGCCTCTGTAGCACTCACATATATGAACACACACACACACACATACACACACACACACACACACACAACTCATGCATAAATTAAAAATCACTAAAGAAACAAAACAAAAAGATTTAACATTTCTACTAAATGCTAAAATTTGGAAGAGCCTGTTCTGTACTTAATAGGTAATTTCACAATTTTATACTTTTTTTATTTTTTTCTAGTACAGGCTTCTTTTAAATTACAAAAAGAAATTAAAATGAGTTTTAACTACTTTCTGTTCATTTTGAAAACGCAACAAGTAAAAGTGAAAATGGCTTGCCTTTTTACCAAAAGAAATAGCAGAGAGGAGAGAAAAGTAAAGAAAGGTACAGAAAGATCAGCTGACCTTGTACTTGTGCTGTGATAATCCACCTGTCAGCCTAGGCAGCAAGTCTTACAGCATGCTGTCAGCATTTATTTGTCCTGAGAAACTCTATGGGTATTATTTCTCGGTTTACTGAATGAGGAAACTAAAGAACAAAGACATTATCTAAAATTTGCCCGGGATTGGGGGTTTAGCTCAGTGGTAGAGCGCTTGCCTAGCAAGCGCAAGGCCCTTGGTTCAGTCCTCAGCTCTGGAAAAAAAAAAAAAAGACAAAATAAAACTTGCCCAATGTCAAACAGTAAGCAAGTGGCAGAATCTAAACTACTCTATCATATTGCAGGAGTCAAAGGAAAACAGCATCTGCTCTAGGGATACTTTCATCTGTCTTAATATAAAAATGGGAAATTTGTGGGGATAAGAATGTTAAATGGGCATTTTTTAAGATGCTTCTCCGCCATCCGAAGTTCTTCAGGTGTGAATTCTTTGTTTAACTCTGTACCCCATTTTTTAATAGGGTTGTTCGGTTTTCTGGAGTCTAACTTCTTGAGTTCTTTATATATATTGGATATTAGCCCTCTATCTGATGTAGGATTGGTGAAGATCTTTTCCCAATTTGTTGGTTGCCGATTTGTCCTCTTGATGGTGTCCTTTGCCTTACAGAAACTTTGTAATTTTATGAGGTCCCATTTGTCAATTCTTGCTCTTAGAGCATACGCTATTGGTGTTCTGTTCAGAAACTTTCTCCCTGTACCGATGTCCTCAAGGGTCTTCCCCAGTTTCTTTTCTATTAGCTTCAGAGTGTCTGGCTTTATGTGGAGGTCCTTGATCCATTTGGATTTGAGCTTAGTACAAGGAGACAAGGATGGATCAATTCGCATTCTTCTGCATGCTGACCTCCAGTTGAACCAGCACCATTTGTTGAAAAGGCTATCTTTTTTCCATTGGATGTTTTCAGCCTCTTTGTCGAGGATCACGTGGCCATAGTCATTAGGGAAATGCAAATCAAAACAACCCTGAGATTTCATCTTACACCAGTCAGAATGGCTAAGATTAAAAATTCAGGAGACAGCAGGTGTTGGAGAGGGTGTGGAGAAAGAGGAACACTCCTCCACTGCTGCTGGGGCTGCAAATTGGTACAACCACTCTGGAAATCAGTCTAGCGGTTCCTCCGAAAACTGGGCACCTCACTTCCAGAAGATCCTGCTATACCACTCCTGGGCATATACCCAGAGGATTCCCCACCATGTAATAAGGATACATGCTCTACTATGTTCATAGCAGCCCTATTTATAATTGCCAGATGCTGGAAAGAACCCAGGTATCCCACAACAGAAGAGTGGATACAAAAAATGTGGTATATCTACACAATGGAGTACTATTCAGCCATTAGAAACAATGAATTCATGAAATTCTTAGGCAAATGGATGGAGCTAGAGAACATCATACTAAGTGAGGTAACCCAGAGTCAAAAGGTGAATCATGGTATGCACTCACTAATAAGTGGTTATTAACCTAGAAAACTGGAATACCCAAAACATAATCCACACATCAAATGAGGTACAAGGAGAAAGGAGGACTGGCCCCTGGTTCTGGAGAGACTCAGTGAAACAGTATTCGGCAAAACCAGAATAGGGAAGTGGGAAGGGGTGGGTGGGAGGACAGGGAAAGAGAAGGGGACTTAAGGGACTTTTGGGGAGTGGGGGGCTAGAAAAGGGGAAATCATTTGAAATGTAAATAAATTATATCGAATAAAAATAAAAGAAATCATGTATGTATTTATATTAATAATAAATAAATACTATCTCCAACCTAGGTATTACTGTCAGCCTGAGGTGCTATTTGCTAAGGGGGTCAAATGCTTGTTCCTTTGGTCTATAGCCCCTACACATAACCTCTCTTATAAAAAAAAAAAAAGAATGTTAAATGGGAAAAGATAAACATTTTACCTTCAAAGTTGAGTCCTATATACAATTACATAACATAAGCAATCTCAAACAATCAGAACTCTGAAAAGCATGTTTGGTTCTTAGATGCTTCCTTACCCACATCACAGTCCCCTTTTTTCTGTTAAATGAACAGAATATAAATATCTATAAAAGTTGACCACCATTGCTAAGGGTTTGGACTACAGCTCAGGAAAGCACCAGCAATTTTTTACAATAGATTCTTGGTCCTTTATGAATCTATATTCCTCACCCCTATTAAATTTGAAACCTGTACTCCGAGATCTGTAAATTTTCCTAAACTTCAGCTTTTATAAAGATAATACCATCTTAGTTCCCCAGCATCTTTCATATTAGTCATTAGCTATCTTATCTGCCTTTTAACAAATACTTTACTCTTCAGTAGGATTTATTTAAATATTTGGGGGAAGATATTTTGATGATAAAATAAAAAGTAATAAAAACTATTTTAAGAGAGGAAAATGAAGACTTTCTAGGGCTGAGCAGGTTCCCTTCTGTGTCTTCCTTCAGCTCCGCCCCCTTTTGCTGTTGTTTTGTTTCTGTTAAACAAAGGCAAAAGTAACCCAGGCTGCCTTCCACCTGCTATGTTAACTGAAGATGACCTGATCTGCCTACCTCCACATTCTGATGGTGAGATCACAGCTGTGTGCTACCATCCAATGGATTCAGTGATAGGGACTGAATCCAGGACTAGTCACATTTTAAGCCAATACGGTACTGAGCCACATCTCTAACTCTGGACTTCTTCTAAAATTCACCTCATATCCCATTTGATAAAAACTAAATTTCTCTATCCTAAAGGATCTCCTAAGGGAAAGCACAAGCAGCAGCACTGTAGACCCACAGAGTGAGGAGAGAAGGGGAGGCACCAGGAAGACAGTAACCTTCTGTGCCAAGCGTGCTTGCCGCTTTATACAAGCTATCTTACTTGCTTTTTGTTTTTTTAACTTTATTTTTATTTTCTTTGCTTTTTGAGGCAGGGTCTCCCTGTGTAGCCCTGAATGCCTTGAACTCCTGATCTTTCAACCTCTAATACCTAAGTGCTGGGATTATAGGCATGTTTCTCCACACCTAGTTCATTATTCTTTGTTTTATTTGGCACTGAGTCTCATGTAGCCCAAACTGACTTCAAACTCAAACTTAAACTTGCTATCTAAGTGAGGTGATCCTCCTATCTTCACCTTCCTAAGTAACAGGTCTTCAGATGTATGTCTCCAGCAACCTATATGTAATACCTATACTACTACCACCACCTACTAAAGCATTATTGTACTGATTTTATAGTAGAGTAACCAGAAAAGTTAGCCTGCCCTAATTAGTATAAAAATATAGTAATGTAATTTGGGGGGAAGTACAAGCACATTTATCACTGAAAGGTTAGTACTTATTTCCATGAGAAAACTAAACATGGTAACTAGAACTCACTATTGTTTTAATCATCAGCTTTTAGTTTTAATATTTCTTTTAGTTTTACTATTTCTTAGTGAAAGTTTATTATTGGTATTACCATATTCTTGGGTATTCAGAAGTATTGTTAGCACGTCAGTTATGAAAGTTTTAGTCAATGAAACTAAAGGAACAAACTTGGCCTTTTTATCTAGGTTTGTTACATATTATTTACTTGGTATATCTATTACATTCATCCTAATTAAAAGTAATAATTATATTGATGAAGACTTTATTTATATGTCACATGAATAATATGTAAAAGACTTTAAATACTCAGAAAGTAAACTATAGTCCAAAATCAAGCCATTGTGAAACGGAGGCTCACCTGTCTCATAGAACACTGTCACTTACTGTCTGAGGCTTGATGATCTGCACTTCAGGTGAACCTAATTTATGATATGGACATGTGCCAACCCAAAAGGATAGGGACTATTATAAAAGAACCCCTTGTAACATCTTCTAAAATATGGAAAATTACAGGTAAAATTTAAATCAGCCAATATATATTAAGAAACAAATAATTTATATGCTGAATTGGGTAAAGCCACAAATACGGTGATCAAAGGGCATGCCAAGGAATATTATTTTAAAATAATTAAAACAATAAAGACCCTAGCCTTATTAAAGAAATACCTAAGTCAGTCTTTGGTACTATTAATAAGAATTATGATTTCAATAATAATTCAATATAAAATCACATGTATATACATACACACAGTTGTGAGTATAAGCTAACTACAAAGGAGCATCAACTTATAGCATAATACTAGTTCAGTATATGTAAAAATTTAAATATACTTAAACTTGCAAAAAATACTTAAAAATGCAGATATTCTATTAATATGTTAGTCATAAATGAGAAGCAAAATTATTTCAGTAAAGACACATATAATTGTGAATGTGAATAACACTTTCTACTATCTTTTAATATAGTAATTCTTCACATTTAAAGGTTTCTTAAACAATGAATAGAATCATATACAGATTTGTAAGTGCAAGTCTCATATATAAAAGGAACAGAAATCAAAAGTATAAAATATGTTTTCATCTAACTCTGTAAATCAAAAGTACCCTGTTATGTTTAATGTATATTTACTGAATAAGATGCATTATGAAGAGCAATTCAAGAAGCAAATAACAGAAAAAAATAAGCCTAGATCAAATGCTTTTTTTTTCTGTTTTGAGGTGGCTGATAATCAGCCTAAATATTCTAATTTTAAAAAATTCAGTACCCAGTTTTAGAGCATTTCTAAGTTACCATGGTAGCCAAACAGCTAAAAAGGAAACACTAAAAAGCAGAAAATAAGCCGCCTAAGAAAATCCAACTATAAATTCCATTTATCTAGAACTGGTAATTATCAAATTATCTGAAAATGCAAGTAAAAAGGGGGTATAAATATAACAGCTTAAATTCAATGGACAAAGTGAAGCCAAATCAATATAACCAGCAAACAAAGCCAGTTTAAAAAAATCTCCTATCCTTAAGATGCAGAAGTATTTATTTCTAGCCATCCCAGGTAATGAGAGGACAGGTGTGATGCACTAAGAAAACCTGCTTACCATGTCTAGAATTCTGTCATTTCTCAAAAGGGAGTCTACTGATAAGGCTACTGCAATGGAAAGCAGAGATCTATTCTGCAATCATGTTGCCAAAAAAGAAACCTGACCTCCACATTCACATAAAAAACTAACAGTTTAAAACTGACTGCTGTATAATAAACATTCTTTTAAGAAATAAAGAGATTTTTAAAGGTTCACAAATAATACATAAAGAACACAATTAAAAATGAAACAAATGTACCTGATAATCATTTCTTAATGGGTTCTCTGCTATGAGTCTTTGAGGCTGCATTTCTTTTCCTACGAATGTTAAAACAGGCCTTATGCCTCAGAAAGCACGGAGCACACAATTGCTCTGCTTGTCATACTCACAGCCTTCCCTCTTCCTTTCTCATTGTCAGTACTCGCAGTCTGCTTCCCATTTCCAGGCTCCTTCACTGGCCATGTCGTTGGTGCTGACACCTCAGTAATGATCCACACAGTACTCTTCTCCAGCCAGCTCTTCTCACTGCCAAGAACTTACTATGCCTTACAGGTGACACTTCTAGCAGATGTTGATTATGGTCCCAATGCACAAGAGATGCTCCCAAAGGGGCGTAGAGCCCCTAACAACATCACCTGCTTCTTTTTTGTATCCACACAAGCAAGCACTGCTATACTTGTTTTGAACATCTAATGATTTCAAAAAATATACAGATGAGCTCCTTTTGTTAGGTTGCTTGGCATGAAGTTATTTTTTCAAAATACTGCAGCAAATACAGATTGTACAATCCTATTTGAGAGAAATATTTTTATACGGGTTTTCTCTGTGGCGCAGTTTAGTTTACTCTTCTGGTAGAGAAAACTGCTGAAGAACTGGTTCTGAGGTTTCTAATGGCGCAGCATTAACGAGAGTGAATGATTCACGGATGTTCTTAACATTCAGGAGTAACATGGAAGGCTAACAGTGCAGCCTAGGTCCAGAGCTGATGAATGGCGCAGTGCTGCTGTTGTCATAGCAACCGAGAGAGAGAGAGAGAGAGAGAGAGAGAGAGAGAGAGAGAGAGAGAGAGAGAGAGAGAGAGAGAGAGAGAGGAAAAAAAAGCAGCACCATAGAAGGAGCTGTGACATGGATTCTGGGAACACTTTATATTAAAAAGCTGTAAGCATCTCGTGTTTTAAAGCTACAAGCTCCTCTGATTCCTCTTTAGGTTTTACTCTTGAATTTCTGACTCTGAGCTGTGTAAATGCATATTGTAAAATACAGCAACTATGTAAACAGTGCCCAAAAAAACTCTAATAAGGCAATTTAAAGGATCAATATAGTACTTTAGCAAGCTAATATATAAATCTCCAGTATCTTCATAATATGAGATTGATTTTAAAATTAGACACTGATATATAGCTACAATATAAGAATTATCTAGAATCTAAGATAGCAAAAAAGTTGCTTTTAAATACTCAGATATATTTAGATTAAATTCTTTCATTTAGATGGTATATATCAGATACACCAAAACTGCAGCATCATTGACAGACTGGTTCATAAAATAGGAATGACACCAGTTTCAAAGAGAAGTACACTACTGGATCCCTTTTACACACAGGATTCAAAGATATGGACTTCACTAAAGATACTGCCTTCATTCACAAAGAAATTTCATATCATTTTGATGTGATATGGTCACATACCCCATACGTCTAAAGGCCTCACTATTTAGCCTTGAAAAACTTTTTCTGTGTAGTTTTTTCTTGCCTCTCAAAAATCCAGAATTCCTTCCTCTCTAGTGAACTGTATGATAGCTTCCAAAAGAACTTATGGAAGAAGAGCTTAAGAATGGAGTTGATCTATGAACTGCTAAAGTGTATTCTCCTTTGCAGTATTCTAGGTATGGCCCTGAACTAAGCTGTGGGGATTAAAACCTTTCATTAGATTCCTGAGGCAGAGCCCACTGGTGCCAATCTATTTCATCTATATAGATAAGACAATTATTAAGCCATTCTTTTTTCATAATGATGACTATTTCTTTTCCATCATCACTCATTTAACGAATGGTTCAGATACAATGTAGAGCAAATAATTATGGAAATTAATGCATTGATTGTTTTCTTTTATAGACAGCACTGTGATAAAAATTCTGGTATATATATATATATTGCTGTTAAAGTTTCCTGATGCATTAATTTCTAGAAATTATGGCCACCCCATTAAATATGACCAGAAAAGGGCTACAATGCAGTGCAAACCACATGCACTTGACTAGTCTGCTGACTGTAATTGTATTGTGAATTTGATTACTTATTAGATATCACCATGGGTAACTCAAACACTCCCCATACATAGATTCATCATCAGTAAAGTATGGGTAATAACAAATTTTCCACCTTCTTCCTAAAGTTATTGTGGTAACAGAATAAAATAAAGCAATGCAATGCCAAGACTTGACATACAAGTATTTTATCTAAAAATATGGGACTTGCGGGGTGTGGGGACCCAGAAAAGGGGAAATCATTTGAAATGTAAATAAAAATATATCAATAAAAAAATTAAAAAATAATAAATCTATAAAAGGAGAAATAAGTTTTAGCAGACTTCGGTCAAAAATGGTCTGAGAAGTTAAGCTTCTTCCAGAAATTTTTTTTGAGGTGTGTTTGGAAGGAAATGGAAGATGGATAACAGGGGAGGAGAGAAGGGGAGACAGGGAGGGGGGGAAGGAGAAGAATGGAGAGAGGTAGGGGATGAGGGAGGAGAGTGATGGATATAGACAGGCAGACATTTACATTACACCCAGGTTGGTCTTTAACTCAAAGATACTTTTGCCTTACCCTCTTAAGTACCCACTATTAGGGTTACACCATAGAACTTGGATTTCCAGGCTAGTTTTCATATCTGACTGGATATTTGGTATCATATTGTACATAATTGTTACAGTGGCTATTAATATATTATAGTAGGGGAGAGGCCTCAGAATACAGTTAAAAGAATATTTAAGGTAAATACATAAATAAAACCCTATAACCTGGCATAACATGCATATCTTAGAAAATGGTAACAGTGAGAAAGAAAAGCAGTTTCCACAGAATGATGGAACTAACAAACACCCAAAGTAAGGAACTTGCTTCAGATAATCTTCAGCTTCTTTTTACTTTACCTAACTAGAAACTGTAAGGTCAAGCAAAAAGTTAAGTGTTTGTATTTGACTTGAAATTTTTGCAATGCCATTACTTTCTTCTGTGTCTCTGTTGTAGTCTGACCTCTTCTATTTAGCAAGCCCTTAAAGTCAAGTATTAACATGTCCCACTTTTTTTTTTTTAAGAAAAATTCTCTTTAGTTGTAACTTTAGAATATCAATAATTTACTTGGTGTCAAGGAACAAGTTTTTCTCAAAAAATGTCACTCTCCTAACCAAGTTGAGGCAATCTATGTATTAGCTAGATTTCAGACTAGCTCTGAAACAAACACTGTGGCCTCAGAAATTATTTTCCATCATGTTTATGCTTGGTAGGAGCTGAAGGATGAGGATGTGGTAGAGATACATGAGAAGACAAATTATAGGTTTGGTTTACTTAAAATAGCTCATGTAACTAAAAGGCAGAAAGAGATTTAAGGAGTAGTCCTGTAACTACTAATTTTTAACTCCCTTGTGACTGAATGAATCTAAAATTTACATGAATTCCTTTCTTCTTTTCATGCCTATTCTCTTCAGTCTTCCCCATTATAAGCTTTCTCCCAGTGCCCCAACACAAGGCAGTACAGAGATCAGATGAATATATGACCGCTCCACTCTCACCGAGAAGTACCAGTTCTACTTGAATTGTTACCGCAATTCAAGTTTTAGTCAGATTTCTTTTTTTAATTGGTTATTTTATTTATTTACATTTCAAATGTTATCCCCCTTCCCAGTTTCCCCTCCACAAGTCCCCAATGCCCTCCCCCCCCCCCCCCCGTGCCTCTCAGCGGGTGTCCCCCACATGCCTAACACTCCCGCTCAGCAGCCTAGGATTATCAAGCCTCCACAGGACCAAGGGGCTCCCTTCCCAGTGATGCCAGATGAGGCCATTCTCTGCTACAGATCCAGCTGGAGCCATGGGTACCCCCTTGTGTACTCTTTGGTTGTTTAGTCCCTGGGAGCTTTGGGGATTCTGGTTTGTTGATTTCTATGTGGGCTTACACCTTTCCTATGAATAGCTGCAGCTCCAGGTCAGGACTTCAACTCGCAACAGAAATGACAGATAAAGAAAAGAAAGAAGTATGCTCAGAAGTAGGGTGCATCCCTAGCAAGTGAAGGCTCTGGTTTCAATCCCCAACAACTTTGTACACAGAAGTCTCTATTACTTAAAAATCATAGAACATGACTACCTACACATTGGAATATTTTTGAAGATGACTTTCATCTTGAAGGCTAAGCTTTCTGGGCCACACATTCTGAGAAGTAATGTTTTTGTTTAATGAGTGTCATGAATAATATTTAAGGATTTCTGAAGACTTGCTGTGCTCTACTTTCACTTTATATGTTGCTTTAATGCATGAATAAAACTCTTCCAAATGTGTGAAGTTTACATTAAAGTTTACATTATAACACTTACAAAAGATCACTAGCGCATGAGGGCTCTTCCTGAATGTTTTTATCAGTAATGTCTAACACATTATCTAATTCCAAGTGGTAAGCCATGAACGTAAGAACACTAAATGGGTTCAGTATGTTGTATACATACATATATATTAAGTTATAATTATTGGATAGGCCAAAAGTTTATGAGGGAATGGGAGATAAGAACCTATAGGAGTTGGAAGAAGGGGGGGGTGTATGTGAAAATACAGTAGTCATGAAATTCTAAAAAAACCAAAAAATGTAAAAAAAAAAAAATAGTGTATACTGATATACACATATCAAATATAAATTTTTTCATTTTACTTGCCTCGTTAAACAAATCTATATTTGGAAAATATACCAAACAATATGGATGCATATTTTAAAATAACTCAGAAACCAGAAACAAACTTTCACCAGAAACAAGGAAAACAAGTTGTTGTCCAACTAACTCCATTATAATTCAAAACACTGCACTAGATTATTTAAACAAAATAATCACCTACATTTTTGTAGAAAATGTGCTAATGGCAATGTCTTGTGATCTTTAAAATTCATCCAACAAAATGGAAGAATGGTTGACATTTGGGACAGGAATGGGATATTTACAATAAAGAACAGCTGAATGGAAGTTTTTGAAACTCTGTTCTCTGGTATCTAAAATTCTTACCAGAGGGACACATTTTTATGAGATGTGTTTATTGTTCTTAGAGATGCTGAGTCTGTTGATTTGGTTTAGTACTATAAAATATCTATTACAAACCAAGTATATAATTGTTGCTAAGCCTTACACCATCCCACACTATAGCTTACTGCTTGCGTAGAGACCACTAAGGATTTCTTCTAAACTATAGGTATTTGTTTGCCCTTTGTGATAGTGTGTGAATGCAAAGAATTCCCAATGGCAGACATCATTTAGTTCTTCATTCCATATTTGGCATTTTGAAGCTCATGTTTGACAGCAGGTGAACAGAAAGCACATAGGAAAGGACAGGGTCAATGAAGCATAAGGACAGATTTCTAGCAACTACAGAAAACTGTAGTGAAGTTTATTGAGAAGATAGCTGAGGAATGAGGGAAATCCCATTTTCCTGTAATCTTCCTGGTATCTGCCATGTTATAAAATTGTATCTAACTCTTAGGACAGTTGCACTGATAAAGATGAATACAAGGAATTCTATGACTGAGTGATAAACAACTTTTCTACCCGGTTGAATTTCTTTTATTATATCACCCTCTCCTTATACATTTACATTTTAAAAGAGTTTACCTTTCAAATCTACTTATTAATTTAAATGAATTAAAATTTCAAGTAAAAATGAATTTAACTTAAATGAGTTAAGTTAAAAACCTTCCCTCAAAACAAATATAGTTATTTGTATAAAATGGCAAGAAAATTATTTTAATAGTAAGTTATATTGAGGGTCAAGGCACTGAATGTTACAGACCCTCAAGTAGAAAAAATATGATAAAATATGTAAACTTACTTTACAAATAAGTTACCCCCAAACTGCAGTAAGCAATTGGCACTGAGAGGAACTCTTTACAGATACTTCTGTATTTCTCTCAGCCTAAGGTGCTATTATCTTTTCTTTACATATGCACCAACAGAAGCTCCAAAGAAGCCAATATACCTAGACCATGATCTTGGAAATACATGTGTATATAACTTGTTAAAAAAAAAAAAACTTTAAACTTAACAATAAGAATGTTACAAAATTTTAAAAATCACATTTTACTGTACTTATCTAGGTAGGTGAGGGTAGGTAATGGGTTTGGGGACAGGGTGAGTACATGTTATAGCATGCATGTGGGAGTGAGGGAATAATTTATGGAAATTGGTTCTAGAGCCCAGGAAACCTTGAGTGAATGTGTAAAGAACAGCTGAGCTTTTCTGTGAATGAGAGCTGTTTGACATGGGCACAGTGTAGAGGCATCTCCTACAGAGACGACCTAACTCCTTTCCACTGTGCTACAACTACTGAACATACTGTGTGTGTGTCTGTGAGTCCTATCATTTTTTTTTAAAAAAATATTTATTTTGTGTACATGAGTGCTCTGCCTGCATGTATACCTGCATGCCAGAAGGGCACATCAGGTCCTGTAAAAGATGATTGTGAGCCACCATGTGATTGCTAGGAATTACACTCAGGACTTGAGTCATCTCTTCAGCCCCAAGACTATCCTTTTTTCATTCAATTGCCACACCAGTCAGGTTTCCATACGCCACCTGGACATGTCATAGTACCTTCTACCATGTTGGTCTCAGAAATCAAACTTAGGTCAAGGGGTTCACAGCAACCACTCTTGGCTGTTAAATCATCTCTGCCAGCAGAAATATATATGGAATTCTGACCCATATTGTTGTCTAACTAGTTTAACTATATACAGTCATTTTGGGTCTGGAGTTCTAAGCCATAACTCTATCTCATTATGGATAACTCATAAAGATCAGTAGCAAACAGATATCAACTCTGTAGTGATCATTCCTCTTTTATAAAGACTTGATCATGTTTTAACACTCTTTGGACATTTAGCTCTTAGAGAAGTATCTGAATGTGTCTGGAGCATGCGGTGCACTTGGGATGGCTGTTGTTCAAGGTTATGGCTTAGGCAGTCTTTTGTGATAGTGTGTATCATGTAAACATGCAAATTAATTCTTCATTTTGTTGTTAAACTTAACATAATGGTCTCAAATTTTATTCTGTCAACTTGATTCAAGAGACAAGAATTTTCTGTCTGTTGCTTGAAGCAGAATGTACAGTTTAGTTATAGAAGATGAATCATGCATATAAGTTCATAAACAAAAATTACGGCATTGTTATCTTTCTTATGCAGTGGATCAGTATTTCTCTTATTCATGCTTTTCCCCCCACACCCAAAGTACCTCCACAATCTTTGCTATCTTAAAAACAGTTTTTCTCAGATGGGGCTTTATTCTTGTTCAACAGTATAAATAAAGGATTATTGTACTCGTCTTTGATTCTCTCTCTCTCTTTTTAATCTCTTTGTATACTTCTATTTTTGTCATAAATCTTCTTTCATTAGAGCTGGGCATGATATAGCTCAGGGGTAGATTAGCATACATGATGCCCTGTGTTCAATCCCTAGCATCCTTTCTTTTCCCTAAATTTAAAAACTGGTGGAATGCCCATATTTATTTCTCTGGATGATTCTATATGGTTAATAATATGGAAATTATTTTCATTTTTATCTATACCATTCATTTTCCCTCCTAAAAATCCCCAATCATTGTCTCATAGCTTCTTACATTTTTTAAAAGAAGTATGCTTCCCTAAAATCTAAATTACAGAACTGATTTTTCCAGTAATTCTTTTAGAGTTGTGACAGAGAAAGGATCAAGCTAGGAAACCTAGAATCTGAGATGGAGGAGTAAGATAGTAAAATCACAGTTATGAAGTTCTAAAAAGAAGCCCTGAACATTAGAGTTGGTTCAACGGTAGACGACTGTTGAGAGTAACAGGACACTAGTGAAACCCGTTCATCACAGGGAATCAAACAGGGATCAAGGTATGTAATTCCAGTACTTAAATAGCAGAGGCAAGAGCATCACAATTTTTTAATAATTATTTTATTTTTTACATTGCAAATGTTGTCCCCCTCCACAAACACACCACCCCATCTCTCTAGCATCCCCCTTCTCTGAGGTATCAAGCCTCCATAGGACCAAGTGCATCCTCTCTCACTGAGGCCAGACAAGGCAGTCCTCTGCTACATATGTAACGGGGACCAGGAACCAGTCTATGTATGGTCTTTGGTCTCTGGGAGCTCTGAGGAGTCTGGTTAGTTGATACTATTGTTCTTTCTATGGGGTTGCAATCCCCTTCAGCTCCTTTAGTCCTTCCCTTAACTCTTTCATAGGGGTCCCCCAGCTTAGTCCAATGGTTGGTTGTAAGAATCTGCATCTGTCTCAGTCAGGTGCTGGTAGAGCCTCTCAGGACAGTCATGTCAGACTCCTGTCTCCAAGCTCATCTGGGCATTAGCAATAGTGTTGGGGTTTGGTGTCTGCACATGGAATGGATCCCAAGTTGGGGCAATCTCTGGATGGCCTTTCCTTCAGTCTCTATTTTTTGTCCCTGCATTTCCTTTAGACAGGAACAATTTTGGGTTAAACATTTTGAGAAGGGTGGGTGACCCCATCCCTCATCTGGCAGCCATGTCTACCTACTGAAGATGGTCTCTTCAGGTTTTATCTCCTCACTGTTGAGCATTTCAGCTAATATCATCCCCACTGGGTCCCGGGAGCCTCTCACATCCCTGGCATTTGGGACTTTCTAGTCGTTCCTTCTGTCCCCCACCCTACACTGCTGCATGTTTCTTTTCATTCTCCTGGCCCTCTGGGTTTCTCACCTGTCTCCCCCATACCTGTTCCTGCTCTCCTTTTCCATTTCCCCTCCCCTCTTCCACCTAGCTCCCTCCTTCCCTCTACTTCTGTGATTATTTTGTTTTCCCTTCTAAGTGGGATTGAAGCATTCACACTTGGGCCTTCCTGTTAGGCTTCATATGATCTGTGAGTTGTATCATGGATATTCTGAACTTTTTTTTTTTTTTTTGGCTAATATCCACTTATCAGTGAGTATATACCAAGTATGTCCTTTGGGGTCTAGGTTACCTCATTCAGGATGATTATTTTCTAGTTCTATCCATTTGCCTGCTAAACTTCTGATGTCCTTGTTTTCAATAGCTAAATCGTATTCCATTGTGCAAATATAAAACATTTTCTGTATCCATTCTTCCTGATGTGTGACATCAGGATTGTTTCCAGTTCCTGGCTATTACAAATAAGGCTGCTATGAACATAGTGGAACATATGTCCTTGTGGTGTGGTGTAGCATCTTTAGGTATATGCCCAAGAGTGGTGTATCTGGGTCTTCATGTAGAACTATTTCCAATTTTCTGAGGAATTGACAGATTGATTTCCAGAGTGGTTGTACCAGTTTGCAAACCCATCAGCAATGGAGGAGTGTTTCTCTTTTTCCACATCCTCACCAGCATGTGCTGTCTCCTGAGTCTTTGATCGTAGCTATTCTGATTAATCTAAGGTAGAATTTCAGTGTTGTTTTGATTTGCATTTCCCTGATGACTAAGGACTTTGAGCATTTCTTTAGGAGTTTCTTGACCATTCGAGATTCCTTAGTTGAGAAGTCTCTGTTTAGCTCTCTAGCCCATTTTTTAATTGGGTTATTTAGTTTTCTGGAGTCTAACTTCTTGAGTTCTTTGTATATTTTGGATATTAGCCCTCTATCGGATATAGGGTTAGTAAAGATATTTTCCCAATCTGTAGGTTGCTGTTTTCCCCTATTGACAATGTTCTTTGCCTTCAGTCTCATGAGGTCCCATTTGTCAATTCTTGATCTTAGAGCCTGAGCCATTGGTGTTATGTTCAGGAAATTTTCCCCTGTGCCAATGTGTTTGAGGCTATTTCCTACTTTCTTTTCAGTGTATCTGGTTTTATGTAGAGGTCCCTGAGCCACTTGGACATGAACTTGGTACAAGAAGATAAATATGGATCAATTTGTATTCTTTTACAGACCATTGGTTAGACCAGCACCATTTTTTGAAGATATTTCCTTTTTTCCACTGTATGGTTTTAACTTCTTTGTCAAAGATCAAGTGTCCATAGATGTGTGGGTTTATTTCTGGGTCTTCAATTCTATTCCATTGATTGACCTATCTGTCTTTGTACCAATACCATGCAATTTTTATCACTATTGCTCTGTAGTACAGCATGAGGTCAGGGATGGTGATTCCCCCAGAAGGTCTTTTATTGTTGAGAACTGTTTTTACTATTGCTGGTTTTTGTTATTACATATGAAACTGAGAACTGCTTTTCTATCTCAGTAAAGAACCGAGTCAGGATTTTGAGGAGGATTGCATTGAATCTGTAAATTGCTTTTGGTAAGATAGCTATTTTTATATGTTAATCCTAACATCCATAAGCATGGGAGATCTTTCCATCTTCTGAGGTCTTCTTCTATTTCTTTCTTTAGGGACTTGAAGTTCTTGCCATACAGATCTTTCACTTGCTTGGTTAGAGTTACAGGCAGATATTTTATATTTTTTGTGACTATTATGAAGGGTGCTAGTTTCCTAATTTCTTTCACAGCCCATTTATCCTTCGTAGAGAGGAAAGCTACTGATTTGTTTGAGTTAATTTTATATCCAGCCACTTTGCTGAAGTTGTTTATCAGCTGTAGGAGTTCTCTGGTAGAATTTTTGGGGTGGCTTAAGTATACTATCACATAATTCTCAAATAGTGGTACCAATGGATACCAATTTGTATCCATTTGACCTCCTTTTGTTGTCTAATTGCTCTAGCTAGAGCATCATGATTTTGAAACGGCCAGGGCTACATAATAAAAACCTAGTCTTCAAAAGTTAATTAGTTAATTGATGTATGAGGGATTAGGGCAGATAAAAATCCCAAGGGGTAGTCAGTAAAAGAGGAATGCGTAGTAATAGTGAGAATATATCACAAATTCAGAGAGCTACATGTCCAAAGGATGTTAAAACATGCATATAAAGTCTTTGCAAAAGAAAATGATCACTGGAAGTTAATACGGTGTTAGAAGAAAATGTAATTCTAAAATATTCCAAAGTAACCTCCCTCTTGTGCATTTTTTTTAATAATTAAAAAAAAATTCTGACAGAATCTTTCAATACGGCCAAGGTTGTAATTGAATGCGCAATCTTCCTACCTCAGCCCTCCAAGTGTTGGAATTATAGGCCCACATCACACTTCTGGGTTCATATCCATGTTGGTACAACTAAGATGAGATAAGCAACATAGCTTCAGTGTCCTCTTAATAGTAAGCAGGATTTAAATGAAGTCTCTAAAGATTTTTAGAGAAAATCATGAGGACTACTTTCCAGAATCTATAAAGTGTTGCCAAATAAGGAAGATGCTAATTTATGTCATATGATTCTAAAAGATAGAACTTGGACTAATGGATTACAGCAACTAAGAAATATATTTCATCCATGGAAACCAGAGTAGTTATGACAATAATGTAAAAAATAAACAGGCACTGCTAAAAGAAGAGAAAATGTTTAAACAGAGACTGCTACTATCCTCTTAGACTGCTGTGAAGACTGAACTTCCTCACAAATGTAAAGTACTGAGTGCTGTCTGGAACATAGTAATAACTCAATAAACACTAGCGATAATTGCCATAACTACTTCCATGATTAGTTCTTACAGGTTTAGTAGGTGTCCCTCAACGGAGGAATGGATACAAAAAATGTGGTATATTTACACAATGGAGTACTATTCGGCCATTAGAAACAATGAATTGATGAAATTCGTAGACAAATGGATGGAGCTGGAGAACATCATACTAAGTGAGGTAACCCAGTCTCAAAAGATCAATCATGGTATGCAGTCACTGATAAGTGGATATTAACCTAGAAACTTGGAATACCCAAGAAATAATCCACATATTAAATGATATCCAAAAAGAACAGAGGAGTGGCCCCTGGTTCTGGAAAGACTCAATGCAACAGTATAGGGGAATACCAGAACAGGGAAGTGGGAAGGAGTAGATGGGGGAACAGGGGGAGGGAAGAGGGCTTATGGGACTTGCGGGGAGTGGGGACCTAGAAAAGGGGAAATCATTTGATATGTAAATAAAGAATACATCGAATTAAAAAAAAAACAAAAACCCTACCTGTAAAATCCTTTCAGCTTGCTGACTGCAGGCATATTTGATTTTGTGATTATTACGCTAGTTGTTATAAGCTTACTTGTTGTCAATCTTATATCATGTTCTTCCATTTTTTGATGTTGTACTCTAAAATTGTATAGTATAGTCTCATAAGTATCATTATTAGTGGCTAATTCAATTCTTCTTTGCTTTTTTAATGCTGCACGTTATTTACTTTCTTTCCTGCTTTCGTTTTACTGTGAATTTACCATTCTTCTTGAAGAATTTATTTTCTTAATCTTTTCCAAGAAATATATTATTAGTTAAGTAATATTTTTAATTAATTTTATTCACTTCAGCTTTCTATTTTGTTGACAACTCTTCTTCTAGTTACCTTTCCTTATTTTATCTCCTCATGTTAACTGCTTAAGGTAATAACTTTTAACAGTGATCTAATGGGAATATTTCCTAACCTTTAATACACCATATACTAAACTCGTAGTTGTTTTTTTTTTATTCGATATATTTTTTATTTACATTTCAAATGATTTCCCCTTTTCCCCACTCCCCGAAAGTCCCATAAACCCTCTTCTCTCCCCCTGTCCTCCCACCCACCCCTTCCCACTTCCCCGTTCTGGTTTTGCCAAATACTGCTTCACTGAGTCTTTCCAGAACAAGGGGCCACTCCTCCTTTCTTCTTGTACCTCATTTGATGTGTGGATTATGTTTTGGGTATTCCAGTTTTCTAGGTTAATATCCACTTATTAGTGAGTGCATACCATGATTCACCTTTTGAGTCAGGGTTACCTCACTTAGGATGATGTTCTCCAGCTCCATCTATTTGTCTAAGAATTTCATGAATTCATTGTTTCTAATGGCTGAATAGTACTCCATTGTGTAGATATACCACATTTTTTGCATCCACTCTTCTGTTGAGGGATACCTGGGTTCTTTCTAGCATCTGGCCATTATAAATAGGGCTGCTATGAACATAGTAGAGCATGTATCCTTATTACATGGTGGGGAATCCTCTGGGTATATTCCCAGGAGTGGTATAGCAGGATCTTCTGGAAGTGAGGTGCCCAGTTTTCGGAGGAACCGCCAGACTGATTTCCAGAGTAGTTGTACCAATTTGCAACCCCACCAGCAGTGAAGGAGTGTTCCTCTTTCTCCACATCCTCTCCAACACTTGCTGTCTCCTGAATTTTTAATCTTAGCCATTCTGACTGGTGTAAGGTGAAATCTCAGGGTTGTTTTGATTTGCATTTCCCTAATGACTAATGAAGTTGAACATTTTTTAAGATGCTTCTCCGCCATCCGAAGTTCTTCAGGTGAGAATTCTTTGTTGTTGTTGTTGGTTTTTTTTTAAAGTTTGGTTTCTATTTATAACTCAAAACTTATTTTAAAAAAAATTAAAATTTTACAAGCAGGAAAAAGAATTATTCCTTATTTTTAGTTGCTAGATTCCATTTTTATTTTCACTTTCACTGAAAAACAGATTTTGCTACAACTAAATATATGATCAATACTTGGAAAACAGTTCGATGTTTAAAAAGGCATTTTTCCTATACCAAGTTCTATACTTAACTAAATGATTAACTGCATAATTCAAATCCTCCATATTCATTATCCATTGAGTTATTAATTTTGAAGCATGACATCTATCTTTAATGTAAAATCATCAATTTTCCTTTTTATCATTAAAATGTTTTCCATAGACAGTGCTTTAAAAACATCTTTACAGAGAAATAATTCACACACCATGAAATTCATCTCTCCACTGAATATAGGCTTTGTATTTTCAAAGTCTTGAGTAACTGTCACTACAATCTGTACATATAATACTTTATCACCCAGAATTAAACTCTCACCCTAAGAACTAACTTCACATACTTGTCCCTTCAGTCCTAGGAAACTGCTAAATGATCAGTCTCTATTCATGATACTTTATAAGCTAGAATTTTACAAATACTCATATGACCTTTTGTGACTAGCTTCTTTTATTCAGAATGAATTTGAATGGTTCATCCATAGCTCTGACTATTCATGGCACTTCATAAATTAGAATTTCACAAATAGTTATATG